>NC_140493.1:23797133-24514633 GCF_964271855.1 Acomys minous
TAACAGATTCTCGACCACTGAGTCCCATCCTGGCCCAGCTATCCATGTTGGCTGGAGTCCACACAGGGTCAGATAGATTCCACTCCTCTACCCAAGGCCTTTCAAACAGCATGGGACCAGGTGAAGCCAAAAACCTCTTCTTAGCAAAGGCTGTGTGCAGTGGGACCTGCTTGTCCCCACCCTTGTCACCATCAAAGCCTGCTAGAGAACTTATGGTGACACAGCAGAGAAGGTCCCCTACTTGGACCGCCCCTTGGGGACACTAGTTGCCCCTGCCTATTGCACATGCAGCTAGATGCAGGGCTTCTTAAGCAGGCTTGATGGGACCCTTCTTGTCCCTGCAGGGGTAGAGATACTGTTTCCAGGGGGCCAGAGAAGGGTATGATGTAAGCCTTATTGCAGTCCTTTCTTGGACGCCCGAGGGAACCAAGACATTTGGTCTTCATGACTTGTCACCGGGGTGGGGGGTTTTCACTTTAAGGCACAGGGACTCAGGAAGGTGGGGTGACATATCCCAGGTCGCACAGCTGGGAAGAAGCAGTGTGAGATTCCAGCTTGGTTACTGACACAAGGCTTTGCCCAGGTGAAGCAGGTGTATGTGTCTGTGTGTCTGTGTGTCTGTGTCTGTGTTGGGAGAGCAAATGAACATGTGTGCTTGCCCATGTAGAGGTGTCTTCTTTAATCACTTTTTTCAATTTCTGTCTATCTATGTATCTCTGTATCTATCTATATGTCTGTGCATCTATTTATCTGTGTATGTATGTATGTATGTATGTATGTATGTATGTATGTATGTATGTATGTGTCTATCATCTATCTATCTTTGAGACAAGGTTTCTCTGTGTATCCTTGGCTATCCTGGAACTCACTCTGTAGACCAGGCTGGCCTCGAACTTGGAAATCCACCTACTTGCCTCTTGAGTGCTGGGACTAACAGCATGCCACCACACCCCAGCTCTGTCTTACTTTCTTGAAACAGCATCTCTCATGAAATCCTGACTAGTTGGCCAGCAAGCCCCATCTGGACCCCAAACAACTCTGAGGATTCCCCTCCTCCCAGCCTCTTCCTGAGATCCAGGAGTACACCCCAACCCCAAGCACCTTGCACCACCTTCCTCTATCCCTGGGCCCCCCATCACCAAGTCTTGTCAATCTTCCTTCTATTTCCACACGCCCCACCCCCCCCACCCCCCACCCCCCCGCCACCGTTGGAACATCAGCACCTTGCTCAAGTGGAAGCTGGCCTTCCCAAAGCCACTCTGCCTCCTTCTGTGTGCTGGCCTTGAGTGCTCCCAATAGCTCCTCCTCAACTGAGGACTCACTGTGTGCACTGCTCCTCCTGTCTCTCAATCCCTACCTACTACTGCTCTAAAGAGAGGATTTCTAACTTTCTGCTATATTTGATACACTTGGGGTTCAAAGATGTTCAGAGAGATACAGGGTGTTCAAATCTCCCTCAGCCAGCACAGCTAGATGGTGAGAAGAGCTGGGATTCACACTCCGCCCACCTGGGGCCAGAGCCTATAACCCTCCAGGAACCCTGTGAAACCCACAAGCCTGCGTGTTTCAATCCTGTGCCAGTCACAATGGTGTGAAAACGATGAAGATGCAGGAAGGTGCCTGCAGCTAGCCCTCCTTTAACCCTACAAGTCAATGGATGTCTGGGGAAGCGGAGGCAGGCCCAGGAGTGGCTGGAAATAGATACAAGGAAATAGGACTCCGGAGGAAATGGATGATGCAGGGTCTGTGAGCTGTGGCCCAAACCTCCCCCTGTCAGCAATTCTCAGGCTCTGTGGTGGTGCAAGTATTCAGGAATCTTCAGAGTGTACTGTCCCCCTTCCCTGAGCCCTGTCTCCAGTGGGTTTCAGCTCTCCAGGTGCCCTTGAGCACATGAGACAGCCCCATAATCCCTGGCCCTCTGCCCCAACATGAGTCATGTGGCTCACAAGGACCCTCTGACTTTTCATCAGCCTGCTTATCAAAAAAGCGGAGCTTTATCCCATTGCAGATCTAAGGATCTGTGCTCAGAGGGTAGTGTAGACACTGCCGGCCAGGGGCCACGGCTGATGTGACCCGCCCAGTGTGGGTTTCAGGCATGGCAGGGGTCCTGGGGGAGGCTGTTTAGAAGCAATACAAGCACTGGAAACATACAGACATACCGAAATAGTGTGAGCATCTGACCCTCCCATAGTGCTCTCCAGCTTTCCCGCCACCCTTCACCCCTGCCCACTCTGCCTTCTATGCTCCCAGCCTCCCACCACCCTTCAGCCCTGCCTTCCCTGTCTTCTGTACTCCCAGCCTCTGGTCACCCTTCACCTCTGCCTGCTCTGCCTTCGGGGCTCCAGTCTCAGGCCAATGAGTACCCAGTGCCCGATGCCCCACAGCTGCCACCCAGCCCCTCACCACTTCCCCCTTGCCCTTCCTCTTTCCCGTCTTATTTTTAGTGTTTGCAGGCCTGTTTCCAGGACAGCTGGCTTCACTTCCCCTTTCCCAGTATTGGGGGGGGGTACCACTGGGCACACAGGGAGGGGGCCCCTGAGGGGCATCAAGTAGAAGGGGTGTCAAGTGGGGCCAGCTCCCTGTCCCTGCCAGTGGCCTCTTGTTTTGGCCCTCAAGCTCTCCGCCACTGACCCCCTTCAGGCAGGGCTTTCCTGCGCTCAGGGTTCGCCTTTTTGAAGGGCCCTGGGGGAGGGGCTGGGCCTGCTTCCCTACATTATAGGCCCATAGCATGGCAGGATCGGGAAGCAACTTGGGAGAGCCTCTGCCATCACTGGGAGAGCCTTTGCCACCAGACCCCTCCATAAATACCACAAGGAAACTGAGGCCTGTAGCAGGAAGAGGCCCAGAGCTGGCACCTGCAGGGCAGATGCCCACATTCTCAGGGGCGGGCCAGGAGGTCAAAGGGACAGCCATTCACAGACAATGAATCTGAGGGGAGTATCCTGTCCCTGTGGCCCCTCCCCCGCCACTCACATACCCCTCCCCTATTCCCCCCTCCCCCCCCCCCCCCGACACCATGGGCTTCTTTCTGTGGGACCTGGGTAACAGAATGATCTCCCCCATCCCAGGGACTCCTCATTTGTGCCAGATGTGAGTGTGGCCAGGTGAGCATCAGAGTCCCCTCTCCCTCCAACCAGCACCCGGGAAGGTCAGTTCCCCTCCGGCCCCTGCATGTCGAAGCACACCCCAGAGCTATTTGTAAAATGAATGAATGAACAAAAAGACAAACAGGTTCATGGAGACCCCAAACCTCCCACAGACTGTCACATTGGCCTTGTCCATCCATCTGTCCCAGGCTGGCCAGGAGTGCACCCAGCCTTCTGCAGGCCCAGTCTAAGGTGAACCCTTCCTTCTAGACTCTTCTTGCTGGTTGCGTATTGGCCTTATCGCCTGCACCGAGCCAGTCCTCACCCTCAGCTCCTCTCTGGAGCCTCAGTTTCCTTTATCTGCACCAGGTGTGGCCTGTCTGCTAACCTCATCATGTCAGGACCCCAGTGAGTAAGGTAACAAATGGTGGGCAGATTCTGTCTCCCCTTGTACCCCTGAGTTGCCTGGGGCCCTACACCTGGACTCCCTTTGTCTTCTTGTTGGCCTTGTACCTCAGTCTCGTCACTCCTTCTCCTTGGGACCTCACTCGCCTTCCCTTCTCCCTCCCCACAACCCCCCAGGGAGACATGGGAGAGGTAATACTAAGGAATTCCTTGGTCTCTACTTATATATCCCCTCACAGCCTCCTGTGTCTGGTCCATAAATGAATGGCTGTTGAAAGAGCCTGATGGAGCCGGGTGGCACTGGTGCACACTTTTAATCCCAGCACCGGGGAGGCAGAGGCAGGCAGATCTCTGTGAGTTCGAGGCCAGCCTGGTCTATAAAGTGAGTTTCACCTGTTACACAGAGAAACTCGGTCTCCAATAACTTTAAAAAGGAATAAGGAAGGAATAAGGAAAGAAGGAAGGAAGGAAGGAAGGAAAGAAAGAAAGAAAGAAAGAAAGGAAAGAAAGGCAAACACGCCTGATAGCTCTCAGTGTTCCTGGGATCCCAAGTGAGGCATAACACCTGGGGAGATGCCCAGAGCCAGTGGGTGGGGCCAGGCTGCTCAAGGTTAGGTTTCATTTGGAGACAGTTGTCACCCTAGACCAGTCATACAGACCTGAGGATCTAGACAGCTCCCGCTGGCCCTCAGAGCCTGGAGCTCCAAGAGAGCTTTCTGAGGCTGGGGATATGTGGATGTGGCTCCTCCTGTCTCTGCTCTCTGCTCCCGGAGAACCACACCAGCCTGCACCACCCTGGCTACTGAGTGAATGAGGTCTATGGTGCCAGGGCCTCGCTGTACATGTCACTCTTTTAGGCAATGTCACCAGCCTCTACCAAACCCCACCAGCCCCCAAGAGCAGCGAGAGCACTATAGGGCCCTAGCACCAACAGTTTCTGCCTCCGTCAGAAGCCGTTCTTCACAGTCACTATGCAGAGAGTCCCTTCCTTCTGCCTGAATATTCTTCCTCAGAACTCCCAAGGACTCTCCGTGCCCAGCTGTGCCCTCCCACCCAATATCTTCCCCCCTAGTCTGTGTCCTCCTGTCTTGTCCTTCAATCCACTTGTCACCATCCACCCCATAGCTAGAGCAGAGCCAAGGAGGTCAGCGACCACATCCCTGTGGGACCCTGGGACCAGGAGCCCAGCCCAGTGCCTGCCTCTGCATACAGAGTTTGATGGTTGGGACTGATTAAAACCAGTTTTTCTTCCATGACTTACAGGGAAGGCCCTGCAAGGCTGCCTGCCACTGCTTCCCTGTTCTGCAGGAGGAAATGCTGGGGCCCATGGCTGGGCCCCCGTCCACTTACCTGCATGACACAGGTCCATTCTGAAGCTCTGGGGAAAAATGGCCCAGCTGCTTGTCTTGCCAGCTCAGCTGCTGCTCTGGTGGGTGGCCAACGGGGCCACTCATGGCCCCTTCCTGCCTGCCCCGCCCAGACCCAGTGGGGAGGAAGTCAGCCCTGGCCACACGGGTCGGTGCGGTGCACGCAGGCTCCTGAGCAGCACACACTTCCTAAAGACAGCTGAGTTTCACGAGCTAGTTGAGACGCTGGCATTTGAGTACTGGGAAGGTGTGGAAGTGAAAGAAAGGCAGACCTGGGGCAGGGAGCTGGTAAAGAAAGATGGAGGAGGTACCTTCTCTGGGGGCCGTGGGCATGGGGGATGGGAATGGACCTTTACCCAGCAATCTCCCTATATAAAAGCCAAAAGATCTTCCAGCTTTTTCAGCCCTCTCTGAACTCTTCTTCATCAATTCTCACCAGAGAAAAGAAACTCATTCAGGGAGGGCCAGGGTTTTGCCTCCCTTCAAAGACATGCCACCCCATTCCACCCCCACCCCCACATCTCTCGGAGTGTCTATTTTTCCTTTCCTCCCAGGCTGCTGGAAAAAACGCACCATCAAATCCATTCAATTACCTCACATGACTTTGGGGCCAGATTCAGTTGTTTGGCTCTGGGCTCCTCCGCTCAGGACTCAGGTGACTCTGGGCTAGTCACCGTGTACTGAGCCTCACTCTGCCTGCCTGTGGAGAGTGGGCACAGCTCAACCTGGGGAAGGTAGAAACAACAGGGTGAGATTCTGGGAACGCAGTAGGCGCTCAGGAACTGCTTTCTCTGTAGGCTTTAATGCCCTCTCCCCAACACCCCCCCCACCCCAACTGTTGGCTGCTTCATGGCTCAGGCCTTTTCTGGTGGGTTAGTTCAAATCTTATAGGGAAAGAGAGATGTCACAAAGAACAGATGGATGTTTACGCCTTGGAATTCAGGGCACATCTTGGCTCACTGCTCTGTTTCCAATGTGTCTAGAAGTCCGGGGAGGGCAAGGCCATGTTTGTGTCCTTGTAAAATGTGGGAATAGTGAGGGGTGTCCAAGTGAGGGCGAATGAATGCGTGAGCTGAGGACGGATAGTGTGGAGGCTACAGAGCACACATGCAGTTCCTTTCTTGAGTGATGCAGATATTTCTGGCCTGCTGGTATAGGCCTGTCATCCTGGCTTCTTGGGAGACTGAGGCAGGAGGATTAAAAATTCAAGGCTGAGCCCGGTGAGGTGGCGCCTGCCTTTAATCCCAGCACTTGAGGCAGAGGCAGGCTGATCAATGTGAGTTCGAGGCCAGCCTACAAAGTGAGTCCTGGGTAGCCAAGGCTACACAGAGAACCCCTGTCTCAAAAAACAAAACAAAACAAAATTCAAGGCTGATGCAGGTAGCTTAGTGAAAACCTATCTGAAAATAAGCAAGAGCTTTCCTAGCGTAGCCAAGGCCCTGCACTAAGAAAGGAGAGGCAGTGGGGTCTGCTTTTCTCCCGCAGGAGTCTGAGCTCAGCCCTGTGTCCTTGAGCCCATAATCTAGCTAAGGGAATGGTACAGTTCCGCGGGCCAACAGCAGGGGGCGCCCTGGAGGCCTGGGCTGACTGGTTTACAGCATGGAGCCCCTCTGCAGCACTCTGACTTTCCAGATGCTCCGTGTCTCCTACACTTGTCCCTTCTCATTTAAGTTTGGTCGGTCGCAGAACCTGCCGAGAAGAACCACAGGCAGCAGGAAGCTGGGAGCTAGTGCTGGGGGTGAGGCGACCCAGGGGGCTACAGCAGGGGCTGAGAACTGGGGTCAAAGATCTCACTGCCTGTCTAATTTCTGGCTTAGGAATTGCCCCTGCCCCTGAGACTCCTCCCAGCATCACTGGCCATAAGCCAACGTGGAACACATCTGGAGGCTTGTCCTCAGGGCAATGGTGATCAGTTACTTTACGTAGGGGAAGTCTGTCATTAAAGGAACTGTGTCTAGGGTGATGATCTGGGTAGTTATTACTAATTGTCAGCTTGACAGGGTCAAGAGCCACCTGGGGAAAGGGGGTGGTGGTGTCTCTGGACATGCCTTGAGGCAGGCGTGGGGGTGGGAAGTGGGGGTTCGAGGCTGGGGGGGGGCAGGCTGTGTCATCTTGGTTTTGTTAATGGAGGTAGGAAGACCCGCCCACTGTGGGCGGCATCATTCCCTGGCTAGGACTGTGTAAACAGAGATAGGGAGCTGAGCAGCAGCAGGTGTTCATCTTCCTCAGGGCCCAGATTATGGGTAGAATTTGGCTACTTCAACCTCCAGCTGCCTCGACTGCTCAGTCATGGTGGACTGGGTCCTTAGAAACTCTCTCTCCTTCCCCCTCCCCTTCCCCCCTGCCCTCCCCCTTACCCCCCTCTTTGCTTTTGTCAGAGTATTTTGTCATAGCAACAGGAAAACAAGCAAACCCTAAGACTACGATGATGGCAAACCACTATTCTGGCATCTTCCCTGGCATAATAGTGAACGTATCTCCTCCGCAATAGGGAATTGATTGGATCTATCCTAGCGGGTCAGGGCTGGGCTTGGACTGAGGTCCGTAGACACCATAGATGAAGAGCTAAACATTGGGGCCCGCACCTGTCATGCTAGCATTTAGGATGTGGGCTTTGAACTTTTTCAAACCTACTTTATTCGGGGTTCTTTAATGCTTATACCTCCCTTCCAGCCCGCCTACCCTCGATAGGACCGAAAAGAGGCAAACGGGAACAGAAATAGAGCTTTTTGGACTCAGTTCCTTGGAGTGATTTCACTGGCATAGTCAGCAGGATTCCAGCAGACCCATTAAATAGCAAACCAGCAGTTCAGTAAAGATGGCTGCAACTGCAGGCGCTGGAACTTGGAGCAGCAGCTGGAACTCAGAACCTCAAAGCATTTGCTGGAGCAGTTCTCTCTAGGAGTGTCTCGAAGAGGAGTGCTGAACAGCCAAGACCAAAAAGCCCCACCTCTTGTTTTGGGCTCATGTATATCTCCTCTCAGAGTCCGTACTTGGATGTTTATCAGTTGGCAGAGACCACGCCCCTCCTCTTCCAGTGGACAAACATCACCCACCTGTTCTCTCACAAGTCTGTTTTCAGAGGAAAAACACCGCACATTCTTACACAAGTCTGTTTGACATCCCACACTTGGGATCAAAACAAAAACATCTTTACATCCACTACATAGGAGGTGGAAGCAGGAAGATTAGGAGGTCAAGGTCATTGTCGGCCATGGCAGTGAGTTTGAGGTCAGCCTGGGCTAGCTGACACCCTGTTTCAAAAAAAAAAAAAGGGTGAGTGGGCAGAAAGAAGGCATGACCATCTCTTTGCTGTTGTGTGTCAGCAGGGCACTTATCACAGAAAGGATCTGGAGGAGAAGGTGGCTGTAAGGGGCAGGCAGAGAACCACCTGAACGCTGGAAACTGAGGTTGTCCTGTCCTGAAGCCTTCTTTGTCCCATTTCACAGACCCAGATGTAGGCTCAATTTTCTTAACCAATATATTTTATTACAATTTATTAACCGAGCATACGTCATTTATAACCAGACTAACCAAAACAATAGGAAAAGAGGATTAAGGAACACACTAAGAAAACCATAAGGATATCAGTTCCAAGGAACAAATCTCCTGGCATAATCAGCAGGATTTCGTCTGCTGGAACCTGGAGTAACCAGAACCCAGAACCTCAGCAGGAACCGGAGCCCCAACGCCTTCCCTCTAGTGGTTCTCTTTAGGAGCATCTCAAAGTGGAGCGATGAACAGCCAAAACTATCCAAAGTCTCCAAAGCCCCCGCCTCCAGTTCTGGGCTCATTTATATATCTCCTCCCAGAGTCTGTTCACCGGATCTTTTCAGCTGGCTACAATCAAGCTCCCGCACGAAGTGGTTGGTCTTCTAATGGATTAACCTCACCTGTTCTTTCACAAGACCATGCTGATCCTGCACTTGGGATCCTAAAAAACAGGTTTTCTCTCCTTCACCCAGAGAGAGACTGAGGTTTAGGGACCTTCCTGCTGAGATCCATCCTCCATCTGCTGTTCTCTGTGGAGCCACCTCTCTGGACATGAGGTCTAGTCAGTGACACTTGTCAACTGGAGTCTCAGGCTGAGAAAGCCTATGGTTGAACCTTCAGAAATATTGGTTCTCACTCGTGCACCCAGCCCGGCTGCTCCCATGACCTTTGTGGCTTCATGTCTTCAGTGCCCGTTGTGCCCCTGAGCCCTGGGGAGGCTAGAGCTGCCCATGCTGGGCTCAGGGCCTGGCTTCGGGCTGCCACACTGCCTCAGACAGAACTGGGCTTCTGGGACCTTAGCTGCAAAATCAGCTACACACAGTGGGTCTGCGGGCTGTGAGGACAGTGTGGGGTCAGAGTGTGCCCAGGACTTTTCTTTCCTTCAGATGTGTCAGGCCTAGAGATGAAGGAACCATTGCCTTTGAAAGACCAGGTATGGGGGCTGGGGGTACCCTTGTGGTTTTGCTATTTTTCTTCTTTTTTTTTCTTTTTTTGGTTTTTCTAGACAAGGTTTCTCTGTGTAGCCCTGGCTGTCCTAGACTCGCTTTGTAGACCAGGCTGGCCTCGAACTCACAGCAATCTGCCTGCCTCTGCCTCCTGAGTGCTGGGAGTAAAGGCGTGCGCCACCACACCAGTCTGGTTTTGCTACTTTTCTATTGCTGTGATAAAAATACCACGACCAAGGCAACTTACTAAATAAAGTGTCTGACTGGACTTACAGTTCCAGCCATCGCCATCGTGGTGGGGAATATGGCGGCAGGCAGGCCGTCTGGCTGTTGAGCAGTGGAAGGCTCATATCTGGATGCACAAATAGCAACAACTATTCAAACATATGAGCCCGTGGGGCTGTTCTCATCAATCTACCACAGCCTGTAAAAGCAAGGCATGGTGGTGTGCACCTGTACCCCCACACTGGGAAAGTGGAGACAGGCAGAGACATGGGCCAGCCTAGCTGAATCAGGGAGAGAGAGAGAGGGAGAGACCCTGCCTCAAAAAATAAGGTGAAGGGAGACTGAAGAAAATACCTCTGGCCTCCATCCTCTTGTATGAGGATGGACGGACGGGGACACACACACACACACACACACACACACACACACACACACACAAACAAACAAAATAGGGCCTCACAAAATGGCTCAGTACAAGCCAGATGACCTGAACTCAACCATAGGCATCCATAGAAAAGTGGAAAGAGAAAACGGACATCACAGAGTTGTCCTCCGACCTTCACACGTGTGAGGACACGTCCTTCCCTCCCCACCACAAACAATAATAGATGTAATTGTTTTAAGAAAGAAGAAAGGCCGGGCGTGGTGGCGCACACATTTGATCGCAGAGGCAGGTAGATCATTGTGAGTTCGAGACCAGCCTGGTCTACAAAGTGAGTCTAGGACAGCCAAGGATACACAGAGAAACCTTGTCTTGAAAAACCAAAAAAGAAAAAGAGAAAGAAGAAAGATGAGGTGTCGCATAGTTCCCAAGAGGAGGGTCCCCAGAACCATGCAAGGGAGGGCCCTGGGGCAGAGGGCTCAAGTGGAGGATGTCGCTGAGCCTGCACTATGGAGGGGGGAGGAGTAGAGTGTCTGACTCAGCCCCGGGCAGTCAGAGGAGAAGAATGACAGGCACTGAGGCCCCGGTGCACGTGAGGATTGATGTCAGAGTCCCTTCCAGAGAGACAGAAGCTTCCACCCTCTTCTATAGTCCCGAAGACCCCAAAATATGATTCCCTTGATGTTCACCCTGGAGAACCTGTGAGTTTCTTGGGTGTACTTATAGAGCCCTGGTGAGGGGCTGTCTGGCGGAGTGGAGGTGAGCCAAAGCAGCTGCATTGGAAGTCTTCACCCAGCACGGATGATGGCTGTCCCATAGCTGGAGCCCTCTCTACCTTCCCCCTTCTGTCTACCCTAGCTCCTTCTTAGACTCGAGAGCCATGTGCAATTGGGCAGGATTAGCCCAAGTGGTTGGAGGATGGCTGGAACCTCAGGTGAGGGCACAGAGTCCTTCCTCACGGATCCTCGCATGATGGGATGTCAGTCATGATAGGCTTTTCTTAGAAGCTACAGATGATCCAAAAAGGATGGCAGCTGTACCGCTTGGAGTCCGGTGGGGTGGTGCACACCTTTAATCCCAGCACTCGGGAGGCAGAGGCAGGTGGATCTCTGTTAGTTCAAGGCCAGCCTGGTCTACAAAGCGAGTTCCAGGACAGCCAAGGCTACACAGAGAAACCCTGTCTCAAAAATACAAAACAAAAACAAAAACAAACAAAGCAAAAGACAGGAAAAAAAAAAAAGGATTTTTTGCACATCCAAAAGACAGAAAGAAGATTCCTCAGGTATCACCATTCTGCGCTCACCTGACAATAGACGGTCAACTTTTGCTTTTGAGAGGAATGAAACTCAGGTTGTTTGTGGGAGGTTGAGGATGTGGTGGCTGCAGAGAAGGGCACTATGGTGTCAGTTGTAGCTCATGGTGGCCTGAGGGCTTTCTGACTCCAGCCTTAGCATCCCTGCTTCTGAGCCATTGTGACTCCCTCTAGGCCCAGCATGCTTTTCTCTAAAATGGGACACAGCAGCATCTCATCGAAGCTTCCAGGAGACAGGCAATAATGTGACGCTGGTGCCTTGTCTCTGCTGTGCCTTCCTTGGGCTCCCAGGGGGCTCCATCCCTGGGCACAGGTAGGGCTTTGCTTTCCTCTGTTGGGATTTAGGAAAGATGGTCAGGGCAGAGGACTGACTCCCCACAGCCACTGCCATATCCCATGGGGACTCCTTGATAGCTGTGTGGTCTGGAGTCTGCTCACCCCTGTGCTGGGATGGTTGGGACCCAAGTGAGAGAGTGCCCTCCTGTCTCCATGGGGATGTCAACATATTGTGGGCTGTAGTGCTTAGCAAGGAAATTAATTATTGGAAGAGCTAAGGAAGCCATGTCTGTCTGTGTTGGAGGTATGACATCACCCGGAGCCTCCCACATCAGAACCTTCTCCCAGCATGCTGTCAGGGAAATCTGCCTCACCAAGACTCCAGCATGCTTCTCTTTTTGTAGCGAGGAGGACTGAGTCACTTGCTCTGTTTCCCTTTTTGCCTCAGCTGCCAGGAAGCTCAGGCAAATCCGAAGGTCAGTCGCAGCACCCCCATAGTTTGGCGCAGCTGCCTCCAAACTTCCTGTCACTAGCTTCTGTGGATGAGGAAGGTGTGGCCATAGGGAGGCAGATTCTCAGCATCCAAAGAAAGGAAAGAGGAAGATAAACAGGCTAGAGAAAGGAGGATGGTGGCCATGGCCAGAGAGGAGGCCAGAGCTACAGTTCTAGCCATCAATGTGCTGCATGTTCTTGCCCCTCACCTTGGCTCTCTGACTGCCTCGAACCCTGGACCTCTACTCAGGCTTCCTTCTCGTTCTCCACAGCCCTGTGCTCATTCAACCCATATCTATGACTTTGGGGGCCAGGGTGCGGGCATGCATGCAGTTTATTCAAAGGCAGGTGCCCCCAGAAGACCAGAAGGAAAAGGCCGCCACTCAAAAAAAGGATCATCTAAGAGGGCTCGGGACTGCAGAATGCTCTCGTGGGGAGGAGGGGGTGCCGGAGACATCAGGCAGCAGGCTCCACGAGGTCCTTGTTATTCAGGGCCCGCATCTTTTTTTGTTCTTAAGCTCGAGTGTCCTTGAGATGCAATTGACTCTCATCTCCTAGGCCAGTCCCCTAGAACTCTTCAGACCCACGCGCTGGCTCCTCCGTGCAGTGAACATCATCCTACTCTTAATTAAAGAACAAGATTAGGGAGCCCTTGGGCCACACTTCAATGTCATCTGGAGACCGTCAGATGAACTGGGCTGTGAGAAGCGACAGGAATAGATGAGTGACACAGGGCCCGGGGCACGGCTCGGCTGCTTATTTATCCTGTAACCAGCAGCTCCAGCGCTTAGCGTCTCCGTTGTTCAGATATTTCTTCTTAGAATTTATGACACGGGGCAAAGAGAAAACAGTTAGGACCAGGCAAGGGCAGTGTGCACAGAACTCAGGCAGTAGGGTGGCCCTTGGTTTCTTCCCACAGCTGCCATGTTCCACACCGGCAAAAGGCAAGTGGTGGCCTCAGAAGGTTGGGGTCTCCCCGCCACACACACTTGGGTGACGATGCTCCTTCCCTACATAGGCCTGGGCTGCCCTGGGTGCTAAGCCACAGTTTCACACTTCTTGGTGTGAGGTGAGGTCCTAACGCCCTCACTCTGAGGCTCCACAGCTCTTGCTTGCTGAAAAGCCTGCCTTTGCCAGGCCTGGGTGGAGAAGGTCCCACTCAAGGGTGGCAAGAGGGAGCTTGTGATGGTTGACATCTGTGTTCAGCCCCATCACATGGGAGATGGCCTGTGGGAGATTACTTTGATTAGGTAAATTAAAGTGAGATGGCCTGCCCACTGTGGGTGACACCATCCCCTAGGCAGGGGGATCCTGTGCTGTATTAAGTGAGCTTAGTGTAAACATTCTGATGGACTATGGCCTGTTGCTTTGTATTTGTTAATTGCTTGCGTGCGTGCCCCCCCCAAATTCCTACTGTTTACAAGCAAACTGCCACGCACGCACCCCCAAGTGGTGCTTTTTAACCTTGCCTAAGAAAGTATTCCTGATTGGCTGACTAAAAGACCCAAACCTGGGCAGGGCACAATGGGGTAGGTGTGGCCAAAGTTTGCTGGCTTTGGGAGAGAAGGATTGTGGGAGGGAGAAGCAGACAGGTACCGGAGGAGAAGGAAGAGGATGGCCATGGGATAGAAAGGAGCCACATGGGTCCAGAGGAGGAGCTCTGAAGTGCCACATGGAAAGAAATGGCCCAGATGAACAACCCTAGCAAGAGTTCTGGGATTACGGATGGGAGGTAGGCCAAACGCAAACTATTAGAAGCAGATGACGGGGGGGGGGGGGGGGGGCATGGAGGCCGGGAGATAATGGAAGGCAGCTTAGGAGGTCATATCTGCCGTGCCCCAGGTGAATTAAAGCTACTCTGAAATACAGCAGGTGTCTGTGGCCCTGTTGATTATGAAAACTGGTAAATAACACCACTGTCATAATTATAAGCCTAATAACAAACATTTATTAGGCCATACCGTTAAGATAACAGCAACAGCATTCACTGCTCTCTAGTTCTTGACTGGGCGTGCTGTGTGACCAGGTACACTGGGCTCTAGTCACTGTGACTTCTCCTACAGACAGTGGCCTGGGCCCTCGACTTGTGAGCTAGTTGTTTTTTTATTTTTATAACAGCAGCAGGAGAATAGCCAAGACAATGTGATGGCAGTGAAGTTGTGGTCCTCTCTAAAGGCCGGGCATCCCGCAGGACGAGGCCGACAGATGCTCAAGTGTCTCCTCTATAATTACACAGGAGGAAGCTGGGCTAGGGGCTCTGCCCAGCACCACCATCCCCAGTCCGGTTTCACTTCCTCCTCAGTGGCCCCAGGCTCTGCACCACCGAGAGGTCGTTTGCTCAGCATGGTCTTCTTCCTCTGTGCCTGCCAGACTGCTGAGGGCCACGGCTACCTGACTCAGTCTGTGTCACTCTAGGTCAGTGGTTTGCTGGGGCCCTTTGATACAGTTCCTCATGTTGTGGTGACCCCCAACCATTAAGTTATTTTGTTGCTGCTTCATAACTGTAATTTTGCTGCTGTTATGAATCATAAAGTAAATATCTGATGCACGGGATATCTGATATGCGACCCCTGTGAAAGGGCTTTTTCCATCCCAAAGGGGGTTTGACCCCTCCCCCCCCCCAGGTTGAGAACCACTGCTCTAGGGTAACAGTGTCAACCCACAGCCTTGACACGGACATGGGCGGCATCAAAGCTGATGAGAACTCGTGACCACCTACCTGTGAATGGAAGCCATCCTTACCTGGCCCTCAGGAGACTGTGGGCCTCACACGTATGGGACGAGGGCTCCAGACAGGAGCATGGGGTCCAGGGATTGGGGTCACACACCCCAGGCCTTCACCAGGGCTCTACCTTAGCAGCGAGGCAAAAGCAGAGCCTGTTTGCCTCATTGCACAAAATGGAGGTACAGCAGGCTGCAGACATGGCAGTAGGTTGGTAGGGTGATTATTTTGTATTTCCATCCCCAGCAGCCCAGAGATGGGGTGTGGAGGTGCACCCTGTAATCTCAGCACTTGGGAAGTGGAAGGAGGAGGTCCAAGTATTTGAGGTCATCCTTAGCTGCATAGTGAGCCCAAGGCTAGCCTGGGCTACATGAGACTCTGTCTCAAAAACAAACAAACAAAATAATGCAAAAAAAGATAGGAAAAAGGGGAAAAAAATAGAGATGATGACTCATTTATCCCCCAGACAGGCCCATGTGCCCTGTGGTCTTGGGGTGAGAGTGCAATGGAAAGCCAGCTCTTCTCTTACTTACCCACCTCCCCAGGTCCTCCACCCCGATCAGAAGACAGGTACCAGCTGTAAAATGAGAGTAGTGACAGCGGCCCCACAAGGAGAGTTTGGAGGGATCTTGTGAACAGTGTCCACAGAATGGTCAGTCAGGGCCAACTGCAGTGGGAGGGCTGGGTCACCCATGAACCTGGGCCACCAGGAAGGAAGACCAGGAGGAGGCTGAGCAAGACTGTCGTGAGCACAACTGGCTCGTGGGCGCCCTCGTGTGGCTGAAGTGGGGAACCACGCTCAGAAACACTGGGATCCCGGGCAAAGCGCCTCTGAGGGGTGCTTTAGCCTTCACCCAAGGAACCTCCGGGGCTGGCCTCCACCTCTGTCTCCTTTCTCCACCAGTCCTCCCTGAATCTCCATTGCTGGTCTCAGAGTGAAGGGTGCACGGTGTTGGGGATGAAGGCAGTGCCGGGTCAGGATCTGCAGGGGTAGGAGGTCTGACTGAGCCGATGATGTAGGTCTTTGATGTTCTGGGTCAGATCCTATCTCTACTCAGAACTCTCCCCATCTTGACTTTCCCTTCCACTGCTTCTGATTGCTAATGATACGGCGTGGGCGCTATTTATTGCTGTCTGTGAGTGGTTAGCTTCCCCTGGGGTCACCCCCCACCCATAGAGGGAGGCAGGCGTGGTGGGTATAGTCAAAATGCAAGCCCTGGGAAGTCCTGGGACGAACCCCAAGTGTGCTCCTCTGTGCTCCCCCCATCATCTTTTCTCCTCCCTATTTCCACCCACCTTCCCTCATCCCTCTGGCCATCCCCCCCAGTTCCCCACCTTCTCCTCTCTGTCTGTCCATCTGTCCATAGGCCACAGTGGTTCTAGACGTGTCCTCTGTGGCCAACTGCCCCTCACTCACTTCACCTGTGAGAACATGCCCCATCGGGATTAAGTGCCATCTGTGCAGTGTCCCTGTACAAATGACGGCCATCGGCTTCCTCCCTCTTCCTCACGTCTCCTCAGAAATGTCTATGGCCAGAGATTCTCCCTTTCCAGACAACAAAGCTTCGTTACGTATCCAGGCTCTGCAGGTAACAAGTGACATGGATCTGGGTCACATGGGAGTTGATGTCCCTGACTCACTTGGCATGCAGTGAGGTCCACGCCACCCTGGGGGAAGACAATTCACTACTGCATGGGACGGTACCAGGGGGACCGTGGCGACAGTTCTCTTGGGGAGAACCTAGGAAGGGCTGCAGGCTGGAAGGAGTCTAAGAGCCTCCTTTGGAGAGGGGAGAGAGGGTGGGCAGGGCTTGTGTAAACTATGAGGTGAAGCTGTGACCTCAGTGTACACTTTGTGCAGGTCAGTGTGTGGCTTCAGGGGCTGTCGGGTGTGGAAGGAGTGAGTCTTAATATTAAGGGAAGTGGGCTGAGAGGCCAGGCACCAGGACCTGTTTATACCTCTTGTTTCCTCTGACTGAATCTCTCAGGCCAGATCCTCAGAGAGGTGCAGGCTTTCACACTTGGTCTCCAGTAATCCTTCAGAGCCCTTGGAGACCCTACAGGATGCCCATCCAGCCTGTGAGTGGGGCTGGGCCTGAGAGAGGTTCTGCGATTCTCCTTGAGTTACACAGGTCAGGGAGCGATGCGGGATGTGGGGAGCGGGAGAGCATCATGGCTAGTTGTGAGTGTGGCCAAGACCTTGATAGGCAGGCACAACCTTGTGTCCTGGATCCCTTGCAGTTATAACTCTGGACAGGTTATGCTGCATTCAAGTGCTCTGGCTGCTTTGGCAGCAGCTGCTGGCCAGCGAGTTGGTCTGAGTGTGGAAAAGAGGTGACAGTAGGGGGCAGCACTGGGCACCGTGTCACATGCTTTCTGAGGGCCGAGTGACCGAAGCTGTGGTGGAGGCACTGTCTAGCCTCTAGGTGGCAGTAGCAGTGGCAGCTTGACTGGTTCCTTACTTTCTTGGTTGGGTCTTGGCAGCAGCTCCCTTTGTGGCCAATCCTGTGGTTTTCTGGAAACCTTTCCTGGCAGCCTGCCCCAGAGCACCCTCCTAAGTGTATGTGTGTGTATGTGTGTGTGTGTCTGTATGTTTGTGTGTATGTGTGGGCAGGTGTACCACAGGGTACATATGAAAGTCAAAGGATGAACGACCCTTAGGAGTCAGTTTTCTTCTTCCACCACGTGGGTCCCAGAGATTGAACTCAGGTTATCAGGCTTGCTGGTGGCAGTCAGTCACCTTCACTCACTAAGTCACCTTGCTGGCCCTGGATTATTGTTGTTTTTTTCCCCTGGGGCATCTCTGTGGCTCATGGAAGTCCTCTCTGCCACCCTCCTCTCGCACCCATCTTCACATGCTTACAACTTGGTCTCTGTCTCTCTGCCCCTTTCCTCTACCTCGCCCAGCTTCTCCTGGAGATGTCTCATGTACCCAGGGTGACCTACGTAGCCAAGGCTGGCCTTGAACTCTGGATCCTCCTGCCTCTGGGATGACAGGTATGTGCCACCGTGGTCAAATCTCATGGACTTTCTCTTTGTGCTGGTCCTATATGCTTATCTCCTCTTGTGAGACTATAGTCAAGTGGGATCAGGGCCAACCCTAGTGGCCACATTTCAATTTAACTGCTCAAAGACACCCTGCCAACACTTAGAGCTAGTGGTCTGGGAAGATGTGTGGGTGACTGGTGGTGGGAAGGGACCTGGAAAGGCAGCCTGGGCTGGTTCTCTGTAAGATGTGTTCTTCCTTGTGGTTGTGTAAGGAAAGTGCTGGGACCCTTAAGAGGTGGGGCCACCTGTGAGGTCTGGAGTCAGGAAAGAAACTGAAAACGGCACTAGGAAGTAGAGAGCCAGGCCATGAGCTTGGTTAAGTCAGTCTGTGACTCGGTTCTTCTGCTACTAAAATGCCAGTATGGCGTGGCACTACTTCAGCCTGGTTCTGTGTTGATGTTGGTGGCCCGTGTTACCGCCGAGGGCCATGGGGATGGATGTCCACCATGTTGATGTCTGTGGTCTGGGCTGCCTCTGAGGGCCTTGTCTGGGTCTATGGTTCTACTGAAGTTGGAAGTTGTGTTATGGTCTGTGCTGTTGCCAGAAACTGTGTGGAGACCTGAGATCCATGCTCCCGCTGCCCATGAAGCTCAAGGAAGCCTCTGTGCCTGTGATATTGATGACTGAAGATGCATAGTTGAGAGGGAGGGTCCTGGAAGGCTTCTCTGACTGCCCTTACTCCAACCTTCCCCACAAAAAAGCAGTAGCCTAGAAAGGAAGCCACTGAAGCCACTGAAGAGATCTCGTGTTTTGTTTCAATTTTCTGTTATTATTGCTTTTAATTTAACATTTCACTGGTTCTTTCTGAATTGCTCATCATGTACCCCAGTCCCAGTCATCTTCCCGTCCCTTCATTCCTGCCCTCCACCTTGCAATACCCCTCTGCAAAAGAAGAAAGAAGAAAAAGAAAAAGGTCTTGTTGTGGAAGCTGTAGTGTGTCCCACAGTATACCCTTTTTCCACACTTTTTTTTTTTTTTTTTTTTGGTGGGGGAGTTTGAGAGAGGATTTCTCTGTGTACCTTTGGCTGTGCTTTGTAGTCCAGACTGGCCTCAAGCTCACAGCGATCCGCTTTGCATTGCCTCCCCAAGTGCTGGGATTAAAGGCATGTGCCACCACATCCAGGCTTTGTCCACACTATTTTACTTGTAAGTGTTCATTGCAATGAGTCATGGGTCTGACTCGAGGCCCCCTGGCTTCTGCTACACTATCAATACTGGCGCCTCACCAGGAGTCACTCCTCTCAGATCTCCTGTGGTTGCCTTGTGTTATGGAGATCCTGTAGCCCTGGATCTGCAGGAGCAGCCCCTTAGCACATTGTAGCTGTTCACTGATGAGGTAGATGTTGGGGTGGGTCAACTCAAAGCCCCAGGTCTGGGCCTGAGCGGTGGCTGAGCTGGTCAGCCTATCAGCTCTCCTGGCATCCACATCACTAGGGCGAGCTTTCCAGCACTGCCCTGGCTAGCTCACCTAAATGCTGCATCGGGTGAGGGGCAGGGACAGCTCTCCAGCTCCCATGCTCTTGGAGGCAGGCTCATCTGTACTCATGTCAGCACGCCCAGTTCTATTGTGCTGCCCAGTTGCTCAACCTCTGCCCAGTGTGGAATTCCAGTCTCCTCCCTGCTGCCCCAGCACCATGTCTGCCTGCACGCTGCCATGCTTCCCTCCATGATGATGGACTAAAACCTCTGAAACTGAAAGTCAGCCCCCCATTAAATGTTTGCCTTTATAAGAGCTGCCTTGGTCGAGGTGTCTCTTCACAGCACTAAAAGTCTAACTAAGACAGAATCCTTGACCCCTCCGGCTCCTACAAAGAGAACTCTTAAATAGCATGATGGGGGTGCTCAAGTGTAGATCCCCACAATTGACGGCTTCTAGTGGAGGGGCGGGAGGGGCAGAAGTCAGCTCTATTGAAGGGACAGATCGAGGAGAGTTTGGCCATGCTCCAGTGAGTATATAGATAACACAAACTGGACTTCTTTAAAAATTTTTAGTTTTACTTTTTTGTTTTTGAGGGGGAGACACGGAAGGTCTGGGGAGTGAGTGTGATCAAGAGCATATGACGTAAAATCTCTAGAGAATCAATGAAAATGTTACATTAAAAAATTGCAGAGGCTGGAGAGACGGCACTGGCTATTCTACAAGAGGTCCTGAGTTCAATTCCCAGCACCCACATGATGGCTCATAACCGTCTATAGCTGTAGTCCCGAGGGATAAGATGCCTTCTTCTGATGTGCAGTTGTACATTCAGAAAACACCCAAATACACAAACAAATCTTTTTTTTTTTTTAATGCCAGTATTGGGGTAAGGTTGTGGCTCAGTTGGTAGAGTGATTCTCTAGCATGCACAAGGACCTGGGTTCAATCCCTAGCACCCTAAACTGGTCATGGGGGTGCATATCTGTAATGGGAGGTGGAGGCAGAGGGTCTGGGACTCAAGGCCATTGGCTATATATATAAAAAAAAGGTGTCTCATTAATCAAAGTACCCTACAGATTTGGGGCTGATCCTGCCAAAATGTAAGTGTTTTCTTTTACAGAAATGAAAACTGTTAAAACATGTAAGGAATTATGAAACAGCCTAAAAGTTGGAATTGTTAGATAACCTTTCTCTCGAACACACATTGGGGGTTCACTTCTACCGTGTAGTTCAGAATGGCCTCCAACTTGTGATCCTCCTGCCTCAGCTTCCAGACTGCTAGGTTTACAGGCCTGTGCCTCATGGCCAGCAGAAACAATCTTGAGCGGCAAGAATTGGAGACATTACAATACTTGATTTCAAACCACATAGCAAAGCTATTGTAGTCAAAACAGCATGGCGCTGGCATAAAAAGCAGACATACAAGCCAATGGAACACAGCAGGAGGCTCAGAAACCAGTGCATGCACATCTATACACAAACACACACACATTTTCAGGAACACGTGGGGAGGCCAGGACAGTCTCTTGACTAGATAGTGCTGGGAACACTGGCTGTTCACATGCACAAGAGTAGAACTGAGGGGCTGGAGAGATGGCTCAGCTGTTAAGAGCACTGGCTGCTCTTCCAGAGGACTCATGGTCAGTTCCCAGCCCCCATGTGGCGCCTCATAACTCCAGTTTCAGGGGATCTCATACCCTCACACAGGCTTACACGTACAGGCAAAAGACTGATGTGCGTTTAAAAAAAAAAAAGAGTAGAAACGAAACCCATATTTCACACAACATTTCACCGTGGACTCACAATGGATCAAAGCCATGAGTGTGAGGCTGGGAACTGTAGAAATGCTAGGAAGAAAGGGAGAGAGGGCTTCTTGGCATTGTCTTGTACAGTGATTGTTTCTAAATGTGGCCCTGAAAAGACAGAGACCAAGGGCAGGAAAGACATACAGGATGCATCAAAGAGGAAGGTGTCCACACCGATCGCAGACCCAGCAAATCAACTGAGTAGAGACAGTGCTCACAGTCAGAGGGAATATTTGCAAGGCATGCAAGCATCTGTCAGATGGCTGTGATCCAGAATATATAAAGAGCAATCCCAACTCAATAGCAGGAGGAAAAAACAATCTGATCTTAAAGCGGGTAAAGACTTGATGGGCACTCCTCAGAGTGAGACAAAAAGGTCCAGACACGAAGGCAAAGCTCATCTTCATAAGTCACTGGGGAAATCCAAATGAGAGCGGCAGGGAGACTCTGCTTCCCCGAGAGATGGGAGCGCAGCATGGGTGAGATGGGCGGGGGAGGACAAGAAGGAGGTCGCCCTGAAGTGTTGGTGGGAATGCAGTGAGCAGTCGTTGTGGAAAGCGGCGGGGGCTTCCTCAAAGCCTCAAAATGCAACCGTATGATCCAGCAATATTCACTTCTTCATGTGCTTGCTGACGACGCCGGGACAGCTAGCTTCACACCCGCTGTCAGGCCCTCTGCTCCACGCACCATTCACACAGCCGAGACGCCTGGGAAGAGACGACTGGGGTGAGCGGGGTGATGACTTCGAGGGGGGAGAGCGTGTTCTACAGCATGGATTGTGTACTTGAAAGTTGCTGTGGGTGGGGCTGAAGTGTCAGAAATCAAAACCAAAAACCGCGTGGGTGATGGACGTAGTCGTTAGTTTGGTTTCGTCATGTCACAGCGGTGTACATATATGAAAATAACCCCCCAAACTGGGTAAATGTATATAATCCTTTTTTGTTTCGGTTTGTTTGGGTTTTTCTAGACAGGGTTTCTCTGTGTAGCCTCGGCTGACCTGGAGTCACTTTGTAGATCAGGCTGGCTTCGAACTCACAGCGATCTGCCTGCCTCTGCCGCCCTCACTGCTAGGATCATAGGCGTGTGCCACCAAGCTCAGAGTGAATATAATTCTTATTCGTTGAGCATATGTGACTGTAACTGTGTGTGTTAAAGCAAACCCTAAATACTATACCAGTTCATATCTGTCAATCAATTGAATTAATCAATCAAACACCCTGTCAGCTGAGGACACATAGTCCTCCTCACTGTCTGCCTTTGGTTGATGTGACAAGGCTGGAAGTCTGGGCTTTGCCTGGTCAGCATCTGGGCAGGACTGCTTCCTGGCTCAAGGCTAACCATCCTCCTACTCTGTCCCTGTATGGTGGAGGGGACAGTACCACAAGACACAGTACCTCTACCCATGAGGACACCACTTTTGAGGCCTACCCACCTCCTAAGGGCCTGCTTCCAAATGGGCTTAGATTCATGCCATGAGTTCAGGTCCTCCCACTCAGTGCCTAGGATATGGCAAGGGACGGGTCCATACTGATTCTCTGGCTTGGACCCTTCTCTTCAGACTCACCTATCTGACAGGTCTCTCAGCTGAAGTGTCCAGGATAGAAGACCTCTGTTGTGGCCCAACCCTCCCCTCAGGTTACTCTGGTCTAGTTAAGTGACACCATGCCTGCTCCTGCCACATTGCTAAGGATGAGCCTGGAATTTAAAAATTATATTACACTTCAAATTGTTTGTTAGTTTGTTTATTGTGTTTGTGTGTGTGCGCGCATGGGTGCAGGGGTCAGCTCCTTCCTTCTACTTTGTGGGTTCTGGGCGTGGCAAGTGTCACCCCACCAGTCAGCCTGGCATTTTGGACACCAAATTCTGCTACTATCAAGTCCTGCGGGATGTATAATACAAATTTGCAGTCTGTCCGCTTCACACATCCTCCACATCTCCTATTCATGCTTGCCCTTTAGTGGGCGGGGCGGGGCCTGTTTCCTGACTTCTGCCCCGCCCCCGCCTATACCTCATATGGCCACCAGAGGGCGCGAGCGGAATTCACATCCTGCAGTTTTTCGTTCTGTTTTGTTTTGTTTTGTTTTGTTTTGTTTGGGCGCGGGGTTGGGGGTGGGGAGTGGGGGTGAGGAGGGAAGTAGCATCTAGAGTGTTTCTGGGACTTGGCACTATGCGCCCGGTGCGATTCGTTCCAGCCCTCCTACCTCATCCCTGGTGGTCTTGGAGATGCCAGAAATCTCTAGCTAAATCCCCACTTTCCTTTTCCAGCTCCCCATCTCCCTTTTCCTGTTGAGCTTCTTTCGATTAACCCACTGTCATATCTGTCTGTCTCCCTAGGAGCTCTCAGGGACAGAGATGTGGTTTTGTCCAAATGGACACGCACGAGCCTGCTTAAATAGTTGTAGGAGCCACACAGCATGTTAGCTATGCAATGCTGGCAGGGAACCAATCTATGCCCTCATTTTAGGCCCCTTCCCCTCCAGCATTTAGAGTCCGCCCCCAGGCACACAGCCCCTCCCCCGCCACGCCCCCCCAGTCTCCCGCCCCCTAACACCTCCGCTCTCCGCCCCTGCCAAACCAGGGAAGGCCACAAGGCAGAGGAGAGTACCCGAGACCTCCTGCGGTTGGAGTCCGGGATGGATGCTTTGGGTACTAAGCAGGCACCAGGCCTCCGTTCTGCACACGGGGGTGGGGGTGGGGGAAGCAAATGGTCCCCGGATTCATTGTGTTTCTGCAGCTCTAGTGTGGGTTTCCAGGCAACTGGGGTTGCTGCCATCCGGCCACCTTCTGGCTGAGGCTAGGGTAATAGTGAGAACTAAGCAAGGGCGTCAGACTCTCTCTTGAAGAAGCAGGCTGCAAGTAAGGACGTGGTTGTTGGGAAAAGGCAGGGCATTGGGTAAGGGCCTGTCCCAGGCGCTAGCTAGAGGCCCGGGAGGGAAGCCGGAAGCAGTTACTTGGGAGACTTGACAGGACCAGGACAGCCATCAATCCTGAGGACAGCTTACCCAGGGAGGCTCACTGCCCCCAACACTCACAGCTTGCTCTGCACAGGCCAAGCCCTTTCTACATTCCTCGCAGAAAAACTTCGTTCCCAGTTAAAGGGTTTTGGTTTGTTTGTTGTTTTTAAGTGGTGTGCCTGTGTGTATGAAGGTACCCCTGGCCATCTGAAGAGGGCTCTGGATCCCCCAGAACTGCAGTTAAGATGGTTCTAAGCCAGCCAGGCACGGTGGCGCAAGCCTGTAATCTCAGCACTAGGGGAGGCAGAGGCAGGTGGCTTGCTGTGAGTTGGAGGCCAGCCTGGTCTACAAAGTGAGTTCAGAACAGCCAAGGCTACACAGAGAAACCCTGCCTTGGAAGGGGGAAAAAAAAAGATGTTGTAAGCCACCTGATGTGGGTCCTGGGAACACAGCTGAGGTCCGTAGTACTTTTCCTCATCTGATGACACCACTCCAGCCCCCCCCCCCGACATTCTGAGGGGTACAGTGAGAGGAGAGAGTTTCCAAAAATATTTATATCCAAACATGGCCGTACACACCTATAATCCCAACACCCGAGACGCTGAGAGAACATTGAGTTTGAGGCTAACCTGCTCTTCACGATGACACCTTGCTCTGTACCCCTAATCCCCACCTCCAAAAGGAAATGAGAGATTTAAGGGAGAGAAGCTTTAGGGGCCCCAGGAGTCTTGGGTGCTGGGAAAAGTACGAAGAGCAATAGCCTAGGCCAGCCTGACTTCGAAAGTGGTGTAGCAGGAAGCAGGAAGTGTGCCATTGTGAAGACACACACCACCAAGCTGAACGGCTGGCTAATGAGTGGCCATCTGGAAAATTAGTAAGTGGGATGTACTCCCGCGTGGATGGGTGATATGAGCTGTCCCAGGCAAGCAAGTGTGGGATGTTAAACCGGGAAACCTGGCTGAAGAAATCACAGAAGGCTGCTTCGAAAACATGACCCAGAATGGCAGAAACCTTTCCGGGAGGCCCCCATCCAGAAACCATTAAGGAAGAGATAGGTTAACTAGCTCGCAGTGCGTGAAGCTAGGATCGTGCCTGGCATTCGCGATAGAAAGAGCTCATTTCCCTAGTAAGGAAATCAGTAGGGGGAGAAAACCAACGTAAAAGACATAAAGGGCAAAGCATAAGAAAACACTGTGGTGGAGGAGAAAGGAAACTGGGTGAACTCCAAGCCGGCTGGGAAAATGCTAGCTCAGAGGAAGCTGAATGCAAATTACCATCAACCCACTCGTATTTTCTTTCTTTTTTGCCTGCCCGACAGTCAAAGGCAGTCGCGCCTGAACCTTTGAGATGGTGAGGGGGAAGAGGAAGGGGCTGGCTAGGGCCCTGCTGCAGGAGTCTGAATGAAAGAGGGCAGTTAAGAAGTGCCTAGACCCTTCACCCAATCCAAGGACCCAGAAGAGGGATGGGGGCGGGTGTAGGGGGCGGAAGGGAGGAGCAGCCTCCAGATGTGACAGGGCCAGAATGCACATGCGCACAACTGTGACCTGCAGTGGAGAGGCGGGGGGATCCTCCTCCATGCCCAGCGGGAACTCCTCAGACATTCCCACGCTGGTACTTGGGGCGGGGAAGAGAGGAAGCTAGTCACAAATAGGGAACAGAGATCAGGGTGAATAATTAATGGAAACAATGGAGGTGCGGAAGACTGTATAAAAAGGAAGTAAAGAATGCTTAATTCTTCTGGATTTGTCCAGATGGGACAGGAAGAATCAGCCATGGAGGTTACCTAATGAGGGGACCTAGATGTCAAGGACACTAGCCGCAAACATTCTTTTGAAAAGATTTTATTTTATTATTTTTAAAGTATGTATAAGTGAGGTGGAGTGTGCACACATGAGTGCAGTTGCCTCTGGAGGCCAGAAGAGGGCGGGATCCCCTGGAGCTAACAGGTAGGAGGTGAGTCACGAGATGTGGGTGCTGTAAACTGAACTCGGGTCCCCTGCAGGAGCAGCACTCCCTCTTAACTCCTGAACCTTCTCTCCAAGCCCCGGAAGGCATTAGCACAAGCGCTTTAAGTACTTTTGAGCACATTTTTTTTGTTTTGTTTTGTTTCAAGACAGGGGTTCTGTGTAACCTTGGCTGTCCTGGACTTGCTTTGTAGACCAGGTTGGCCTCCAACTCACATCGATCCCCCTGCCTCTGCCTTCCGGGTCCTGGGATTAAAGGTGTGCGCCACCACGGCCGGATATTTTTTTGAGTACTTTTAAGTACTGTGTGAACATAGTTCCCACTCAAATGCAATGCAGAATACTACCTAAAGCCTTAACAACTTTAAAACATGTCGTTTAGGGTTCAGCTAGGGTACTGGAATGTCTGTGTCCTTGCAGAGATGGACGAGCTGAGGCTGGTGAGAAGAGCCAATGGGGCGCTTAAGATTGAGGCGAGGTCCACACTGAACCAGCCTCAGAGGGTGGGAAAAGCTGGGGACCTCTAGAGCAGCAGATGCAGCACATAGGTAAGTGATGTACCTGCAAGAAGAGAGCTGTCCCCCATCCATCCATCCATCCATCCATCCATGCATCCATGCATCCATGCATCCATGCATCCACATCTCTGTGCATCTACCCATCCATCCATGCATCTGTGCATCCGTTATCCATTCACCCATCTCTCTGTCTATCTACCCAGGAATGAACCCATCCATCCATTTGTGCATTGTTCGTCTCATCCATCATCCATCTATCTATCTATCTATCTATCTATCTATCATCTATCACCTATCCATCTTTATCTGTGCATCCATCAATCCATTCATGACGGTCCACCCGAGATGAGCTGAGGGAGCTAACTGCAGAGAGGGCCCTGAGACAAGGATATCAGATCCTGGCTCTGCTACGTGTCTGTGTTTCTGCTGAGGAAAGTCCCCGATGCACTCTTCGGGGGGAATCTCCTGGGAGAAAGTCCCTGCACTGAGCCCCAGTTGAGGTCACTTGGAGGAGTGACTGGAATTGTCAGAGTGGCTTAGCGAGGCCCAGGGAGCTGCAGAGGGTGAGGAGGAACAGCCCAGCCGCTCTGGGGACGGTCCTGCCAGGCTGGTGCCTGCCCGGAGCTGCCCACTCTCAGTCCTTGAGTCTCTGGATTGATCATTCAAGGTTGAGGGGACTCTAATCCAAATACTGCCCAGCCCTGACTCTACCTCACACCCAACAGGGCTAGGGTAGAGGGCAGCTTTCTATCTTTAAAAAAAAAAGTTTTCTTTATAATAATTACATTTAAAATTATTTGTTTGTGGGGTTGGACAGATGGCTCAGTGATTAAGAACACTGGCTGCTTTTTCAGAAGACCTGGGTTCAATTCCCAGCACCCCATGGCAGCTCACAACTGTCTAGTTCCAGAGGATCTAACATTCTCACACACACATACACACACACACACACACACACACACACACACACACACACACACACATATGCAGGCAAAATACCAATGTACATAAAATCTTTAAAAATAAAATTATTTTTATTTTGTATGTGCTTGTGCATACCATATGTGAGTTTGGACATCAGGGGAGAACTTTTGGGGGATCACCTCTTTTTCTTCCACCATGTGTGTGTTCTGGGGATTGAACTTAGATCGTCAGGCTTGACAGCAATCACCTTTGCCCACTGAGCCATCTTGCCAGCTCTATTTACTTATTTTTTTAATCTTTGTGTGTGTGTGTGTGTGCGCGCGTGTGTGTACTGTGCATGAGTGTGTGTGTGGGAGAGTGTACATGTGCCACAGTGACCACAGGGAGGTCACAAGGCAAGTGAGGGAGTCAGTCCTCATCTCCTTCTTGCTCTGAGGCAGAGACTCTTGTTAAGAGCTCATGTGCCAGGCTAGCGGGCAGTGAGCATCCAGGGTGTTCCTACTTCTACCTCCCTTCTCACAGGAGGAACATTCGTATTGCAGAATTGCCCTGCTCTGCCTGGCTTTCATGTGCGTTCTGAAGATTTGAGTTCAGATCCTCCTGCTGTGCGGCAAGCATTCTACCCACTGAGCCATATCCTCTGCCCCAAATGGTGTTTTAAAACCTCTTATTTCCACAACAATTTAAGTGTCAGACACAGCAGCACCAGCCCAAGCCCCAACATATAACAATTCTAAAGTTGTGTGTGCCTGATGATACAGCTTCAGGGTTTAGATGACAAAGATTGAACAGGAGCTGGGACAGAGCTACCATCACAGTGAGTTCTAGCCAGACAGGGTCTTCTCCGTGCCACTAGAAAAGACTGGACAGCCTCAGCAAGCATTTCTAGCAGCAGATGGTGAGGAGCCAACACACCCCCACTTATTAAGAACTCTACAAGCCAGGCACGCAAACCTGTCACCCCAACAGAAGTCAGGGGGTCATGGCACATGGTCTTCTGTAGGAAAACCATTGCAGTGAGCCAGCAGCCTTTCCCTGACCTGCATAAAAACATCAAAATTGGTAAGTTGTGTGTGAGTGTGGGTTATACATGTGTGTGTGTGTGTATGTGTGCATGAAGGCGTGAATGTGTGTTCTCATGAGTGAGAAGGTTCCCACCTGTGAGCACATGTAGAGACAGAGCGAGAGTGTTGTGTCAGTGGAAGAATGGTTGGGGACAATCAAGCAGATTGTCAGGACTGACTAAACAGGGTGACAGGCCACCAGAAAATACATTACTGTCGTCTGTAACATCTCCGTTCATATGGAAAAGTGTTCAGTAAAATGAAATAGAGCAGACACCAAAGCCACTGTTAAGCAGAATAGCAGCAAGTGTCTTTAATGGACAATTGGTCTCCTGTGCTTCATGGTAAGACATCAGAGGTGCCTTGTTCAAGCCGGGCCTGAGGTTCCATGCCTGGCACCGTGGGCTTATGCAGCTCTTCTATAAAAGCCCATATAAGCGGAGTCATGGATGTTATACCATTAGGAGGGAAAAAAATAACACTGTCACTTAAAAGAAAAAAGCAACTAGTGATAAACTGTCTGCTAATCACTGTCAGGTTTGTTAACGAATCTCAAGGGAAGCCAGTAACAAGGGCTGGTTCAGAGAGAGACACTTCCTGCCAAGTCTGATGACCTGAGTTTGATTCCCCAAGATTCCACATGAGGGAAGGAGAAAACCAACTCCTACAAGTTGTCCTCTGAGCTCTATAGGCACATGTGTGGGCACACACACACACACACACATATACACCTACACAAACACACACAGACAGACACACACACAGAGACACACAGGCACAGATATATAAATACACACACAGACACACACACACACCACACACACACAGACACACACAGAGAGACACAAACACACGCAGACAGACACACACAGAGACACACAGGCACAGATACATAAACACACACACAGAGACACACACACACACACACAGAGACACACACAGAGAGACACAAACACACGCAGACAGACACACACACAGAGACACACAGGCACAGATACATAAACACACACACAGACACACATGCACCACACACACAGACACATGCACATAGATACACAAACACACACACAGACACACACACACTGATACACAGACACACACACACACAGGCACACACACACAGACACACACAGATACATTTTTTTTTTTTTAGTTTAAAAAGCAGTCACAAGACTTTCCACTCAGGTTTCCACATGCATAAATCCAATATGCAAAGGCTGACATTTCCCCTACATACAGGGAGCAGATAAGAAATTCAATTTGAAAATTATTAGCTACAATAGTGCTGAGAGTAATAAGGAGTCAAGAAATAAATCTTTTGAAAAATGTGCATGACCTTTCTGGGAGGAAATGGTAAAATTTTATTGAAAGATATAAAGGAGAAAGAGCAGGTACTAATAGGCAGGCAGATTGACTATCACAAAGATGTCAGGTCCCCACTGGCTGCTGTGGGTTGAGTGCAGGACAGCCCAGGATTATTATGCAATTTGCCTCGGCTTATCCCCCAGTGGAGATGGGAGAGCAAAGATTCATCAACAACTGGAACAATCCTGAGGGAGTTTAAGAGAGGCAGGCTTCCCCTGTTGCACATAATGGCTTAGAGCTGTGGTAACTGAGGCACGCTGGTGCCGGCTCCCGGATGGGCGGGCAGACCAGCAGATAGGGAGGATTTGGCTTGCAGCTAGCAGTCTTGGTACAGGAGATTGCTTGACTGCCATCACAGGAAAAGATAGGTGGAACTCTGTTGAAAAAAAAAAAAAGATGGCACTTTGTGGTGGTCTGTGTTAACGGTCCACGTAGCAGAATCACTGGGAGAAACGTCTCTGAGTGTGCTTATAGGAGTTTATGTTGATCACATTGATTGAGGTGGGAAAGTCAGCCCACTGTGGGTGGCACCGTCGCCTGGGCAGGGATCCTGGACTGTGTTAATGGAATAAAGGAGCTGAGTGGCAGTGTGCATTCCCCACTGTTTCCTGATTACGGGTGACCAGAGGCTTCAAGCCCCTGCTGCTTTGACTTTCCAGCCATGATGGCTTCTAGCCTTGAACCATGTGCCAAAACGAACCCTTCTCCCTTAAGCTGATTTGGTCAGAGTATTTTCTCATAGTGATAGGAAAAGAAACCAAGAATGCACTAGAGAAATCAAATCAACACCTCACAAAAACTACAGGCAGTCTCTGTGTCACCTAAAATCCACTCTGTATGTAAAGTCCACTATCGGTAGACAGAAACTTTACACACTTTGTGGAATAGCTTTACAAAATTGCATAGGAATGCTTAAGAAAGACTTACTAAAAGAGTATAAGTCAGTGGGGAAGAAAGTTTAATAATATTGACCACATACAAATAAGCATTTATGAATATCACAGCTTATAAAAATAATTCCACAGACTGGAAATTAAAGCAATGTTTATAGCATCCACACTTGAAAATCAAACACTGGACTTTTCCAAATAAATATAAGAGAGGGAAAAATATCCCAGCAGAAAAATGGCCAAAAACATGAAAAGGTAACTTATGTAATAGGAAGCTCAAAAGTCCAATAAACAATTACAAACACAAAAGCCCAACAAAACACTTGCAAACACAAATGCCCAACAAAATACTGCAAACACAAATGCCCAACAAAACACCCACAAACAAAAATGCCCAACAAAACACCTGCAAACACAAATACCCAGCAAAACACCTGCAAACACAAATACCCAACAAAACACCTGCAAACACAAATGCCCAACAAAACACCCGCAAACACAAATGTTAAACACATGGCAAGTGCTTCAGTATCCCTAGCAATCATTTGCTATAATCAAAATGGCAAGAAGCCTACTCAGTTTATACGTAGGCTTTTTGGGCTGGGGATGGTTTTCCAGCTAGGATCTTGCTGTATAGCTCTGGCAGGCTTGGAACTCATTCTGTATCCTGGACTCAAGCTCACAGCAATCCTGCTGTCTCAGCTTCTGAGTGCTTGGATTGCAGGTGTGAGCCACCATGCTGTGCGTAGCTTTTGACTTGCCGAGTTCCTACCAGCTTGCTCTACTGCATCCAAGCCCTTGAACCCCTCTTCCCTTCCCTCCCCCCTCTCACTACTCCTCCTCTTTCTCCACCCCCCCTCCTCCTTTCTTTTTCCTCTCTCCTCCCCTTCCACCTCCTCCTCTCTCTTTTCCTCCACTTTCTCCTTTTCCAGTTTTTTCCTCTCTTCCTCCTTTCCTCCCGCCTCCTCCACTTCCTGCCTTCTCCCTTTCCCCTCCTCCTTTTATCTGCACACCGGTCCCTGCTTAGGCAACATCCCTCTGGGCATCCTATGTTGGACATCACATTTCACAGCCGCCAGCTCCTCCTCCTGGTGACTCTGAGGCCACTCTGTCGCTCTCCCACAGCCCGTGTCTCCTTCTGCCTCGCTCATGGTCTCTGTGATTCAGTTTTCCTTCTGTACAGAGCAGAAACTCCTGCCTGCCTGCTTGCCTGCCTGCCTGCCTGCATTTTAGAGTTACCAGCTCCCAACACAATGCCTGACACACAGTAGGTCCTCAAGTGCTTGCACTTGGGATTTAGACTTCTTGGAGGATACAGTTTCTTCGAGACTGCCCTAGGTCAGGAAGTGAACCTCCAAGCCCAGGGGGTGCCTGCATTGTCACTGGAGCCCGGGTCAGGTGCCCTTGGGTGGCCAGGGCTCAACCTAGCACCTGTGGGGCCCCAGGACCTCTTCCAGACCGCATGCTCCACCCCCTCAAGCCTGTGGGGCAGCAGCTTGGGTAAGTTCCTCTTCCGTTTCCTCCTGCCTCCTGAGCTGGGGTGCCGCTCCTCACTACGGGCACCTCCCAGCCACTCCATACCACTGGTGTCCACAGCAACAGCAACGCTCCTGGCCCCCAACTGTCATTTCTGGCTGCTGAGCCTTCAGTGCAATGCAGGCCATCAAGTGTGTGGTGGTGGGCGATGGGTAAGTACCTGGTTAAGTTGCCTCCCACTCCTTACCAGGATGTCTCTGAGACCGTCTCCGGCACACTCACGGGTTCAGGGCTCCCAGGAGGTCCTGGAGAGAGTCACTTCCTCTCCTGGGGCTCACAAGGAGCATTTGGGGTGGATCTGGATTGTTCCTCTGTCCTCAGCCTACCCCACCCCGGAAGCCACCTGGGTGGAGGGCCTGGGACCATGGGTGGGGTGCTGCTCCTTGCCTGTACCCTGAGAGCTGGGGCAGGGCTCTCATGGGGGGGGGGCAGCATAAGTGCAAGTGTGAGGTGGGGAAATCAGAGACTCGCCCTCTGGACTTTTGTTTCCCAGGCTGACCTGGGCTCTAGTTGCTGTCTTGCTGCTCCTGGGGGTACAACTGGGACTCTCTAATTGTTCTGACTCTCAGGCCAGCCATCCTGGACAAGGCCTCTGCTTTGTCCAGGGGTGGGCTATCCTGCCAGCAATATGTGACTCTACTCCATGTGGTGGGGAGGATGTAAGGGGATGTCAGTGAGGAGCAAGGAGGAGCACTGTGGGCAGTGTAAGGGAAGGAGCAGGGTGACATGTTCTAGATGCTCAGCTTCAACCCAAAAGGGGGAGTGGCTGAAGCCTCCAGACCTTTCTTGGCACACTTTGGCTCTGCTGTGGGCAGAGCCGATCTGTAGCCTCAGCTGACTTGGCCGTTGCTGCTGCTGCTGCTGCTGGTAATGGGGTGGGGGGTGTCAGCCGTTATCTGCCAGAGTGGCGGCTGCTTTGCTCACTTCTGCTTTGTGTCTGACCTTGGGGGTGGGGTGGCCGGAAGTCAATGGTTCTCCTCATTCAAAGTTACCTTGGTGGCAGGCTGGGGCTTAAGGGCAGCCATGTAGGGGGCAGGGAAGTCAGGGCAGCCTCCCAGAGTGGGAAGTGACTTAACGGAATAGAGCTGGGGGGGAAAGGCCCAGAGCTGTCCCTCCGGCCTCTCAGCTTCCTGTGGAATGACCTGAGTGGCCTCTCAGCTTGGCAGTGGGACAGCCTCGATGGTGCCCATCTCCACTTGTCCCGTTTCTCTGCCGCTTACTGTACGTACGTGGTCACTGGGTCACGGCCCTCTGATTTATCTTCCCACCAACCCAATTCATCACCACAGAGTTCATTTTACAAGCTCAGAGAAGTTAAATAGCCTGCCTTGGAGTGCAGAGGACTCGAACTCATGCCTCTCTGGCTTCAAAGAGAGGCTACAGGCATTCCCTAACAGCCATTGGTTGTTGCAGCCCCCATGGCACTCGGCTCAGTGTCTTGGAAGTGTCACTTAATTCACTCGGGGGTGGGGCTGGGGGAGGGAAGATGGAATTGTCTTTGTTGTCTACATGGGGAAAACTGAGGCACAAGGAGCTTAGGTGATCTGCCTGAGTTGTGTGGTTGACAAACGATGGAGCCGAGATCTGAAGCACAGGTGTGTGACAACCGTGTCCAGGTCTCCCGGGTCCTCTCCGTCCTATGCTGATGCTGTCTGTGTCCATCACCTGCATCCCGATTGTTGGTACATGTACAGCCCTCCCCCCTTCAGTTCTCCCCAAGTACATGGCTCACCCCCATGGCCTGGGCAGAAGTCAGGGTGTTTATGGACACTCCAGGGGGTTGATAACACTGCCATAGCGTGTTCGGAATTGGGAGATTGGGTAGACGGCCTGGGTCTCCCCTTCCCTCAGACGCAGCCAGTGACCTCGGTCTCTCCTGCTTCTTGTCTTTCAGAGCTGTGGGCAAGACGTGCCTTCTCATCAGTTATACCACCAACGCCTTCCCTGGAGAGTACATCCCCACCGTGTGAGTCCCACCCGCTCCAGGCCCGGCTCGGGGCTGACCCCTTTGGACACCCGAGGTCGGGCCGACTAGGAAAGCTAGAGACCTTCCATCTTGGGGAAGCTTGTCATCCAGTTGGCAGGGCGATGACTTAGGCTGGGGAGGCGAGGCTGCAGGAGAAAGAGGGACTGTGGGGGTGGGGAGACGTCCTTCAGGCTGGCCGGAAGGAGACAGTGGAGTAGAGATGGGGCATGGAGGTGATGCAGGAGAAGGAGCTCAGAAACGTAGACAGCAGCGGAGCCTGGAGACCAACGCGCTGGGGTGGGGCAGTGCCAGCTGCAGCCTGCAGGGAGGGAGGCCTGTTTCTGGTGCAGGATGTCGCCACCAGCTGCCACACGATATCAAAGGGAGAGTCCGCAGATGTCAGAAGGGACTCGGGGCACCCGATCACAGGGCTCCTCAGCTCGCAGTTACAGGTTTCGGGTTCTTCAGGGGCTCCCTCAGTCTCCCCTTCTAGAGATCTTATCCGCCATTTTGCTTTTTAGACCAACGTTCCTTAGGCAGGCCTACCGCAGGGCCTTTGCTCCAGCTCTTAACGCTGCCAGAAATCTCCTGTGGTGACTTCCTGTCTCATCCTCACCTCTACACACCCTCCAGGCCTGTCCTTGGTGCCCTCCTTAAAGGCCTGTCGTTTTCCAGAGAAGCTTGCCAGATCTCTCACAACATTATGAGCCTTGTGGAGGGCAGGGAGCCATGTGGGGTTTTGGGGGTGCTTTCCCCCACCTTCTCTACAACGTGGCTGACACACTATGTAATATACGCAAGGTCTCATATGTGCTATGTGTGCTTTGAGGTGACAAGGTAACAGGAGTCATCAGAACTAATATCCAGTTAGAAGGCATAGGGTTTGGCAGCCCGGTACAGGATGTAACACTTGCGATTGCATTGGGTCTTCAAAGGAAGTGAATGTTACAATACTCTGATAGCAGTTAAAGAGGCTTGCCCCTTAGGGCCACTCAGCTTGTCTGACCTCAGCACCTCGCTGGGGCCCTCATCTTTATCTCCATGGGAGCTCCACCTGGAGCAGAAAGAAGAGGGTATACAGAGGACAGTGCTCAGGGCCCAAAACTTCCCACACCATCAAAGGAGCTACCGTCCCACCAGTGCCAAAGCCAAGGCTCAGTTCTGAGTCCTCGGTGTGGCTGGTATGGCGGTCCCTTTCTGGAACAGGGGGTTCAGCTACCTCTGAGACCTGGCTTAGCTGAGGGACCCCACAAAGGACAACCAAAGGGGCTGGGCAGGCAGCTAGATGCCACTTTGTGTCCAGTTGTATCCTGATATAAATGAAGGCTCTGGAAACTTCCCTGCTGCACAATGCGGGAATGACTCCTGCCTCCGTCTGGCGTATAAGGCACCTGGAAACAGGAGAGGGCAGGGCATAGACCTGAGCAAGAACAGAAGCAAAGGGGATTAAGAATGAAGGCTATTGTCACTAGGGCATGTTGACACTGCTCCTGTCTCTGAATTAAGACCCTCTCCTGCCTTTACTTGTCCTGGCTGCGCTGGAGGACTCACTTGCTCAAGGATTTCAAAGCGATCACTTTCCCTCTGAACCCACATACCTCAATTTCCCTTTCTACAAGAGAATGGCCCTGGGCTGGGTATGTGAGCCTTGGGCAATAGCTTCCCTGCAAGGAGGTGTGAGATCAGAGGTTTTGGCATCCTGACAGCCCAGACTGGCAGGCTGAACTGTTGGCTCAGGTGCTGAGGGCCTGCAGGTCTGTCCCCGATTGATCCCCCTTTTCTGCTGTGTAGGAGGCAGCTGGTGCCTGAGTGCCACCGGGATGTCCTCCTCTGAGATGAGCCTGTGGCCAACAACATTGGCACACATAGTCTCAGATGAGGACACCTGCCCGAGAATGGTTCTGTGCCGAGAGCTAGGGGCACAAAGGCATGACAAAGCCCCGTGTCTCCAGGCACCATGACATGGCCTCTCATCCTGTCTCCCTCCTGACTCTGTCCAACTGAAGTCCACATGAACTTTGATTGTTCATTTTTTCTTTTCTTTTTTCTTTCTTTCTTTCTTTCTTTGGTGGTAGGGTGTATACTATAGTCCTGACTGACCTAGAATTCACTCTGTAGCTTGTAGCTATCCTTCTACCTCAGTCTCCCCAATAGCCAGGTTCAGGTAAGTTTTGCGGGGTTCTTTTTGTTTGTTGTGTAGTCCAGGCTGGCCTTAAACTCATTATGCGGATGAGGATGACCTTGAACTCTTGACCTCCACCTCTGGAGTGCTGGGATTACAGCTGTGCACCGCCACCTCTGGTTTTATGTGGTGCTGAGCTACATGTCTAGTCCCTAGATAAATCTTTTTATTTAAAAAAATTTTTTTTCCCTAGATGAACTTTCAAAAGTAGAATTTAGGCAGAGTCGCAAGTAGCCTGAGGCCTTCCTAAAGTTCCTCCTTCATGCTTAGAACCCAATGGGAGGGGGTGTCAAAGCTCCCCACTTTCCACTTCATTTGTCCCATCTCCTCCAGGTGTTCAGTCCATAATCCCCTGGGCTCCCTTGGCTCCCTGCTCTCCCTCAGGGAGACCCGGAAGCATGCCTCCCTCCCTGACAGTGCTTCCTGTCTGTGTCTGCAGCAGTCCAGCTCCTCCTGTCCCCTCCCTCTTGTCCTCCCACTTTATGTCCTACCTATGGAGAACTCTTCGGGGCTGGGGCAGAGCTGTGGGGGTGGGGGAGGGTGGGGGTGGGGTGCGGGGGGTAGGTTGCTTCTGTCTAGAGCTCATTCCTGATTCTGGAACAGAGTGCCGGTTTCTAGAACATTGCACCGCTGCTGGCAGTGGGCAGAGGACCCTGGCTGGTGGGTGGAGCTTGCTCGGTCCTGTACAGGGTGGTTACTGCTGGCTCAGCTCCATAGGGAAGAAAGAGCACACTGTGGGGATAAGTTATATGGGACTTAATTTGTGCCATCCTTGGTGACGCTGGCTCTGGTGACTCAGCAGGGCCAGCCTTCCCTTCTCTCAGCCAGCCTGACACCAGGCCTCCAAGACCCAAACACTTCTTCTTGAGTCCTCACCCTGCCTGCCTGGCCAATCCTCCCATGGTTCCAAGACATCAGCATGGACAATTCATTCTTTGAGTGTGCCAGCCACCCTCCCTCAGAAATGGCCCGGGGACCCTTGTAGGGTAAGGTTTTCCTATAGCCAGAGGCTAGGCCTCAGAGCCACCAGGTTAGGTGGCAATTGTCTCTGTCATCCTCATTATCTTGTGCCATCCTTAGCAGCTATGCTCACCACAGGGGCTTTTCTGAACTGAGTGCAGGACTGACACCTGGCCCTGACACTTATCACCTGGGACATCTTGGGAAAGCCCGTTCTTACCCATGAGCCTACTTCTCCTATTTAGAAAAAGAGGTGACAGCTGGTCACAATGATATGAAAGGCTCCTCTGGGTTTCTCAGGAAAGGGAAGTGTGACATAGTCAAAACATGTGCCGTGTCCCTGGCTTGTTTCTTGAACTTATGCAGCTTGTCCTCTAGGGAGAAGTGGGTGGGGAGAAACTGGGGACATTGACAGTGAGCCTAGACTCGCTGTGTCTCCCGATGGGATGATCTGAATGCTTCCGACCTCCTCGGAGCCCAATAATGACCCAGGCGTTGGGGAAGAGAGCAAGGTGCGGAGAAGCTAGTTGGCTGTGCAGACAACAGTCCTCCAGTTGTTCGTTTGCTTGGCCCCCCTTAATGGATGTCATAGGAAGAGCAGCCACTTCCCATGCTTCTGAGCTGAGTGACTGACTTCCTGCAGCCTCAGTGTCCTCACCTGTCTCCTGGACCATGTGAGACTTCAAGGACGAACACATATAGGATTGCCCGTTCCAGCTGGTCCAGGAGATGCATTAGGAGGGTGCTTTGAAAGATCCTGACCATCTCCCACTTCCTCCAGGTGCCCTGAGAGCCCAGAGGACCCGAAAAGACAGTTGCCTTTGCCATCTGGGAAGAAGATAGACAGTCCTGATGTCTCTAGCTTATCAGAGCCCCACATGGCCCAGATACCGTGCCTTCCTACCTTGGCCAGCTTGGCCTCCCAGAAGGTTCTTCCAAGACTCACAAGGATGATTCTCAGAGTAGGCACACAGCAGACCTATTATGTGTCAGCCGCCTCTTCTGGACTGGCCTCAGGGCAGAAAGGAACAAGCTGGGTCTCCACGCCCACGCCCAGGATTGTTGTTAGTGGGGCTGACCTGTCCATGGCAGAAGTCTCCCTAGTGTTTCACGGAGTTCTGGGGAGGGTGGGAGGCAAGTTAGGATAGGTGGGGCTACTTGGGTAAGCCAGATGTCAGTGTGGGCAAGCTCAGGACGTGGGTGGTGTGATCCTGCCTTGTGAGGGAGAAGCTAGAAGCTTGAGGTCTCAGTGGACCAGGTCATGAGACGGAGTGAGAAGGTCAGGGGATTCCTTGTCCCAGGGGCAAGCAGTGAAGGTGTCTCTAAACCCATATGGCGGGATACAATGAGCCTGCTGGACCCAGCTTCTTCCCTAGGTTGGTCACTCACTGCCTGTGTGGCCTCAGGCGAGTCATAAAACCCCCCTCTGGTTTTTGCTTCCCCCCCTACCCTGCCCCCCCCCACCCATGGACCTTGTTCCTTTACCCTAGGAGTGTGAGTTGTGGGGTTTTATTTTCTAAAGCCTACTCCACTCAGCATAGAGTGCTGGGCTGGACCCTCCCAGGGCTCCAGTGTTCCTGTCCCAGCCTTTGTTCACGGGGCTCCTGGTCCAGTGTCTGGCCCACACCAATTCAAGGCCCAGGCAGACATTTTCACGGCCTCACAACTGATGTCTGTCCGTTCTCTTGAGGTAGCACTAGCCACTTATCATAGGAGTGAGATAGAGGGTCATCTGCAGTGTCCTGCCCCTCCAGGAGGCTGGGGACAAGGTCCCTTCATTTTCCATGCAGGCCTGGCAGGGCAACAGCTCGCTAGCCATTGGCCTGGATTGGCTGTTACCTTTTTCTGTCTCTTTCCTGTTTCCCTCTGGCAGGTTCCCACATCTCTCCCTTCCTAAGCGTTTACACCTTAAATCAGGGATGAGCAGTCACTCAATAGGCACTCTACACACTCTAGCTGTCCAGCGTAGGAGGATGGAAAAATTCATTCTGACCTACCTCAGAGGGAATGCCACACAACCCAGTAGTCACCTTTCCAAAGGACAAGTGGATGCAGAAAAATGACCAAGACACGTTTTGCTTACTTGTATTTAAGATGTTTTTGATAGTACTCATCTGTCGTGAGGACAGTCAGCTGCACAATGCTGTGTGACTTTGGGCTAATCACAGCCCCTCTCTGAGTCCCTCTCAGGCTCTGGGTTCGAGGCTGACCTTGCCCTTCCTGTTTTCCTCAGGTTTGACAACTATTCGGCCAATGTGATGGTGGACAGTAAACCCGTGAACCTGGGGCTGTGGGACACCGCAGGCCAGGAAGACTATGACCGCCTCCGGCCACTCTCCTACCCGCAGACGGTGTGCACCCCATGTCTCCCTGTGGTCCCTGTCCTGTTTCTGTTCCATCTACTGTCGAGCGGTACCTGCCTGACCCCGAGTCTCCTTTAGAGGCCTGTGGGGCAGAGCTAGGGTCTCCCCCAGACTGTGCTCCCTCAGTCCTGCTGTCCTCAATGCCCTCAGATACCAGCCTTTCTTAGTACATGGCAGGCAGGGTCTGTGTGAACAGCCAGGCCAGTGAGTCTCATCCTTAGGTGGGCAGAGAACCTGCTGCTGGTAACTCTGTGGCTTCTGGGTCCCCAGACTTGGGCTCTCTACCCACAGTGGCAAAGAGGGTGTCATAATGGCCAGATATATGGTTGCATGGTCGGTAGTGGGAGCTGCCCACTCACCCCCCTGCCCCGGCCAGGACTCTCTGGCTTCCCTGTGCCAATCCTCCCTTCCTGTCTTCAGGATGTGTTCCTCATCTGCTTCTCGCTGGTCAGCCCGGCCTCCTATGAGAACGTCCGAGCCAAGGTGAGCCTCCAGTGGGCTGGGGGACACATGTAGTTGGCAGTTAAGGTCCATCTTGGGTTAGGAGAGTCCAGAGGGTCACTAGTGCCAATGAAGGGAGGGTCTCTCTGGGAGAATGTTCCCCCTGCCTCCTGCCTCTGTGCTCTGTCCCTCTTCCTGCCCAACCTCATGCCTCCTCTTATCACCACACAACCTCCCTTGACTCTCTTATCTCCAAAAAATCTTGCTTTTTTTTTTTTTTTTTTTTTTTTTGCTTGCCTGCTCAGATCACACTGTGCCTTGTGACCCTGCTCTGAGGTCCTTATCTGTTTGATGGCTTAGGCATCTATGTCCACTCCCCTCTGTTCCCTCTCACTATCCCACACCCACCCAACAGTGGTTCCCTGAGGTACGGCACCATTGCCCCAGCACCCCCATCATCCTGGTGGGTACCAAACTGGACCTGCGAGATGACAAGGACACCATTGAGAAGCTGAAGGAGAAGAAGTTGGCTCCCATCACCTACCCGCAGGGCCTGGCGCTGGCCAAGGATATTGGTATGGGCCTTGGGAAGGAAGCTGGGGGTTGGAGGCTGGGGGCGGGGGTGGGGGGGGGCGCCTGGACACAGCCTTGTCCTAGCGACATGCTGTATGACCAAACTCTGGCTGGGCTCCAAACCATTGTGGCAGCTAGCCGGGTGACTTGCGCTGGTCCCTTGGCCTCTCTGCGCCTGTGTTTCCCTGTCAGGAAGGTATAGCAGTAGTGATGGCTTTTGCCATATTGGGTGTCTGGATAAAATGACTTTATTCACGGGTTCTCAAAGCAGTACTGCACGGGTGATCCTGTGTTAGCTGGTCACAGGGGATTGATGGATGGGATCGAGCTGTTTCTGGAAGGTGTCTCTGCTAGAGACTGGAAGGGTGGCTCAGTCCTTTGTGCCTGGCCCTCACCTCCCCTTCTCCATTCATCCAGACTCTCTGAAGGACACTCTTTACCTCCAAGGACCAGACAGAGGAGTCTTGGCCCTTCAAGGTCACCTGGCTGGGGAGGGGTGGCTGGGATTCAAAGGATAGAAGCAGGTGGCTGGATGGGTGGGGACATCTCACCCTGGCCAAGCTCTCCAATCCCAGGAGACCTGACTTTGGATTTGGCCTCTCCTGTGGTGTCGTCCTTCCTGAGGCAACACTACCAGCTTAGGTCTGGCCTCCACCCAGCCCTGCACCTCTTCCTGTGCAGGAAACGGGAGGGAGGGGCTTCACAGGAAGAGAAACCGCAGCCTTCCTGTGACTAGCGGGGTGTCATGGCTGCCTCACAGGGTCCTCTCTGCTGCTTCTGCTGGTCTCTGCTCTAGCCTCCCATGTGTCAGGGTCAGACATAACCCAGTTTTCTCTTGTTAACCAGCCTGTTCCAGGATTGGTCTGTATCCATTTGGGGATGTTGGGGGAACAAACCTCGGACTTTGCACTCCTTAGACAAGTACTCTATCACTAAGCTACCCCAACCCTTTAGAATTGCTCCTCCTTCTTTCACGGTACAGTCCCTCATGTGAGAATGACAGGGTGACAGGACTGTGAGGCATAGTTCACAGTCAGGGAGCAAGCAGGGCCTCAGGGCCGGGGCTCGGCTCACTTTCTCCTTTATATGTCCTTTAAAAATAGGATGTTTTTATTTATTCTTCGACAGTTTCAGACATAGTAAACAATGTGTCTTGATCATATCCACTCTGAACTCCCCCTCACTCTCCCCAGATACCGGACATATGCCCATCTTCCCTTTATGTCCTATGTAAGTGTGTGTATGCATGTGTGCCAGGGTGCATGTGCATGTGTGTGCATGCACACACGCATGCGTGCACAGGTGAATGCGCCAGCCGAATGCCCAGGAGTCCTGGTTCAGAGTGTCTCACTACTGGTTACCACAGGGATGAGGAGCCACAAGGGCCAGAGGCCATGAACCCCCACCCAGTCCCATCTCTGGAATAAATGGCTGAAGGCCAGGGCAGGATCCTGGTGTCATCTTCTCAGTGGGAACAGAGAGCCTTGGGGGAACTTTCCAGGGACAAGAAATGGCCTGGTGTGACTGCACAATGTCCTCAGCTCCCTAAAGCTACGTTTCCTCTTTTTTGCCATGCCTATCTCCCACACTCTGGCATCGGTGGCTTCCCTCCAGGGGTGACCCTTCTTCCCAGGTCTGGGCCTTTTGGCTCCATGCCTGTGTGGTTGTGGCCTTTGAGGTCACTGAGGTAGGGAGGCCACTGTCTTCTCATAGCTGTTGGGAGCTCTGGCCCAGAGAGAAAAGCAGAAGGCACCAGAGAGGGCACCAGGGCTCCATTTCTTCCCCTTTGCTTCCTCAGCACTCTGAATCTCCTGACTTCTCTGTGTCAGGGCTCCGTGTGTTCCTGTTGCAAGGGGTGGGACATCATGCAGATCCCTCCCAGGGCACCTGTCCTCTGGAGGGCACATAAGGGCTCTCTCTATTTTTCTTCTCTTTACTGAACTGCCCCGGGGCAAACAGGTCCCACTGGCTCCATTAGCCTTGGTTTCTCCATAAGTTGGGGTGTGACTAAATGAAAGATGCCTTGGGGTGTCCTCAGATCTGCCCAGAGGTGTTAGCTCCATGAAGAAGGCCTGGCTGACATGCTGGGAGATTTGCTCATGGAAGCAGGTCCTGTCCTTCCACATGGGGGAAGGGCTATAATCCTGCCGACCTTCCAAACAAAGAGCCTTGTTTCTGGGGGCGGGGGTCCTCCACCTTCCCCTGAGTCCAACAGGAGGAAGAGGAAGTACACTTCCCACTCCCACTCGGGGTGACAGAGCTTCTCCATGACTCAGGATGCTGCTCTCCTGCTGTCCCTCCTCAGATTCAGTCAAGTACTTGGAATGCTCTGCGCTCACCCAGCGAGGCCTGAAGACCGTCTTTGATGAGGCCATCCGGGCAGTCCTATGCCCACAGCCCACACGGCAGCAGAAGCGTGCCTGCAGCCTGCTCTAGGGGTACACACCTCTCCTCTGCTCCTGGAAGGGCACCCTACCCCTGTCCCTGGCCCCTTAGGACACTGAGAGTAGCAGTAGACCAAGACAGATAGCCATGGGTATCTAGGTAGCCTCAATTTCCCCTTTCCTCCTCTTCACTTCCCTGTGGAGATATAAGCCAAGAAGCCAGAACTTGCCCAACAACAGAAGCCAGGACACAGTGGCTGTCAGGTTCTCGCTCAGTCCATCCTTGCCACAAAAAGCCTATTGGAACCAGGGAACCCCAACAATAGCCCCCCTACAGGATATATGGGGGAGGAGCAGAGGGCAGTCCCAGGGAAGGCAGAGGTTGGAAGCAGACACCGGCTCAGACAGCCCTGAGCTGGGACATGTCTGTCCATGACACTGACCCTCTCCTCTCTCCCTTGCAGGTCTCAGCCCACTCCTCCTGCCCCGATGATCTTGACCCTCTGAGTCCTCCGACCAAAGCCCAGTGATACGCTGGTGGGGCATGCCGTCCCCTCCGTGTGGTGTTTCTTTCCAGACAGCTGCAGAACCTGCCTATCTCCTCAGTGGAGGTCCCTGGGGATGGGAGGATGTTTAGAGGCGACATCCTACCTAGAATCTCCTGTGTTCCCCGGGACCAGAGGGGAGCCCCAAGACTCAGTCATCTGTCCTCATGTCATACAGTGGCATACACCCATCTGCTCCAGGCCCTCCTGATGCCCTTCTTGAAGCTTCCCGGTCTCCATGGCCTGCCACCACTATGTGTCTGCAGGGACAAGCTCTCTTGCTCCAGTACCTGCCTGGTTTGCCTTGTCGGAACCACTGAACCAAAAGGAGAGATGTGGAAGGCTGCTCCTCTGTCTCCCCTTCCTACTACCCCCCAACCCCCCCCCAAGAAAAACACAGAAAAAAAATCCATTTCTGTAAATCTCTTGTCTGCCCAGCCAAGTATGGGGTCTGGGCTCAGCCCACCCCTACCATCTCTCAAGACTTCCTACTCTACTCAAAGGGCCCTGAGCAGCATTTTCTTGAGACTGTCCATCCTACTCTGCCAGTCAAGACCTGAAACACTGCAGAGGGAAAACACAGCTCTCTTGCTTCCGCAGATAATAAATGTGTTGCTTTGAGATGGCATACTGTGAGTTCAGGCGCAGCTTGATCAAGGCGGGGTGGAGGGGTTCAGGTGATACCGCGGAGTGTGCCTTCCTGTTCGGTTTGGCTCTGCCTGCCTCTGGCAGGCTCATTTTCAAGCAGTTGATTCTTGGAGCTTGATCCTCTGAGATTCAAGTTAAGGGAAAGAGTCTGCCCCAGGTGAAGTCTTAGGAGGGGCTATTCTGATTGGACCAGCTTGTCTTAGGCTCGCCTTCAAACAGACTTATGTGTCAGAGAGGTGCTGTACTGAGGCTGCCACGAGTTAAAGCCAGTAGAGGTGACCCCAAGAAGGTGGGGTACAGGGTGGGTGTGGGCAGGATAAATTCTCAAGGGGGAAATCTTCTTTTTAGAACTGAGTGGGTTCCCGGAAGCTAGGGGTTCATAACTTCGACTGTCAGAGGCCATGGTAAGTGTCTTTCCTGCCATTTCTTGGGATAGTTTCTATCCCAGCTGGTACTAAGAAAAATGCATATATATATATACATATATATATATAATTTTTATCACATAGCCTGGGCTGATCTCAGACCCACCATACCTCAGCTTCCTAAATGCTAAGATTACAAGTGCTAGGCATATCTCCATGCCTAGATACAGTTAAAATTCTTACTAGAGCGTGTAGGCTGCTGTGGAAGTTGATGAGACATGCTCATCTCAGTCACCCCAGGGCCTGGCCCTGAGATGGTCCCACCTTGGTCTTTCTTGAATTACACAGATCCCCTGGCACAGGGGTGACACTGCCCAGTCCTTTTCCCAGCACACTTCTGTTGGCCTGTCTGTGTCAGGTGCTGCCATATTGTCAGGAGTTGGTGACACATAAGTGTTGTGTCCCCCACCCCCCCACCCTGGAAGGCCAGCTCCAGCCTAGGAGTGATCAGGCGTCTCCATTTTCTACGTCCTAGAGTTCCAGGATGGCCTCCTAACTCCACAGCCCCCACCCTTGGGGGGCTCCACCGGCGGAGGCCTTGGCATATCAGGGAAGCCTGTCTGCTCTTAGCTCAGCTCAGAACAATGTTTCAAGGGATTTCTCTGACACAGAAAGGTGGTAAACCCACCCGTGCTGGGTACTCCAACATAGTTGGGAGGGCCTGCAACGCCCCTGACAAAGTTGGGGTGTTAAAGGCTCAATGTGCCCCCTCTAGTCAGCCAGAGTTCGAGGGACCCTCTCCTAGTTCCCTGCTACTTTCTTTGCATGATACTGAGCAAAGCCTTGCATGATTCAAATCAGTAGTTCAAACCACGAAGCCACTCAAACTCAAACCCCTGCTTCCTGTAGGCCACGTTAAAAAAAAAAGCAGCCCTGGGCTATAACCCAGAGAGTCTTTGTGTGCACTGTCACTCACACAGCCCCGCCGTCACCCTTGACAACCTATTTCATTCTGATCTCTGCTTTCTCTTTACTCTGAATACAGTCCCTGTTACTTTTGCAATCCGTGTGACCCTTTATTTCAGTTCCTTGAGTAAGAGGCCAAGACTTTAGCAAACCCTGATCAGACCCCGCCCACTGGCAACACACCCCAAGTCCTTTCTTCTTATCCTCAGGCCCCCATCAGGTCACTTGGGGTGCTGCTAGCAGAGGAGGAAACACAGGCCCTGAAAAGCCTGGTAAACAAAGCAGCCTCCCCCACTCCTACCCCTCCCCCACATCCCTTCCTACCCCTCCTGCCCCTCCCACCCCCTCTCACCCCTCCCTCCCTCTCCCACTTCCCCCTCCTCTCTCCCCACCTCTTCTCTCCCATTACTCTGCTCTCTTTGCCTACAGATAGATCCCAGCTTGGGACAGGGCAGCAGTGTACTTAGTATTGGACAAAATACTTGATTTCAGGGACAGGAAAGGCTGGAGAGATGGCTTAGCAGTTAAGAGTGGTTGCTGCTCTGTTAGAGGACCCAAGGTTTGTTCCTAACTCCAGCTCCAGGGGGATGTGATGTCCTCTTTTGGCTTCTGCACAAAGGTGTGGGCACCTGCACCTATGTGCATTTACACACACACACACACACACACACACACACACACACACACACACACACACACCATCCATTAAATAAACTAAGTTTTTATAATAAATATACCTTTTTTTTTTCTTTCAGTCTTTGGGGCTCTGAGGTCACTGTTTTGGCCAACCACACACAGAGTCAGTCAGAAAGGCAGCTTCTTAGGAGAAAAATAACAGACCTGGTCTCCACTGTAGTCTGTCTGAGCTGTCCCCACTTCTGCGCTCTGAACACTGAAGCGATGTCTGGAGCAGCTACCTCCATCTTGTGAACTTGAAGCCACAGCAGAAACAGTAGAAATCAACGGCTCAGAATGGAAGTCAGAAAGATAAGCTGGGGCTGGTGCTGTTGGCCTAGGCCAGCCGTGTTTGGGGGATGAATGACGGCAGAACCACTTTCTTGTTTTTTTGCCACAGTTGGCCAGACTTTCTGCTGATGTTCGCTGTTAAGGCGTTGAGGCCGTGGCTGAGGACCAGAGGACTCCTGGGCAGAAAATGGCAAGCTGTGAACTGCTGAGTTGAACACGTGTTTTATTTTCTTTTTAACAGGAAGGAGTGTTGAGTAGGCTCAGGAGGGAGGCTCACTCCACAGTAGCCTTTCAGAGAATCCACCCGGTACCAAGCCACATGGTGTGTGATGCGAGGGGCCAGGGCTCTCTATGCTCAGCCCTCTTGCCCATGCCATCATGGCTAGGGAGCAAGGCAAGCACCTGTTGGACCTGCCCTCTCCTCTGAAGCTCTCTGCCTCAACACCTGGCTGCTTCCTGCTCCGTCTTCCAAAGCAGGGACCTTTTAGCCTCACCAACTCACCCCAACACTTACTGGTCAGGCCTCAGTGATTGCCATCCCATTGTCCCCTAATTTCACTTCCTGTCTTCACTGCTCGACCTGAGCTGGACCTCGCTGCCTCCCCCTGGCCAGCCTAGACATCTTCCCAGGCCTCTCTGTTTCCTCTCTCTCAGCCCTTGCTCCACATGCATTGGGCAACCTGGGTAGGGTCCTCTTGCATGACACACACAACACGACACCTCAAGTGGCTTCTACGCTTGCTGCTTAAGGACCTGTCTAAGCTCCATAGTTCACTGGAGCCTGCAGGCTGTCCTGTGGTCTGTGGGCGGCACTACACCCTCAGGAGCTCCCAGGCTATCTGGGAGATTGCCATGTCAGCAGAGAGCAGGGAAGTGCCTTTTCTGTGTGGATGTCCCCTGTCCTCTCAGCCCCATATACCCTGCCAGCCTAGACGCTCAGTACCTGGATTCAGGCTCTCATCCCAAACCCTGATGTCATTCTTTTTTGGGTGTGTGTATATGTGTTGGTTTTTCAAGACAGAGTTTCTCTGTGTAGCCTTGGCTGTCCTGGAACTGGCTCTCTAGACCATGCTGGCCTTGAACTCAGAGGTTGCTTGCTTCTGCCTTCTGAGTGCTGGGATGAAAGGTGTATGCTGCCACCACCCTGGCATCTGATGTATTCTTTATGTATTTGGTTCCCTTGTTTTTTCCTTTTGGCATAGGCTAGGCCTCCCCCAGCTGACCACAGATCCCCACTCCCTCCACTGTTAGCGTCCTCACCTGTCTTGCTCCCGGGAGCCTTTGTCACAGTCAGCGATGCTACATAACAAGTCAGACCCCTCCGGGTATGGGCTTAGGTAAGTGTCTAGGTCCACTCCATGTGTTTCTCCTTAGCTGCTGGGGCATAGAAGGGAAGCGCTCGAGACCTGGAGCGGGGATGTTTACCACGTGATCATTCACGCGTTCATTCCTCCCGCCTGTTTTTCTTGTTTCTGTGTTGTGTGTGTGGTTTATCACTTCCTGTGTCCTCACCTGGCTGTGCTAAGTAAGATCAGACACATAGAAAGGGATGAGGCCCAGCCTTTGCTTACCAGCCCATTCTCCCAGGGCCTCAGAGACCAGGAAACAACAGACACGTGAATACTCCTGCCCTTGAGGTTTGATCCACACAGCAGGGTCTTCTATACAGAAAGGCAGAGCTGCAGTCTGAGGGTTGGCACACCCTGGGCTGGTATACTGTAGGTTCGCACATATGCCCTTAAGTCCACATACCCAGGACCTGTGGAAAGGCTGCCACAAATCAGGGGCAGAGGAAACGGAAGCAAAAGCATCTGTTTGCAGAGAAACTGGGAGACACCCATCACCCCTAAAACTGGGTGGGTAAGATACTGAGCAGGAGGAAGGTGAAGAAGGGCAGGTCTCAGGGCATGCTGGGAAGAGGGAAGAAAATGATACAAATCATCAACCCAGCTCCTGGAAGTCCAGGGAGGCCACTACTGAATTCAGTGACTGTGATGGTGTAGACCACTGAAATAATGGGTGGCCGAGGAGCCCGCACAAGGAGCAGTTGGCCTTCCGAGTCCTTGCCCCATGCAGTGTAGCCAGCCAGCCTTGACCTTGGCAGGGAAAAGTCATCGACCTGGGAGCTCTTGCCCCAGGAGTGCCAGCTTCGGGTAAGCCAGGGTGAGGACCCACACTGGGTTTGGAAGATGAGGATTTGACTCTACTTAGCAAATCTCCACATGGACAACATATCCAAGATACACCATTTGAGAGAAAAAAATATTTCTTTTGGCTTGTGGTTTCAAAGGCTTTGGTCGATGGTTGGTCAATTCCTCCCTTTTCCGGCCCGTAGCAAGGCTGGAACACCACGGAGGAGGGACATGGTACAATACAGCTTGCTCATCTCTGCAGCCAGCAAACAAACGGATAGAATAAGAAGGCAGGACGAAGATACACGTTTCCGAACCACGGTGCTAGTGACCTACTTCTTCTCGTTAGGCCTCACTTTCCACAGTTCCATTACCCAACAGTCCCTCTGAAATCAGGCTCTCAACGGACTAAATCAGTGCTTCAGACAGGCACTCGCTCCATCGTTTCTAGAAATGACACCCAGGCTGTTCTTTACCTAAGTGTCTCTCAGTTCAGTCAAGGTGGCCATTGAGATTAACCTCTGCAGTCCCATCCCGTGCCAGTGTGACACCCGGACACGTTTCCTTAGACCACACTTAATCTCCAAATAGAGACAGTCGAAAGATGGCCATTCTACTTAACACTGCTGCCCTGCGCACACCAGACCCTGCACTGAGGCTCTCTCCAAAAGTCCCAACAATTTCAGTTGGGATCAAAAAGTTCAAACTATAAGCCTCGAGTCAAGGCAAATTTACAAAAATCAAAAACATGTAACATCGCGCAGTAAACACTCTCATTCTTTTGGGATGGACAGGAGATTAGAGAGAGGAAATATGAGGCCGAAGAACCAACTGGGCCAATCTCAAAAGCTGTATATCCGTGCTTTGCATCCAGGGCACATGGTGACATAATGTGAGCTTCGTGGTGTGTAGCCACAACTCTGGCCTTGCTAGCTGTCATGCACGTGGCCTCTTTCCTGGGTTGGCTCTGCTCCCTGCCCTTGGTTTTCCTTAGCAGCTTTTTCACGTCCCTGGCTTCTCCAGCCATGCATGGCCTCTACTACATCTTCAGCTTTTCTCCTCACAGTTTCACACACTGCCCTCTCAGGGGCTGACCCAACTACACCCCACCTGACCCTCCAGGCTTTCCTTTGAAATCTTGGTGGATGCCTCCATGGTCTTACAAGTCTTCCATTGCACATACATGTAAGACCAACATCATATGACTGGCACAGGGTCCGCCTCCATCTCAAGCATTAGCTGGTCCCTTGTGGACCATGGCTGTGTCAGCTTCTAAGTGTCTGGGCATATGAGCATGGTGAAATGAATCCTGGGGAAGTCTCTTTTTAAAACTTTTTTATTGAATCTTTGTGACTTTCACATCAGGCAGCTCAATCCCACTCATTTCCTCCCTCCTCTTATATTTGTCCTCCACCCTTGCAACCTCTCCCCCAACTGAGGAACAAAAAAAAAAAAAAAAAAAAAAAAAAAAAAAAAATCTCATAGAAGCTGTAGTGTGTCACAGTGTGTCCCCACTGTATACCCTTTTGTCCACACTTATTTGCTTGCAAGTGTTCACTGCAGTGACTCATTGGTCTGGTACAAGGCTTTTGTCTTCTGCCACTGTCAATACTGGAGCCTCATTGGGATTTCTCTCAGATATCCTGTTGCTGCCTTGTGTGAGGGAGATCCTGTAGTTTGGATCTGTAGAATCGATCCCTTCATGTACTTCAGCAGTTTATCACTGTGGTAGGCATTGGGGTAGGCCAACTCAAAGCCCTGAATAGGGGTCTGAGAGTATCTGAGCTGGTTAACCCACCCACTCTCCTGCTCTCATGCCCTTTGGTGCCAGCTTATCAGTAACCCCGGGAACCAGGGCCACCTCTAGCCTGCCCAAGGGAGGCGCAGGGACACTTCCCCAAGTGTGGCAGCTGGTGAGAGACATGGCCAGCTCTCTCTCACCTGCCATAGATAACAAGAGACAAGGGAGGGGAGGAGGATGTCTCTCCCTCACCCAGCAGTCAGGAGGTAGAGCCAGCTTTCCTGAGTTCGTGCCTTTGGGGCTGGCTTACCTACAATCCTCACATTCAAGGTCGGCTCTACTGTGCTGCTGGGGTGAAGTGCAGGTCCCACTCTCGGGAGGGCTGCAGCAGATGAGGGGGCAGGGTCAACTCTCCTGCTCTCATGACTCCATTGAGACCAACTCTCCTGCCTGATGATGGTGGTGAGGATAAAAAGGAGGGAAGGGGATCGCTCCTTTACTGATGCTACCGCACAGCAGACAAGAGGAAGGGCTGGCTCAGCTGCAACCCCCGCATTCAACCAGCTGCAAACCCCACATTCAAGGCCATCTCTACTGTGCTGCCCAGGTAAAGTGCAGGGTTTTCTCTACTGAGATCTGGAGCTGGTGAGGGCCAGGGACAGCTCTTCTGCTCTCATGAGCCCAGGACCAGGTCTCCTGCCTGCCTCAGGTGATGAAGGGGAGGGGTAAAATTAACTCTCCGTAGTTTATGCAAGGGAGACAGCCAGTTCTCCACACACTTATCCTAGGGGCCCAGCTCACCCACAACTCCTGCGATGTGCAGGGCTGCTCTCTTGATTACTCCTGCTAGCTAGAGGTGGGGTTAGCTCTCTTACTTTCACATCTCCAGGGCCAGCTCTGACATGATGCCCAGGTGAGGGGAGGGGCCCATTCTGCACAGCCATAAGACATCAACATGCCCCACCCCACCCCAGCCTTTGGTGGTAACAGACCCCTGCTGCTGCAGGCCCATATACTCAGATCTGGCCACCAGTGGCAACACAGGCCAGGACCCCACTGTGCTCTCAGGTGACATCACTGGTTACTCACATCAGGCTGTTTATCACTACCTTTGAGTCCCCAGTTCTGCCTCTCTTCACTGTGCCCACATCCTTCTTTTTCTCTTTCTCTTCTACCTCTCCACCATTTACTTCCTCCTCTCAGTGGCACACAGGGTCTCTGAGTGTTTGAGGTCATCTCAGGAGTGGCTTCAGGAGTGCTATGTCCTGCTCATGTATTATGAGGACAGGCAGGGATGTCTGTACCCACAGGTCTGCATGGTGCCCGACTGTGGTCATCCAGGCTAGCTCCTTGCCTGGCCTGACTGAGTGGTCCCTTGTAAGGGTCGTCTGTCTCTGGCTCACTCCTACCCCAGTGCCTGTAATTCCAGGAGGGTTTCTTCTTGCCTCTGGCTTGTTCTCCATCCTGGTAGCCTATTCGATCCTGCCTGGTGCCAGACAGGTGGTCATCTCAGGCTAGCTCCCTATCTGAGCCCCCTGGTGCTGAACTGTCGGTCAACTCAGGCTTGGTTTTTTGTTTTTTTTTTTTTAAGGGAATGTTAGGCTACTGATCATTCAGATGTTCATAGATGACAACACTGACAGACACAGCCTCTCTCCTCTCTGCCACCTACTGTCACACATGTGACACAGCAACTATACCTGTAATGCCTCTAGGGGTGGTGTGTGTGTGTGTGTTTTATTTTATTTTATTATTATTATTTTTTTTTTGAGACAGAGTTTCTCTGTGTTATCTTGGCTGTCCTAGACTTGCTTTGTAGACCAGGCTGGCCTTGAACTCATAGCAATCTGCCTGCCTCTGCCTCCTGAGTGCTGGGATTAAAGGTGTGCGCTACCACGCCCAGCTTATTTTATTATTATTATTATTATTATTATTATTATTATTATTATTATTATTAACTGCCATTTAATTTAACATTTATTTTCATTTATAACGAGATGTCATATTTTCTACATTAAAATATAATCATGCTGATGCCCCATCTCCTCAGAGAAAAACAATGGAAGGATGGAATGCTTACAGTGGGGAAATTACTGCTGCTGCACCTGAGAATCTGGACTGCCAATGGCTGAAGTCTGATCAATTCTTAAGATAACCTCGAGGCATTTTTTTTTCCTGCTGTTCAGATACATGGTATTGACTTCCTCATTATTGTTTTGTTGTGTTTTGTTTGTTTGTTTGCTTGTTTGTTTTTGGGGCCGGTTCTCTTCGTGTAGCCCTGGGTGGCTTTGTGGACCAGGCTGGCCTTGAACTCAGAGATTCCCTGCTTGTGCCTCCCAGGGCTGGCATTAAAGACATGAGCCACTAGACCCAGTTAGCCTATTAATGGTGTGAATCTCTTTAGCAATCTATTCCTCACTTACAGCCGACTTTAACCACCTTTTTTATGAGTAACTTGCAAGGTTTTCAAATTCTTCTCCTAGTTCTTCACCATCAACGTGGCTAAAAACAGAGAGCAACAGTCATGCTGTAGCCTAAATGCTGAGGTGCCTTAAAATGTTCTCTGCCAGATTAACTAGCTGGTCACCTTTAAGATTAGCATCACAAAGTCTTGGGGCTTGTGAAAAACAGAGCTAGGTTCTTTGACCTAAGGAATCATACATGATGTGTGGTCTAGTTTCCAGGAGTATCTGGGCACTGGCTCTGTCCACATCTGTCTTAGGCAGGGTTTCTGTTGCTATGATAAAACACTGTGACTGAAAAGGACTTAGGGAGGTAAGTGTTTATTCATTTCTAGTTCCATTTAACAGCTCATCATAAAACAAACAAACAAACAAACAAAAACAAAACAAAACAAAACAAAACAAAACACAGCAAAGGCAGGAACCTGGAGGCAGGAGCTGATGCAGAGGCCATGAGGGAATGCTGTTTACTGGCTTGCTCAGCCTTTCTTATAGAACCCAGGACCACCAGCCCAAGGGTGATGCCACCCACAATGGGCTGGGCCTTCTAACAGCTGCTAAAATGCTCTACAGCTAGATTGTATGGAGGCATTTTCTCAACTGAGAAACCTTTCAGATAACTCTAGCTTGTGTCGAGTTGACATAAAACTAGCCAGCACAATTGACCTCTTGTTAACTTGACATACAAACACATCACTGCTAAACCATAACTTTTCTTTATTGGTATTCCCCAAGATCACACATTAATATAAACATTACAATATAAACATTCCAAAATTTTTAAGTCCCAGTCTTTAAAATTTTAAATATTTAAAAGTTTGGCCTCTTTAAAATAGCCAGTCTCTTTAAAAATCCAATCTTTTAAAATCCAAAGCCTGTTGCCTATAGATTCCTGTCAAATCAAAACTAAATTTCCTTACCTTAAGAGGGAGGAACCAGGGTGCAATCACAATCTCAAAAGAAAAATAATAATCAAAATGTAAAGTGTAAATAAGCCAATGTTCAGTTATCTGGGATTCACTCAAGATCTTGTGGTCTCCACCAAGGGGCTTGGGCCACATCTCTGGCTCTACACTCCGCAGCACACACGCCTTGTCTTCTGGGCTCCATTTGGCTACACTCTACTGTTCCTGCTGTTCCTAGTGACCATCCCATGATATCTGTGTTTCCAAAAAATCCTGGGGTTCTGTCTTAGTTAGGGTTTCTGTTGTTGTGAAGAGACACCATGACTACAGAAGCTCTTATGACGGAAAACATTTAGTTGGGATGGGGCGGGGCTTGCAGTTTCCGAGGTTTAGTTCGTTATCATCACCGCAGAAAGCATGGCAGCGTGCAGACAGACATGGTGCTGGAGAAGGAGCTGAGAGTTGATCCACCGGCAGCAAAAGGAGATTGTGTGCCACAAACAGCGTAGCTTGAGCATAGAAGACCTCATCTGTTAAGAGCAATGGTTGCTCTTCAAGAGGCCTGGGGTTTGGTCACACACACACACACACACACACACACACACACACACACGTGCATGAAAGAAGAGCATCAGACAGAAGATCTCACTGTAGATGGCTGTGAGACCCTGTGTAGGAGCTGGGAACTGAACTCAGGACCTTTGGAGGAATAGTCAGTGCTCTTAACCGCTAAGCCATCTCTCCAGCCTCATAAATTAAATTTTAAAAAATATCCCTGTTGTGTCTGGGTGGCTCATACTTAGGAGCCCAAAATTTGGAAGGTTGAGGCAGGAGACTCAAAAGTGCAAGGTCAACCTGGGCTCCAGAGTGAGATTCTATCTATCTCAAAAATACAAAGTGTGTTTGTGTGTGGGGGGGGAGGGGGGAGCAGGGGAGATGATAAAAATATGCTTAGGAAGATGTGTGTATAGACACACACGTAAAGGTCAGTGCTGCCTCTGAGACAAACTGGGGAGAGGTAAGAGAACCACTGGAGGATGTATATGTTTTGTCCTTTAAACTCCTTTTTTTTTCCCCCTTGAGACAGGGTTTCTTTGTGTAACCTTGGCTGTCCTGAACTCGCTTTGTACACCAGGCTGGCCTTGAACTCACAGAGATCCACCTGCCTCTGCCTCCCAAGTGCTGGGATTAAAGGCGTGCGCCGCCGCCGCCGCCGCCGCCGCCGCCGCCGCCACCACCACCCAGACCTTTTTTTTTTTTTTTTAAAGCATAACAGAATTCAGAAACATGTTTGCAAACAATGCTTGAAGAACATGAGAACAAATTAGAAATGAAAAATAATTACATTACAGACAAAAAGGAGGCCCAGGGGAGGAAGCGTGCCTCAGAACAGGCAATGATTGTCTAAACCTGCTGGAAGGTAAGGGAAGTGGAGATATGGGAAGCAGCCAGGTCAAAGGGTTCAGGCTGCAGTGAGGGTGTGCTACAATAACAGGAGGGGGAAAGTGAAAGTATAGATCATCATGGGGCAGGTCAACTCTAAGCACCATGGGAGGGACTTATTCGATGAGTGACAGGTGACCCTAAGAGAGCTTCTGAGAAGTGAGACTGTGACTCATCACTTTAATAGATTCCCAGAGCCCCCTGAGCAGGCTGATTTCACTTTGCTGTCTAAGGGTCTTTGGTGGGGCCAAGAATAAACTGGACACAGAACAGATTAAAGGGAAACCAGCGTCTGAGTTGTATTAAAATGAGTGGTATAGGAGAGTTCCCCATCCCGCTTTCCCCATCAGCGACAAAGTTCAAGTGCTCATGGGCTAGCAGCTGTTCAGTGGGAAGAGGAGGGTTAAATAGAAGGCGCCATCTACAGATCTTCCCTCCCCAGCCCGACCTGGTAACCTTGCAGTTTATCCTCCTCCTGGTGCTAGGAGGCACCTCTCATAGCCTTCAGCCCCCCTCCCCTCGGGCCCCTCTCCCTGCTTTCAAAAAGAGAAGGGAAGGTCACGGTGTCCTTCTTGATTTTTCAAGTACCTTTTGTTAAAATAGAGAAAGTCAATGTGATAAGGTAGCGCTGGGGGTCGGGTGGGGGTGGGGTGGCATCCTTAGAATCCAGAGGAGAGGCTGAGGAGGAGGAGGCTATAGATTCAGCCAGGTGGGGGGGGGGGAGAGAGAGAGAGAGAGAGAGAGAGAGAGAGAGAGAGAGAGAGAGAGAGAGAGAGAGAGAGAGAGAGATGGGGGGTGGGGGGTGGGGGGCAGGGGGGTCATCCCACGAGCCTCTTCTCTGCCTCTTGTTAACCATGGTCAGGTGTCCTGCAGCCAGGTGTGAGGTGCCCTCTGCTGCAGAACACTGAGGTTCTAAGAGGGGTTCACAGTCATGTAGTTGAGGACAAAGCTGAGACTGAAATCATTCTGTCTAATGTCATGGTCCTCAGGCCCTCGGAGGAGCGCGCGAGCGTGTGTGTGTGTGTGTGTGTGTGTGTGTGTGTGTGTGTGTGTGTGTGTGTGTGTGTGTGTGATCTGCATAACCCTATGGGATAGGAGCTGACAATGGGCTTCAGAGATGACTAGGCACATATTTGAGGTCTCACAGCCAGTACATGGCAAAGCTGAGACTCAAACCCAGAAAGAGCCAGCAGGGAGTGACAGACCCAAAGACACCCTTGATGGGGACATTAATGAGAAAGTTCCAGAGTTGGGCCAGGAAGGCATCTCATGTTTCAGAAGATTGGCCTGTTTCTATAACTAGGTCTCCCCCTGGCTCCACGTTCAGCTCCTGACTTCCAGTTGGGAAAAAAGCCTGGATCTGGGCTCCTGAAAAAAACAAAACAAAACAAAACAAAGCACACTTGTCAGATGGTAGAGGCACCATTGCTGGCCATGGGAGCCCTCTAGTGTGCGGGTGAAGACACTACCATGGTTTTGCCAAGGCTGAGATCACATGGCCTGTCCATGTTCTCTTTATGGGAAATCCAGCCAGGTGGTCTTCCTAGGACCCCAGCAAATCTGACAGCCCTGGGCCCTGGTCCAGCCTGGGGTCAGAGATTGGGACTTGGAGCCAGAGGCCTCTAGAACCTCCTCCCACTCACCAGGGCAGGACCATCCTTCTGAGGTCCCTCTGCATCCCCAGTGTCCCCTGCTCCCAGAACCCTAGATGATGTGGTCTCACACTTCCCCATCTCTACCCTGGCTCACCAGAGAAGCCTCCTAGAGAAAGGTTGGTCCCAGTGTGCTGCATAGGACGCCTTCCATCCCCGCTTTAGTTTTCAGCATACTCAGGTGCCCTTCTTGCCCCTCAACTATTCTCTATCCATCCACGTGCCTATTCACCCACCCATAAACTCTATGAGTTCATCCATTTGCCATGCATCCATGCATCCATGCGTCCATCCACACATCATCTAACTGCTCATGCATCCATTCATCTGTGTGTCCGTGAATCCATCCATCCATGTATCCATCCATCCATGTATCCATCCATCCATGTATCCATCCATCCATCCATGTATCCATCCATCCATCCATGTATCCATCCATCCATGTATCCATCCATCCATGTATCCATCCATCCATGTATCCATCCATCCATGTATCCAGCCATCTATCCATTCATGCATCCACTCATCCATGTGCTCATGAACGCATCCATGCATCCATCTTCCATCCTCTTTAATTAGTAACGGTTTGAATGCCTACTGTGTGCGAGACTAGTCCCATCTCAGAGCCACCTTGAGGACCTGTATAGAGCATGGCCTTGGGGAACTGACAGTCCAATACAGAAAACATTCATGACCTATCCTCCTATGAGTCATCATGAAGTTTGTCATGGCTGTGAGGACAGACTTGGGATGTCTGGGGGTGAGACTCTCTGTCCTGGGCAAGAACTGTCAACCAGATGCCCATTTCCCCCCAACATGGGGATGGTGCAAAATCAATATTCTGGATGTGGGTAAAGCCTGCACAAAGACCCCAAGGCTCTTGACTGGCCTCCTGTTCCTGTCCTTGCCTTGGATGTGACTCCAAGCAGCAGTGAAAGAACTGTAGAAATCAAGGCACAGGCCCTCTGTTCCATTCTCAGCTCATCCAGATTGAGAGGACCAGATCCCAAGCTGAGCATAAGTCCCTCAAGGTTTAGTTGTGAGTGCCTTACCTTGCTTGGTGAGAAGCCAGCTCCTCATCCACCCTCATGATTCCCAGCCCTGTCACTGAACCCATTTCCTTTTAGCCCCAGCCAAGGATGGACTCCGTCTTTAGTGATGTGGTGTGGATTGTCTGGCCAGGGCTAACCTCATCCCTTTTCTCCTTACAGCCGGGCACAAGGCTGGAGGCAACAGTGTCTGAGGGTGAGTGGACCAGTGAATGGATGAATGAAGTTGATAAACTCAGAGCTTGGGGAACCAAAGGGAAGTTGCAGGACACACTCAGGGTTGCTCGGAGTTGATGGCCACAGTTTACTATTTTGTTCAGTCAAGAAAGAGTGGTAGTAGGCACAATCTGATGCTAGGGACCCACCACCTTTATGTTCTAACATATGTGCCCTCCCAGGGAACTCCTGAGGTGATGGTTTGTGAACAATCGTCTTGAAGGGCAGTTGTTATCATTCAAATTGTATCATTTAAAAGAGTGGGAGTTTAGCCAGGCAGTGGTGGCGCACGCCTTTAATCCCAGCACTTGGGAGGCAGAGGCAGGCAGATCTTTGTGAGTTTGGGGCCAGCCTGGTCTACAAAGTGAGTCCAGGACAGCCAAGGTTAACACAGAGAAACCCTGTCTCGAAAACAAAACAAAAGAAAACAAAACACACACCACAAACAAACAAACAAACAAACAAACAAGAGTGGGAATTTGTTTTCTCACTGTGTATCTTTGACTTTTCTTCTTGGTTCTCAAAGCCTAAATAAACTACATACGTTCTATCCCATCTCTCTGTCCTCTGTCCAGATCCAACTGACGCCAGGCTCACAGCCCCTATCTGCCTTCCCCTGGACCTGTCCTGCTGCTCTTGGTATCCTCAACAAGAGATATGTGGGCACAGAGCCCACACCTAGGTGCCCATCCTGCCCTCTCCCTCCTCATCCCGCTGCACAGGCCCCTCCCTCTTGGGGAAGCATGACTTGGATCTGGGGCTGTCCTGCCTCTGACAGGCAGCTCCCCCCTCTGCTGCTCCCCTCTTTTTTCCCCAAAGTCCCTGCGGGAGCCAAGGCCAGCGTGGGTGGCTGAAATCTCCCCGGTAACGGGATCTGCCTCTCCCCCTCTCCCGGCCTCCGCCCTTAACCTGCTGCCCTTCAGTCTGGCACCTGCTGTCCAGCCCTTAGCCCCGCCTCCTCGCCCCTCCTGCACCCTCCTGCTCCCCCCTCTGCTGGCTCTCCATGTCACCATCTGTGGCACAATCCTTCTCTGTCACTGTCCCTGCCACCCCCTCTTTCTCCTTCCTCCAGCCTCCCTCTGTCCCTGCCTTTTTCTGCATCTCTCACTGCTCCTCCGTCGTCCGTCCATTCTCTCCTTTCCTCTTTCCTCTTCTGTTCCTTCTCCTTGCCAGACATCTCTCCTTACTCCCCCTCGCTCTGCCTTTCCACCCACACACTGTCTCCTATCCCTCTCCTCTCTCTCTCCACCTCCGACCCACCATCTCCCCCCTCCTTTCCTTATTTTCTATTGGCTTCTTATGTCCCCTGCTATCTCACATTCCTGTCACCTTGGAAAGTATCTCTTGTCACCCCCCTGCTGGGTGCCATCTGAAGACCCCCCATCCTGTGTCCTGCACCCCTCCCCACGTGTCCTGGAGATGAGGGGGTGACGTACCAGGTGCAGGTGGGAAGTCAAGGCTGAGGATCAGATGGGAGAGGCAATGTGGGCTGATGTGGCCACTGAGGGCCTAGGAAGGGCCCAAGCCCACGAGTGCTGGAGGAGTGGGCACTGTGTGAGACCCAGCTGGCTCTGCTTTAGTGGTACCTGGCTGCAGAATGTTACCCAGCCTGGCGACTACAAAGGGAGCTCTTGCCTTGTGGGAAGGTAAGGAGGTTGGGCTCCTGGGGATCTTGGAGGGTGGGATACCTGGGCCCTTTCTCTGATCAAGTTGAACTTAGGGCTGAGTCTAGGGCTGGCACAGGATGGGGGAGGGGGGGTCGTGTTCCAGAAAACAATGAGGCTATTGGTGATTTTTGCAGGGGCTGTAAGGTGGGAAGGGCTATTAATCTCAGCATCTTGTACCATTATTCCAGAATCTTGGAGCCTCCATGCAGCAGAATATCAGAACTGGACCAAACCAGATGCAAGCTGCTGTCTGGCCTCCTGGGCCTGTGTGGCAGCTTGCTCCTGAGCTCCTCTTCGTGCTGGGAGTGGTGCATCTGACAAGCCCCTTCCACCTTTGCAGCAACCCTGGGAGGTGGGAATGCATGTCTCCATTGTAGTAGGAGGAGCCTAGAACCAGAAGGAAGTGACTTGTCCAAGGTCACACAGCAAGTTTGACATCAGAAGGACCCAAGTTCCCAAACTTGAGGCTTGAGGGGGGGTGCGTGTATAGGGCTTTTGTCAGTCACTGCTGACTGACAAAACTCTCAGCCTTTTTGGAGGAAGGTCCAGGGGTCAGAGGACAGCCAGGGCTTCCCAGCCTACATGGTCCCTAGCTTCCCTGACTTTTAAAGGAAGTCAGCGTGGTCTGTAGACAGACAAGATTTAGATCTGATTTCTCACTCACCAACTCGGTGACCTTGAGGAAGTGGCTTTACCTCTCTGAGATTCAACTTCCTCCCTATCCCCCTACCGCCCCAGCTTATGGGCTCTGCTAGGGTCTCAGGATGAGTTTGAGGCCTCAGCCCAGGAACATCCTTGCGCCGTTGAGTTCTACCTGCTAGCAAGCTAGTTCTGTTAGTACTTACTGAGTTCTGATAGGCTAAGTGCTGATCAAAAGCACTTTAGAAGGGGGTAGGAGTTGAGTGAGAGGAAGATTAAGAGCAACCAGGGGTGTCTGGCTTGCCTGAGGGGCCATCCTTAATTGCTGTGGGGCTTGGGAGCACTTGCTCACCCTCTCTGTGTGTCTCTCCCCTTCTGAACAGTCCCCCCTGAGGAGATTCCACCCCCAGTTTTCAGGCAAGCTTGTGCCAAAGATAAACCAGACAGGAGGCAAAGTCCCGCTCCCTCCTCCCTTCCCAAGGAGGAATTAGATCAGGCATTGGATCCCAGATCCGTAAAGAAAGGACGGCATTGAAATTGCAGGTCTGTCTTCCTGGGTGAAAAGCTGTGATTTCTGTATTCTGGCACCTGCCTGGCCTGTCAGCCTTGACAGCAAGGGGGTTGTCTTGGAGGGGGGCCAGGGTACCAGGAGGGATGCTCCATCTCCGAGTCTGAGGAGGGTCTGGCTGGGTAGCTGTGTTCCTGTGTGTGTGTGTGTGTGTGTGTGTGTGTGTGTGTGTGTGTGTGTGTGTGTGTGATGCATGCACATGAGTGCTTCTGCAGGCTCATGAACGTCCCTGTGCAGGCCTAGAGGGGCTATCCTTGAAGCTCACTCTGGGCTTCCCCGAGGGCATCTGTGCCTGAAGCCTGGAAATGAGGTTTGCCTGGCTCTCAGCGCTTTCCTGTCCCTGGCACTCTCCTTTCCCCTGCAGTCCTGAGTGCCTTTGATTGGCCACCCCATGGGAAGGCTATAAACAGGCACTGCGCAAAACAAGTGGGCAGGGTGGCCAGGTGACGTAGGGTGCCCCACCTCCACCCTGGGAGCAGAACCGTAAGGTCTTAGATCCTGCAGTTCCTCCCCTTAAGATGGTTCGACTCCAGCTGCCTGGAGTTGCGACATTCTCTGATTCAAAGTCACGGGGCCTGAAAACCTGACTCTGGAAGCTGTGGCTATGTTCCAAGAATTCAAATTCTCATCTCTAGGCTCCTGTGGGTCTGAGGCTTTGGGCCCACGGTCCAGAGTTCAAGAGCACAAACACCAGCCAAACAAGCTCTGCCTAGACCAGCCAGATAGTGGAGCTAGCACACTACTGAGGCAGGGGTCTGCCTTGGCCCAGCCTCAGTCTAGCAGCCTGTAAAATAGGATATTTACATATCCCTTTCTGGTTGTGGCCCAGATTCTTGGGACTCCCCTTAGCTCCTGGCCAGTTGGTGAGGACAGAAGGAATACCTTGTAGTCTGGGCACAGAGGTTCAGTTCTGAGACAGCAGCTTTTCCTGAAGTCTTCTGGGGTCAGGGCTCAACAAGGCGCAGCCAGCTGTGTGAGGATGCTACAGGATCCCACAGGCCACTGCTCAGATTTGTTATAGACCCAGCACAAGCGAGCTGGGGAAGCAGCAGGTTGAGGACCACTTGGGGGCTTCCTGAGCCAGAAGCTTGGAGGCTGCTGGAAACCTGGCCAATCTGGAGCATAGCAGGGAAGAGCCTCGGCACCTTGCCGGGGTCCTTTGATATGCTTGGCATCGCCAGCCTGGCACTTAGAGCTGTCACATATGTTCCCTACCCAGGAGCATGCTGGGAGCTCTCAGCGCTTCCCCTTCCCAGGAGCGTCCTACAATCAGAATCTCAATCAGGATAGCAGAAACACTCTCAGTTTCTAGTGGAGGGGTCCAGACCCACAGTGGGTCAACATAGAACTGAGAAGGATGGCATCTTGGCCTGGAGACTCCCCTTCACCTCACTCTGCTGGGTGGAGTTAAAAGCACTCAGGATCCAAGGGAACCGGTGAGGCTAGCAGCAGAGAGGTTAACTGGCCGGAGAGAGGGTCAGGCCAACGGAAAGGGCTGCCCTTAGCCTTGTACCTGGGCGACCTAGGAGCAGCAACCTACTGAGGAGGAGGACCAGATGGCTTCCATCACCTCTGGTCCCCACTGCGCATCCCACTCTTTCACAAGACTGCCCACTCTGGTCTCCTCTGACTCATTTGATGCTTCACTCACTGGTGTAGAATGTGGTCAAGTGAAGTGAGAGGTGGGGAACCATAGAAATGGTCCAGGATTGGCTGAATCTCAGAGACGCAGGAGGTCTGAGTGCAGCATGGGAGCCGCCCACCACAGTCCCTGGGGCCCAGGCACACAGAGTGAGAGAGATTGTCCATTCCCACCGCACCGTCCTGCTCAGGCCAGCAGTCAACTGCGGGGTCCTTGACTCCGCCCTGAGAATGGAGGTGGTAACTTTCAAGTGCCTAGCAGGTTTCTTATCATTGTTTGTCTGTGAGGAGAAAGGGGGTCCAGGCACCTACCCTCACATCACAGTCACCCTTCCAGGCAGGGCTGTAGGTAGGGGACCCCGTGTGACTGCCAGGGTTAGGAAGGTGCTGAGGGCTCTGACTCCCAGGAGAGAAGAAGCCATCAGCTCACTGCCATTCTATTTGCAATTAGAAGCCTGAGGAACGTTCTGGGCTCTGCTAGAGAAGACAACTGTATCAACTTTCATCTGGAGTTTGGGGAGGAGTCCTGGGGTCTCATCTGAGAAATCAGATTACCGCCCTTCACCTTACTGGGCTGTGCAGAGAACACAGATGCTCATTAGGCTCTAAGCTGGCACATAGTAGGTCTCTAAGTTCAAGGTGTTTGTTGTTATTGTTGGTGGTGATGGTGTGGCACAAAGGAAGCTGTTCTCTGCTACAACTGAGCTGTGTTCTCCCTCCTGTAGGCTAGGACTAGTTGGTTGCTGACCGGCTTCTTCTCAGCCATGGCCACTGTTACCTACTCTTCATCGGTGCCCACGACCTTGGACCCTGGGAACACATCCTCAGCCTGGCCCCTGGACACCACCCTGGGGAATGTATCCGCTGGCGCTAGCCTGGCAGGCCTGGCTGTCAGTGGCATCTTGATCTCTCTGGTGTACCTGGTGGTGTGCGTGGTGGGTCTGCTGGGCAACTCGCTGGTGATCTACGTGGTCCTGCGGCATACGGCCAGTCCATCCGTGACCAGTGTCTACATCCTCAATCTGGCGTTGGCTGATGAGCTCTTCATGCTAGGGCTGCCCTTCTTGGCTGCCCAGAATGCCTTGTCCTACTGGCCCTTCGGCTCTCTCATGTGCCGCCTGGTCATGGCCGTGGATGGCATCAACCAGTTCACCAGCATCTTTTGCCTCACTGTAATGAGTGTGGACCGCTACCTGGCTGTGGTGCACCCCACACGCTCAGCCCGCTGGCGCACGGCACCCGTGGCTCGCACAGTCAGTGCAGCTGTCTGGGTGGCCTCAGCCGTGGTGGTGTTGCCCGTGGTTGTCTTCTCAGGAGTGCCCCGGGGCATGAGCACGTGCCACATGCAGTGGCCAGAGCCAGCGGCTGCCTGGCGAACGGCCTTTATCATCTATACGGCCGTGCTGGGCTTTTTTGGGCCCCTGCTGATCATCTGCTTATGCTACCTGCTCATCGTGGTGAAGGTGCGGTCGACCACACGGCGGGTGCGGGCGCCCTCGTGCCAGTGGGTCCAGGCACCCGCGTGCCAGCGGCGGCGGCGTTCTGAGCGTAGGGTCACACGAATGGTGGTGGCTGTGGTGGCACTCTTTGTCCTCTGCTGGATGCCTTTCTATTTACTCAACATCGTTAATGTGGTATGCCCGCTGCCAGAGGAGCCCGCCTTCTTTGGCCTCTACTTCCTCGTAGTGGCGCTGCCCTACGCCAACAGCTGCGCCAACCCCATCCTCTACGGCTTCCTCTCCTACCGCTTCAAGCAGGGCTTCCGCAGAATCCTGCTGAGACCATCACGCCGAGTGCGGAACCAGGAGCCGGGGTCTGGTCCTCCGGAGAAGACCGAGGAGGAGGAAGAGGACGAAGAGGAAGAAGAAAGAAGGGAAGAGGAGGAGCGGAGGGTGCAGAGAGGGAAGGAGGTGAATGGGAGGGTCAGTCAGCTCGCACAGCCTGGCACCAGCGGACAGCAGCAACAGCCCAGCATGGGGACTGCCAAGGAGCAGCAGTTCCTACCCCAGGAGGCCACAGCTGGGGACAAGGCCAGCACCTTGAGCCATCTGTAAGGACCTTCAGAGAGCCAGTGTGATCCAGAGAAGGGCAGTGGCTGTGCTTGACCTAGAGGCATGAGTACTGGCCACTTGCAGTGGTCTGCGGAGGCAACAGCTACAGCTGTCCTGGTCCTCTTTGGGCCACTGAGGTACTAGGGTCCAGTGATGGAATATTCATAGGCCTGGGTTCTGTCTCCCTGTGCTAGGACTTGCTGTGTGTCCTTTGGCAGGTCATTTGCCCTCTCTGGGCCTTGCTTTCTTCTTCCGACTCAGGGATGGGTATAAGGAGCCTGCATGGGCCATGTCGGAAGAGGGGTGAACCTCCTGAGTAGGGCCCAGGTGAAGGGGATTTGGGAAACCTGACCAAGAAACAAGATATCTTGGGAGTTAGTCTGTATCTTGGCCCTCAAGGAGATACACCAGGGCTTGGGGAATTGGGGATGTGGGTGAGCTGAGGGCTTGGCTGAAGCCTAAAGGAGGTGTAAGTTGGTAGGACAGGACAGTGCTGCTTAGGACCCAGGTGACCCCTTTCCATGCTGCTGTGTGGCCTTGGCCACTCTACTCCAACCCAGGCCTCCTACCTCTCCTGCTGGACAGGCCAGTGTCCTCCAGGCCCTCATGCCAGCATCTCAGCGCTGGGCCTCCTGTGTTCCTGGACCGGAGAGGAAGAATTTTCCAGAAGGCAGATGAGGCCAAGCTTCAGGGGTTCTCGCTGCTTGGGCCCCTCTGGGGCCTACATCTGCCTTGTGCTTCTAATTTTGTACTCCTTTTCCGTGGGAGGGGCAGCACCCCAGGCTCAGGCCACCCACAGCCTGACTCACCCTATTCAGGTCAGCTACTTGGTTCCCAAGGCAGATGCTATGCATCAGCCTGAGAGAAGAGAGTAGGAAGAGGATCGCCGAGGCTGAGGAGAGCAGACTGAGGCAGTAGGAAGAGGATGGGGAGAGGGAGGGAGGGAGAACAGAAGAGGAGTGTGCTGTGATTTTTAGTCTACCTTCCCTCCTTGGACTAAGCTCAGTTGCAGCGTTGATGGTCACCAGGAAAAGTCTGTATGACACACATGGCCCCTGGAGGGTCTGTGGGGCTGGTGAGAGGGGTGCAGGTCATGATGAAGACCCTAGTAGTGGGCCTGGTTCCTCAGGATGCTAGGGAGGAGGGGTAAAAGCCCTGGTGTGGGTCAGCCCTCCCATTCCTCTGTATTCCCAGGGCTCCAAAAGATGTAAAGAGGCTGAAGGGTTGTCATGGGGAGTAGCCACTTCCTCAGGCTGAGCCAGGACTCCATCCTCCCCCTCCCAGAGATGTCCCTTTTGGTCCCAGCAAGGCTAGTCCTGGAGAGGTTAGAGCTTCTGCCTAAAACCCTACCTACCCTGCAGAGGCAGGGTCCTCAGGGAACCCACAAATCCAGAAGTTAAGAAACCTGGATCTTCTATTCACCTCAAACCGCTTGGCCAGGCCCTCCCTCTCCGGCCTCCTCGTCTTCACCATGGTGTGGATGTGGTTCCCCAGTTTACCAGTCTGCTGGAATCCAGGAGAGAACTGAGCCGTGTTGGGAAAGCCACTGCTCACCACAATGGGGCTTCTACATGCAGGGTACAAAGTGGAGTGCCCCCCCCCCCATTGCAGGCACAGCGCACACCCTGCCCCTTCAGTGAGTGGCCCTTGTGTCAGCTACTGGGGTAAAGGTGTTGGTGAGAAATGGGGTGAGGGGGCCAGAGGCCTAGGGCCTGGGAGAACGCAAGTGACCCCAGGAAGAGGAAGTTTGCAAACTCAGGCATGTGTGGGATCTGAGGCCCAGCTCTGGGTTCCTCTGAGGAGGAGCTAGGATGGTTCAGCCTTCCTGGAAAGGGCAGGGGAGCTGTGTATTGTAAAGGGAGGTGGGTGGCCAGCTGCGAAATCCTCTGCTGCTTCTGACCCCTAACTCTTGTCAATAAAGATAGTGACCGAGGCCATTTCCTCTGTATGTCCTGACGTGCGCTGAGTGTGCGGTTGTGTGATTTCTTTCTATGTGGCTTCCTGGTCCTTCGAGGGTCGCACAGATATCCTTAAAAGTCTGAGCCTAAACTGGGCACAGTGGCGCACACCTTTGATCCCAGCACTCGGGAGGCAGAGGAAGGTGGATCTTCGTGAGTTCGAGGCCAGCCTGGTCTACAAAGTGAGTCCAGGCAGCCAGGGCTACATGGAGGGGGGAAAAAAAGTCTGAGCCTACAGCCTTGAAAATCTCCGTGCCAAAACAATAAACATCTCTTCTTACTATTATCTAAACAGCACCTCTAAAAGCAGAAAGACGATTGGCTACCACTAAGTCGTGTGTGTGTGTGTGTGTGTGTGTGTGTGTGTGTGTGTGTGTGTGTGTGTGTGTAGCTTTGTTCAGTGCATGTTGTGTAGTAGGTGCTCAGGCCAAAGTGTTCTATGAGACAGATGTGTTCAGATGTGTGTGACCTGGCAGTGTCCACATGGGCTGGGGTTTCTCTTCTGCTCCTCCGATACTGAACTTATCAACACTGGGAGCCACTACTGGGGCATGCTGGAGTGCGCATGTATCTGAAAACCTTGACCTTGCAGGGCAGGGATGATGCAGCTGTGTCTCCAGGGCCTGGCAGCGCAGCTCTGGCCCTTCCCCGGAGTCTCAGGAATGAATACATGAACAGCGCCATTGGGGTCATAGTCACGCTGTGAGGAGCCTCCTTTGGTGCTGTGACTGGGAATACATCGAGGGAGGGTGTATTGGGCAGGCAGGGGAGACTGAAGGAGCTTGTTTTGAGTCCAGGCACTAGAAGCTACGATTTAGTCCTTAGCAAAGACAGGAAGGCAGTGACGGTCAAGCCTGCCTCATTCCCCTCTTCAGCAGTAGAAGTTACTGATTTACCTTGATCTTGTCGCTCAGAGGTGGTTGCCAGGCAACAGCCCATGGCCATCAGCTTCTGGATAGGGACTTTGTGCATCAGTGACAGCATGTTGGGAGAAGAGGTGGGAGTCTGGAGAGTGTGACGCTGGGGAGGACAAGGCTACGGACCACTGGGATCCTCTTTACACAAAGATGATGTAGGCTACTGCCCCAAAGGGAGGTGACACTGGCCTCCACGGAGCCCCATGTAGAAAAGTCTTGAATATCGGGACCCCAGGGAGTTAACAGTGCCCACTCACCACATGTTGCATGTAGGATGAGCAGGTTGGTTGACTGAGCCTCAGAACACTTCTTCTTCTTCTTCTTCTTCTTCTTCTTCTTCTTCTTCTTCTTCTTCTTCTTCTTCTTTTTTTGAAAAAAGGTTTATTTATCTATTATGTATACAGTGTTCTGTCTGCATGTACAGAAGGCACCAGATCTTATTACAGATGGTTATGAGCCACCATATGGTTGCTGGGAATTGAACTCAGGACCTTTGGAAGGACAGCCAGTGCTCTTAACCTCTGAGCCATCTCCTCAGCCCTCTCAGGACATTTCTTGTCACTGACAATCCTCTAGCTCTTAGGAAGTCCACTATAAAGCTGTGGAGGGGGTGGAGAATGTGTCCCCTAAAAGTCATGGGAAAGTGACTGGGTATGTCTGCAGGGGAAACTGACGTCTGGCTCCTGCATCTGGATGCTTCCAGAGGTTAAGAAGGTGACCACTTGTGAGTTGCTACTCTTTGGGCACAGTGGTAAAGGAGAGTATGTGCGTGGGCTGGGGGAGCATAGTGGGTGTGCACAGATGCAGGTGCCGGAGCCCAAGTGTGCCAGGCAGAGGGGCTGGTGTGTGCTGGGGCTCTGTGGTTAGGCAGTGCAGCCAGCAAGGTCATGGGAGGGTGGAGTCCCACACTGAGGCAGAGGCTGTGAAGTCGATGAGTTCACTGCAGAGTTCACTCCTGTTAGGGGCTCGGCTATGTCCCTCCCAGTTCCTGTACTGAAATCTGTTTTCTTTTCTTTTGGGAACAAGGTCATTGCAGATGTAAGTGGGGGAGGGAAGTCACTTTCAAGTAGGGTGGACTCAGCACTATGTGTGTCCCCAGGAAAAGAGATTTGGACAGAGACACAAACAAGAGCAACGTGAAGATAAAGATCAGCGTGATGGGGTGGCACACACTCCAGCACTTGGGGGTGCTGAGCATTACTTCAAGTTCAAGGCCATTCTGTAATATGTAGTGAGACCAGGCCTTAAAAACCCAGCCCTCCCTCCCCAAAGACCAGGGTGATGCTTCTCCAAGCCCAGGGATGCCGAGAGTGCCAGCAAACTCCCAAGAGCCAGGTGGAGGCTTGGAACAGATCCAAGGTCCCCAGAAAAGCTACCAGGTGGATGATGTCTTGCTCTTGGACTTTTGGACTTCAGGACTGGGTCACAATAAACTAGTGTGCATGCTTAGGCTCCTCTCCCCCCCTCCTGCCCGTGTGTGTGTGTGTGTGTGTGTGTGTGTGTGTGTGTGTGTGTGTGTGTCCAACCCCTGTTTATCTTTTGAGACAAGGTCTCTCTATAAACCCAGATCTAGGGCTACATGTGGCCATGAGCTGCTTTTTAATGAAGGTGCTCAGAATCCGAACTCTGGTCCTTACACTTGCAAAGTGGGCACTTTACCCACATAAGCCATCTCTCCAGCCCCTGTTTTCTCTTTTTCAAGACAAAGTCTCACTCTGTAGTTCTGGCTGGCCTGGACCTCATGACAGTCCTACCTCAGCCTCCCAAGTGCCAGGATTATAGGCGTGCAACACTCTCCTGGCAACACAATGATCTTTTGTTTCCTTAGCTCCCAGATGTGGCATTTATTAAGACCACTGACCATTTGCCATATGGTGTTGGGGACTTCCTCCCCTCCCTGGTTCCTAGAAGATCTGTCAACCAACCTGCTCATCCTTCATGAATCATGTGGTGAGTGGGCACTGCTAACTGCCCAAGGCTGAGCCCAGAGGCCAGATAGTTTGTCTAGGAGCCAAGGAAGGGATGGCAGAGTGTATCAGTGTGTATGTATTGTGGACTTGGACTGTCTGAGGTTAAGTCCTAGCCCACTCACTAGCTGTCTGACTGAGCCAGTAGATTAACCTCCCCTTCCTTAGTTCCTTCCTCACCAGACCAAGGAAGTGTTTAGGTGGTTAAACAAGTTTCACTTTCGCAGAGCTTAAGCCAGTGCCTGGTGCCCACAGGTACTGCATAAACATCTTCAGAAGTGTGTCCACGGGACAGATGTGCAAGACCGTCTGGTGAGGCCTGGGATGTTACAGCTGTTACCCAATATCAAGACCAGAAAGAAGACCAACAGCACTGCTTTCCCAGCCCTGGTCCAGGGCCATCCTCCTGCCTCAGCCTCCCCAGTGCTAGGTGGAGAGAGTGAAGCTGGGAGTTGGGTGGTCTGAGGCCACCAGTGCCAGCTCCCTGATGGCACACAATGTCCCTGGGAAATGTAGCAGAGGAGAAACTCAGGCCACGTGGCCTTGATGGCTTCCCAGAAGGCCAGCACCCCAAGCCCTGAGGCCCTGGCCAGGCACTCCAGGATTATGTAGTATGGGGGGTGAACCAGGGTACAGATGCCTTCTCTTTCTCCCTGGCTTCAAGAGGTGCCCAGCCATGCCTCATGTGTCCCTTAGGGACCCAGACACCTGGGATCCTGGCCACATATTCTGCCAGCATTCTGTTTCAGATGGGGAAACTGAGGCCTGGGGTCGGGGCAGGAGATTTCAAAGCTTTGCAGAGAAAGGACAGAATCTCCTCTTTCAGTCTGGCTTTCTGCTTTAATGGCCTGGGAAATGTGTCAATATTTACTCATGGGAACTGCCACCCCCAGCGCCCTCGGTCAACACCTCAGGAGCCTGCTTGGTTTCTCTGTCTGTGAGGCTATGGTTGTGTCTGAGCTCTGCAAGGTCTCTACTCTACAAGGGAGGTCTCTGGAAGCTCTGGCCAAAATAAATGGGCAAACACAACCCGATTTTCATGTGGGCAGTGGCAGGGGGTGTTCTTGGCCACATATAATCAGGGGAACCCCAGATTATTCACTTCCTAGCTCAGAGTGCCTGTGAGCCAGTCTTGGGTCCAGGCGGAGCCTCAGTTTTCTCATTCCTGAAAGTGCATCCCACAACCCCATCTTCCAGGACTGTCATAGGACAGCAAGGCGACCTCCTGACTCGATGACTCCCGCTCAGGTCAACCCAGTTTTTTCTGTGTCCATCAGGGGGCGCCGCTGGACCTCAGAGCAGCCGCTCCTTGTCTTCGCTCAGATTCGGCTTTATTCGGCCACAGTCGGATCCCACACGGCGGCGGGACCCGACTCTGTTTAGGCTCGGAAAAAATCGGACCTGTTCGTCTCTAGTCGGCCATATTCGACTAAGTTCGGCTTTGCTCGGCTGGACTCGGCTCGGTTTGGCCCTTTTCGGATATGATCGGCCCCTCTCTGTACTAGGGTTCCAGGGTGTCATCCATTAGGGAAGTAGAACCCTCTTTCTCTCCCAGGTTGTTTCTTTTGACTAGGCGTGAAAGGTCTAGCCTGAGTCGCTCAAGAGAGAGAGACACTCAGTAGAGCCAATTTGGAGCTCTCCTTACAGGACCATATGGCAGAGGAATTCTGCCCTCTTTCTGGACTGCTGAGGTTTGGAGGAATAAACTAGGCTCTTCAGCCAGGCTTGGACTGGCAGCGTGCTGGGTACCTGGCTGCTGGCTGGCGCTCTCCAGGAGGTGGCTCCCTCCTCTCCATTAGCTCAGACTTTAGCTTGGCAATGACCTTGAGCTCCAACTGTGAATTACCATTCAGGATTTACAGGGCTGACTTCTGGTGTCATTAAGTCACCGTCTTGGCTCCCGGAATTGAGATGGGCAGGAGTGATCAGAGGAACAGACACTCCCGCTGTGGGACTCTGGCCTTGGTGACCTTGTTTGAGCTTTCTGTGTTTTGGTTTACGTTTGCTAATAGAGGCCTATGAAAGAGTATGGAGGATGTCATGGGCCCTGGGGTACCTCAGCGGGTGTGCTGAGAAAAGGTGGGCGGGTTGCATGTCTCAGCATACAGGGCTTAACCGAAGTAGCCAGGAGACAGCTCCCTTTGGTTGGCTCTTCTCAGACACTCATAGCAATCCTGGAGTCTTCAAGACTGTCTGGCCCAAGGCTCAGTAAGACTCAAAGAAGTGACTGGTGGTGGTAGCACACACCCTTATTCCCAGCAGAGGCAGGGGCAGAGGCAGGAAGATCTCTGTGAGTTTGAGGGCCAGCCTGATCTACAGAGTGAGTTCCAGGATAGCCAGGGCTACACAGAGACACCCTGTCTGGAACCCATCCCCACCCCCCACCCCCACCCCACCCCATCCCCAACACACACACACACACACACACACACACACACACACACACACACACACACACACACACAAAGACTTGGAGGAGTAAGGAAACTTATCCAATGTCACACAGCTAGACGGAGGACATGGAACAGAGCCATAATCCAAGTCTGTCTATCTGTCTTCGGCTGGACCTCTGTCTCAAACCTGCCTGATCTGCCTGGGACATCCCACCTGGTTGGGAGCCTCCTGCTCTGTTAAGGGGGAGTGAGCAGCCTTGCTTTGCAAGTGGGCTGCTGGGTGGAGTTTCTACAGCAGAGATTTGAGACTGCTTGGTCCTGTCTTCACTCCCAGGGCTGCTGACTCAGCCCTTTGCTCTGGTGGCTCCAGCTTGGAGCGGGTAGCTTCTGCAGGCCTGGCTCTGTGCCCCAGGAATGCTGCTCAGGCAGGGCCACACAGAGGCCATGCCAGTGTGGGCCTGGTGGTGGTTCCTATATGGCAATTGCTCCTCTGTTTGCTTTTTCCTGCCTCCCCACCCCCACTCCCGGTGCTCCTGACTAGACCTCAGGACTCCAAGGTCATTTGGAGAGCCTGTCATCCTCCCAACTTGGACTCTGCTCTGCTATGTGACCTTGTACCAAAGTCTTGATCTTCCTGGGCCACAATGTCCCTGATTAAGGGAATGGGATTAGATCATCTCTGAGGCTCCTTCCACGCCTAGCAATGCTGTTGGATTATCTGCTTTAAAACATGGGAAGCCCGAGCTCAGAGACAGCCCTATCAAGGACTCAAGGACCCAGAGCGTGAGGGCTGCTGTGTGTGTGTGTGTGTGTATGTGTGTGTGTGTGTGTGTGTTTTAAAGCTGTTTAGTGGGGCCTCAGATCTAAATCTACGCCAGATTCAGTGGGCTGGAGGACAGTGCCATAGCTAAGACCCTCTAGCTGCCTACTTGCTTGCTCTCCTTGGATGGAGAGAGGCTCAGGGGTGGGGTGGTGGTGGGGCACTAAGGCTGGACTCTGCCCAGACCCAGGGCACATAGTCCGCCTCCTCCAGCCCTGTTTCACCCTGCATGAACTTCTTGGAGGTAACCTCTGTGAGGGAGCTGGTTTTTTGAGACCAGAGGTTGACTCAGTGAAAGCGGGATTCCAGATGAAAGGATAAAGCACCTATGGGGTGTGTGTGTGTGTGTGTGTGTGTGTGTGTGTGTGTGTGTGTGTGTGTGCAGGTCCTAGATCTCGTAGGGTAGGATAGGCAGTGTTTGGCCTTGTTGCTGGCTACTGGGTGTTAGGACCAGGGTTTATGCCTGTGGAAGACGGGTACCAGTGCCCTCACACCACTCTCTCTGTCTCTGTAGCTCTTGGCAGACGGCTTTTGGGCTCTGGCTAGACCTGGCCTGTATGAGTTCCCAAGGCTGCCTCCCTTTTTCTGAGTAATAGAGAGCCCTGCCCCCTCTTTTGCTGCTTCGGATTTCAAGGCCAAATCTTTCCAGGCTCTTGATCCTCATCCTTTCGAACTCTCAGGGTATTTGACTCAGTGTCCCGTGGCTGGGCCTGGGCCATAACTGCCCAAGAAAGTTAAAGAACCAAACGTCCCGGTATCTGAGGCAGAGCCTCGGGCTGGAGGGGCGGGAGCAGGAGGAGGGGAAATGGGAAGCCAGCTCAGCATGCTCCCTCCTTCCTCCCTCCATCCCTCCGCCCTCCCGGGCTCAGTCGTAGGCTTGGGGGTCGGGCCAGCAACAAGTTATTATCACAGACATGGGCCAAGGAACCAGAGGCCGCCCGGGGTCTGTGAGTTGAGCCTGAGGCTGCAGGATGAGGGTGAGTGGCTGAAGGCCCCTCTCTGCTTCTGTCTGGACTGGGGGCTGGGGTTAGAGTCTGAGATTCCTCTGTTTCCCTCTTTCTGGCAAGCACATAGCTCTTCCCTCTGGCCTAGCCAGCCCAATGGAGGATTCTCCTCTTCTCTTCCACCCTGCAACTCTGGCCACCCTGCGTGGCTTCCTGGCTTTTACCTGCCCGAGCAGGGACTTTATCTCCCCCAACCACTTAGCTCTCAGTCCTGCCCATCTGGATGAGGAGATGATGACAATGGTAGCCCAGCCACCCACAGGAGGCTCTGGCTTTTTAGTAGAGGTGGTGGGGACCCTCATGACCACTTTGGGGTTGGTGTGATCCCCCCAACACTTAGTCCTGCCTGGCCCTCTCCCAGGAGCCAGCCAGGGAGCCCAGCTGTGATTAGCACCACTTCCAAGAAGAGAGCCCTGCTTCCTGCTTCCTGCCCCTACACCCCTCTCCCTCTCCCCTCCCTGCTTCTGTCTCTGAGCCTCTGGCTCCAAAAGGGCGGGACCAATAGGAAACAGAAATATCTCCAAACCATGCTGACTCTGTGGGGGGTGGGGGGGTGGGGAGGCAGGGGGACAGGGTGGAGTTCTGAGGCTTTCAAACCATAAACACCAGAGTGAGGTCTATACAGTCCAGGGAAGGAATGAACTCTTTGGCGTCTTTGACAAGGTAGGCAGTTTCTCAGAGTGCAAGTCGTCCATAGAACCTGGCAAGGGAGACATATTGGCATCAACAGTGAATGAACATGCAGACCAGAGGGGCTCAGCCACAGTACTAGGTCATATGTTTGTGAGTTTTTTGGATTCCCTCATCCCCACCTCCAGGGTCAGATACATCCATGGCAGGAATAAAGTGGTGTGTGTGTGTGTGTGTGTGTGTGTGTGTGTGTGTGTGTGTGTGTGTTGGGGCTTGGGGGAGAGGGCTGCCCTCCAGGATCTGAGAAAAATAGACATGGGGTTGGTCTCTGAGGGGGGTTTGCTTGCCCTTGGAGCAGAACCAGGAAGCCCCAGCAGTGTAGGCAGGATCATTCTAGAAAAGGGGGTGTCTCTGAACATGCCTCCTGTCACCACTCTGGCCCCTGGAGAGAAGGCCCAGAGCTTCTGTCCCTTTAACACCTAGTCGGTTGCTTTTCATAGCCTTTTCTAGAAGTAGTCGTTTTACCTTCTCAGCCTGTATTAACCACAGAAAAATATTTTTGAATTGTACTAAATGTTAAAGAGGAAATAAACAAAGAGACGCCAGAGGTGTAAAAACCAGTCTGGTTTCAATAGCAGTTTCTGATCTGTGATAAACGTGTGGCGCCAGCCCCCGAGCCTGTCACCACCTCAAAGGCCCACTGCAGGCTTCCTGCCCACCCTTCCAGGCCTCTCCTCTAGTGTCCGGCCTACTTCCTGCCCCACTCTGGACCCCTTTATGTTCAAGTCCCAAAATGGAACCTTACCAATTCTGATCCCTTTGAATTTCCAGTGCTTTGGGTTCTCCCCCTTAATTTCAATTTACCACCTTAGTGCCCTATTGGTGGGCTTGTCATGATTGACACAGCCACCTTCCAATGACTTAACTCTGCTCTTTCTCTGCAGGGGAGTAGGTTGTTGATTGCTCAAAGGTGCCAGGAGGGTGAGCCTGGCTAAGCTGCCCATCCTCAGCCTTGTGCTGTTCCAAAGGGGGCGCCTCTGGGTTGTTCTTCAAGAGGGGGACCCCCTGCTACTGCATAGAAATGGCCTGCAGGGTCAATGCCTTGATCTCAGGGACCCTAGCTCCTGCTATCACCTATGGTGCAAGAGGTGGTAGGAGGCAGGGTCAGCAAACAGCCTTTAGAGACAAGAGGGTCAAAGAAGCATTCTCCATCTTAGCCATATGGACCTCTGGCATCTTCCTTGGTGCTCAAGTGCCTAGGAGCCTGGTTTGTGTCATCTGAGGGACATCCTCCTTCCAAGGAGACTCAGTGGCCAGTCTAGTGCCTTCAGGCTTGCTTCCTCGGTGGCCCTAGACTTGCCTGCAGCAGGAGGTCCCACACTGCTCCCCTACTGACAAGGGGTCTGCCCTGGCTATAGGAGAGTGTTATCCCTGGGCATGGATGTGAGTCAAGTGTGTCTGTCTCTCCTTTCAGGTCATCATGGGAATAGCCAGCCTCGGTTCCCTCTGGGCAGTGCTCCTGCTTCCTCTTGTGTTTGGTATCCCCACAGAGGAGCCCACCTTTGAGGAATCTGTGGCCTCCAATCGCCCCAAAGGCTGTCAACGATGCTGTGACCCTGAGGACCCAACGTCCTCTGCTGGCCCTGGCCATGCCTCTGTTTCCCCTTCCTTCCCCTATGTCATGCCTGAGGTCAGGCCTTACATCAACATTACTATCCTGAAGGGTGAGTTTCTACACTGGGCTAGTGGAGGGCAGAATTGGTATCGGGAGAGAGGGAGGGAGAGAGGGAGGGAGAGAGGGAGGGAGGGGCAGAAGAAAGCAGGACAGGCCTTGCCTAGGCCCTGTCTGCCTTCAGTCTGCATATGCAGACCACCTAGGATGTGCAAGGACTGTTCTGAGCTTAGAGCAAAGGAATAGGTGGTGTGCAGATGATGTGTGGCAAACAGATTCCCCAAGTTAATGAAACAGGTGGTGGGAAAGGCCTTGGGATCCAAAGTGTGGGCAGAGAGTGTTGGGTGAAGTGTGGAGTTCAGTCCACAGAGGGAGCCCGTAAGGTACACGGGGGCTCCTGGGAAGGTGAAGCGCAAGCTTACGCTTACAGGGTGAGGGACTTCCCAGCAGGGGTGTGAAAAGAGATGACAGGGAGAAAGATGTGGGCCCACAGGGTCTCCAGCCACCATCAGGATATAGGATTCTCTCAGTGGAATCAGAGGCGCTGAGCACAGAGAGGACCTGGCCACCATGGAGCAGGGGCCTCTTCTGAAGTCACCTTGATGTCAGGGACAGAGCAGGACACGTCTCTCTGATAGCCAGCTGACACCTGAGACTCTGGAGGTAGAGGGACCCCGGCCAGGTGGCCAGCCCTTCCCTGTGGCTGTCCCTCAGAAGCCCTGTGTTGTCCTGGAATAGGCTGTCACAAGTGGGCGGTTCCCTGTCGCCCAGGGAACCCTGGGTCTAAATGCCTTGCCTTGTGGGTCAGGCTGGCCTTTTTCTGACCCTTCTGCCAGCTTGTGTGTGTATAAGGAAAGCAGTCCCCTCCTCACAGCCACTTTGGCCTTAGGCTGGGTAGAGTGGGTGTCCAAGCGCTCTGTCTGTACTCAAGGAGCTATTTTCTGCCGGGAGGTGGCACCTATGGAACCAGCCCAGTGCTGTGGACACTTCCCTTTGGTCTGTCTTCAAAAACTTGTGCCTCCCTTTCTCTCTCTACCCTCCACTGATTCCACCACTACCATGGCCAAGGGGACAGACCTGAGGAGGTACAAAGCCTCGCTGGGGGAGTATGTGGGGTCATGTCTCTTCAGTACACACTAGGTGTGTTTGTTAGGGGGTGGTGTCTTGTCTGTGTTCACATTCATCCTGGAGCCAGGGCTGGGAAAGCGACTAGGTTGGAGGTCACCATTTCCAGGGAGGGTGGAGATGGCCTGGGCCATGCTGAGTGGATGTGCTGTCAAGTGAGAACTCACATGTACCCTTTTAAGATACACCCTAGAGAGCCAAGACACCCCCTCCACCCCAGATGATGGCAAAGGCAGTTTCCTTCTCTAATCAGAAGTGTAAAATATGTCCGACCTCACTGCTGGCCTAGGCAGGGCGGCTCCTCAGAAGCCTGCAATGCCCTGCTGCCAGGAAGGGGATCCAGGCTGAGCTGGACAGAACACAGTCTTGGTCTTGGAAATGGCCTCAGTTTCACTTCTAGAGAGGGATGTTTGGGGTGGTGATGCCCCGCATATAGAAGGTGCCTAATAAACACCAGCTCCTTTTCTGGACCCAGGCAAGGGCAGTGGCTTCCAAAGATGAGTGCTTAGCATAGACCTGAGCGCCTGTCGTGACTTCTTCTCTCCTTCATGTTCTCACAGGCGAAAAGGGAGCCAGAGGTCCTTCAGGAACACCAGGGAAACCAGGCAAGAATGGTACCCGAGGGGACCGTGGCCCTCAGGGTGTCAAGGGTGACAAGGGCCAGGCAGGTAACCCTGGCAGCCCATGCCAGCTACGCTACTCGGCCTTCTCCGTGGGCCGCAAGACAGCCTTGCACAGTAGCGAGGACTTCGTCACACTGCGGTTCGACAGGGTCTTCGTGAACACGGACGGCCACTTCGACATGGCCACTGGCCGCTTCGTGGCCCCCCTGCGTGGCCTCTACTTCTTCAGCCTCAACGTGCACAGCTGGAATTACAAGGAGACCTACGTGCACATAGTCCACAACAACCAGGCGGCCGTGATTCTGTACACGCAGCCCAGCGAGCGCAGCATCATGCAGAGCCAGAGCGTGATGCTGCCGCTCGCGCCGGGTGACCACGTGTGGGTGCGGCTCTTCAAGCGGGAGCGAGAGAACGCTATCTACAGCGACGACGTGGACACCTACATTACCTTCAGTGGCCACCTGATCAAGGCAGAGGACAACTGAGCTTCCCCCGGCCCACCTTCGCAGCTAGGCGGCTTGTTGGAGGGCTGCTGGCTAGGGAAGGTCCCAGGGTTAGGTCGGATGCTCTTCCTCTTCACTGCTTATCTTCATCGCTACCTGTCTCCATCCTCTCCCCGTCTTGGCTCATTTTCAGAGATGTGTGGGCTTAGGTATTCCAGGACTTTGCCAGCCTCCAGAGTGGCTCTCCTCACACACCGCCGTGCTGTTCGTCCCTGGGGACTTTATTATATGGTAGACTTTGGCTTGGCATTTGGGGTGGGCCCGGGATTCTGCATTTCTAGCAGTTTCCTCAGTAACGCAGATGCTACTGGTCTGTAGATCATACTTGAGGAATTGTGCTCTCAAGAATGGTGGCGCACGCCTTTAATCCCAGCACTCGGGAGGCAGAGGCAGGTGGATCAATGTGAGTTCGAGGCCAGCCTGGTCTTCTATAAAGTGAGTCCAGGATAGCCAAGGCTACACAGAGAAACCCTGTCTCAGAAAGTGGGGGGGGGGGGGGGGCGGGGAGAATGTTCCCAGTATTCTAGGGACTTCCCAAACATTCTGGAAGCCCCCTCCCTCCTCGCAACTCTAGTACTTTCACATTATCAGGCCTGGGCTTCCCCTCTCCTCTACCCTTTCCCCCTCCCCCTTTTTCCAGCCACTGTTTTACTTAATGCATTCATCAAATGCTCATTTGGGGCCTGGCCCTTAAGAAAGGCCAGAAGCTGAGTATAAGCACTGCCGGGCGTGGTGGCACAGGCCTTTAGTCCCAGCACTTGGGAGGCAGAAACAGGTGGATCTCAGTGAGTTTGAGGCCAGCCTGGTCTACAAAATGAGTCCAGGACAGCCAAGGCTGTTACACAGAGGAAACCCTGTCTTGGAAAAAACAAACAAACAAATAAACAAAACCCAAAAGAGTTGAGCACATACCGAGTGCTCCTCTAGACTGGGTCCTTAGGCACAGTGGGCCCTTCTTCACTGCTCCCATGGTGGTACCTCCAGGTCCTGGAGGTGGAGATGATGTCCTTTCCCATTCTCCATTTTCTTGCCCAGTGCCCAGCATTAAAGCAAATATATATATATATATATATATATATATATATATATATATATATATATATATATATATGTCTATGTATAGTCTTGGCTGGGAGGAGACCCAGGAGTTTGGCGGCACCTGGGGCCTGGGATTGAAGCGCATCCTCTTCCTTGACTTTTGAAGATTCCTTCTGGCCTTTGTCTCCGTACCCTAGGACTTTAGCCATGGTCACATGCACTAGGTGCTCTCTGGCCCTCCCAGCCCCTCAAAGGCTCAGGCTCACCCTGGGCTTATGAAGGTGCTAAGCTCCCCTCCCCCCCCAACCCCAGAGGTGCCTCCGAACCTCTCCCGCCTATATTGCCCTTGAAGACATTGTGGGCAAGTCAGGCAGGACAGAGGTGGCAGGCTTCAGCCCAAAGCAGGTCTGGGGACTGAAGCCAGTGACATTCAGGTTACCCGGAGGCCTTCTCTGAGCCATGACGCCGAGACAGGCCCTGGGGAAGGTTGTGAAAAATCAGGGACACCAAGACAGCCCCCCCCCATGTCTTTTCCAGGGTGGGTGAGTGGTCTGGTGGCCCTTTAACCTTTCTCTCTTCCACTGTAGGCTGCCCAAGCTTCTCAGGGGAAGCTGGCCTCCGTCCATTGGTGCTTCTGCAGGACCAGGGCAGGCCTGGCCCTGGAAGGGTATCTCTGGTGCTTACAGCCAAGGAAGCCATAGCAGGGTGACAGACGCAAGGCTCACCGTGCGCTGTGAAGGCTGGTTCTACAAAACCACCCTCAGCCTGACTGCCCTTGCCTGCTTGGCCAGTGTGAATAAAGATATTGGATTCTCTTGGCAATTCGGTCTGGTACTTTTTGCCCTACACTCTTCTCCCGCCTTGGAAGCTGGCTGCTCTGGGCCTGCCGGGGCCTGATACAGGGTTCCACAGAAACAAGGTCTTGCTAAAGGTGTCACTCTGTGTTCTCTACCTGCAAATAAATCCGCCTCTAGCGAGTCGCTCACACAACAGAGACCTGGAGTCTCCCTGAGAGTCAGCTGGGATCCGGGCAAGTCCCCCCATCTCTGAGCCTCAACTTCACTGCCTGCGAAGTGGAGGTGACACAGTTTACCTCACAGGGGCGGGGGCGGGGGGGATGGGGCTTCTGGATTAGATGGCATGGCACCTGACAGGTGCCATGTTCTTTCTTGGGCAACAGCTGTCAGTCTGCAAGTCTGGCTCCATGCAGCAGAAGCACGGTGGTGATTTCCATCAGAGAACATCCCAGAAACTCACGTTCCAGCCGGGTACCTCAAAGTGCCACCCCAACTGTGTTAGCTACGGTCTCGTTACTGTGACAGGAAGAAAGGGTCTATTTTGGCTCCAGGACACAGCCTACCGTGGCATGGATGACATGGCAGCCAGGGTGTGAAATAGCTGGTCACATGACATCTGCAGTCAGGAAGCAGAGAGGTGAAGTTGGCTGCCCAGCTTGTTTTCGCCCATTTAAGCAGTCCTGGACCCCCGCCCCCCCGGACCACAGAATATGGCACCGTGCATAGTAAGAGGGCATCCTCGCGCCTTAACTGACCTAGTCTAAAAGCAACCTCATAGACATGGCCAGTCTGAGGTGATTCTAGGTCCTGTCAGATGGACAAATAGCTACCACATACCAACCACAGCTCCTCACTTGGGTGAGGGACCTCAGAGTCCCACACCTCTGTCTCAAGCTTATAAAGGAAACAAATGGAAAACACTCATAGTGTGCTGGGGGTGGCCGTATTGACTAGCACAGTCCCCTGCCTATACTGTTAAAGTGACACCCCCCCCCCACCCTCCACTCTCCTTGCCTTCTGCTGTGGGTGGAAAAGCAGGAGTTTGTGCCCTCCTCGGTGTAGACAGCACGATTTGGTGCCTCTCTGTGCACCAAGTAGAAGATGAATAATAATGCAAAGAACATACCATCTGCCCCTGCTCGGGACCCAACCCCGACTCGGTGGCAGAGTGGGCTCTGTGTCCTCGGGGTCCCCTGAAAGGAGGCCTCTCATTGTACCTGCATGACTTCCGGTGATCTGCAAAGAGATGGCACCACAGCATGCTCTGGCTAGGCCCTTGTCTGTTCAACAGGCTCTAACATGGAGAAGGTCCAGATTGGCTTGTGTGTTGGCAGGATTTGTGGTCAGCGGGTTGGCTGACTGACGCTCTGGAAACTTCGTGCCAGGCACCTGCAGGATTTTCACACTAAAGCCAAAGCTACAGGCACTTCCAGGTGGTGCCAGGTCAGGTTACAGAGGCCAGCACTCCACCTCACCCCCCTGTCCAACTATCATACACTCTTCCTCCCAGCTTCGATTCAGAGATGGCTAAGAGATAGCCTCTGACAGTGTCCACGCTCAGTGTTCCTGACCCAGCAGCCTAGTCTCAGTGGCTGTACCAGCCCCTACACCTTGGTGACAGAGACTCCAAACAGGCAAGGCATGGTGGGGCTTGGGGGGTGGCTTCATAGAATTGGAGGCTGCCAAGCCAGGGTTGTTGAGAGAAGATCTGTGTTTGTAAGAAGAGGTGGCACATGCCTTTACCCCAGCACTTGGCAAAGACAGGGAAATCTCTGTGGTTGAAGGCTAGCCTGGTCTATATAGAGAGTTCAAGGCCACCCAGGGCTTCACAGATACTGTCTCAGCAAAATAAAATGGAAGCAGAGAGAGAGGCAGAGAGGCAGCAAGCAGGATGGGATTCAGCCATGCATGAAGCTTGGCCTGCGGTTGACCTTGGTGCTGGAGCCTTTTAGAGGCAGCTCATTGGGGCCAGGTGGGGCAGACAGATCCAGACCAGAGGGAGGAAACCTGCACTGTGGTCCAGGGAGGCGATGAGAATGCCACATGCCGTGAAGAGAGCAAGCTCCCACTGGACTTTTGAAGGAGGTGGGAGACTCAGCAACAGAGTGAAAAACAGGCAGGGAGCCAGCCCAGCCCAGACAAAGGCCCTGCCCATCGGCCTTCTCCCATTCCTAAAGACTTTTGTCTAAGAAACCTGGTAGCTTTCTGTCCTAGCTTTGTGAAGGACAGTCTGTTTGGTTGGATGGGTGGAGGATGTTGGGTAATTTGTTTAGCCTTTTTGGAGCCCACGTTGTCTTTCTAACATCCAATCCCAGGCCTTCTTTCTTGCCCAGCTGAGCGCTTTGTCTCACCAAGGTAGACATGGAATGCGGTAGAATACCACATCAGAACTTACGAGGGCCCACAGCATGCAGAATCATGAAACGAGGGCTAATTGTTTGAGAAAATACATGTGAGTCTGTCCCTAGAAGTGCAAGCACAGGGCCCAGCTCCTGTGGGCTCCAGAGCCAGGCTGGGGGCTCAGAGCGGGCCTGCTTCCCTTTTCCATCCACTCTGAGAGTGTTCTCTGTCATTGGGCCTCGGCTGGTTCTTCCCACTCTGTGAGACTTGGCGTCCCTTGTGTCCAGACAACAGTGGGGGTGGAGGGGGGGGGCGCACTACTCGGACTGAAGAGTCTGAACAGCAAATGCCTGTTGGATGAATGACTTTGCCGAATCCCCTCACTTCGGGCCTCAGGCTGCCACGTGTACAGCTGCAGGCCCGGGAGAGCCGGAGATGCTCACCAGGAACAGATGCAGATGGGGAGGACATTATGGGTGGGGCAGGCGGAGGGAGAGCCAGAGAGGAAAGAGGGATTTCCAGGACACAAGTCAAGAGTTCATAGAGCTGAGCAGACCGGCAGGAAGGCCGTAGGTGAAGACCACAGTCACAGTGAGAAAGCAGTGACCCTCAGGTGGCTTGGAGGCAGGATGAGGGAGGGACGGATGCAGGTTTGGAGGCCAGATGAGGTGCAGACAGATGCAGGTCTCCATGTGCCTGCGGTGGCTGACCTTTTCCTAGGGACCACTAATCAGTTTAGGAGGGAAAAATTGACAATACAGAGTCTCACATAGATGGGATAAGTCTGCCTTTCTCTGACTAAGGTTCATTTTTAGGATGGTGTTTATCTCTGAAATTGAGGAACGCGGTGCTGCCATCCATGTTGGCCCCCTGTCTTCCTCACTGCCTCTTCCTGGCCCTTCAAGAAGCAGCTCAGTGCTTTAGTGCTCCAGTGTCATCAGTGAGGTATGTCCTGTGTTTCTCAGTGTCCTACCAATATCTGCTCCAGGCTGCAGTCACTCCCCCCCACCTACTGTACAGCTGCCCATGGTTTCTGGCCAGCCTAGGTCTTCCCTGTACACATATGCCTGTCCTTGGAAGGCAGAGTGAACCAGGCCTCACCAGCCTACATTTCTGGCTCCTCTTTTGGGACCTTATTCAGGAAGAAGGATACTGCCTTTGAGTCTCAGAAACAAGGCCTATGTGTGTGTGTATGTGTGTGTGTGTGTGTGTGTGTGTGTGTGTGAGTGTGTGTATAATTGTAAGTGTGTGTATGATTGTGTGTGTATGGTTGTGTGTGTTTGTATGTGTGTGAGTGTTATTGACTGTGTATGTATGTATGTATGTATGATTGTATGATTGTGTGTGAGTGTGTATATGATTGGGAGTGTGTGTGTATGATTGTGAATGTGTGTGTGTGTGTGTGTGTGTGTGTGTGTGTGTGTGTGTGTGTGTTCTCCATGAACCCCCTCCAGGCTCAGCCTGGCCAGAGAGGACAAGATCACTTTGGCAGGAGCCCCCACTGACATGCTGTGTGTCCCCTCTGCCCTGTCTCAGGGCATTTAGAGCTCACTGAAGTGTGCATTGGAGGGGACCTGGTGTGGTTGGCAGCTGTTAGGGTCTATGTCTGAGCCAGCCCCCTCAGGCTCAAGTTTTACAAGTGCGTTCCCCACAGGGTGGTGTTGTTCTTCCAGGCTGTGGGAACTCTAGGAGGGGGGCCAAGCTGGCAGAAGTGGGTCATTAAGGGTGGGCCTTTTGAAGGTGATACAAGACAGGTGTTTCTGGTCATGTTCTCCACTTTCCTGTTTCTCTGTGATGTGAGCATCCTTTTCCACACACACTTGCCGCCGTAACCTGAGCCCCTCCACCGCTGGTCCCTTACCATGATGGACAAAAGCCCTCTGCAACCATCACCTGAAGGAAGCCCTTCTTCCTTTAAATCGCATCAACCTTGCACATAGACAGCAGCATCTGAGCACACATCTTTCTCTAAGCAGTGTTAGAGGAATTATAAGCCACCTGGAAGAGGCACATGGCCCAGCCTCTCCCCAGGCCTCTCAGCCAAACATCCAGGATCTGAGCTGTCCATCTTCAGAGGACAGCTGGATGATGTGACTATCAGGGGACAGAGAAAGGCTGGTGGTTCTAAAGGAGACCTCAGGGCTAACAGGGCCAGCTGGAATCCTGCTCCGGGCACCTAGCAGGGTGTGAGGACTGATGGAGCCATGGGCAGGAAGAGAAGCTAGGCACTGCGGCTTGTGCAGAGGCCTCGGGGCTGCCCCTTTTGGCCCCCATTTCCAACAAGACTGTTGTTTTCCCAAACCCCTCCTCTTGAGCTAACAGGAGTTGACTGCTCTTGCTCACAGCTGGAATAACTTTAATTAATACTCTGCAGTCTTCCCTCCCCCCACAAATGTAATGGCACCTGATAGGGGCTGTTGAAAGGACTACAGGTCATTTCTGTTCTGCCACCATTAGCTAGGAATCTCCCAGAAGAGATTTTTGGGTATCCCCAAAATACCTGGGTCAGGTCAGACCCCACTGAGAGTGTCAGGTCCAGGGGAAGGCACTGGGACTGTAAAATAAGCTTCGTGAAGTACAAGAGCGAGTCACTAAAGATGGGGGTAGCCGACCTTCTCCTGTATATTTGGGTCTTGAAGGATGAGTAGAAATTTTTTTGGAAGGAAGGGTAGAAAGCAGGTTCAAGTGCCATTCTCTTCTGTATAATCCTAAAAATCCTGTAAATGCTTTTTTTTTTCCTTTTGTTTTTTCAAGATAGGGTTTCTCTGTGTAGCCTTGGCTGTCCTAGACTCACTTTGTAGACCAGGTTGGCCTTGAACTCACAGCGATCCTCCTGCCTCTGCCTCCCGAATCCTGGGATTAAAGGCATGCGCCATCACGCCCTGCTCCTGTAAATGTTTTTGAGGGGCCCCTTTGTGGGCCTCATGGTCTAGTGTGGGATGCAGGATGGGCTAAGAGACAGGAGGACCATTCAGAGATCTAGAAATGGGCTCGTATGTTCAAGAAGCAGCCCGCACCTCCATCCTTCTTCCTGTTCAGCCAAGGCCCCTCCCTCCTTCCCACACCATCCCATTAGGGTCTCCACAGACCACCATTCTTCAGGCTTGTGCTTCCTGCTCACCAGACAGCATTCTTTCTCCATGGCATCAGTCATCTCCTGGCACCCCTCAAAAATTTACTCAGGCCTCACATCTGGTATCTCCTCCCCAGCCCATCTCTACCAGAACATATGCTTTGCAAAGGCAGGTGTCTGTTTGGCCCGTGGTCCCTTCCCTCCTTCCCTCTCTTTTCCCCTTTCTTCCTCTTTTTCTTCCGTGGGGTGGGGAACCAAACTCAGGACCTTGTACATGTCGCTTTTTAACTATCAACTTGACAACAGCCTGCAGTCACCGGAGAAAGCACCTCCGTGGAGGAATTGTCTAGATCAGGTTGGCTGTGGGCAACTAACTGCCTTGTTAACTAAGGGAAGAGCCAGCCTGAATGAGGGTGGCATCATTTCATGAGCTGAGCCCTGAACCATGTAAGGGTAAAGAAAGTGAGCTGAAGCCAGGTGTGGTGCATACGCCTTTAATCCCAGCACTTGGGAGGCAGAGGCAGGCGGATCGCTGTGAGTTCGAGGCCAGTCTGGTCTACAAAGCGAGTCCAGGACAGCCAAAGGCTGCACAGGAGAGACCCTGTCTCGAACAAACAAACAACAAGAAAGTGAGCTGAACAGACGCAGTAGCAAGCAGGCAGCTGGTGCCACCCGCTCCTCTCTGCTCTTGGCTGTGAACGAGATGCCATGGGAACGCTGTGTTCTTGCCTGATGCTCCTGGACGGCTGCGGACTGCAACCTGGAATTGTAAGGCAGATAGACAAATCCTTTTCTCCTTTACGTTGCCGTTTGTCGGGGTGCTTTTAATCACAGCAACAGAAATGAAATCAGAGCCCTGTGCAGGCGCTCTACCATTGAGATACACCCCAGCCTTGTTAGTTCTATAACTTTAGTTCCCCCTTAGTAGCTACTTGTCAGCCATATTTGTGGCTAATCTAACATCCTTGTAATTATCAGGTAAAGCTTAGAATGCATTAACTTTATTTTTTTTTTTTAAATTTTTCGAGACAGGGTCTCTCTGTGTAGCCTTGGCTGTCCTGGACTCACTTTGTAGACCAGGCTGGCCTCGAACTCACAGCGATCCGCCTGCCTCTGCCTCCCGAGTGCTGGGATTAAAGGCGTGCGCCACCACCGCCCGGCTTAGAATGCATTAACTTTAAAAGACCGCTGGCTTCCACCAAAGCTAAGAATGTCATCTGAGGACATTTAAAGTCTATAGTCTACAGTGCCCACCCCCACCCCTTTGCTGTAACCTTATACCCCCCAATCAGGACATGTTCTAAGCACCTTAATTTATGATTTTTCCTTTGTTCTGTGACTATAAAAGTTCATATGCCCAGATGGAACATGTCAGTTGGGGCAAAGTGACTCAGTGTCATGGGGCTGTGACCACTCATATGTGGTACAGAATATACTTTGTTGTCTTCCCTTTGAGGTGGGAACTACTTTTGTTTAACATTATAGTAAATACTTGCTGAATGGCCCAGGAGGAGTCCTAACATCAGGGAGGGAAGGAGGAGGAAGAGGAGGAGGAGGAGGAGGAGGAGGAAGAGGAGGAGGAGGAAGTGTGCATCATCCAACCCAGCCTCACATATATACAGGTTACATTATATGGGCTAAGCAGATTGTATTTATGTATTTAGGAGTGTGTGTGTGTGTGTGTGAGTGTGTGTATGTTGTGTGTGTGTGTGTGTGTGTGTGTGTGTGCGCACATAAAACAATAAGGAAAAACTGGCAAAAGCCACCCAGCCCACGTACTTAGCTTCTGACCCACAGGAAAGAGCCTCCAGACCCTCCAGGACTTCCTGAGATGTGTGACAGGCACATCCCTGTGATCACTTCCTCTTCAAGGAGGCCAGCAATGACATCTAGAAAGCCACAGGCCTCTCTGCAGAGGATCAGGGGTCATGGCCCAGCCAGCAGCGGGGCCTGAAAGGCGTGATGTTAGTGTTGACCCCTTGAAAGAGAAGATAAGCAGCAGGCCCCAGATGTGGCCCTCAGAGTAGCTACACCCATGAAGTCTCATCAACATGGCGGAACAAGGAGGACACCAGTGGACACGTCAGCACAGAAAGGGAAAGACTTGTGGGGCCTGAACCTCAGACGAAGAGCTGTGGGCAACTAGGAAACACTGAGAGTGAGAGAAATGGTTTTTCCCAGGGAAGACGGCTCCCTCTACTTGCTTAGCCTATATCAAGTGGTCTGCCCTGAGATTGTATACATACAGGTTACAGCATATGGACTAAGCAAAGTGTATTTGTATTTAGAAGGGGGGGGGAGACAACAGTTAGAAAAAGAGACCATGAATTTGAGAGAGACAAAAGTTGGGGTACATGAGAGGGGCTGGAGGGAGGAAAAGGAGAGAAAAGTTATAAGTTCAAAAGATAAGTTATTTAAAAAACCCCAAAACTTGTTTTTCTTTTGAATGGCTCTAATCTTCTTAACCAGCACCCATTCTTTGTCTGAACTGTTTTTGTTGTTGTTGTTTTGTTTTTGTTTTTTGGAGACAGGGTCTCTCTGTGTATCCTTGGCTGTCCTGGACTCACTTTGTAAACCACGCTGGCCTCGAACTCACGGTGATCTGCCTGCCTCTGCCTCCCAAGTGCTGGGATCAAAGGTGTACCCCACCACGCCCAGCTTTCTTTGTCTGAACTTTAAATGTCCCCCTTCCTAGTCTATCTCACATGTTTTAAAAATCTTTCCAGTCTGCTCTTTGCCCTCAGTTGTTGCTGTAAACCTGACCAAAGCCAGCCACCAATATCTGCACTGCATCTAAATGCCATCTGTCTTGGTTCCTCTCACCAAATTAACCAGGCCATTGCTTTTGAATTCAGCTCCACCTCAAGACTCAAGACACAGTGAAAACACAGACAAGGTCTTTCTCAGTGTAACACGACTAGTCTTAGGTTCAGCTCTCCCAAGAGAGCTCAGCATTCTAAGCTCCCGCCAGGACTTCCTATGACATTCTGCCTCCAGTGGCTTGGGACCTGGGGCACTTCCTCAAACTCTTCCCATCTCTTCCTGCAAAGCAGTTCTAGAGGCTCGAGAACCACAGGGCCAAAGTTGGTCACAGCATCAGCTCTTTCTGTGGTAGTTACTTGTTCATTGCTGTGACAAAACATACCTGGCCAAACCACTTAAAGGAGAGAAATGACTTATTTTAGCTCATTTGGGTCGGTCACAGCATCAGCTCTTTCTGTGGTAGTTACTTGTCCATTGCTGTGACAAAACATACCTGGCCGAACCACTTAAAGGAGAGAAATGACTTATTTTAGCTCATTTGGGTTTTATCGGTGGGAAGGGGGCCGGGATCAATCCTGCTTCTTTGGATCAATCCATCATGGCAGCTGCGGTGTGTGACTGAGCTTCTTCACCTCATGGTGGATAGGGAAGTGAGGATGAAGGAGAGAGACAGACAGGAGGGTCTGGGACAAGACATAGTCCCCAAAACATTCACCCAGTGACTTCTTTCCTCCAGTAGGTCCTGCTACCTACAGTTTCTAGAACCCCAGCTAGGGGCTGAGCAGTTATCACATGAGCCTATGGGGACATTTCCTACTGTACTTCATTTTACCCAGAAAGACTAAGAAGCTGGGCGTGGTGGCGCATGCCTTTAATCCCAACACTCGGGAGGCAGAGGCAGGCAGATTGCTGTGAGTTCGAGACCAGCCTGGTCTACAAAGTGAGTCTAGTACAGCCAAGGCTACACAGAGAAACCCTGTCTCGAAAGATAAATAAATAAATAAATACATACAGTGGCATGGTCACAGGCATGTTCCACCCCTGCACACCAGGTCCAGGAGGCAGGGATTTATTTCCAGGTTTCAGATATGGAAACTGAGGCTCAGAAGAGGCATCAGAGTTCACCAAAGATCACACAGCAAGGAGGTGGCAAAGCTGGGGTTGAGGCTTTTGCCTGTTACACTGAATCAAGACACTGGGGTCACTGCAGTCACTAGGGTTACATCCTCCAGAAGCCTGGCCTGTTATCCCCGGCTCAATCAGGATCTGATATATTTTTTGGCCTTTGCATACATTTCAAAATAGGTATACTTGTGGTAACCACATTTTCTAAGGACAAATTTGTATATGTGGCCCCCCCCCCCAAAAAAAAAAGATGTTTCCCCGCGTCAGTTTAGCTTATTGAAAGTCTTGAAAGGATTAAAGTCAAGTCATATGGACTTAATACTTCTGGCTACCAGGGCTGCCACAAAAATCTAGGCCAAGGGATGTTGTTTTTGTTATAATTCCCATATGTGTTCTCCTCCCGTGCTAAGGGAGCTCCTTGGTTAGAGTGAAAAGTCCCTCACACTCTGGTTGTTCCACAGGATGCAGCATGGAGCTGCCAGAGGGACCAGCAGATTTCTCATGGGATAAGGGAAGGATCAATAGATGCTTTTAAAGCTCACACAGATGTCATCTGTTTGTCCACTCACCTACTTGTCCATCTGTCTGTCCATCCATCCATCCATCCATCCATCCATCCATCCATAAACACCTATTCACCAACCTACTTACTTATCCACCTACTCAACCACCTGTTCATCCATCCATCTGTCCATCCATCTGTCTGCCTGTCCGTCTTTCCATCTGTTCATCTATTTAGCCATCTTTCCTTCCCCTCTTCCACCTCCTTCTTCTTGTGTGTATGTATTTGGTTTTGGTTTTTGGTTTTTTAAGACAGGGTTTCTCTGTGTAGCCTTGGCTGTCCTGGACTCACTTTATAGACCAGGCTGGCCTCAAACTCACAGCAAACCCCCTGCCTCTGCCTCCCTGAGTGCTGGGATCACAGGTGTGTGCCACTGCTCCTGCCTTTCCTTTTTTCTTCTTATCTTTTAATCTTCCTTCCTTCCGTCCTCCCTTCCTTCCTTCCTTCCGTCCTCCCTTCCTTCCTTCCCTCCTTTCTCCCTTTCGGCAGGGACAGCCTGATCACTTACCCTCAGCCACACCTTGCTCTAGGTACTTGAAAAGCTGTGGGGTCCATAGTTCTCACCTGTGCCCAGAAGACACCATTAGATTCGCCTACTAGCACCTGGTCAATTACATGTTGGAGCAAAATGCAAGTGAAACCAAACAGGAAACTATTGATGTCAATAAGGTTGTAGGAGCTCAGGGACTGGATGGGAATGGGTGCCAGAGGCAGACAGGGAGGTTTGTGTTTGACTCACATCCTTCTTGCAGATGGATGTTGATTGGAAACCAGGATGGGGCCCACACTGCCCTCTAGTGGCAACTACTGGTACCACCTTGCCTGTTTCTCTCTCTCTCTCTCTCTCTCTCTCTCTCTCTCTCTCTCTCTCTCTCTCTGTTTTGTTTTCTGAGACAGGGTTTCTTTGTGTAGCCTTGGCTGTTCTGGAATAGTTTTGTAGACCAGGCTAGCCTCAAACTCAAGAGATCCTCCTGCCTCCGCCTCCCCAAATGCTGGGATTATAGGTGTGTGCCACTGTGCCCTAGCTTCTCAGTTTCTATTAAAGGAGTTTCAGTGCCTTTAGTGTACAAAGTGCTCAGTCAGATACAGGTGGGCATTTGGGGTAAGAAGGGACAGCAGACTGTAGAGGGCATGTGTTAGCCTCACTGTGCAGGCAGAAAGCACAGGCTCTGTGTATAATACACAAGGCTCACTGCGTGTGCCCGGGACACACTGTTGTGCCTGGGCATATGATAACCACAGCCTTCTTCCCAGCAAGGGCAGTCAGGAGTCAAGAGACCTCTTCCAGTTCAGTACAGAGAAGGGTCCCTCAGCGGCAGCGGCAACATTCCAAGAAGCCGGGACTCCAGAAATCTGAGAGTGTGGGGACACTCTGCTGTCTACTTCAGTCCTCTGCAGGCTGGGTATACGTCTGTGACTTATTTGTGCTGGAAAGAGGACCTTGGCCTTTTGTATACAGTGGCTGCAAAGAACACACACACACACACACACACACACACACACACACACACATGTATGCACACACGCATGCATATACATGCACGCATCATAACCTCCTTACAGCAGGGAGCGTGGGTGCTGGATCAGGGCTGGACTTGGGGAAAAAAGGAAACCTAGGTATCAACTTTAGCCAGGCAGCCTTGCCGGCTGTGTCGTTTTGTCTCTTTTCCAGCCCAGACTGCTCTCCAGGCCTCCTCCTTGGGGGACATGCAAACTCTAAGTGTGGTTACTTCCTGATGTATCTGTGTCTGTCCCTCCTAGATGGTAGGGTGGCCTGGGAATCTTCTGTGACCACCTTTACTCTCAGTCCAGTAGCTTAATGAATGTTTCCCCGCTGACTGGAGGCAGGTATTCCTTCAGTGCCCAGGAAAACCATAATTCAAATGGCAATGCGATATTAGGAAACTGTCTGTTACATACTAAGAGCCTGGAATTTCTGCTGGACCTCATGGCCAGGGTTAACCATACACCCTGAGGTCACTTGAGACTGCTAGCTTCCTATGTGTGTGTGCTCAGCCTGTCTGCTTACCCTGCCTCTAGGAGAACTAAGTAACAACCAACCGTACTTGCCTTGGATCTCCCATGTAATCAACTTGTATAACCTAAGCTAATGTATAACTGTGACCTTTACGTTATGCACCCTTCTATTCTACAATCTACCACAAAGCCTGAAAGCCTCCGTTTGTGGATATCAGTGATGTTTGTAGTCTGGGTCCCTTGGGATCACTTGGAGCCAGAGACTTGGCCCCTTGTAGAACTGCTAAAGGTTTCTGTAAAGCGTCTCATTTCTTCCCCACGTGACACTTTCTGTGCTGTTCAATAAACACAAGCAAAGCCCTTTGCGAGGGACAGACACACAACAGACACACAGAGACACAGAGACGGAACACACGGAAGACACAGTTCACACAGGAACAGATGCAGGAACAAACAGATTCACAAGACAGCCTTCAGGCAGGTGTTGCTTCAGACGCAGACGGACGGATGGAGGGCAGGAAGCATAAAGCAGAGAGTTCGAATCTTGATTCGCTGTTGGTTTAGCGACTCCAAGGGGAAGTGCATTTCTTCCCTTCTTTAATGCCATGCACTATTGGCAACTCAGCTAATCACTAATGCATATAATCCATCCAATCGGACCCTTGCTTGATAGGCAGGGGCCAGAGAAACAGTGGTATGGCCACAGGCGCTGTGCAAGGTCAGGCCACACAGCCTGGCCAGACCCTACATGGTCAGTGGTACCTCAAATAGCCATTGGCTTTCTCGTTCCAAGGGTACAGAGGCTCAGAAGAAAACATGTGTTCCGGAGCTAGAAAGCCTTGGTTCTAATCCTGGACTTGACTCTTCCCACCCTGGGGCTTTGGCCTAGTCATTTAGTCTCCCTGTACCTCAGTTTCCTCATCCAAGGAGTAGTATGAGAAGCCCTACCTGCAAGGTGGTTGTCAGCACTAAATGATTGCATTTCTGTGTATATGTGGATCACTTGGGGGGTCTCATTAAATAATGGATTCTGACCCAGCAGGTCTGGGTGGGGTCTGAGACTCTGGCACGCACTAGTATGAACACTTGGCACAGTTAGGGTTTCATGTCAAGGGTGGATGGTATGAGTGTTAGGTGCTGTTACCTGAGGAGGCTATGGCTTCTAGAACATTCTGCCTGGGGCATTCTGCCCTTATGTCTACCACAGTTCTTTGCTTCGTTCTTGGGTCTCTGAGGTGAGTGTTTTGAGGCCCTGGGTTAGCCTATGTTCTAGGCCTTGAGGAGGGACAGGCACTGGACAGAAGAGAGCTGAAAGAGACCCAGGAAGAGAGAGGGCCTGGTGGTGAGGGCCCACAGAGCGGCCCCTCAAGTGACCATGCTACCTTGATTAGCCTTCGCAGGCCAAACCACAGACCTCCAAGCCTCTCCACCCCTGCCCACTGCTTTACCCCTTGCACCTGCCGCCCCCTGCTTCCTGCAAGAAAGGTGCAGGTGGCTTCAGCCAGGCTGCCAGGCTGAAACCACAGGCCTGTCACCTCGGCCACATCCTTCCCTGGGTGCATGAGCCAGGCCTGGCTTGGTTTCTGACCTCTGACTTTCATAAGACAGAGGGGGCTAGAGGTGTGGAAAGAGCCCCCTGTACCACTGTGTGTGGGGCGTAGTACATTTTGGCTCTACTCAGGTGAGCTCTGTCTCCTTTCACAGCCTTGTCTGTGACAACCCAGGGTTGTTGCAGGAATCCTTGAAAGAAAAAAGTGAGTCTGGGGTTTCAGGGTTCTTGACTCATACTGCTTCATGGTACCTGAGCTCAGTGGAGGCGAGGAGGGAGGAGGGTCATTTCTCCAGGATCTTCCGGGATCTTCCGCAGTACCATGAATGAGCTGGCCGCAGCAAGTTTGGTAAACAAGAGGAGCATAAGTAGCCTGTGGCTTAGCTAGCATCCTTTGCCGTGTCAATTCAAACATGAGCTCTCGAAGATTCCTGAGATCAAGGCCTTGGATTACTGGGGCCAAGCCCCACGTATCAGTAGACGTGAGTTTCGGCACAGCCCCGATCCTCCTTGGCTTTTTCCGAAGTGGTGGTGGTGGTGGTTCAGGGAATGGGGTACAATGTACATGGAGCCCCTATCAGTACCTGTGGAAAGCCCTGCCTCCCTGGAGGGTTGCATGAAGGCCAGGGTGGACTCTGCCATTCCGCGGGCGCCTTTCCTGGGGAAGGACTCGGAGTTGGTTATCTAACCCGAGCTGGCCTCCTGTAAGGGCTGGGGAAGGGCAGAGGCAGCACCTTGGGCTTCTGCTTGCTGGCGTGACTCATGGCTCCTGGGCTCTGGCCTCTTGGCGGTGGTCATTTCTCTTTGGGACTCTTTCCTGCACTTTGGGGTTTGTAGGAGAGCTGATGGAAGAAGTTCTCCTGCTCCCCCCAGGAGGTGACAGGTGATACACACTTAGTCAGTACGCCTCTAGGATCGAAGGCAGGAAATGGATTCCAGTGTGGGTGTGGGTCTCTCAGGGCTTTTTCAGCTGCTCAAGAGCCTGTCTTCTGAGGTCTGGGTCTCTGCCCTCCAGAGCTTGTGTGGACTCCAATCACATCCTTCTGGTTTGTTCTGTTTGACTCAAACCAGCCACCACCTACCTGTCCCTGTGGTCTGCAGCTTTGCAACTGTGATTGCCCCAGGGAAGGGATCGGGCCTTAGTGAGATGAGGGTCCAGGGCCTGGTGAGCTTGACCTGGCCCTAGTGAGATGAGGGACCAGGGCCTAGTGAGCTTGACCTGGCCCTCGTGAGACAAGGGACCAGGGCCTGGTAACCTTGACCTGGGCCTAGTGTGATGAGGGAGCTGGGCCTAGGCCTAGTGAGTTGGTTGCCTTGCTGGAACTCAGCTCTGACCCATGCTGGTGGTGGGGCTGAAGAGGCAGAGGGGACTCCTAGGAGGGAGCCCACTTTCCAGCCCACCCGTGTATGGTTAGAGAGGTTGGTGGTTTGATTGCTGGGCAGGGTGGGGAGGAGGTAGCCTATTTGGAGCTGTGGAGTCTTGGCCCTCATGGACCCTAGCTCCTCCTAGTACCCTGGCTTGTGGCATAGTCTAGATAGAGTAGAGGCATGCTATGGGGGTGAGGAGTGTGTCCCCGACAACTCTGAGAAGGAAGGTTGAGTAAACAGTCAGTAAGGAAAGGGCCGTGTCCTTCCTTGCACGAGGGGCCTCTCACGATTGCCTTTACTCACTCTGAAAGTGAAACCAGCCACCCACCACTCACAGGCCCTGCTCCCTGTGAGAATTTTGTGGCCTGTACTTCATTAGCTAGCTGCCCAAAGCAGCAAGCACTCACTCAGAGGGCTGCTAGCCCCCGTGGGTGTGCGGGGGAACTCAAGACAATCTGCTGGGAAGACACTAGCCTTGAGCACAGGGGCCTCGCACGTTCTTTCCCCATCACCAACCCTGCCGGGGAGCCAAGCAGAATGAAATTGGTACCTTTAGGCCCCTGGAGCACCAGGGCGACAAGCCACGTGATGATGCCAACCTCACTATAAGGCCTCAGAAGAGAGAAAGCTGGACATGCACACGCTCCTGGCGGCCCCATCACAGGATGCTGGCTTCCCTCTCACCATAATCCTGTAACCTGTGCTCAGTGGGTGCTCCTTCAGGTTGGCAGAGGCATTCACACGAGTCAGGGATCCCAGGTGCCAAGCATAGAGGCCAACCCAGCTTTTGCCATCAGCATAGGAGAATCGGGTTGTTTCTGGGATCTCTACAAGGCACTGGGATTCAGCATTAAAGGCTCAGAGAGACAGCCATGAGGGGGAGACTGAGGCAGGCAACCACCTTCACCAGCCTCTGGGCCTTCCTTCCCTTCTCCACATCACTTCCAGAGTTATGGAGCCAAGGCCTGTGAGTAGAGGAGCCAGGCTTGGGCTTGAACTTTCTGGGGACACCTATTCCCCTTAAACTAAGCCATTGTGATTTGTTTCCATTGCTTAGCCATAGTCACAAACAAGCTTGTGAGGCAAACATCACCCAGGGATTAAGAGCCTGACTTGATAAGCTGGCCCAGTGGTGCACACCTTAAATCCCAGTACTCAGGAGGAAGAAGCAGGTGGATCTCTGTGAATTCAATGCCATCCTAGTCTACACAGCGAGTTGCAGCAGGCTGACCAGGGCTACACTGTGAGACACTGTGAGAAAGAGACAGAGAAACAGACAGACAGAGACAGAGGGAGAGAGAGATCTATATAAAGAGGGGGGCCAGAGACAGAGAGACAGAGGGAGAGAGACAGAGACAGACAGACACACACACAGAAGAGGGAGGGAGGGAAGGGGGAGAGAGAGAGACAGAGAGACAGACAGACAGACAGACAGACAGACAGACACACACACACACACACACACACACACACACACACACACACACACACACACAGAGAGAGAGAGAGAGAGAGAGAGAGAGAGAGAGAGAGAGAGAGAGAGAGAGATATTGAGATTGGATATCTGGTGGCTTGGCCTGTCAAGATGGTTCAGTGGGTAAGAGGGCTTGCCACCAAACTGGACAACCTGAGTTTATCTCAGAGACCTATGTGGTGAAAAGAAAGAACTGACTCTCAAAAATTGTCCTCTGACCTCTACACATGTACGGTGACACACACATGTTCCCTTCTCAGAATAAATAGATAATTATGCATAGACACTCAAAGAAGCCTGCGTTCTTCTGTGACTGAGTTGGATCTTAGCTTTAGTGTTCTGGATTTGTGAGATGGGGCAAGTGTTTCTGTGCCCAGTTTCCTCTTATGCAAGAGCAAGGAATTAGTATAATTCTCACTAAGTATGTGGGGCGCTGAGAAGATTAAATGACATGACATGCACTAAGCCCTCAGATTAGAGTCGGCTGAAAGCAATCAGTGCTAATGGCTGGCTGGTGAAAACATTTTAATTACTTACCAGTGTATCTTGCCTCAACTGGCTTTATGTGACAGAAACGTCAGACCGCCGGGAATGGTGGGAGGGAAGGGGGGCGGGTCTGGGGCCATGCGGCCTGACTGAGGCAGGCAGGTGACAAGAGAAAGCTGCATCCTTCCTACATCACTCTCCTTGCTTCTGCAGTCAGGATAGCTGTCAGCTCTGGTCTCCCTCAGGATCTGGTTCTCCTTCAGAAGGTGCCTTGTTCCTTACCCCTTATTTGTTTAAGGCAAGACAGGCAGAGCCTCCCTCCCCCCCCCACCCCCAAGGCCCTGAAACACTGACCCAGGAGAGATACATTCTAGGCATTTCCGGGAGCAGCTGTATTGGTCAGCCATCTGTTACTGGAACAAATACCAAGGTAGTAAAATATAGAGGATCATTTTATTTTGGCTCGCAATTTTGAAGGCGCCAGTCCATGAAGCCTGGCCCTGGTGTTTTGGACCCTTGACTGCACTTTCTGGTGGCAGTGTCCAGCTAATCCAGGCTCCACCTCATCTCATGGCCAGGAAGCAAGAGTAGGAGAGTTTGAGAAATGGTCCAGGGATCTTTTTAGTACCCGCCAAGAGCATATTCCCAGTAACCCAGGGACCAACAGGGCCAAGATAGAGACTAAATATTTTCTCCATGGGCTTTTTGGAGAGAAATTCCATAGCAGCAGGAGAGAGTGTATTTTGTTTTTTTTAAAAAAATATATTATTTATTTATTTATTGTATATAAATGCTTTATCTGCAGAAGAGGGCATCAGATCATATTATAGATAGTTGTGAGCCACCATGTGGTTGCTGGGAATTGAACTCAGGACCTCTGGAAGAGTAGCCAGTGCTCCTAACCTCTGAGCCATCTCTCCAGCCCCACGCTTGTACTTTGGATGGGTCAGTCTAGCAGCTGACAGGGGTTAGGTCTGAGGTCTGGGTTCAGGAAGAGCTCTTGGGAAACCATAATTTCAAGTTAGAAATGCTGAGAAGACTGAGTTCAAATGCTGCCAGTGAAGGGGCAGACGAGCAAGAGGGACTTGGGAGGCAGCACTAGGCCCATGCGCTGACAAGATGCTGGAGAGCAGGGCTGAGAGGTTCCATAGCCAGGGTTGGGGCGGCAGGAGCTGCTTCCTACAGTATGGACTCTAAAACATGAGCATGCATCAGCATCTGTTGGAGCCTTCATGAAGATGATGCTACCAGGCCCCAAGGCAAGAGCACCAGGCACCCAAGCTGCGGAGGGGAGAGTCTGTGAATTTGTATTTTGAAAAAAAGACTTTGTCTGTCTGTCTGTCTGTCTATGCCTTTGTGACTGTGCGAGTCTGTGCACATTGCAGAGAGCAGAGTAGGGCATCAGATTCCTCGGTGCCAGAGTTCCGGGAGTTTTCATGATGCTGAGCTCACTAAGCAGCTATTGGGGTGCACACCCTGTTCCTAATGACCACTCAGCCATCATTCTTAGCCACCAAGCCACCTCTCAAGCCCCAGGGAGTTTGCATCACCAGTACATTCCCAGGGAATCTGGGGCCACACACAGAGAGAGGGCTGCTGTCCCTGAGAACAACATAGTGAGGTTTGCTGCAGCTTCTGGGTTGGATCTGGATAAGTCTGACCTGAAGAATGTGTTTAAGGAGGTCTACAAGGAGGGACTGTAAGCCCTTGTGCATGGTGGAGTTGTTGTGCAACGTCTTTTCCCTGCCACACTCCCTCTGCTTGAGAATGTCTTTCGCCAGGGCCTAACAGGCCATGGTGCCTTATACTTCTGTTGTGGAATCTTCCAGATGAAGGGGGTAAAAAGACGTGATAGCCATTCTTTATTAAGAGGAGCAGACAACGCTGGGGTGTCACAGACCACACCTGTAATCCTAGAGCTGGGTGGGCTGAGGCAAGACATCAGGCTACAGATCAAGTTTAAGGCCAGCCTGGGATACATGAAGTTTTCCTTACCCCGCCGGCACCCCCCACCCTGCACCATACCCCACAATACGAACAAATAAACAAGGTGGAGGAAAGGAGACTGGAGATGTAGCTTGGTAGGGAAAGTACTTGCCTAGGATGCCCAAAGTCATGGGTTCTCTAGTGGAAGAGTCCCAGCACGCAAGAGGTAGAGAAAAAGAGCATCCCATGCCCAAGACCATCTTCTGTTGTACAGCAAGTTCAAGGCCAGCTCAGGCTATGTAGAATCCTTTTTTTTTTTTTTTAAATGAAAGAGATACAGACATTCCAGAGGAGAGGGTGTTGTTTAAGGATGGACAGCTAAGCCGGGCGGTGGTGGTGCACGCCTTTAGTACCAGCACTCGGGAGGCAGAGGCAGGCAGATGGCTGTGAGTTCAAGGCCAGCCTGGTCTACAAAATGAGTCCAGGACAGCCAAGGCTACATAGAGAAACCCTGTCTTGAAAAACAAAACAAAAACAAACAAAACAAAACAAAACAAAACAAAAAAGGAGGGAGAGCTGGGGTAGTTAACAAGCCTCAGGGAAACTGGAAGCTCTGCAAGGCTCACACTTAGAAATGGTCCCCTGCTAAAACTGGCGCAGGAAGGGACCTGTGCAACAGTTTTTAGATGTCATCATTGAGTGCCAACTACCTAACAGGTGAGGTATTAATTCCTTGGGAGAGGAGCCTCAGGTGTTCTGTCTCTAAATCAGGGCGGGAGGGAGCGTTTTCGGATTGGGAAGCCTGGCCCCAGGCCTCTACCTAGCTGCAGGAGAAGCTGGGAAGTAAAACTGTGGCTTGTGGGTTGGGGGCGGGGTCTGCTCTGCTTTGCTCTCTGTTGCTGTAAGAGAACATTCTGACCAATAGCAACTTGGGAAGAAAGCTGCTTTATTTGGCATATTTGGCCAGGTTACAATCTGTCACGGGGGTGGGGGGGGTGGGGGGGGGTGGGGGGGTGGGGGTGGGGGAGTCAGGACAAGCGCTCAGAGCAGACAGCAGAGAGGAAGACTGCTTACTGGTCCACTCCCAAGCTCGGGCTGAGGTAGCTTCCTTTTACAGCCTAGGCCCACGAGCCTGGGGATGGTGCCACCAACAGCAGGCTGGGTCTTCCCATATTGAGTTAATTCCTCTCAAATGTGGTCACAAGTAATTTGATCTGGGCGGTTGAAGCTCACCCTCAACCCAGGAGATATCCCCAACCCAAGAGACACCTCCAATCCAGGAACGGTTTACAAAGCTGCCACGTGAACAGCAGGTATGATGGCATCAGCTGAGAAGAAAGACCCTCTCTAGAGGGTCCCATGCCATCTCCCCCTTCCCTCAGAATGTACCCCCTCTTCGTAACAGTGGCACCCAGCAGTGTGTTCTCTGTGATGGCTGAGATGACAGTGGCCGACTGTGTGTTTAAGTGAGAATCGGTGGCTACTCTTTTAGGTGGGAGGACTTCAAGCCCTTTTAAATCCTGATCCTCAAGCTGGGGTGGTGAATGGACCTGCCATCCCATTACACGGGAGGCTGAGACTACAGAGTGAGACCTTGCCTCACCCATCCGTCCCCCCAGTTAAACACATACAAAACATCTCCCTGTCAACTGTTCTTGCAAATTCTGAGTTGGTTGGCAGTATTGAGCAGCATTCCCCGCCAGCATGCCATAATCTCCACACCCCCATCACCTGAGGTAACTTCAGTCCTACCCCCTCCAATTACAGCTGGGGACCCTACCTAAGCCCACCTAGAAGATACCAGGCTGCCTCCCTCTGACTGCGCCTGAGGCTTTGCTTGTTTCTCGTGTGCCCACGTGGCCCCTACAAGTATCTCCCATCTTGAATGGGATCCCTCAGTCCTGAAGCTGTCATTGCCACCATCCAGGAACTGGGGTGCCTGGACTCATAGCTCTATTGGCAGAAGGTACTTTTCCCCTGGCTGTGCACCCAAAGAGTCCTTAATATTGGCAGGCCCCTTAGAGGCTGGGGCCACATTTTAGCTAATTGCTTTTGTCCCTCAGATGCTCCCAGGTTTATTGTGTATTTATGCTGCAGCTGGGGTGGTCCTTCATGCCTGTAGTAGCGACAAGAGCCTTCTGTGTGGTTGCTATGTGGGCCCAGTTTGAAAACATTGTTTGAGAGCTTCAGGTGGCCAGTGCTCAGCCAGGGCACTTTCCGTGAGTCCTGGTCATTGGCCCAGCACCTTCTGGGGACTTTCTTTGTAGCACCCCAGGGCACTTGCCCCCATAGGCCCAGCTTAGCCCTGTGATTCTGGGGAGTATATTGGTACCCCCATCAATATCCGGATGCCCCTTTGACATCTGGTACCCAGTTGTGCATGAGGCCAGAGCTGGGAGGACACTCTCTGCCTCTCTCCTCTCAGTCCGCTCTTATTTAGATTCTTGAAGTAGTATCGAGACAGGCACAACTGGGTAGCACAGGCAGGGCCAGCGGAGGACTACCCGGCTCTCTGTGTACGTTATAGGGCCAGGCCCAGCCTGGTTCCTGCCCATTGCCCCACATTGCATCTTTGCCGTTCAGGGCCCAAAAGGTCCCCTGTTCTTTGGAGTCTCTAGTCACTGGTTCCTGAGGCCGGACCTCACAGGGTTGGGGGGCGGGGAACTATCTTTCTGGGTGGACTGGATCTCTACCCTGGGTTCCTGCTTTCCCCAAGCAGACATGTAGGCGATGGAGACAGCTAGGCGAAGCCTTCTCAAATGGACATCTAAATGGTTGATTCTTTAATAAAAAGCACTAAAACCGAAACAAAAACACCAGGGAAGCTGGGCTTCTAGGAAGAGCCTCTCACAGGTGCTCTGCAAACATCACATGTCCTCTCCTTGGGGTGACACCTAGCCTGTCTTCTGAGAAAGATCAGAGATCTTGGCGAAACCCCGTTTGAGAAAAGAGCAAACAGAACATTTGAGAAAAGAGCAAACAGAGAGTCTTGCCCTGCTTGTTTCCCATGGTGGGGCGGGGTGAGACTCTGGCCTCATAGTGTTGTGACCACACTGCTAACCTTCACACAGTTCCTGTGTGGATCTCTGCTGGAGGCATGTCAGGTGTGATTTCTGGGACCATGTCTGGAGATGTCAATAGACGTCAGGTTGCCTGCCAGAGTGGGCATGTTAAACACACGAGGATGTGACCTCCATTTACGACCACCTTGGGTAGCAAACTTCTTGTTCCCAGCGTCGTCTGTGTTTTGCCCCCCTCTCGGGTGCTGCATAAGCAGGGGATTCCTTCACTCTGAGAAATGCATCTCGAGTTAGAAAAGTCTCATCACTGTGCTGTCACCATTAGAGGGTACAAAAACAAGCTGAGGCAGCTTCAAGGTTGACATGCCATGGCACCCTGCGGAATCGCTGTGGCATCCATGGCCTATCGTCAGTGGAGATGTTATCGTGCTTACTTGTCCACAACTATATCTGAAGTTGCCAGAGGTTTTAGAAGTTCTAGGCCACTTGTCCTTCTCTTCCCCCTCTCCCTCCTCACCCCCTTTAGATGCTCTCTAGTGAGAGTCGGGTCATTTTCAAGCTCTGGATGAATCCCACAGTTCCTGTTTTGCAGTAGGCTCCCACAGCCCACACAGCTGGGACACAGCTGGGGCGGCTTCAGCCCAGGATCTGAGTGGTCTGGGGGAAGAGCGTGGTAGTGATAAGGTGGACAGATTTGTCCTGGTCTTAGCCCTGAGAAATCCCAGGTGCTGGTAACTCTCTCCGCCGAGCCAGTCGCAGAGAAGGTCTGATGGGACCCGTGTGGAACTGCGTAGGTTGCTGTTGGCGCTGTGGGCGATGCTGAATCCAGTAGCCAGAGGGGGGGAGTGGGTGGCTCCCAGATCATCATGGGAGAATGCACATCTGTAGATCAGGGCTCCAATGAGGAGGTGAGGACTGTAGCAATGTGGATGCAATGAGCGGGGGGGGGGGGGGGGGGGGGAGGATGGTCTGGAAGTGGGGGTGAGAAAGGAGCCATGGAGGATGGCACCTTCTAGCTTTGCCCCTGGCAGGTGGGGTGTCCCTAGTGAAGAGTAGGTGTTGGTAGAGCCCTCCAGTAAATAGACACAAGACTGTTTCTCGACCTTATCTCAGTTGGGTCCCGCTAAGGTTTCTTCCTACCCCGTGTTCTTCATCAGTTGGGAGGGGCAGCTGTCTGTGCTGGTGAGGCTGGTCTTGCAGTCAGATACCTGTTAAGGACCAAGGAACAAGACTGGAATCTGGGTCACCAGTGAGGCTGATGCAATGGGGGTTGGGGCTTTTTCTTCAGTTCCCTGGCTGAACAGCAAAAGATAGGTCTTAGCTTTAGTGAGGAAATGGTCTCTAGGTGGGTCACCGTGTCATCTGGATGAATAATGTCATCCAGGGTGAGCAGGGAGGGTGAGGCCAGTGGGGAGGGTACCTCAGTAGATGCGGGGATCTTCACAATGGTAGAGTGTGGGTTGTGGCAGAGTAGTGGTGCACTAGAGTCTATAGACCCAGCCCTCTGTTTATGGCTATGAACTTTAATTGCTGCTGGGCTGTCATGTGACTAAGCAATGGCCAACGCAATGCTAAAGCAGCTAGGGCAGCCTGGATAGAGTGCCTGCTCTGCAAGCCTGAGGACCTGAGTTCGATCCCCGATCTGGCAAAGACAGGAGGATCTGGTTAGCCAGTCTAGTAAACTGGTAAGCTCTAGGTTCAGTGAGACTGTATGTAAAAGTTAGAGGGGCTGGGGCAGTGGCTAAACAAGTAACATCATTTACTGCACACACAGGGAGGGCTGAGTTCTAACCCCCCCCCCCAAAACCACACAAAAAGCTGGAAGTGGCTACATACACTGTTATAATCCCCAGTAGTGGGGTCACCGGGGCTCGCTGCATGCCAACTTGCCTCCAGGCCCAGTGAGAGACCCTGTCTCTAGAGAACAAATCAGAGAGTGTTAGAGCCCGGAACCTGACATCTTTCTCTGGCCTCTGCATGCTTGCACGGTGCACCCCACACATACACATACACACACGTATACCACACATGTGCACATACCAAAAGAAAAAAAAAGAAATAGCCAGGCAACTTTAGACAACTAGAGACATGGCCTCAGCCTCTTTCTCTGCCTGTAGCTGCAGGAACGAGGGTGTGATGGACGGTGCCTGAGCATCTCCCGGATGTGTGAGGAGGAGGCAGCAGAGTGGTTGTTGAAGATGTCCCAGGAAAGAGACAGGTTGGCTCTGGACCCTGACCTCACAGAGCCACCTGCCGGCCTGGGCTGCCACTTCTGGACTTCTTACATCTGTGAGAGGAATCAGTCCTCTCTTATCTGAAGCTGTCGTTTTCTTCTTTCCTGTTGATGCACGCAGCTGAACTGGGACGCTGCTGTTGGTGGGAAGGGGTCTGCAGCTTGCAAGGTCGGGTAGAACAGGTTAGTGGTGATGAGACAGAGGAGCAAGTGCCATACTGATTGATGCAGGGGGACAAGGGACTGAAGGGGAGGAGCTGGTACAGAAACTGGGGGACGGCAGCATAGACGTTGACGGCTCCCAGAGGCTTGAATGATGAGGAGGGGTTGGATCCTGTCTTAGGGTTTTGACTCCTGTGATGAAATGCCATGACCAAAAAGCAAATTGGGGAGGAATGGCTTTATTTGGCTTACACGTCCCTATCGTGGAAGTAAGTCAGGGCAGGAACTCAAACAGGGCAGAAACACAGAGGCAGGAGCTGATGCAGAGGCCATAGAGGGGTGCTGCTTACTGGCTTGCTTTCCATGGCTTGTTCAGTGTGCTCTCTTTAGAATCCAGGACCACCAGCCCAGGGATGGCACAACCTACAATGAGCTGGGCCCTTCTCCACCAATCACCAAGTAAGAACATGACATACAGACTTGCCTATAGCCTGGTCTTATAGAAGCATTTTCTCAACTGAGGCTGCCTCCTCTCAGAGGACTTTAGCTTGTGTCAAGACATAAAACTATCCAGTACAGAGGCAAACCCCTGGATTCCAGGGTGCAAAGGAGAGGGGAATCTGAGGGGATCCAGCATGGCTTTGTCTTCAACAAGAGCAATCCTATGGTGGACAAGGGGCAAAGGCACAGCTAAGAAGGGACATTGGGGCTAGGAAACCCCTGTAAAAATGGGGTCTTTGCAGTAGCGAGTGAGCTGTGAACTATGTTTGTGAAAGTAGAGAGTGAAGGGAAGTTTGTTCGCAGCAGAAACCCATCAGGATGCAGAAGGAAAGAGGGGTATAGAGGGCCCAGGAGCAGCATCTGTGGGGACTGTGGGGTCAGGATGCTGAGGGGGAAAGGTAGCTTAGTGAAGGGGGTTATCCAAACACAGCAATCCTCAGTAGGAGACCTGGGGTGACTAGGTGAACACTGTCAGGCCTCTGACATCTGAGAAGCTTCTAGATTCTTCCTCACGACACCCCAGAGGAAATGCTGGTGTCTCCAGGACAGCAGACCAGGGTTCTTAGGGGACTCCAGTATTTTCTGCTAGGGTGGTCTGTGAACAGTAGAGTCCCACTGGTGACACAGCATGCCTGTGCCCTGCACATGAAAGTCCCAAAGTCTGAACATGAACTGACGGCCAATTGATGACCAGTAAGAATGCCTGGGCTGGAGGAAATTGGGGTGGGAGTTTCCTTGAGACCAGGGGCCTGGTGAGTCCCATGAGCTTTGGGGCTAAGCTCTCAAGCTGGGGCTGTGTGATGAGTATTCTGAAAACTCCTGGGGAAAAGGGGGTGAAGTGATCTGATTGAGGTTGACGAGGGCTCATTACTGCTGCCCATTCTGGCTGCTGAAAAGGAAACTATGACTGGGCAGGAAGTTCCTGTGGTCCCAGGGATGGAAGGAGGGCCGGCACACCCCCCTACACCTGGATGGGGCCTAGGCCTTTGGACCCTGCTATGTCTAGTACTGCTGCATAAATGAGAGTGAAGTTGGCATTTATGCCTTACTTGTCTTACAGACCAGAAATCCTAGCAAGGAAGAAGGGGGTGGGGTGGGAGATGGGGAGCAAGAAAATGAAAGACTGGAGAGAGAGAGAGAGAGAGAGAGAGAGAGAGAGAGAGAGAGAGAGAGAGAGAGAGAGAGAGAGAGAAGAGAAGTTGGAAAAGGGTGGGTAGAAAAACAGAGACAGATGGATTAAAAATGGGGTTTTTAAGGCTGTAGCATGTAGACTAAACCATTCACCTCCCACGCCACTGGCCATACTGGGTCCTAGACTCCACCTCCTCCCAAGAGTGGCGGAGAAATGGAGTCTGTCACATACTGGGTAGAATGCCCCGTGGGGCCAGGGAGTATAAACCCACCTTTTTCCTCATCCCTCTGTGTGCCCCTCCTAGGTCTCACAGGTCAGAGGCTCTGAGAAGAGAGTAAAGACTGTGGTTGCCTCAGCCCCTGGTCTGGCAGCTTAGTCGGTTTTGCTGACGGAAAGAAGGAGATGGAGGAGATGATGGAGGATGACAAAGAGGCCTGGACTGCACCAGTCAGGCCGGTCCGTGTCATCCCCACAGACAAAGCTCCGACGACACTGGGTCTTTCGAAAGTGGATTATCTGTGGTTTCTGACTTTGCCTAGGGAGAAAGAATTTCTTTTGGCTTTATACGTGCTTTAAAAAAAATTTTTTTTTAACTGATCTATTTACCTGGCCAGAGGAGCTAAGTTCAAGGTTTGCAAGCTCATCCAAGAGCCAGTCATCATGACTTCCTAAGAAGCTTCCAGAAATATCCTGTCAATTTCCCTGTTACTGTGTTTATGTTTCTTACCTTCTTCTGTCACAGAAGAGCCTTCTAGGGTGGGAGGGAAGTGGGCTGGGAGAGAGCTGTCAGCCATTTTCTGTGGCTGTAACTCAATACGTCAGAGAATTGAAGCTTGTTGGGCTCACAGCTAAGCTCAAGAGCCGTGACAGTGGCAGTGGGGAAGGCCTTCCTGCCACATCATAGCAGGTCTGAGGCATCACATGGATGGACAGAGCAGTGTGCTGGCTCTCGTCTCTCTTTCAAGTCTCAAGTCTACTACTGATGCCATTGTGGGGAGCCACCTTCATGACGTCATCCCACCCTAACGACCTCTGAAGTTTCTGCCTCCTCAGGCAAACAATATATGAATTTGGGGGTTAAATTTCTAATCTATGAGCCTTTAGAGAATGTTTATACCCCAGCAGGGAGCACTGGCTCTTACTCCAAGCCTCCATGTAGGGCCTGGATACCTTCCTGTGTGGTGGTCCTCTTACCACATCCCAGGCAGGAACTGATACAACCCTATTACAGTCTGGATATGAGGTGCCCTGCAGAGAACTCCTGTGCAGAAAGCCTGGTACCCTGATGTTGCTTTTAGAAAGGGATAGGAGCATGAGGATGTAGTCTTTGGGTTTAGTCCATGGATGAGTTTGTAGCAGGATGGGCTGTTAGGAAGTGGGACTGGCAGGAGGGAGCAGGTCCATGGGAGCATGCCTTGGGCAGATGTATCCCGTCCTCAGAGGCTCTGCTCCCCTCTACCCCTACTTCCTGGTTGACACGCTGGGAGGGGTCTAAAACCCCAGGAGCCTGGTGCCACGAGAACTGAGAGCCACAAGAACTCTTTGCTCAGGAATGTTGTCACCGCTATGGAACTAAAGCGGCATCTCAATGTACACATTTGGGAACTGAAGCTCAGAGAGTGCAGGTCACACAGTCAGGGTGACTCTCCCCAGCAGTGCCACCCTACCTGTCTCCTTCCCTGGCTCAGCTCTCAATTCTCTTTTTGAGGGTCTTTGATTTCACTTTTTGGCATCTGCCTAGGGAACCGTCTACTGGGCTGCCCTTCTAAATTCTCCTACCCACTTCCCCCTCATCACATAAACGTTTCCTGGTGAGATGCAAACAAAAATCTGTCCGTCCACCAGCCCCCCCCCCCCGCCGTATCCCAAATGGGGCACCAATGACAGACAAAAGGGAGCATTTCAATGAAGTCCAGCTTTGTGAACTAGCTGACTGTTCATGGAGTGAGGGGTTATGGGTGATACCAAAGTGACTGAGTCACAATCTAGCATGGATAGCTGCATCATAGCTGCATAGATGGGGTCCCTACACTCTATATCATGTAGCACCCCTGATTCCAGTTACCTATAGGGGGAGCGGGGCTGGACCTCAGGCGCGAGTCTGATGCTGTCTCCCTCCTTTCTGTGAGGGGATGAATGATGCTCTCTTGTGGCGGTCACAGCTGCCCCAATGAAGCTGGTAATGGCGGTTAGGTTGAGAAAGCAGCATTCTGCATTGCTTCCCTTCTATTTACAGAAGGCAGCAGCTTGTCATATTTCCCCAAGCAGGACATTAAAACCAGGATGAAGGGAGAAAGAAAGTGGGAGTCCCTGGGCAGTGAACTCCTCCACTCCACGGTCCCGTGATACTACATGTAAATACTCATTCATTTAAAGAGAAATTCATGAAAGCCATGAACTGACCCCCCCCCTCCCCCTACCATCTCACTGAGAGAGGAAGAATTAGAACCTATGACTTTGAAAAGAAGAGGAAAGTTCCAGAAGGTCCAATCAGTGGCTATCAAATTGCTCACCATGCCCCGAAACTAGTCACCCCTGAATGTTAGCCTGAATAAAGGGCATCTCAGAAAGCTGGGGAGAAGGGGGGTGGATGGGAGATAGGCACGTAGCGGAGGCTAGAGTGTGAATTGGCTAAGAGGATGCCTAGACTCTAGGTCCTAGAGGGATGTGTCTGCGAGTGGTTTTGGTGTTAGGGTGTGTGTGTGTGAGTGCGTGTGTGTGTGTGAGTGCGTGACCAGAAGATAATGAGGTTAGGGTAGCATGTGTGAGATGCAGTGGGGGTGGTGTAGGCAAAGAAGGGCCTGCCCCCTCAGGCTCTGTGTACAGCTAGGTCCCTGCACCACAGTGACTGTGTGAGTATGCCACATGCCACATGCGGTGGCTGCCCCTGAGCGTAGGAGGAGATCTTATCAGTGCTAGGTGTGTGGAGTTTCAGGCTACCTCATCAACACCCCCCTTCCACCTCCCATTGGGCCTTGCCCCTCATCCTCTATACAGGAAGTGGGCTCGCCCTGGGTTTCAGTCTGTTGCTGGCCTCGCTGCTGTCTGCTACCCAAGGTGCGGAGCAGGAGATGGCTGTGGACCCAGTCTCCAGTAGGACTGCAGGGACCATATCGCCAAAACTCCATGTCGCAGCCAGGTGATGCCCCTGTGTGGTCCCCTGGGAGCCCAGAGCACCCCACCACTTCTTGCTAGCTATCCCAGGGGACAGGGACTTGGGGAGACACTCATTCTGACTCAGTTCCCCCTATAGTTTCTGTCTGGGTTTAGATGACCAATCTTGTCCTGGGAGTCCCTGGGGATAGGGTAGCCTGGATGTCGTGGTTTCTTCTTTAAGAATAGGCCTTCCAATGTCAGGCCACAGTGGCTCCTTCCTAGCCCACACTATGGGGCATCTGTGAGCCATTTTGCATTGAGGGCCTCCTCTGGGCCCTGTGTGGTGATGTCTTAGCCCAGAGGGGTAGAGGACAAGGCTAGAGTCAGTGCTTGGGCTGTAGTGTGTGTGGGTCTGGTGGGACCCACCCTTGGTTCCGGTGGAGTGTGTCTTAGCCTGGGGAATAGTGAGGGAGAGAGAGAGAGAGAGAGAGAGAGAGAGAGAGAGAGAGAGAGAGAGAGAGAGAGAGAGAGAGAGAGAGAAGGAATCTCCCCCGGGACCTGGCTATGATGCCGGCTATGCTGACTGACAAGTGTCTGAGGGCCCTAGGCTGGAGGCCAGAGGTGGGGTTCCAGCTTAGATTTCTTTCTTACTTTGCTGAGTGGCTAGAGAGGTCAGGAGCATAGCCAGGCCCTGGGCTGCCTGAGGTGACAACTTCCCACCTTCAGCTGTGTTTGTAGCACTTCAGGGCCAAGGTGGGTGGCCCGAGGAAGGTGGAGCTACCTTTGAAGGTCCGTTTACTTCCACATACTCTTCCAGGAGATATGCCCAGTTGAACAGCAAGAGGTGAGCTCTGTGTGTGTGTGTGTGTGTGTGTGTGTGTGTGTGTGTGTGTGTGTGTGTGTGTGTGTGTGTGTGTGTGTGTGTGTGTGTGTGTCTTTGGGGAGGTGGTCAGAAAGGGGATCTCAAAGGTCAACAGGTCTGATAGACAAGCTCCTGCTTGTCCCCTGCCCTTAGCAGGACCCTACAGACCTGTGGGACCTCAGACTACCCTGGGCTGGAATTTGGTCCTTTTATCCTAGGAAGTAGGCTGGCTGTGCCTTGATCTTCCCATGTGGAAAGACCAGCCACGGAACCTACTCTTGTGCTGTGAGAGCGTGCTGCGACATGTGTGGGTCAGTCTGAGGCAGGGAGCATGACTGTCAGTCACCGCTGACCCTCCTCCATCACAAGCGTCATTGTGCTGGAAATCAGGTGACCCAGTTAGAATGGCCTGAGCCTGTGGGATGACAGATCCTGTCAGAGGCCTCAGTGGAGACAAATGAGTCAGGAGTGGGAACGTCTGGTAGTTGTGAAGGACATGCGTGGGTGAGCCTCAGGGAGACAGTGCCTGAAACTCTGAGGTCTTGGGCTGTTCTCACTCTGCCAGAGGCTGGCTTCATGCTGCGTGGTTTTGAGTGCCTTTCTTAGTTTCCTAAAGACCCCATTTCCTTCTTTCTTTCTTTTTTCCTAGACAGGGTCTCTCTGTGTAGCCTTGGCTGTCCTGGACTAGCTTTGTAGACCAGGCTGGCCTTGAACTCACAGAGATCCGCCTGCCTTTGCCTCCTGAGTGCTGGGATTAAAGGCATGCGCCACTGCAACTGGCTTCTCCATTTCCTTTTTGTTGAAGAACAGTCACCGCTGCTTAGAGCTACCCCTCTCCACCCCAGCCAAACCCTTCCAGAACCTTCCATATTTTCTTGCATCTAATACTGCTCAGGATGAGCGGGCACCCTGTGCTTCTTCAGCCAGGGTCGGGGAGCAGGCTTGAGTGCCTTCTCCCAGGCCTGCTGTGCTTTTGCTGGGGCTTGTGGTCTGGCCCTGACCTGCCTGTGATCTTGTCTCTTTTATTCCTTCTCCTCTCCCCTATGGTTACGTCACAGGCCTTTCCAGCTTGAGGCTGTTTAGATGTCTTGGCCTAACCCAGCTCGCTGCCTCATCAAAGACCCACAGTGCTTCAGATCAGCTGTGGAGGCCTCTTGCTTGGTGCAGCAGCCTGTTAGGGCTCCCTCCTGACCCAAGCACCTTCAGGCCAGGGAGGCTCTGGGTAGAACCCCAGCTCTGTAGACTCGGCTGTGGGAGCCTTGGTCTCCTTGTCTGGGTAGCAAAGATGCTGAGCAGCTGCTGAGCTGCTGGGCAGAAGAGAGTGGCTGGAAACTTGAAGGCCCCAGCACATGACCTGAACAGTGCTCACTGAGCGTGCCCGGCAAGCACTGTCACCGGGCCACGCTGCACACTCACTGCCCTGGTCGATGCCCAAACACAGCCCTTCAGTGCGTGTTAACATTGAGCACTTCCTGGGTGACAAGTTCAGCAACTTGGAGTGGGCACTCTGCTTTGCCAGTCTGTCAACTGTCATGCAAGAGGGATAGATGGCAGCTCAAGGCAAGACATCCTCCTTCATGGGGGGAAACCAGCGTGAGTGTCACAGGACTAGAAGAAAAAGGAATATGAGATGAGCCTTTAGAGGCTAGCAGCCTTGGTGGCACTGGAGAAAGGACAACCCTGGAGAGGCCTTTAGAGGACTAGACCAGAACCACCAGCTTGTGGAGCCTGTGAGAGCCACCTAAGGCAGGGCTCCGTGTTGCCTTGCAGGCTCTTCAGAGCTAAAGTTGGAGCCCTTGGTGGCCCTGTGCATTCTCCTCCTCTGAGCCCACCTTTCAGCCTTTGTCCCATCTTTTTTTTTTTTCAGTTCAGTCTATGAAAGATGAGGGTATCCCGGAACCTCATGGCTGGACAGCAACTGTCTGTATGTGATAGATATTAGTTTGGGAATTAGAGATCCAGGAATGAATGAAACCAAAGTGCCCCTTGTCCCTCCTTATGGCCCATCTGTGACTTGTGGGCGCAGGTGTGAGTGTGTGGTGTGTGTGTGTGTGTGCGCGCGCGCCCTCATGCGTGTGTTTAATTTTAAACTGAACACTGTTCTAAGTTGTGTGCTAAAGCCTCGAGATGTTCTTCACTATCTGCATGGGACCTGAGTGATTCCTTTGCCCAGAGCATCCATGATGCGGATGCTGCCCACCTGTCAGTCACCTAGTGGCCTTGGCTGTCCAATCTCCTGTTGTAGCGCTCACAGTGCTGTGATGATGAGTCCCTGTCATCTCACGTCACCTGGCTACGTGGGTTGGGCACCTGCTGGGAGAGACCTCATTCACACAGTGCTCAGGACTGTCCCTAGGAATCTTCTTGTACCCCTGGCATTGTCATCCATGTCTCATGATGGGATTGTAATTTATAGAAAAAACATAGGATTGTAAGGATTGGTCTGGTGTTTCAGGCATCCCTGGGGGTTTTAGAATGTATCCTCTGAGGGACAGATTTACTTACTACTTTGCACAAACAATGCCGATGCAAAATGGGGTGAAGTATGGTACGGAAGTGACAGCTGATTAGGATCGGAAGGAAGGGAGTGAGCGCCTGTGGGACAGAGGGCCTGGGGCCGGGGCTGCGCTGGCTCTGAGCTGAGCAGGATGAGGGGTCCTGACTTGTTCTCACTTTGCTTTCTTCCACTTAGGGCCTACGTCCTCAGCTCTGCCTCTTGGATGTGATGGCTTCCATAGCTGTGTCCCGGCATCTGTCCCTCTACATCCTCCTTCTGGCCTTGGCTATACCTTGGGAATCGGCAGCGACGGAGGTGAAGGGTGAGGACCCAGCCTTTTTTGATGCCCATGCTGTCCTTGATGGGAGGTCACATCCAAGACTCCTGCCATCTACAGCAGGAGGCAGGGGAGGGGGGAGGAGGGCCATCTATAGCAGGAGGCAGGGGAGGGGGAGGACGGCTATCTACAGCAGGAGGCAGGGGCGGGGGGAGGAGGGCCATCTACAGCAGGAGGCAGGGGAGGGGGAGGAGGGCCATCTATAGCAGGAGGCAGGGGAGGGGGAGGAGGGCCATCTATAGCAGGAGGCAGGGGAGGGGGAGGAGGGCCATCTACAGCAGGAGGCAGGGGAGGGGGGAGGAGGGCCATCTACAGCAGGAGGCAGGGGAGGGGGGAGGAGGGCCATCTATAGCAGGAGGCAGGGGAGGGGGAGGAGGGCCATCTATAGCAGGAGGCAGGGGAGGGGGAGGAGGGCCATCTACAGCAGGAGGCAGGGGAGGGGGGAGGAGGGCCATCTACAGCAGGAGGCAGGGGAGGGGGGAGGAGGGCCATCTACAACAGGAGGCAGGGGAGGGGGGAGGAGGGCCATCTACAGCAGGAGGCAGGGGAAGGGGGAGGAGGGCCATCTACAGCAGGAGGCAGGGGAGGGGGGAGGAGGGCCATCTACAGCAGGAGGCAGGGGAGGGGGGAGGAGGGCCATCTACAACAGGAGGCAGGGGAGGGGGGAGGAGGGCCATCTACAGCAGGAGGCAGGGGAGGGGGAGGAGGGCCATCTACAGCAGGAGGCAGGGGAGGGGGGAGGAGGGCCATCTACAGCAGGAGGCAGGGGAGGGGGGATGGTGTGAGGGGACCAGAGGCCAGGTATTTACCTCCTTGAGGCCTGCCCAGGCCTCTCCCAGGCACATGCAGAGGCTATTGATGACCCCTGCTTGGCCATGGATAGGAGCTCTGTCTCCTCCCTTAGAAAATAGGTCTGAATAGGGGGTGAGAGGTAGCTCAGCGGGCAAAGTGGCTGCTGTGTATGCATGAAAAGTTGAGTTCCCCAACACTCATATAAAACAGTTTAGGAATGGGGTGGCAAGGTGGCTCACTGGGCAAACTGCTTGCCCCACAAGCCTGACAGCCTGAATTCAGTTCCCCAGATCCTATGGTAGGAAGGAGAGAGTCAATTTCCAAAAGTCGTCTTCTGGCCTCTATGCACATACCATGGCATCTGTGCCATGTGCACTTCCATGCATGTGTGCGTACACACACACACACACACACACACACACACACACACACACACACTGAAATGAGTTTGGATCCTGCCTCTCTGAGTTACCTACCTCCTCCTCTGGCAGGTGCAGGGTGCCTGGCGTAGGGTAGTGACCATGCTCAGAGGCCATGTGAGCCCTGTAGCCAGCCACTCACACCCCACTCTGCCCACAGACTGCCCCCATCTTAAGTGCTTCTATAACTCAAGAGCCAATGTCTCCTGCGTGTGGGGTGAGGAAAGGGCCCATGCTGCCCGCCAGGTCACAAACTGCAGCATCCATACAAAATCGAACGTTCGGTAAGTATGGTTCGCTCACAGAGCAGAACCTCGGGCCTGTGGGAGCCCTGAGCTGTGGGATTCTGAGCCTGAGATTCCCAGCAGTTAGCACCAGGACTGGCCACTCAGTCATTTGGACCCCTGGTAGGGGGTGGGATCTAGGCTTTAGTTGAGAGCTATCGATCGAGGTCCTGCACTAGGTCGTTTGGGGACAGTGGCTGTGAGCCTTTGCTGCAAAGTTAGACTCCACGTCAGAGACAACTGGGGTACATATTTGGTGCTTGCTGAGTTTTTGAGTAATCTGGTATTTTGGGAGAGCCCTCGGGCAGCTGTGGGGCCACTTTGCCTGGGGTGATGCTGTCCTGTGGGGACAGGGACAGGAAGTATCTGGAGAGCCATAGGCTTCTTCAGGCTAAATTTAGGTGCGTGGAGCTTGGGGCCTGGGGGCTGAGCTGACTCTGGTTGCTGGGAGGGTGGTATGGAGATGGTGAAGGGCATGAAAAGGGATTCTGGGGGGGGGGGGCAGGTCTAGGAGCATAGGGAGCCGCTAGCCCCTAGTCTACTGTGCTGCTGTCTCTAGCACAGGGGTCCCTGAGAAAGGTCTCTGGGTAGCTCTGTAGCACTGTCTTGATTTCTAAGGTGATTCTTTCTGTTCTACAAGGTCCTTGAACAAAACCTGTAAGTTTTATCTCGTGAGGCAGGCATCTTGGGCCTGCGACCTGATCCTTGGGTCTCCAGATGTAAGTAGCATGGGCAGTGCGGGGTGTGTGTATGTGTGTGTATGTGTGTGTGTGTGTGTGTGTGTGTGTGTGTGTGTGTGTGTGTGTAGGTTTGTGCGTATGTGGTGTATGTGTATGCAGGTGTGTGTGTATATGGTATATGCATGTGTGTGTGTATATGGTGTGTGTGTGTGTGTGTGTGTGTGTGTGTGTGTGTGTGGTGTGTCTGTGTGTAAAGTCCCTCCAGCTGTGGGCTGAGACCTCAGGCTAGGCCTGGACCTCTACAAGGCTCAACCTGGTAATACAAAGCAGGCCACCTGAGCTGAACAGGAAGAACAGGAGTTGGGGTATTGAGCTTGCACCCTTGCTGCCCCCGTGTAGACTGTTGCCCCTTACCCTATACTGTGGCTCTTGCCATTCTTTTACATCCCAGTAACAATGACAGCCATACCAGACTCTGACTGAGGCCTCAGATCTAGGGGACAGTGGCATGCTAGAGTCCGGCATCCCAGCCTTGGTGCTACCTCACAACAACTTAGTGACTCTGTGTAGCTTCAAGCCATCAGTTTTCCCTACCATAAAATAGAAAAGAAAATGGAAGGCTGAGAGAGGTCTGCTGGCTACCAAAGATCACCCAGCCATAGGCAGCTGAGCTAGGATTGACCCCAGGCCTGGGGGCTCCTGGGGGCTTTTCCATATTGTCCAGCTGCCTCTTGCAGGGCCCCAGACCCAGACCATGTGGATGTAGCTTAAACATGTCCTCGGACCCTCTGGGCAGGGGCAAAGGGTTGCCGTGGGGAGTCCAGACTGTGGTATCCTGGCTTTAGCAGGTTTTACATATTATCAGAGAACAGGGAGGGGAGGATGGCACCCAGCACAGCTGGTGAGCTTTGATGTATGCAACTGACTTCCATCCTGGTCCCATTATTTCTTAGCTGTGTGACCTTAGGCAAGTCCCTAACCCTCTCTGTGTTTCAGTCTCCTGGGCTACCTGATGGGGATGGTGGTAGTATGTGTCTGTCTCAGAGGGTACTGAGAGAATTCAGTGAGGTAATTTATGCAAAGAAGAGGGGGACAGAAGTTCCCAGCAGCCTGGTACTGCCATTGCCTTCAGGGTAACCACAGCAATGATAGCCAAGCTGGGCTATTATTAGGCATGTGTGCACCTGAGCTGGTAACAGCTGTGAGAGATGAGGGCAGTGTTCTCCATGAAGTGGGATGATGTAGTCAGTGCCTGGAGTTGGTCAGGGAACTCTGATGGTCCGGTTCAAGGCTGATGCCTGTTGGAGGGGCCAGGCCTCAAGGCTTGTACTGTAAACTACCACCCAGTCTCAGAGCATATGTCCTACCGTGGCCTGCCTCTGAGCCTCCTCTTGCGGGGGGCCTGTGGTACCGCCTACTGGGGGACCATGTCACTCATCCTCTGTGCTCTGGTCATTCTGGGGAGCTGCGGCTGCAGTGGTCTCATGTGAACCCACTTCCTGCTCTCAAGCTAAGTGGTCTCAGCGAGCAGCATCAGGAGGGACTAGCTGTGTTCATCAGCAAAATGTGAGCAGTGGCTGCCTGCGACACATGTAGGACCTAGCCATTCTCTTCCAGAACAATCAGGGGATAAGGCTACTTAGCTACTTGCATACCTCTTGTGATGGGGAGCTTTCTCCCAACCCTGGTGGCCTACTTCAGTTTCTATCGGGGATTACTGAGTCACTATGCTCTGTGCCAAACCCAGCTGCTGCCTGTGTTTGTAAATAAAGTTTTATTAGAATGTGGCCCTTGAGTTGTGACAGACTTAGCTAAAAGTGCTCCCAGCCTGGCTGGTTATAGACAACAGGTGCTGTCCCCTGCCTTACATAGCTGGGTAGAGGCAGGGCATGTCCTTGTCTTGACATTTGACTGGTCCCTTCTTCTCAGTATCTTCTGGCAGCTACACCTCTGCCTTTCTCCCTTGTAGTTACAATCACTGACCTCCGTAGACATCCTCAACATAAGCATGGTGTGCTGGGAGGGGAAGGGCTGGCACATGGTGGAGACCTGCAACTTCCGTCCCTTTGATAACCGTGAGTATAGAGTCTGGTTTTGTGGGTGCCATCTAGCCTATCCGCCTCTGAGCTTTTCCCAAGCCTGTCTTGGTTCCAACCTCCCCACCCCACCTGGAGAGTCCTATTTAGACTTCAGCTTTCACTTATTTGTGGGTCTGTCTCCTGCTGGGTTGGGAGCTCCCCAGAGCAGTCTCTGCTCACCCTGCCCCTCTTCCCTGAGCACTCAACACCAGCCTGAGCAGGCAGTGCTTGTGGAAGGCTTGAGTGTTGTTGAAGGACTGAGTGCTCTTTGACTTTGAAGGCCACCTCTAGAGAATCAAAGGGAAGGGGGGTGGGGAGAGATCCAGGCAGGATTCAAATCAAGCTCAGCAGTCTGGCAGGTCACATTTGGGCTTTGGTTTTCTTCTCTGTAAAGTGGAGATAACTGAGGTCCTCATAACAGGAAAGAATGTGAGCTAGGATGCAGGGGGAAACCGTAATGTTTTGTGGGTGGACGGAATCTCAGGGTTACAGGCTTAGAGCACTTTAGTGTGGGGATAATGAAGTAAACATCACACTTAAAATCCACGAAGGTAGAGGCTGGAGAGATGGCTCAATGGTTAACACCACTGACTTGCTCTTGTGTGAGATCAGTTCTCAGTAACCACATGGTGACTCACGATCATCTGTCATAAGATCTGATGCCCTCTTCTGGCATGCAGGTGTACAGGCAATGCACTCATATATAAAATAAAAATAAATAAAAGAGCCACACAGGCTGGGCATGTGGCTAGTGGTAAAACACTTGCCAAGCTTGTGCCAACATACTCTCACAGATATTAATAAACAAGTATATTGAGTGAGTGTGTAAATAGTGTAACTGAGAAATGAATCTTAGATGTTTATAATTTATATTCAGTAAGTATACTAGTGGAATACACAGATATAAGTTTTATATGAAATGCTATGTAATTATAGTTATATGTTTATAATTATTTAAATATATGCCTTGCATAAATATATTCATGTAAATACATCAATGATAAAGACATCTGGATAAAATAGAGTACATGAGCTGGTGCCTGTACAGCTCTCCGATAGGTTGTCAAGCAGGGCAAGGCTGCTTGCCAATCACTCACCAGCTGATGAGTCACCCTGGAGAATGCCTCAGCAGACATCACAGTCTCTGACTTGGGCATCCTAGGAGGGATGGTAGGCACAAAAGGAAGAAGATCCCCAATAGATTCACTCTGTTAGGTGTAGGCAGAATAGCAAGAGCAGCGGCCTCAGGGTGGCAAAGCATACCTAGGGAAGGTTGCTCCATTTGAGCAGAGGATTGAGGAGAAGCAGGTGCAAAGGAAGAGGGGCAGGACCAAGAGGGAGGGAAGAAGGTTTAAATTGGGCCGGAATGGGTTCAGAAGAAAGAAGGAAGTAGGTAGGTGTGGAGGAGGAAATGGAACCGGTTCAGAGTAGGACATGAGAAAGAGAAGAGAAGGGGGGGCACGTGTAGAGGAGGAGGAAGAGGGGGTGCAGAGGAAAATGAGCAGGTGTAGTGAAGGAGAAACAGGTGCAGAGGGGGAAGGGCAGCAGATGGAGAGAAGAAGCAGGTGCAGACAAAAAGCCCATGCAGAAGAGGGGCAGCAGGTGTTGAGGATGGGACAGTAGGCTCAGAAGAGGAGGAACAGCTGGTGCAGAGGAGGAGCAGGTGCAGAGGAGGAGGGACAGCTGGTGCAGAGGAGGAGCAGGTGCAGAGGAGGAGAGAAAGCAGGTACAGAGGAGGAGGGACAGGTACAGAGGAAGAAGTGCAGCAAGTGCAGAGGAGGAGTTGGTACTGGGGAATGTTGTGTGGTGGGAACTGGGCTGAAAGTTCCTGGTATCATACTGATTGGTCCATGATATCTATTCCTTCCTCTCCTCTGTCTGCAGTTCGCCTGGTGGCCCCTCATTCCCTCAAAGTCATGCACCTTGAAACCCGGAGATGCAACATAAGCTGGGAGGTCTCCCAGGTCTCTCACTACGTTGGACAAACGTTGGAATTTGAGGCCCGCACACGTTCTCTGGGCCATAGCTGGGAGGTGAGGGCATAGCCACGCCCCTGTTCCTTCTGCACTTTCCTGTTCTGATGCATGCCCTTGTCCATTTCTACATGCTGTGTGCAGCTGGTTCACCCTGGTCCTCCTATATTGTTTGGCACTACTTGCTTTGCCTATGCTTTTATAGCTTGAGCATGCATCTGGGTCCATATCTATGTGGACCCCAGAGTAAGGTGGCATGTGAGGCTCAGCAGCCATTTTTTCACATTCCAAATGCAGCATACTTCCTGGTTGCAGGGGGACGGCGTAGCAGGGGGACGACAGGGACCGAGCCTTATCATCCACACACATATTCCTCTACTTATCTGTGGACTGTGAGAGAGGGGAAGAAGTCTCAGGGTCCCAGCAGCCAGGGAATCAGAGAGCTTTTGGGAAAGCTGGGAAAGGGCTGCTTGCTTAGCCTCCTGGCCTGGTTGTGGGAGGTGAAGTGGACAGGGGAGACATTGCTGAGCTGACACCCATCTCTGCCCAGGACGTGCCCCTGCTAAGCCTCAAGCAGCGGCAGCAGTGGATTTTCCTGGAGACGCTTACCCCTGACATGTCATATGAGCTCCAGGTGCGGGTCAGGGCCCAACAAGATAACCCCGGGACCTGGAGCCCCTGGAGCCAGCCCCTGGCCTTTCGGACAAGGCCGGCAGGTACAGTGGGCAGCCTGGAGGGAGCTGGGTAGGGCCAAGGTGCTCTGGGAGCTGCAGAGGTGGCACTGGCTTCTCCTCATCTCCCTCTTGTGGGCTCACTTACCAGAGACAGGGCTACTGAGGGGTCAGCCATGGCCCACGAGTGGTACTCTGTGTCCACTCTGAATCCCTAGAATTCATGGCTGGGAGCTGCTTTTCCCAGCTTTCCCTGCAGGACAGATAATGTGGGGGCACAGTAGTTCAGTTCTGCCAGAAGTGTGAGTGTAGCCTCTTAGCCTGGATACTGTGGGGCTGCCACACCTGGTGGGGACCCTTGAGGACCCATCTCTGGCCGTGTCACTTGCTGAGTTCAAGGGACATGGAAGCTCTAGGCGTGATGCTGAAAAGCCTCAGTAACTGAGGTAGGAGCCAGTCAGGGCTGTTGTGGGCTCTGCTGAGAACGCCTCAGGGCTGTCCCTTTTAAGCACAGCCTGCCTTTCTGGACAAGTGAGCTTAAGCAGGACTGAGGACCAAGTCCCCAGCAAAAACAAGCCTGGCTAGACACTGGTACCTGGCAGGGTGTGACTTGGGGACGGGGTGTTGGGATTCAGGTGACTTTCTGACCTCTCACCTTCCACTTTTTATACCCTGGACAGATCCCAGGAAGGCGACTCTTCCCATACTGTGGCTCAGACACCTTCTCCTGAGCCTCGGTTGTAGTTTTGGCTTCTTGGTCTGCGTCTACGTTTTGGTCAAGTGCCGGTACCTTGGGCCATGGTAAGGAAATTCCTGGCCAGTCTCTCCTTCCCACCTCCTCTCTATTATGCACATTTTCCCAGGTTGGACTGAACTGTACCCTGCTCCCTCACACCTGTCCTCCCTCTGTTCCCTTCCTCAACAGCTAACTTGTCCCTGTGCCCCATCCGCACAGCTGGTGTGGGAAGGGGAGGTAGACTTTGGCAGGAAGAGTCCCCTGGGGCCTCCCTGAAGCTCCCAGGGGCCTCTGAGTGTCTTTTCTATTGCTCTTGGTCCCCTCCTATCCGTTCCAACCTTGCCACACTCCTGTCAAACCCTCCTTAAGAGATTCCCCAGCACACCAGTAATACATCCCAACCTTTGAGGGTTTCCACTGGGTGGCTCCCCATTTTCCATTAGATATCTTCAGGTCCTAGGCATCTTAGCGACTAGAACATGAGGTAGGAATGCAACTTCCACTCTCTCCCCAGACTGGCTGCCTTCGTGCAGTGCACGACAGGCACCACCGTCTGTGGGCGTGCTCACCAGCAGGCCTCTCTTCCGCCTCCATCTCTAGCCTGTGCGGTTTCTCCCACTCTTGAGCCACCCTGTGACTAGCACTCAGTTCTGTGTCCACAGAATGACCAATCCTATTACATGGTTTACTTCAGACCTGTCTCCTCCTCCTTCTCCTCCTCCTTTTCCTCCTCTTCCTCCTCCTCCTCCTCCTCCTCCTCCTTTTGGTTTTTCGAGACAGGGTTTCTCTGTGTAGCTTTGGCTATCCTGAACTCACTTTGTAGACCAGGCTGGCTTTGAACTCACTTCTCCTCCTCCTCCTCCTCCTCCTTCTTCTTCTTTTTCTCGAGACAGGGTTTCTCTGTGTAGCTTGCTGTCCTGGACTCGCTTTGTAGACAAGGCTGGCCTTGAACTCACAATGATCCACCTGCCTCTGCCTCCCAAGTGCTGGGATTAAAGGCGTGCGCCACCACTGCCTGGCCAGGTCTGTCTTCTTGCCAGCGCTCCAGCTCCTGGGGAAGCAGAAGCCTTCTCTGCTGTCTGCTTTTATGTCCCCAGCACCCTGTGCTATGTTCTCCCTTAGTGACGTCTCAGTCAACATTGTTGAATAAATGGGTAGGCATGGGATGGGCCCACCCCCTACTCTCAGGGCCGTGGGTGGGGCTGGTGGTAGGGCATCGTGCTGCTCCTTCCGTACCTGGTCTCACCCTTCGTTTCTCCCCTTTTTCCCTGGCCAGGCTGAAGACAGTTCTCAAATGCCACGTCCCAGACCCCTCTGAGTTCTTCTCCCAGCTGAGCTCCCAGCATGGAGGAGACCTTCAGGTAAGAGCCAGGGGTAGAAGACAGAAGGGTAATTGGTGGGCAGCCCAAGGGCAGGCTGCAGGGCAGATAGGTGACCAGGTGACAGTGGCTTTGCCCTCAGTGAGAGGATGCAGGGTGCTGAAGTGAGCAGCCCGTCCCATGGGCACAGCTCTGTCCCTGCTCTCCAAGGGAGCCTTACATCTAAACCACATGGCCTTGCCTCTAACCCTGGCTCTGCCGCTGCCTGGCTGGGTAAACTTGGGTAAGTTATAGATCTTCCCAGTGCCTCAGTTTCCTCACTTGTACAACTGGAGGGAAAAAAAAAACCAGTGTCACTGTGTGTTTGTGTATGGCCCTGTGAATGTTGCTGGGCATAGTAAGGGTGGTAAGGGGATACAGGGATTCCTACCTGTTTCTCCTGGCCCTGGGGGAGTAGAGTGATGCCCAGCAGGTCCACCAACTCACCGCAGTAACACAGGTCCTCAGAAATCACAAAACCTGGGTTCGTTTTCAAACCCATACAGTCATAATATCTCTAGTCTACCTGCTTCAGCCTAGAAACTTCCAGAGGCAAGGGGTGGATGGAAGGTAGAGGGAGTCTACCGTTACTACCTCCAGCCTGACTGGGGTGTGTATGAGTTGTGTGCACATGTTCCTGAATGCATGGCTGTGGGTGTGGTGGGGTGAGTATGAGTTGTGTGCACATGTTCCTGAATGCATGGCTGTGGGTGTGGTAGGGTGAGTAGCTCCTTAAAATGATTTTTCTGAACTGGATGCGGCAGCATATGACTTTAACCCCAGCACTAGGGAGGCAGAGGCAGGTGGATCTCTGTGAGTTCGAAGCCAGCCTGGTCTACAAAGTGAGTCCAGGACAGCCAGGACTACACAGAGAAGCCTTGTCTCAAAAAAACAAAAACCAAACCAAACCAAACCAAACCAAAACGAAAAAAAAAAAAAAAAGCCAACCAACCAACCAAACAAAACAGACAGCAATGCTACATCCAGGTTTCGGGTGGGGTGGGGTTTTGGATGCTGCTGATGGATGGAGAGCAGGAGGAAGGGCAGAGAGAGAGAGGAGGAGGAGTTGAGTTCAGTGGTGGGATAGGAAGTAGAGCAACCCACTGATTAGCCTCACTTTCTCTGGCAGAAATGGCTTTCCTCGCCCGTGCCCTCGTCCTCCTTTGGCCTCGCTGGCCCTGCACCCGAGATCTCTCCTCTGGAGGTGCTTGACCGAGACACCAAGGCCATGCAGTTGCTTGCGCTGCAGCAGGACAAGGCCTGCTCCCCCTCACCCAGCGGCCACTCACAGGGCAGCTGCTTCACCAACCAGGGCTACTTCTTCTTCCACCTGCCCGACGCCTTGGAGATCGAGTCCTGCCAGGTGTACTTCACCTATGACCCCTGCACGGAGGAAGACGTGGAGGAAGATGGGCCAAGGCTCCCCCAGGGCTCTCCCCTCCCACCTCTGCTGCCTCTGGCTGGAGAAGAGGGGGACTACTGTGCCTTCCCACCCAGAGATGACCTGATGCACTTCTCCCCGACTCTGAGCTCCCCCAACACTGCTTATGGCAGCAGCCTAGTGCCTGAAGAGAGGCCTCCAGTCTCCTTGCAGGAGGGACTTCCCTCTGTAGCACCCCCTGACCCGATGGGCTTGCAGTGCCCTCTGGAGCTGGTGCTGGAAGGTGATGGAAAGGTGCTGTTGGCCCATAGTTCTGGGGAGCAGGCTAGTGTCCCTGAAGGCAGCCTTCATGAGCAAGGTCAGGACAGAGGCCAGGGCCCTGCCCTGACTCTGAACACTGATGCCTACCTGTCTCTTCAAGAACTGCAAGCCCAAGATCCGGGCCACCTAGGATAGATAGGTGGCCAGGATTGGGATCCAGATGCTTGGGGCAGGTCAGGCTTGAGGGAGAGTGGTGAGGGTTCTCTTGAGGATCGTCCACTGTTGAGGACTGTCCTCGATTAGCCCCACCCCCAAACTTAGTCATCCACTTCTGAGCCTCCACTTACTGCTTCCTGGTCCAGCCAGGATCTGGGGTGGGGAGGGGTGGGGTGGTCAGCTCCACCTTTCTATATAGTCACGAGGTCACTAGCTTCCTGTGCCTGCCTCACTCCCGCCTGCTCACCTTCACAGGGCAGCCAGAACTTGCTTGCCAAAGTACAAATGTGACCCCGCTCCACTTCTATCCTTGAGCTTGCCTTCTGCGCCATTTCCTGTCCCAGCTCTTGCCCTGGCAGCACTGCTGTGAAACAGCTGTCCTCAGGGTGTAGGGAGGCTGCCAGTGTCTTTAGCGGAGCAAAGAGATCCTGATAAGACTAGATGCAGCCTGTTGACTGTTGAGGGTCCCTCACAGAAGGAGGGGATGGGAAGGGTCATCAGACTGTCCCCCAAGATCCTAACCACTTCCCCACACCCTATCCCTAGCTATGCATAGTTCTGCCCTTGGTGCGTGTGTTCTTGGGAGATGCTGGCCTATGTAGAGCGGGGAGGGTCAGCTGAAGTGAGGCCTCCATCTGTGTAGCTATGGAGACATTGTTGTCTATTCTGGGGTTGGGTATTTTTTCTGTGATGCAGTTGCTTTGGGGTCACCTATACCCCTATAAGTAAGCCTAGTAGACTCAAAGGCTCACCGAGCTGGACTCGAGTGCCTTTGATGCCATATATCTGGGAGAAGTACTTATTTGTTCATGTACCCGCCCCTGCCCCCCAAAAAAAGCTTACACAACAAGCCTTGCTCGTGTCAGCACTATCCTTTGTGGAAACCTCACAAGGATCCCCTGGGGTCTCCTGGGGTCCCTGCTCTTGGCTTACACCTTTGCAGGCACTGTTCACTGTGCCTCATCTGCACGTCAAATGTCCTTCATCGTGATGACGGAGGTGCTGCTTGCTTGAGGCACTCAAACGTCTCCATTCCATTCTTGAAGGAGATAAAGGGGTCAGATCCTGACCCGTCTTCCTTCTTCCAGGCTTTCACCTGGCTTCCCAGTGCTAGGCTCAGTATGGACACAAACATCTACACAGCAGGGGCTGTCAGCTGTCGGTCTTTCCACACCTGCCTCATCAATTTATGGGTGAGCCCATTGGATAGTGAGCCCTGAGTCCCAGCAGCCAGATCTCTCTCAGAGAAGAGCTCTGCTCTAAAGACAGCTCAACTAGTACAGAACCTCATTTTCTGTCACCTTGTTCCAGAATTGACTGCACCATGATGATCATTTCAGGCTTCCTGTTCACTGCTCATTGGCTACCTGGACAGACCACAGGCCCACAGGCAGACAAGCAGCCTGTGAGGGGCCTGGACAGAGAAGCTCTGTTGCAGAAGCTCCTCCTGATCTAGCCAATCAGATTATCACTCAACCAGGAGTCATGGGATCAGGTGCTTGGGGGCAAGGCCCCTAGGCTTAGCAAGAAGAGATGGGCCAGTTAAAAGGAAGTTCAGGTCCCGTGTTCTCCTACCCGCCAGGGGTCAGAAGCCCTGTTTCCTTCCCTATGAAACCCCACACATCCCCTCTTGCCACAGGATGCTGTCTGTCGCCAGCCCCCTCTGTCTCAGCGATGGATCAGCCCCAAGCTCTGCATCCATGCTCTTGCTTGTGTACCGCACCCAGGCAAACGGGCAAACCTTCAGCATTCTCTTGCCTTAGCTTCCAAACAGAAATGCAACTTATTTTCTCTGCAAAAGAGATCTGGGAAGGATCCGGTTCTCCCTCCCCCCCCCCCTCTCTCTCTCGCTCTGTGCATGCAGCCTTTGTAATTATTTCCTGGAAAGTTTTGCAACACTTTCACTTTTGTTTGTTTAAATATACTTGTTTATAGATTTTTTTCCCCTTCATATCGCTTCTGTGTCTGGAAAACCCAATCTTCCTATAAATAAAAGGTGACTGTAAAAAGCAGACACAATATAACTTTGTGTGACTCTGATCTGAGGGTGGACCCTAGAGGCAGGGTGCTGCCCAGTCCATTTCATCCTGGGACTACAAGAAAGAGAGGAAAACAGGATAGTGTTCATGTAAAAAAAAAAAAAAAGAGAGAGAGAGAGAGGAAAGCAGGATAATGTTCATGTAAAAAAGAAATGAAAGCAGGATAATGTTCATGTCATTGCCAGTGGAACTTGGCCATCTCAGGCTAGAAGGGCGATGCCGCTTGAGATTGAGGGAAACGTCCTCTGTGAAGACAGCAGGGCTGTTAAGAAGATCTTTGTCATTTATAGGAATTAGGTTTCTGTGCACAGATATGCTCCAACCTCCCCCCCCCATTATCCCCCCCCCATTATCCCCCCTCCCAGGCAGGGTTTCTCTGTGTAGCCTTGGCTGTTGTAGAACTCTCTCTCTCTCTCTGTAGACCAGGCTGGCCATGAATTCACAGAGATCCACCTGCCTCTGCCTCCTGAGTGCTGGGATTAGAGGTGAGCGCCACCACAGGCTGCTCCAACATCTCTTAAATCCCCACATCTTGGCTTGGGCAAGTGTTCCAACAGATCATGCATTAATCTATCATCCATCTATTTGCCTTTCTCTCTGTCTGTCTGTCTGTGTCTAGGCCATCTAATGATCACCTATCAGCAATCAGAATTTTCGCAGTGTCTTGAGAAACACTAGTCAGTAATCGCTAGCATTCATGGAGCTGCACGTATGGCAGATATTGTTAAACTGATTATACTTACGCATGGCAGACACTACTAATCAATTGCACTCATACCTGGCAGACGTTGCTAATCAATTGCACCTATGCATGGCAGACATTAATACTTAATCACAGCCTTCCTTCCACCAGAGGGTGGATGCAGCTTTAGAGTTTGCAGTACTGTGTCTGGGACAGCCCCAAGTCATGAGAGCTGGCACCTAGCAACGTGTCTGGGTCACGCTGCCTCTCAGTTTCCTCCTACAAAAAGAGCTCTTCACATTCCCTGGTTTGATTCTCCAGGCAGGGAGAGCAGATGCTGAGCTAGATGGTGCAGCCTGGAAAGCTGAGAGTACAGTGAGCAAGGGTCCCAGGAAGCCAGGAAGCCAGAAGCCCAGCTGTTCCCTGTGTCTGGTGAGAGACCTGATCTGGCTGTGCATGGAGAAAGGGGCCACCATATGTCAGGTGGAGATGGCCAGCATCACTGCACATCAGATGGAGATCTTGGGAGCTGGGCCAGGAGGAAGCAGCTGACAGGGTAGTCCAGGGAAAGGGTGTGTGTGTGTGCCAGAACCCCCAGGATCAGATTTCAGGGGAAAAGCACCATCTGGGGAGCAGGCACATCTGGGTCTCTGGAGATTCTCCGGTGCAGAGTGGGAAGCAGGAAGCATCCAGGCGCAATGGAGGGGAGGGGGAGGGGAGCACAGGAAGGGGGCTGGAGAAGGAGGCTTCAGGCCTCTCCCATCTCCTTTTTGTTGATATGTTTCTTCCTTCCCCAAGTCCCATCTCTGCTCTTGTCCTCACTCTAAGCAACCCCCAGAACCCAGGTTTCCAGGCAAATTATGGTAGAAATAGTTTGCTCAAGTCTAAGACAGAAATCCAGCCTGGCCTGACTCATCATGATGGCTGGGTCAACAGAAGAAACCCCAGGACATCAAAAGTAAAACCAAAACAGCAAAGCACACTGGAGGCAGGATGGTGGCTCATCCCTGAACCCCAGCAGTGGGGCCGCTAAGACAGGGGGATCTCAGGTTTGAAGGTAGCCTGGTCCATGTAGTGAGTTCCAGGCCAGTCTGGACTATGTGACAAGTCTCTGTTCCAACAAACAAATTCCCCCCAAAGCCCCCACAAATCAACCAACTCCCTCTGTCTCCACAAAAAAAACAAAAACAAAAACAAAAAAACAAAAAAACAAAAACAAAAACAAACAAAAAAAAACATATCAGCTCCACGCCCTCGAGCAGAGGCAGAACTTGCTTCCCACTTTGCAGATGAGGAAACTGAGGCTGGGGGTAGTTGAGAAGTGTGGCTGCTACTGGGTAGAGATTCTGTGCTCCGGACTCCTTGGCCTGTGGACTTTCTGAGTGCAAACCTGTCTGGAGACACTTCTAACCAAGGGCGGAAAACCAGCCACCTGATAGCCAATCTGAAAGAAAGAAAAAGATGCAATGCCCACCACGCTGCAAGAGGGAGAGAAACCCTTCCCACAGCACGACTGGCCAGGACATGGGGCTAAGGGTGAGGCTGACAGTCAGGGGACCCTCCTCCTCGTGACTGGAGACTCCCTCTGTTCACCGCCTCCTACCAGACAGCCAGCATCCCACAGGACAGGCCCAAGCAGCAGCTGCCTCACTTAGCTCTACAGCCCATCTTTCTACCAGGCAATGTGCATTTTTTGACATTGCAACATGATGCAATCTACAAAATCCACACTTAAGAATCACACAACTAGTTGGGTGGGGTGGCACACACCTGTAATCCCAACACTTTGGAAGGGGGAGGCAGAGGCAAGCCAGCCTGGCCTACAAATCGAATCCAGCACAGCCAAGGCTACACTGAGAAACCTTATCTCAAAAAAACCAAAACCAACCCTTCCCCCCCCCCCCAAAAAAACCTACACAATTGAAGTTTTTGGGGTTTTTAAAAGACAAATCACATAATGTGTTTTTACTTAAAACACTTTTGTGTTGGGTGACACTCATAGCTGCCCTGCTTTTAGCCAAGTTAGGACCAAAACCTTCCACCCTGGACAGTCTCACTAAGAGTCACCTGTCGCCATACCACCTCCTGGTTTGACTCCAGAGACACCCTATTGTAATCAGGAGAAGACTGGGTTCTTCAGTGTCACTGTCCTTGACTTGGGGAGCCTGGGGAGCTCTCATCAGCTCTGTGCCCCATGCCCATCAGTGCACTAGGAACGCAGACTAGGCTGATTCCAAGTCGCCCTCAGTCCTCAGTCTGCAGCTCTAGGTATCGCTTGGCAGCTGGGTGATGCTGGGACCATGTGTCTGTCACCTCCAGAGCTCAAGGCTGGCATTGGAGGTGGCTACAAACAGAAACTAGAAATAACTGATTTCCATTGTCACCTGTTGATCTCTGAGGTTGAAACAGCTTTCTCCTCAAGCAGTCCACTCGCAGACTCCTAAAGATCCCTCAGAACCCTACTCAGGAACTCCCATTTCTGGGCAGCCCTCTTAGTTTCCCCTCTTGAGTTGAGGCATTTCTTCTGAAGGATCTTTGCTTAAAGCATTGCGTTATTACTGTGCTTCAGCCTTATTTTTTTTTAAATATTTTATTTAAAGCCAGGCGTGGTGGCTCACGCCTATAATCCCAGCACTCGGGAAGCAGAGGCAGGTGGATCGCTGTGAGTTCGAGGCCAACCTGGTCTACAAAGCGGGTCCAGGACAGCCAAGGCTACACAGAGAGACCCTGTCTTGAAAAACCAAAAATTTTTTTTTTAAATTTAATTTTAATTTATGTCCATTGGTGTGGGAGTGTCAGATCTTGGAGTTACAGACTGTTGTGCGCTGCTGGGTGGGTGCTGGGAATTGAACCCGGGTGCTTTGGAAGAGCAGGCAGTGCTCTTAACCACTGAGCCATCTCTCCAGCCTTGCTTCAGCCTTATATATGTGCTTTGCTTGCCTGCTTGCTTGCTTGTTTCACCCCATTTTACAGATGAGACTTGAACTCATGATTTGATGGCTTGCTCCAGGTCACGTAGCTAGAACACTGCAGGGAAAGGATGTGGACCATGTTGTTCTGTGACACTGCCACTGGTCCAGATTGTCAACACTCTGTAGGGCATGTGCCAGCAAGTTATCTCAGACCATGTGACAAGAACCTACTGAGGCAAGCATGGCAGCTTCTGGGACCTAAGAGGATGCTGCCACATACCCTGCCATGATAAGTTTAGTGTAGACGGAGTGTTGATGAAATTTAAAGCTGACTGGTAGCTCTGAGCCTGACTCCTGGGGCAGGCCTGGGGCAGCCCCACTGCTGACATTTTCCGACACCAGGGATGTGACACACCCATTGGGGGCCTTGAGAAAGCAAAGCAGGAAGTGAGGCTGCTTGAGACCTGGGGCTCAGGATGCCAGGAGGTACCCTTGATTCCAGGAAACCAGGGTGCGGAGGGGGAGAGAGCAGCTGGTGGAGAGGCCAGATTCTCCGCCCCTTTGTGCACCTGGCCTCAAGTGGGAATGTACACAGCCACACAGGTGTAGGCATGCCATAGGTGCTGGCCCCGGGGCTGGAGTGTCCCCAGAGGCCTCAGCCTCATTCTGAAGGAGTGACCATGGAGGGTGCAGACAAGTAGTCAACACTCACCAGCCTGTCCTCATTCCTGGCACAAGACCTTGTTAGGATGTTTGGAAGCACACGGAGACTGCTCAACTGGGGGGAAAAGATGCTGGAAGGGCCTTTGAGGGTGCTCAGCTCAAGTTAAGTGAGGCTTGCAAAGACTTGACAAAGAGGAATAACAAATCCATTCATTTGTTTAGTCAACACTCTGTTTACAGAGGGTGGTGATGTGCAAGGCAGATGCAGGGTGCCGAGGAAAGGAAAGCAGATGCTATCCACCCTTGCAGCCCTTGGAGGGCTGGGGCCGAGCAAGACAGTGGCCCTAGCCTTGTGGGGCAGCCTGTATAAAATGTTCTGGCTCCACTTCCTGCCAGCTGTGCCCTTAAATGGATGCCAAAGCTTCTCTTGGGCCTCAGTTTTTTTATTCTGATGATACCAGGACTGTCATGAGGATAAAGTAATTAAGTACATGTGATGTATTTAGAAGAGTGCTGGATGGAGCCATGGGAGGGGACAGAACTGAGACCAGGTGGCCCAGGGATGGTGGAGGTAGGACACTGGCCCCCAACTCACTGCTTTCTGTTGGTGCTCTTGTCTGCTTTGCAACCCTCATGGGGGAACCACGTGGGCTCTGTTGCCCCTCCTCACCCTTTCTAGGCTCTTAACCCTTTGTGTATCTGCCCCAAGCATTCTAAGGGAGAATCCCAACGGCTCTTTGTAGGAGGTATGACATACACCGAAGGTAAGCTGGGGGCCACCTCCTCCTCCTCTCAGATCTGCCATCTTAGCTGTCACCACCCTTACTCAAGTCACTGTGTTCCCGCCAGGCCTGTCCCATTTGCCCTCTGGGAGCCTCAGTTTTCTTGTCTGTGATGTGGAGTAAGGGGACCAAAAAGAAGATCCCAGATTCTGGTTTCTGGTGGCCCGGAAGTCTGGTCTACAGTCTCAGAAGTAGGTAAGGGGCCCCCTTCATTAGCATACTCCTCAGTTTTCTAAAAAGAGCCCTCCCCCGCCACTGCTCTCTTTTCTACATCAATGTCCAGGGGACTTAGTGACAGGGCGTGTTTGGGAGCCCACCTGAGGCCAGCCTGCCATACAATTATTTATCAGTGGGTTTACTGAGGTTCCTGCTGTGGCCCTCATACTAAAGGATGAGTTACAGAGGAGCTGGCAATGTCCTGAGATGCTCTTGGTGGTGGTCAACTCCGGAGATCAGGTGGGTGTCCCTGCCTGATGGATCCTGACACCTTCTCTGGCAAGGGGCAGATTGAGCTTCCAGGAACAGAGCAAGGCAGCTGGCAAGAAAATTCTCTCACTGTGATAATGATGCTTGTGCAGCTGGGATTCCCACACCTGGATGCTCATGGAGACAGCAACCGTGGGGGCTCCGAATAACGACAGTGATGTGTAACAGCCACTTAGAAGGTTCTGGCACCTTTCCCAGGTCCTCCCATTACCACTAGGCTTCCAGTTATTGTGAAAGACAGTTGCGGGAACAGAAGAGAAGGCCTATGGCTAATGGGGGGGGAGGGGTGGGGTCTCCTTGGAGAACTGAGTGCGGATGGATGACCTTGGCCGGGTCACCTAGGGGAAGGAGCCAAGCCCAGAGCTGATCTCTGTTTCTAGTGGAGCTCTGGCTGCAGACTGAAAAGATCAACAAAATGAAAATGTTGGCCATTAAACCCAGATCCCTTGGACATTTTGAACTCTCTGCCTGAGGCCCACATGCCAAGTTCTGCCAGCAGCCACGAGAGGCAGGAGGGGCACACCTGCACCTTGGGGCTGCTACAGTCCAATTGGAGACTTCTGGGCATTAGGACAGAGATGGAACATACTACTGTTATGCTAAACCATTCGTGCACAGTCCTCTGTCTTAGCGCCATCCTCCTGGACATATAACTAGCGTCTGGCCTGGATTCCTTTCCTACCTTCACCACAGAGGATTCTAGAGAGGTTCAGCCCATTGGGGAGCCTCCTCCCTGCCCACTTCAGGGTATGGGGATGTCTACCAGCCCAAAGTATGTGGATGCCTGCCAACAGCGTATGCCTAAGTGTGGATAAGACTAATAGGAAACAGAAGTAGATGCAATTGAAGACGTTACCGCTCAGCTGGCTATGCTCCCAGTTCGGTGTTGGCTGTTCTGGGCCCTGGAGTGCTCAAGACTTACAGACTAGAATAGTGAACCTACAGGCTTATAGCTCCCAGCTCTGAGTGCAAGGGACCTATGGCTCTAAGCTTTGGAAATCAGATGCTCAAGCCCGATGCTTAAGCTCTGGGCCTCAGCCACCCCTGCATAACTATTGCAACCCTTCGCCTTCAGCACCACTGAATGGCAGCGGTACCAAGCAATGGAAAGCATCAGTCGGCACTATCATCTGTTACAGCTCTTCTATAGGCCTGGGGTGCAGGGACCCTCTGTCCTGTCATGATCATTATTATAGGGCCCAGAGTGGGAGGCTCCTCAGTCACTGTGACTGGCCTACAGCGAATAGTGGTACCCATACTGGGCAGCTCCCTTGAACTTGCCCAGGGGTCAGGACTTGCTGTTTCTCATCTTCCACCATTTTACATCCTTCACGGGCTCCATCACCCTCGTTCCCCGTCATCTGCTCCAGCCACTCTTGTCCTCTGACTTTTCTTGCCATGGATGCTGCCTGCTGCTGCTGCTGCTGTCACTCAGCTGCTGCCTCTGTAGCTGCTGCTGTCCCGCTGTCCTCTCTTTGTGCTATCAGCCAATTCTATTAATGATAAGGATCAAAAACAGGCAGAGAGAGAGAGAGAGAGAGAGAGAGAGAGAGAGAGAGAGAGAGAGAGAGACCTGCTCAAGAAAATCTTCTTATTGGACTTAAAGTCACAAAACCGGGGGCCACACAGGAAGGGGTCTCCCGGCTGACTGGGAAAGTGAGCTGAATACTTTGTTTACATAGACAAGGAGTGAGTGTGGTGCTGGTGTTTGCAAACAAAGGGCTGTCTTTGTACTGATCACAGGCCTTTGAGCTGCACCATTTCGGGAGGTGCTACCCTTCCAGCCTGGGTGCAAATGGCTACATGCTCTTCTAGAGTTGACCAAGTCCAGTGCAAAGTGCTGGAAACAGATGCAGCTGAAACAAACGGTGTCTTCCGGGAGCTGGCACGAGCCTTGGTTAGCAAGCATCTGTGATCGCCAGGTTAGCTTCCTCAAGGTATACAGGGAGTGTTTAAATGGCTGGCACGAAGACAGTCCATCTGGCTGCTTAACTGGTAATCTTTTACTCAAGATGGCCGGGACATCGTAGAAGCATCCAACATCTGCCATTTTGGGGAATTAAATTATCTTGTACCCCAAATCTTAGTTTACTGAAGGAAAAATAAGCCTTAAAGGAGTGCTTGCCATAGAATCGTATCATCACCAGTTATTCGTCGTTCTCCCTCCTCCCCAGTACCCCTGGGATAAGTGGGCCCCTCTGATCCATCTAAAGACCAACTCTCCCACTTCCTGCACTGTCCCCAAGGGACTGTCCCAGCTTACATCATCCAATTGCAGGAAGGTTCGCAATTAAAAAGGAGGAGGAAGAGGAAGAGGAGGAGAAGGAAGAGGAGGAGGAGGAGGAGGAGGAGGAGGAGGGTGGGTATCTCAGCTCTTTAGATTATGGATAATGATTGCAACTTGCTATGTATGTGCCCTGCCATATGTGGCCCTTGAGAGGGGATATACTGATACATTCAGAACTGGGAGGGAAACCCCTATTGTGTGTGGTCCTTGGAGAGGACATCCTACTTCACACTGGCCACAGGAGAAGGCACCATGATGTACATGTGCCCAGGAAGCGGCACCCCACTGCATGTGTACACTGGGAAAAGTTGTTTACCCATTTGGTTTAGTGCAAAGCACATGCCCAGCCCTGGTTTGTTAAACCTGGGTGAATTCCCTGAGGCTGTTGAGAGAGAGAGAGAGAGAGAGAGAGAGAGAGAGAGAGAGAGAGAGAGAGAGAGAGAGAGAGAGAGAACGCATAGGTTCTCAGCATTGGAAAAGTGTGCCTTGCTAGTAATTCAGGCTGCAAGTTCAGGATCAAGGTGTCCATGGGTTCAGGGGTCTCCTCCTGGAGCCTGAGAAGAATCTATTCTAGGCCTTTCCTCAGAATCCAATGGTTGTTGACCTGTAGTGTCCTTGCCTGTAGATACAGCACCTAATCTCTCTGCCTGCACTAACAGTGTGCGTGTGTGTGCGTGCGTGCCTGTCTGTCTGTCTGTCTGACTGACTGTCTCCAAGTTCTTTTCTTATAAGAATGTGGTTCTGAGTTTCCTGCCACCACAGCTGAGCAACACCAGGGCACTGTTCCTTTCTTCCACACTAGGCTTCTGAGGAACAGATGAAGCTGGGAGTCCTGGGTTCTGGTTCCCAGCACATGGAACAAGATCAGTGTGACAAGGTTTCTGATCTCACCTGGGATGTGGAAAAGAGTTTTCCCACCATGTTACAGTTAGCTCTTTTAATGAGATTGCTAGTACCGAAAAGCAGCAAATTTAGAGTTCCAAAGCTGAGGCAGCAGCAATCGCAGTGTTACAGCCCTTTGGTTAAACCACCATCTTAACGACAGAGGGTACAGGTAAACGCCTGTGCCTGATCCAGTGACAGCTAGAACGTAGGTTCCATGGCTAATCCAAAGCTCGGGGCTCCAAGAGCCCTGACCTGAATCGAGCAGCTGCTTTGCTGGGGCCAGCAGCTTACTCCTGAAGATGAGCACTGGGCTCCTGGCAGCTGGGTAAACTATAGCGGCAACCAAGGCGGTTCCACTATGGCTTCCTGGCCAGAAGTCAAACCCGGGTGGGGGGGGTGTGTCCAGTGGTGAGTTCTTCGTGGAGGAGGGGAGCCCTTCATTCCCCAGAATAAATGACCAGTCTGAGCCTCATTGATGGAATAGATGGTGTGCTTTATTTCGTGAACAGGGACATTATAAACCTTGGGGAGGGGTTTGGAGGATGGATATGTTCGGTCAGCTGGGGATTATAAGCATGGAGAAAGATAACAGGTGACAACTTACATGACTGACCACCTGTAACCACCTGGGGACCGTGTCACGTGCTCCAGAGGCAGGCTCAGAAACAAGGAAGAGCTTTGTCCTGTGCCTTCCGTTCTCAGGGTGAGATTTTAATTCTCAACTGTGAGATTTCTGGGGTTTGAACATGTTCCATCTCCATCCCATGGCAATTCCTCTGGAGGCACAGTCCATGAACCTGACATAAGGACATCAGTCATATTGCATTAGGGGCCACCTCACACTCACATCTTTCTGCTCTCTACAACTCATCTTTGTCAGGCCTGAGATGGCAGTCTGGGTAGGTGACACATCTTGACAACAGCAGTCAGGAAGACTTAGATTTTGTCCAGCCTGACTCTCCGACCTTTGGGCTGATTTTCGCCACCTGAATATGTCGGACATTTCAGGGCCTGTATCTGCCCTTCTGTGTGCCCCTAGATTTCAAGCCACGGTAGCCAGACCTCTCTGACTCTAGGGTCCTGAGAGTCTGAGGGCCTGTAGTACTGTGACATACCGATCCTCAGGAACAGTGAGACCTTCATGGCATCTATGTGGAAGTATGTCCCTACTGTCTCTGTGGGGACAAGCAGAGGACAAGGGCTAGACACCTCGGCCATGGCTTCAGGCTCTGAGATTTTGGGGATCTAAGGCTCTTGCCCTCAGATGCTTGTCCTCCTGTATCCAGCCCCTCCCCTAGGCTGAGTGGATCAATGCCTGTGGTCATTGGGTGCAGAGGCCACTAATTGTGCAAGATCTTTCTGAGATCTCACAGCTGCTATCATGTCTGGGCCGGGGCCCAGGCAGCTTGGCATTCCAGAGGACAGGACAGGGCACAGAAGAGGGACTCGGGGTGTCTGTGTCCCAGTGGACCCTGTCTCCTTTCTATGTTCCTGTCCCTTGGAAGAGTTGCATGGTGGAAGCTAGAGAGTGGAGAGAGAGGAAGGCGGATGAACCGAGCTAGGAACGAGTGTCTAGGCAAGAGTGGAGTCCTCTCTCATAGGGCCAAGAATCAGGCCCCCAAGCAGGGACAAGGACCCAGACAGAGCTGAGCATCAGGAGACAGCTTTGCCTTTCCACCCCCACAATGCTGGGCTTTCTCGTGCCATTTTCCTGTTGGCCCAGAGGGGGCTAATGGCTATAATTAATCATACAGAGATCATGACTCAGAGCCCTGGACCTGTTCCTCTAGCACAGAAGGGACCATGTCCACTGAACATGCAGAGTAGAGGTGTGTTCACACTCACTTCACACTCCTCAGCCTCCCACACTGCACCTCACACTCCGAGTACATTGCTTTCTGAGCATGTGCCTCACAGCTCCATACATGCTGTGAACATGTTTGTACCCACTTACACTCACACACAGATCCACTTCTCCACAGCCTGCTTTACATATACCCACTCCAGCCTACAACATGCCCTTCATGCATATAGTTTTCACATGCACCCTATACACATGATCAACTCTACATACATCATCCATTCACACATGCATTCTACATTGCACACATATCTCCTACATGCCTAGTACACACACACACACACACACACACACACACACACACACACACACACACAGGAAAGCACATGTCGTTGCCACACTGGGCTTCAGGCACATATACAACTCTGCAGAAAACCCAGGTTCATATCATGTGATCTGGCAAATGTTTGGGTGAGACCAACACCCTCTGTAGCAGCACTCTATTGTAGAATTCTAGTATGAGCCTCGCTGGTAGCTTCTGTCTCCCTAGATTGGTGCAGCAAAATGCAAAACAACAAAAACAAAACAAAACAAAACAAGGCAGGATTCATCTTTGCATATCTAATCTAACCCAAGAGAGCATCCAAGCTAACATTTTAATCTACGGCCAGCATCCAAGTGATCAATGAGATAATTGGACTTTTTTTTTTTTTTTTTTTTTTTTTTTGCTTGCTCAAGAGCTGGGAAACCTGGGGTGTGTCTTACCTATAAGCCCATCTTAGCTCCTACTGACTCTATTTCATGTGCAAGGACCACACGTGGCTAGCGGCCACTGCCCTGGACACAGGGCTTTATAGAACACAGATAATTACTAGATCAATGGAAGAGGGTGTCAACCACCCCCTCCCCCCCAACACACACACACACACACACACACACACACACACACACACACACTTCTCTCCTGTCTCCAGAAGGCATGGGCCCAGGCCTTTCAGGCCAGTTTAAGCTGTGTGAGCCCCTATTCTCACCTGAATAGGCCTCTGCAATTTCCCACTCATGCTCTTGGGGGACCAGGGGCTGTAACAAGGCAAGAATGTCACCAAGCAACAGGCCCCAGGGGAGAGCTCAGGTCTCCTGCTCCTGCCTGTCAGCCCCCTGGGTACCCAGGGGGCAGGGCGGGGCTGGGTAGGCGGGCATTGCTTGTCTCCTGCCTCCTGCGTCCTGCCTGTTTACCTGCCTTCAGTTACATTGTGGCCCTGGACCTGACAGGACGCCCATGGAGCTTGGGGCCACAGGCCACAGGGGACAAGGGCCAGGCACCTAGCTATGGCTTCAGGCCATTGATCCAACCTAGGCTGGCCAGCGGGGGGTGGAGAGACCTTGGCCTGGGCAAACAGAGGCTTCCAGGCCTGTGTACAGGCCCGGCACCTACCTTCCACTCTTGAAGGTAAGCAGGGGTTTCCAGGACAGGGGACCAGGATCTACGAATGGCCTGGTATCAGCATCTCCTCTGAAATGGCTTCCTGCAGCTTTGAGTGGCCTGCTTTGCTTTGAGCAGTGACCTGGCATGGAGGCCACAGGGTGCACTGAGCTGGGGAAGTGTGGGTGGAGCGAACCTGGCTGGGCCTAAGATGTGGGTGCCGGAGGGCTTCCAGGGACCGGGTAGCCTGGGATTTAGGTGTGCAGAGACAGGAGAGGCCCAGTTTATGGGGGCTGGTGGCTTTATTTCTTATTCCACATACGGCTTCACACCCTGAGCTTTCTGGAGAGCAAGACAGACCCAGAGCCCTACTCTGCATCCATGCGTGATCTACACTCAGGACCCTTGGCTCATAGGCTAGAGCTGGTGTGTGTGTGTGTGTGTGTGTGTGTGTGTGTGTGTGTGTGTGTGTGTGTTTGCCAGTGCATGGAAGGCCACAGTGCGTGCCTATGGGTTTTTGTAATGAACAAATGGGTATGCATTCCTCAATGTGTCTCAGTCTTTACACATCTCCGGGTGGGTGTATATGGATTTATGTGTGTGGCAGGAGCTCCCAGCAGTCAACTCCTCGTGGCTCATACTCAGGCCCCTAGTGTCAGTAGTTCACAGCAGGGTTTCCTCCAAATGGCAACATGCACCTCCTGTGTCCCTGGGTCAGAGTCCCGGCTCAGCCCTTCTGCTCAGTCTTAGGGAGTTCATCTCCTGGTATTTTTGATTCATCAACCACTAAAAGGAGACAATAAAGCAGACAGCGGAGGTTGCTGGAGGTGTAATGGGGCTTATATGTCACCATCCACTCCACAGTTGGAGTGGAACTCTCACACTGTGGTCGAACCCAGATGTGCGTTGTGCTACCTAGCGGCCCCGCCCCAGTGAACTCAGCCTGCTGAGGGTGGACAAGGACTCTCCACTGTCAGGAGGGTGGGAAAGGGTGCAGAGCAGGTGCCCAGTCTGTCAGGAAAGAAGCTGTCCTCTTCCTGGGGTTTCACACCATAGGTCAGAGAGCACACCCGCCTGGTCAGTTGCACAGATGGGACCACCGCTCCAGAGGCACTCTGGGAGAGTTTTCTAAAACGACATTGCTGTCTCCACTGAGTGTAGAAGTCACATCGGAGCTTGTGGGCCAGGAGAGAGCTCAGCAGAAGAGGAACATTGGGGAAGGGAACACTTGCATGTCAGTGAACAAGGATCTGTGGGGCTTACAGTCCAATCAACACCATCCTCAGGGCTGATGACTGGCATTTGGTCCACAGACTTTACTATTGCCCTTGGTGCTCAAGGTTATAATCAGGAAACAAACAAACAAACAAAAAATGTCAAGAAGCAGGAAAGTGGCGAAGTGGTGAGGGATGGATCAAGCATTGTGAGGTGGCATCTTTGGGCTGGGCGGGACGGACCTGAGATCCTACATTCATTCACTGGACAGAAAGTGAAGGCCCACTCCATACCAAGCTCTGCATGGGAGCAGGCTACACAGTGGCGATGGAGAAAACCTAGTGTTTGTGTGGCCATAGTGAAGACAGAAGACTCATAGGTACACCTCAGGAGTAGGTCTCTGGGAATACCATAGAGAAAATGTCAGCAAGGAGAGGAGCAGGAAAGACCTGAAGGAGATAGATGGCCCATGAGGCAAACGGAAGGAGAAATGGTCATGGCTAGGGAGGCAGCAAGTGCAAAGGGCCTGAGGTGCGTGTTAGCAATCCAGCAGAGTAAGTGTCTGTAGTCAAAGGAAGAAGAAGAGAGGAAGACACGTGGGTTCTTTCAGGACTGGGCTCTAGGTGGCTGGAGCTTTGTGCGGCTTGCAAACTGGGCAAGTGGGGATGACATCACCCTGGTGGCTGTGTGGGAATTCGCTGATGGCAGGGCTCATGACTGGCTGCTGCGGTGGCAACGGGTCTAGGAGAGGCAGACAACATGGCCTCAATGATGGTAGGGTGGGGAGAGTGACTTGGATGAAGGAAGGATGGCAGGGGAAGCTGGATGGAGGGCGCACTCCTGCAATCCCAGCGCTCAGGAGATGAGGCAGGGGAACTTCAAGTTCAAGGCTGGTCTGGGCCACGCAGCAAGGCTGTGTGGGTTCTCAGTGCAGTGGGAAGGTTAAGCCACATTTTTTTAAATGGGGTTTGGACCCCAGAACAATGGGAGCCATTGTCTAATAGTAAAAGCAGTGATGTGGCCATCTTCATTGTGGGTGCAGAAGATGGAGCCAACGGCTCTGTATTCACTCTGAGCCCCACCCCCATGTCCAGCATAGATTTTTGACTCTAAAATGAGAGCTGTGACAAAATGGGGTGACTCAACCACTCACTGGGATTGAGGGGTTTGAGGGAGACTCAGCATCCTTTCTGGACCTTCGCTACCCAAGCGCTGCTTCCCATAGGCAATGAGATGCAGAGAGGGCACTGTGCCTGGGGTCTTGGCTGTCCCATTGCTCCACCATAGGATCCATTATTCATCTAAAGGAAACACCCTGAGCTGGGCTCCCAGAGGAACCCCAGAGGTGAACAAGACCAAAGACGGCCTGTTTTTGCTTGCTGGCTGGCTGGCTTGTTTGAGATAAGCAAACCCGGAGTAGCCTGGAACAGGTGATCCTCCTGCCTCAGACTCAGACTCCTGAGGCCTAGGATTGGAAATGTGCCCTACCAAGCACACCTCATGGCTCTGCTTTTTTTTTTTTAATTTATTTAAAAAAAAATTTTAATCTGTTTTTCTTGTATGTGTTCTTTGTGTATAAATAAAGCGCGCATATGCCACAACACGCGTGTGACAGTTGAAGGAAAGACCCTCGCCTCCTCCCTTGTTTGAAACAGGGTCTTGTTTGTGTCATCTGGCTTGTAAGAGGGTTCTCCTGCTTCCGTGTCCCATCTTGCTGTAGGAGCCTTGCAATCACAGATGTCCAATATTGTATCCTGTTATTACGTGAGTCCTGGGAATTTGAACTTGGGTCCCCATATTCATCCAGTGAGATATTTTACATTACAAGCCACCTCCCCAGCCCCAGCTCTTCTTGTTAAAAAGGGAGACGAGAAGAAATGAGGCCCAAAGCCAGGCGTGCTGATTATGACCAAGAGTGACGCAGGGTACAAGGAAATGATTGCCTTAACTAACCAAGGACCCGGAACCCTTGATCCCATTGCCAGACAGTGCCCAGGAAAGGTCCCCACCCTCCATCCAACCCTAGTGTAGTGACACTAAGGTAAGGTCTCATGGGCTTCGATGAAGGATGAAATGTGTGACAAGAGAGGGTAAGCAGGCTTGGGTGTCCTGCCGTGGTAGTTGGGAGCCACGGAAGGGTTCAGAGCAGATGGATGAGGACAGGAGGCAGAAGACTTTCCTGGTGACAATGTGGAGGATGGGACAGAGGAGGAGACAGGAGGCAGGAAGCCCATCTTGGAGACTGCTCCAAGAGCCCAAGTGAATCTTCCCACCAACACATGTTCTGAGGGTACAGTTTGGAGTCACAGTGACACCTACAGGTGTCACACAGAGGAGAGAGAGTGATATCCCAGTGAACTGGACTCCTCGCTGTGGTGTGTGTGTGTGTGTGTGCATGCACGCGCGCGCGTGTGTGTAGGGGGATTCTTCTGTGTCCAAAGTTTGCTTGGGAGTACCTAAGGTAGAGTGACAGAAGGAACCAGGCAAGGTGACATCCCACTGTTATTTGACAAGGACAATTATAGGAGATAGTCAGGGTAGAGGAAAAGTCAAAGAGACATTCAGTTGCTGCTGTGTGATCTTAACCAGGGAACTTAGCCTCTTTGGGCCTCAATTTTTCTCATCTGTGTAAGCCTCAGGCATTCAAATACACAGGATAATGAGACTAGGCAAACCCTGGCCTGAGCTGTTCCCAGTCTGCTCATCTGTCTAATGGGTGCAAAGTCCAGAGAGGCTTACCCAAAGCACCCACATAAAGAGGGATGAGGAAGAACATATGGGGACAGTAGTCCATATCCTGGGTCACCTGGGATTAAATAAGATAATATGTAAAATGTCTCCTAAGGACATAAAATGATCATGAACTTTTGTGGCCTTCCTCAGGCCCAGGAGATTTTGAGAACAGAGGAAAGCAAAGGCTATTAGAACAGGTCTGGGTCCAGGACAGGGGTAACTCGGGGTGTCTGCAGATTCAGATGCAAATATTGGTTGTGTTGGACACCCCAAGGAAGGAAATGCATGTCCCCACATGGAAGTGAAGCCACTGGGAGAGTAGCAGAAGTTTGTGTTTGTGGATTCCCACCCGATTGTGGGCACTACCTCAGGACCCACAAGGAGACAAACCATTCTGCCCTGCCACCTGCCTTCTGGGATGTCTCCTGAGGCTTTCTGTGAGCTGCTCAGCAGCCACCCTTAGTCACTACTTCCTGGGTCCCTGCCTTTCCATGCAAAGGGCAGGGTGCTGCCTTGCTTCTGGGCACCACTGGGTTTCAGCAAAGGCTCCCTTGCAGATGCCAAGATGTTTCCGGCTCTCCTGTTCTACAAGGATGCCCACCGCTGAGGCTCCTCAAGTAGCTGGTGGGCAGGGCAATGGAGGTGATGGAGAGGAAGTTGCCGAGCCAGAGGGGATGTTCAAGGGCCCCAAAAACATCAAAAGAAAAAACCGGGACTACGTTCGCTTCACACCACTGTTGCTGGTCTTGGCCGCGTTGGCCTCGGCAGGAGCCACGCTTTGGTATTTCCTAGGTAATGGAAAATGAGGGTCCAATTGGAGTGACACCCTGGAATGGTTCAGGGTGGATGTAGAGTGGACTGTCATGGCTGTGGGGGCACAGTGGGATTAACCAGGATTCCAGGTTCTATGGTGCTCATCCATGTCCCTCAAGGTACGTATACTGCTGGACCTCTGTTGAGTCTCATGGCTTAGTCTGCTCCTTGCTTGCTTCAGCCAGGAAGGAAGGACTCTTCAGCACCCAATTCTTGGGTCTGAACAAGCCAGGGTGTGTGAGCATGCTATCTTTTGTTTACAGCCCTCCTGAGCTATCCTTGGGCTCAAAGCCAACCTTCTCTGCTTCAGGAGGCCCATAGGCACCCATGGGACCTGATACCAATTAGTGCCTCTGCTCATTTGAGCCCCAGGTGCTCCTCTGGAGAGAGGACCACAGACTTGTCATCTCTACATCTCCAGTGCTCAGCATGGAGAATCAAGAGGACCGTTAGAGAGCACCCAAGCTTGGGAACCTCTTCCTCATATCTGACTTTGGCCCTTTGGCCCTGAAGTCATGGCCCTCAAGCAATCCCATGGAGCCCCATGCTCTGAACCCAGAGTGTTGGATGGGGGTAGCTCACCTCCAACCCTTGGTGGTAGAAGGAAGTGGATTAATAAGATTAGTCTGTGCCTGTGAAAACATTTCCCATATGGTATAGAAGACTCATTTATTTGCCTGTTTATTCATCCAAGCATCATTCACCCATCCATCCATCTATCCATCCAGCCAATATCTACCATCTACCCATGCATCCATCCAACATCTATTCATCCATCTATACCTCGGCCATCCATTTTATCCAACATTCTATCTATTATCATCCATCCACCTGTCCATTGACCATCCATTCATCCATTTATCCATTTATCATCTGCTCAACTACTCATCCATTGTCCATCCAATCATCTGTCATCCATTCATCAACCATCCATCTATCCACTATCCACTCATCCACCCATCAATCATCTACCCATCCATCTATCCATCAACAACTCAACCATCCAACCATTCAACTATTCATCTGTCATCAATCTGCCAATCATCCATCCATCCATCCATAAATCCATCCATCCATAATCTAAACATCCATCCATCCATCCACACATCCATCCAGGGACAGACACGGGGCTTTGTGCTCAACTCTGGTGATGACTCCTGTCCTCCTGATTTCACCATGGTGTCGAATGCAATCATAACATACCCATCATGACCATGAAAACTAAGAGGGTTGGGAACCCAGAAAGGAAAGCTAAACTTAATTACACCATTAGAGTCTTTCCATTAAACAGTTGCATAGAATTCTTTCTGTCCGTAGCCACCAGAACAATTTCAGGCCCACTGACAGGACCTGGGAGGCTAAACTCAGTTGGAGCAGCACTAGGGAGACAGATCCACCTAGTCCACCTCAGAGGAGAAAAAGGTGACATGTTGAAGATCCCCGTCTTAGGGTTTCTATGGCTGTGATAAAACACCACGACAAAAAGCAACTTGGGGAGAAAGGGTTTATTTCACCTTACACTTCTAGGTAACAGTCTATTACCGGGCATGCCAGGATAGGGACCTGGAAGCAGGAGCTGAAGCCAATGCCAGGGAGGAACACTACTTACCAGCTTGTTCCCCATGGCTTGACCAGCATGCTTTCTTATTTGTCTTTTCTTTCTTTCTTTCTTTCTTTCTTTCTTTCTTTCTTTCTTTTTTTTACATGCATTAGTATGAATGTGTCAGATACTTTGGTACTGGAGTTACAGACAATTGTGAGCTGTCATGTGGGTGCTGAGAATTGAAACCAGGTCCTTTGGAAGAACAGACAGTGCTCTTATCCACTGAACCATCTCTCTAGCCCCCAGCCTGCTTTCTTATATCACTCAGGACCACTAGTGCAGAGGTGGCACCTCCCACAGTAAGCTGGGCCCTCCCACAGCAAGAACATGTCCTATATGCTTGCCCAAAGGGCAATCTGGTGAGAACATTTTGTCAATTGAGGTTTCCTCTTCCTACTGACGTTAGCTTGTGTCAAGTTGACATAAAAGTAACCAGCACGGTCCCCATGTCCAAATGGGGACTGGCTCATGGTGACTCATAGCTCTTCTCAGAGCTGAGTGACACAGGCAGAAAGCAACCCTTCACCACCAAGCAGGAAGTCAGCGCCCCAGATAGTGCAGGCTGGAGGACGGTCTCATTAAGCTGCTAGCTAATTCATCCTCAGGGCTGACAAGGGAGGCACTCAACTGGCAGTCATTTTTCTAACCCTTCCTCCTGTGCCGAAGACCCAGGTTGGGGGACAAGAGCTCTAAAACTTACGAGAAAATGCCACCCCTTAAAAGGACTCGGGGTTGAAGAAGCCCCTTGAGGGAGCAGCTAGGATGATCCCTCCCCACACAGGCTGGCAGTGAGTGAGGCCATGGATGGGAAACATGCCTAGTCCATCTTGGAAGGAAAATGGGCAGCTCCAAGTGGGGCTGATGCCTGGGCAAGGAGCGACATGAATCTGGGAGGTGTTCCTGGCTTCCTGGCTGCTTTGTGGGGTCCAGTAGCTAAGTCCCTCACTCTTCCAGTCTCCCTACAGCTCCAGAGTAGCCCCGTGCCCTTCTGCTCCATGAAATAAAGCCTCGCAGAAAAGAGGCCTCAAGACACCAGACACCAGCCCTCCCACTATGAGGGCTCTGACAACAAACCCTCTAGAGCTAGATTCCAATCCCTCCCACCTTACACAAGAGGACCCCCTTTCATCCCTCATGCACTCCCAAGGACCCCTCTTAGCCTCTTTTCTTACTGCAGCACTCCTAGAAGGTGTTATGTAGCATGGAGGCCTCCAGTGAACTACTCTTATATACCCCCGTCGGGCCAGGCTCTGCTCCACTGGCAGCCCCAGCTCCCTTAGCTTTCATCATGGCCATTGTTGAATCTTGGGGCCAGGTGTCCCTTTTTGTATTGGGCCAGGAGCACACGGTCTTCCTTGCCAGGACCATGCCCCTGCCTTCCACCTCAGCTCTCACTTCCTCTGCACCTTCTGCCAGGGAAGAATCTCGCTTTTGTCTCCACCCATTTTTCTTTGGCATCCTTAGTGGTCAATGTCCTTCATCCATGGAGACTCCCAAATTTGCTTACGCGCTTGCAGGCATCCATTTGAGCCTTGCAGCTGCTTCCTATACCTACCCCCCACCCCCATTTCCAAACTACCCAACACAGCGGATGCTTAGCATGCACTTTGGGGATCCTTGTTTAACTTGATGGATGGGAATACAGAAAAGTAGTGTGTACAGTGCTGTCTCAGAGACTTTGGGGATGTGCTGAAAGTTGGAGTGACAGGAGGTGAGAGAGGCAAAGAGATTTCTGGACATGCACCCTTGGTAACCCACTCTTTTCTGATCAGGATACAGGGCAGAAGCGACTGTTAGCCAAGTGTACTCTGGCAGCCTCCGGGTGCTCAACCGTCATTACTCCCAGGACCTGGCCCGACGGGAGTCCATTTTTTTCCGCAGTGAAGCTGCCAAAGCCCAGAAGATGGTAGGGAGGCGGGGTGGGAGGGCAGGAGGGGCAAATGTGAGAGGGCAAAGGCAGATGTGGGGGAGTCTGGTAGGTTTGTCCACCACTTTGCTGGGAGTGCTCACTGGAGTAGAATCTGTCCTGGGTACCATGGGAAGGCGCTGTTCTGAAGGCGGTGGGTTATACACAGGCTCCAAGTGATTAGAAAGAGACCTTAATTTTGCCTCTTGCAGCAAGGAAGTTGGAACTGTGCAGCTGAGACTGCCAGGACCCTGCTCATCTCATGAACATTGCACTGGGGACAGTGGGCTGCTAGCCCCTTCCGCACTTAACCAGGACAGGATTGTTATTCAGGGGGCAGGTAGAAATGCCGGAGGCATCCCTTAGCCACGAGAGCTGAATATTATGCACCCCAGCATCTTGGCCTCCTAGGGGACACCCTCAGGGCTCTTTATACTGTGCCAGGTGTGCCTCCATTGCCCTCAGCTGTTTCTTGCCCATTGACAGCAGGCCAGCTAAACCACCCAGAGTGGACTGGCTATACCAGAGCCTGTGGGGGTGGGGGTGGGGAGACAAGGTGTGAAGACTGTGCCTGGCTTAACCTTGTGTTTGTGGTGGTGGCAAGCACAGGTGTGATGACTTGATGGCCAGGAAGGGGACTTGGGAAGCCTACCCCGCTGCCACCCTGGAGGGTAACCAGTACCTTATCTCCCTTCTCACAGCTCAAAGAGCTGGTTGCCAGCACCCGCCTGGGTTTATACTACAACTCCAGTTCCATCTATTCCTTTGGGTGAGTTGTCCCAGCCCGAATGGACCCCTGTGAAAGGCACAGATCTATGGGCAGGAGGGTTCGGGCTCTGTAGGTGTCTGACACGATGCCCTAACCATACTCTTTCTCAAAACTCTAATATAAAGAAAGCAAAGAACACGGGGCAACTGAGGCAGGAAGCAGGAACTTACTCTCCTATCTGTGGTTCCCCTTTATTGAGCTTGGTCTTGTCATCTACAGACCGTGATGTGTTGTGATAGGGTTCACACCACACCATGACTGGGGATGCCTGGTATGTATGTGTGTGTGTGTGGCGGGGGTGTGTGTGTGTGGCGGGGGTGTGTGTGTGTGGCGGGGGTGTGTGTGTGTGGCGGGGGTGTGTGTGTCCAGATTGAAGACATGCTTGAAAGCCCAGGACCCAGGACCCACTTCAGGACTTGGCTTGCCTGATCATATCTGATTCTTCCAGTTCTGCCTATGACCCCCCCCCCCCCCCCCGTGACTCTGTCTCTCCTCCTATGGGTGAGAATGAGAAGAAAGCAGAGCAGGTGCCCAGTGGAGGACCAGGCAGGGACTTCAGGCTCCTCTCACTTCTGTCTGCATAGGGAGGGATCCCTCATGTGCTTCTTCTGGTTTGTCCTTGACATCCCTGAGTACCAACGGCAGACGCTGAGCCCGGAGATGGTGCGCGAGCTCCTGGTGGCTGAGCTGCTGTCCAACAGCTCGACCCTGGCTTCCTATAGGACCGAATATGAGGTGGACCCTGAAGGCCTGGTGATCTTGGGTCAGTACTGGGAAGGGAATGGTGATGGTGGTTAGACCGGCAGGGATGGGGGAGGCTGCCCTGTCCTCAGGGGCGGGATGCTCAGGTGACCCCCTGTGACCCTGGAACCAGGACGACAGAGGGGCAAGGGGCGGATGGTGGTGGTGGGCGGCTGACCTTGGATAAACCTGGCTCGCCTCCTCTTGCCTGTTTTTATTTTCAGTGTCCTATTTATTTGGCTTTGCCCTTGTTTATTTGTTTGTTCATTTCCTTTTGACAGAAGCCAGCGTGAACGACATAGTCGTACTGAATTCCACGCTGGGTACGCTGCTGTGTCCTTGCTTTGGCCCCTTTCCTTTTGAATCCTAGGTCTTCTTGTCTGGTCCACTGTTGGGAGGCGGGGGTGGGTGGGTGCCTCAGGCTTCTGCTCTGGGGGCAGGGAGCTCCGACCTAGAGACACTGGGGATGTCCCGGGGTGGGGGAGGGCCCGGGTAAGGATTCTGAGCAAGGCTAAAGAGTGGGGGCCTCAGGTAGAAGTGTGTGTCTTGGATGTGAGTGTGAGTCAGGCGCTATGGGGGCGGGGGAAGGGCTGTAGGTCAGTTACCTGGAAACCTACCCTGCTGGCCACCATTCAACTCGATCTGCCCACCCACCCTTTTTCTTTCTGAAGGTAGAAACAGTCTTGCCTTGCCAATCCATGCTTGGTCCCTGGGTCACTCACAATTTAAACTGCTCTGTTGGAGGGGATGTTTCTGGCACATTCAAGAAATCTCTCTTTAACCTTTCCCTCCTCAGCTGGGCTGACCTGCCCTCCTCTCTGCCTGATACCACCACACTGCTAGAATCATTTCGCTTTTCTCCTGGAGGCCCCGCTGGCTTGGTGTTCAGTCCCGGGAAGCCAGGTGCAAGCTGGCTTCCCCTGTTGTGCAAGGCTAGGAATACCGTGCATGCTGTAGTCTGTGGACTGCTGACTCCTGGGATTGTGCACGTGCTATCTGGGCTAGTGTACCCTGTGACTCTGACACAAATCCTAGAGCTCAGATTCCTCCTAAACAAGCTAGTTTCCACCCAGAGCTGAAGGACGGGTGAGTGCCTCAACCCCTTTCAGAGGGGAAGGTGGCTTAAAATCCTAGTTACACCTGTTCTGATTGTGTTTCTACCTGCCCCAGGTGGATGGAAGCGCTGACCTCAAAGCACAGTTTAAAATTTAAAGCCACAATTCTCATACAGAGTTATGCTGAGCGGGGCCAAATATAACTGCCTTGATGACACAGGTCCTATTTTCATCCATCTATCTATCTATCTATCTATCTATCTATCTACCTATCTATCTATCTATCTATCTATCTATCGACCTATCTATCATCTATGTGCCTACCTTTATCTGTATATTCACTCTTTTTGTGTGTACCTGTCACCTATGTATATTTTCTCTCTGCACCTGTCTGTCATCCGTGGCAAGTCAATCTACAATGACATTGCAAAGTTAGTCACAATCTGGCTGGTGTTAGACACAACCAGGAGGTGAGGCGCTGACCTTGGGGTGACTTTTCTAGTGAGTCAAGATCTCTTAGTTAAAACGAAACCTCAAGAGCCTGTCCCCAGAAGTCACAATGAATCTGTGGCTTGGGGACAGGTGAGCGAGCTGCACCTGCAAGCCCACTCTGTAAGTGCCAGCCAGCTCGGGGGCTCTATGAGATGGCAGTGATTCCCCCTCCCCCGCCCAGAGACAGGGTTTCTCTGTGTAACATCTCTAGCTGTCCTGGACTCTCTTTGTAGACCAGGCTGGCCTTGAACTCACATCAATCTGCCCGCCTCTTCCTCCGCTGAGTGCTAGGATTAAAGATGTGTGCCACCACAACTGGCAGTGATTTCACTTTTAAATGATGGGAAAATTACTTGTGCAAATGTAGGGGTTTTTTTTCCTTCTAGAAGCTCTCTCATAGTAGCCCCGATGTTGACTCTTATCTTGAAAAGCCTTTGACATTTCTTTCTGGCCCTTTCCTGTCCAAGCCACAGACTTCTTGACCACACCAGTAGTTGCTGGGGACCTTGAAGAGCTCATTGTCATGAGCTGTAGGCATATTTACTGATTGGAACTGCAACATGGAAAAAACATTTATCGACCCACTGAACATCAAAACATTGAAATTTTTATATTTATTATGCAATCTTTGTTTTTGTTTTAAGACAGGGTCTCTCTATAGAGTTCTGGCTGTCGTGAAACTTGCTCTGTAGACCAGCTGCCCTTGAACTCACAGAGATCTACCTGCCTTTCCCTCCTGAGTGCTGTGATTAAAGGTGTGCACCATCATGCAGGCTTAAATTTTATTTTTAAGAAAATGAATCCCTGTGTAGCCCAGGCTGGCCCCAAACTCTTAATCTTCCTGCCCTAGTCTTTCAAGTGATAGGATTTCAAGTGTGGGCCACCATACTGGACTTTATTTTAAAAATAACAAGTCCATTCATATCAAGAACATATTTTTATATGAAGTGGCAGTTTTCCCTAAAACCAATTTGCCTTGAGGAAAGGCATTGTGACACCTGTCTGTCGATGTCTGTGGTAGCTGCACTTGTGAGTTTCTGTATTTGGTTTTCTGAAACATCACAGGCCACAGAGCTCTGGCATGCTCTGCTGTGTTCTCCAGAAGGCCAAAGACATAAGAGTCTTAGTGCTAATATGAAAAAAGAAACTGACCTTGACTCCTCAGGGCTCAGGGGTGTCACATTGAGAACTCTGTGTGTGGTCAGAAAGGCTCTTTGTATAGCCCTCTCTTTGCTTTATTCCACCTTGGGTAGTTTTATTTTTTTCATCACAGAAGATGGCTTTTATATCACACAGCTGAGTATGGTGGCACGGCACATATGTTGACCCCAGACCTCGGGAGGCTGAGGCAGAATCACAGGACCCTGAGAATTATTAGCCTGGGCTGCTTAGTTAGACCCTGTCAAAACAAAAATAACAGCCCAAATAAACCACCACCCTCATCTTATCTGCTTTGTGGGGATCCTTTGAAAGGTCATGGTCAGCAAGGTGTCAGTGTCAGCTTGGTCACCTTGAGTGCCCCAAGATAGACAGTGCTGAGCCTCCGTGCACTGTCCACATGCAGGCTTTGCTCCATTCCAGATCTGCTCTCATATAAAGCCTTGCACACCTGGTGGAGGAGTTGTGTTTCTGCTAGTGTGGGTGCCCAGAACTCCTGCTTCCCAGGACACAGAGGTCAAAAGACAGAGGAGCATTCAAACCCTCTTTTTTTGAAGTACTGGGATCGAACTCAGTGAGCATGCATGCCAGCCAGGAGACTCCACAGAACCACACCCAACCTGCTGGAACCCTTCCAGTAGACCGAGACCCCCCATGCCAGGCCCCTGCTTGCTTGCACTGTGGCCACTGTGCACTGGGTGAGACTGATCACACACACACACACACACACACACACACACACACACACACACACACACAGGAGCTCTGATCCCCATAGAGAGACAGACACACACAGAGTATCACAGGCTGGGTGCCAATGCTAGGACAGGGATGGGCTGTGAGGGAAAGAATGGTTCTGTGCAAGAGACAGAGGTGGACAGGGCTGCAAGGCAGAGGAAGGAGCCAGGTGAGGGAGTTCAGGCACAAAGGACGGAGGAGCTCTTGATTCAGCATCGAAAGCCTTCCTAGGGGCCCTGCGTCAGGTGTACGTTGGGCTTCAGGTGCAGGCTGAGTATCAGGCCCAAAGCTGGGATCTAGAGGGAAAAGCACCTTGGCCAGGGGAGACATGGCCCTTCAGGCCATGAATAAAGCCTAGGAAAGGCCAAATCCAGATATGCTTATGGAAATGCCTCCAGCCAGCAGCGGGGCAAGACTCTCAGCCATGTTTATGGTTAACAGTAGACAGGGGGACACACCCCTGTCTAGTTACTTTCCAAATATATATACCATTATTATTATTACTGTTGTTGTTGCTGTTATTACTATTGCCAGTGTAAGGCATGGGCTTGCAGCAAGGCTTAATGAGCAGAGACCCCTATGAAAAACCAGTCTCTCTATTCCCCAGGCAAATGCCTGGGCAGCCTCTGTATCCGGGAGATCTGTGTCCCACTGGAGTGTGGCTGGCCAGGGCAGGAGAGGGAGCTGAACGACAGGTGGTAGCCCCAGCCTTTCCTGGCTCTGAGCACCAAGCAGAAGAGAGGACATGGATTATGTTTATATACGCCAGAAAGCAGAGTGGCCAAGCTATTGGCCAGGGTCACACACGTGAGGCATGCTGGTGCCAGGATGGTAGTGGGTACCTCCCGGGTCTCGGGTTCAGTCCTAGATTCCCAGAGCCTGCTGGCAGAGTGCCCGGGCCTCCACGTTTCATGAAGCTTAGGGCCAGGCTTAGTGGTTTACTCCGGAAGGCACAGCTTTGCTAGCTCTGGCATGGCATCCAAGCTCATGGATTAAATGAGCTTTCAGCAAATTCAATTTTATAACTGCATTTAATTTATTGTCCTTAATAAGGAAACTAAGTGTACTAAATTAAGTTGAATTTAATGGGGGAGGCTATCCTGGGGTGTGGGGTCTGGTGAGATGCAGGAGGAGGTGTGAAGTGAAGGTGGCCGTGAGGTTGGCTGGAGCTGAGGCTCCAATGGGAACAGCTGTGGGGCGACAGGCCACAGACCTTTCTCCCTCTCCTCACAGGCACAAGAACAGCCATTGCTTTTCCTTAGTGCCTATGGCATTTCTGGCTCCATGTTGAGTACCCTGGTGTGTACTGGCCTCAGCCCGTGGCAGCACCGTTCGCATGTGCCCCTGGCCTCACTGTACAGAAGGGAAAGCCAGCCATGGTGTGGAAAGTACCCAGAGAGCTGCTAGGGGCAGGGAACAGGGTGGTGGGTGTGAGGTGCTACACCTGGGGCCTGGCAGCTTCCCTGCATGTTTGGCATCAGCCATTTAACTCTCCTGGGAGGATGAGGCAGTGGTCTTTCAGCCTGCTCAGTGTCACTCCAGGGGAATCGATGTTAGATTGTATAGCCTAGCCTTGCCTCACCTTCTATGGCTCCCGTGCTGGTCCTATGTATTTCCGGGTCTGCCTCCTTGTCCTACCTTGTTCTCTTGTAATGCCTGCTCTGTGATCAGATTCTGAAGTGCTCCCTTCAGGCCTGTGACCTTCCTTCTATCCAGGCACCCTGTTTTGGGCCCAAGGTCTTCCATTTCCGTGCTAGCTGTGCCTGGCATTCCTCCTGGCACTCAGGCCTTAGTCAGTTTGTTGAGTGAATAAATGAATGAATGAACGAATGAGTGCATTAGTCAGGGGCTGAACAGGGAAGCTAGGTGGGTGCCCAAGCCTGCCCCAGCCCCAGGCCCTCTCCTCTCTGCCCTCCACCATGGCTGAGGAAAGCCTTGTGGCCACTCCCCTGTCTCTCTTTCTGGCTAAGGGCTCTGTCCCTCTCCACCTCCAGGTTGTTACCGTTACAGCTATGTGAAGCCGGGCCAGGTCCTCCGATTGAGGGGACCCGACCAGCAGGCCACTAGCTGTCTGTGGCACCTGCAGGGCCCTGAGGACCTCATGCTCAAAGTGCAGCTCGAATGGACCCGGGTTGACTGCAGGGACAGGGTAGCGATGTACGACGCAGCTGGGCCACTGGAGAAGAGACTTATTACCTCGTGAGTCCCCGGAGGGCTGGGGGAGACCCAGGGTTAAAGGTCATGCTCCACATACTAACCAGGTGCTGCAGCCTCAGGCCCATGTAGCAAGCCGCGGTCCCCAATCCTTTCTCAGAGCCTCAGTTTTTCCATCTGGATGTAACTAACCAGTTATTTTGGGGGGTCCCTAAGGTCTGCTCTGGGAGGGCACATGGCTTGTTAGGACATTCTAGAATCTGGCCCGCAGTCTGGTATTTCAACCACCACTCTGCTGTATCCTAGGTGTGTGCCTTAAGTCAAGGAGTTTACTCTTTTGAACCTCGGTTTTTCTCATCTATAAAATGGGTGTCTACTCTTGCTCACCGTCTGGTGACATAGAAAATAGCCAAGAAATGTGGCCATTGTGGTCCTCATCCTATACTGGGTAACTGGGGGCCTCTAGGGCCCTGGGCATCTCCTCCAGGATGAGCAGAGGGGTGCTGGCCCTGTAAGGTTCTGCAAGAAGTGGGGTAGGCAGGGCTGAGTTGTGCCATTGTCTGCTGAGAACTTACTTTGTGCCAGGGGACAAGGCGGTGTCATCTCTGCATCTCCTGGGTCATGCCATCTTGCACTCTTCTCTGCTCCATCAGGGTCTACGGGTGCAGCCGCCAGGAGCCTGTCATGGAGGTGCTGTCGTCAGGCTCTGTCATGGCTGTGGTGTGGAAGAAGGGTTTGCATAGCTACTATGACCCCTTCCTGCTCTCAGTGAGGTCTGTGGCCTTTCAAGGTGAGGGTCTCCAAGGACAGAGGGGAACATGGGCAGGAGCCCTGGTCTCTGGTGGCATGTGCTATGTTGTCTCCGCCCTATCGGTGATGGAATGGGTCTGGAGTCATCCACTGTGCAGTAGTTTCTGCCCCACCCACCCCCTTCTCTCCTCTCTTACCTCTCTCCCCTTTTCTCCTTCACATCCCTCCCAGGACCAACCCAGCTTTTAGCAAGTTTAAGATTGTAGGGAGTGGGCGGTCATGGCACACACCTTTAATCCCAGCACTTGGGAGGCAGAGGTAGATGGATCTCTGTTAGTTCAAGGCCAGCCTGGTCTACAAAGTGAGTCCAGGACAGTCAAGGCTACAGAGAGAAACCCTGTCTCAAAAGAAAGAAAGAAAGAAAGAAAGAAAGAAAGAAAGAAAGAAAGAAAGAAAGAAAGATTTGGACTGGAGAGATGGCTCAGAGGTTAAGAGCACTGGCTGCTCTTCCAAAGGTCCTGAGTTCAATTCCCAGCAACCACATGGTGGCTCACAACCATCTATAATGTGATCTGATGCCCTCTTCTGTTATGCAGGAGTATATGCAGGTAGAACACTGTATACATAATAAATGAATGTTCAAAAAAATTGTAGGTACTTGGTCCTGGCAGGGCACCCTCAAGAGACCTCCCTTGGCTCTTTTCTAGCCTCACCCACACTCTTTCTGCCTCCCACTTCCTGTCCTACCCCTCTCCCCCCTCTGGCTATCCTCTGGGTTGTCAGAACTAAACTTGAGGACCCTGCCTAAGCTAGGGTTAGGGGTCTCGTTAGGGACTCTTGCTGCGTTTCCCTGCCTGTGTGATTGTTCCTTCTTAGTCTCCTGGATTCTCCCCGGCCTTTCCTCCAGGGGCCCATATCTCCAGCTGGCCCTGCAGGGTGTTACAGCTGGCCTTCTCTTGGGTTCTCAGGCACCATAGTCTACAGGAAAAACCAAGGAAGGGATTGGGGCTCTGGGCTCTAAGAAGAGGTGACTTGGGAACCCAAGGTCACTACATTGCTGCTTCCAAGCCCTGAGTCCTTCCTGAGTAACTCGGCCAAGTCTCTCTTCTCTCATCTAAAACTCGTCAGTGTGTGTGTGTGTGTGTGTGTGTGTGTGTGTGTGTGTGTGTGTGTGAAAATTTGGTTTCTTAAAAAAAACAACAGGTATGTTGGGAATATGTTTTTGTTTAATCCAAGGTGTGGGACATGGGTGGCTTCAGATTGTCTACAGCAGCTGACTACGATTTGCCTCATGCTCTAGCAGGGGCATAGTTTTGCCAGCTGGGGATAGTTCGTGTTTGGAATTCTGGGGACTCTTCAGATAATACATAAATGCTAGAGCCCGAGAGAAGGGCCCCTGCTGGTGCTGGTGGTGGTGGTTGTTGTTTGCTCCTGCTGCTGGTTGCTGTTTGTCGCTGTTTGCTGGATTGCTGGTTGGAGATCAAACCCACCCCAAGGAACTCAATGCCCCTAATCAGCAGGAAGTAGTCTAATGATATTGACAGCTCCTTTCCCCTCTAACCTTGTACTGGGTGGTTGAAAGGGATAGGGATGGTGTCAGGAGGTAGGAAAAAGAACCCAACAAAGTAGCCAAAAGTCTGGTTACAGTGGTGTGTGCGCGTGCGCGCTATGTGTTGTGTGTGTGTGAGGTCTGTGGGGGGGGGGGGGCGTTGGTGGGATGTACTCCAGGGCTTTCACACAAGGTTAAGCAAATGCTCTAGCATGGGGGCATGCCCTGAACCCCTCCAAACCTCTCTGCAAAGCTGTACAGTGAGGCTTGCTGTGAGCATATTTTGCATTCTGTTAAGTGCAGTGTTCAGGTCCCTCAGCGAGTCACCTGGCCGGCAGACGGAACATGCTATATTCATTGCACCTGCTCACCACTGGGTGAGCTGTGCACTCTCCCAGGCCCTGCCCCCGCCCAATTTATGGATGAGGAAACTGGGGCACATTTACATAGCCGTGTTTGGCCCCAAGCTTTGCTGTTAGAAGTAGTGGGGTGCAGTGAGGCAAAGTGGGGGAGGGCCAACAGACCTAACCTGATAGCTTTTCTTGGATTCAGACTGCCAGGTGAACCTGACACTGGAGGGCCGGCTGGACCCACAGGGCTTCCTCCGCACACCCTACTACCCCAGTTACTATTCACCCAGTACCCACTGCTCCTGGCATCTCACTGTGAGTTCTACCCCACCTGCAGCCTGTCCTCTGCCCAGAGCAATTCACAGGGCTTCAGCACCTGGGAGGGGAGGGGGCAACATCCAACAGGCTAAGTACAGTGCGGGAGGGTGGCGACTGTCGCTTGCTTCTCTGAGGAGGTAGGTACCCCAGCTTGACTGTACCCTATGTGACACATGTTTACCTGTCCTCCCTTCCCAGGTACCCTCTCTGGACTATGGCTTGGCACTCTGGTTTGATGCCTATGCACTGAGGAGGCAGAAGTACAACCTACTATGTACTCAAGGCCAGTGGATGATCCAGAACAGGAGGTAGCTCCCCCGCCCCCCCCAATCCCTCACAGGGACCCCAAGCCCTCCTACCCCAGCCTAGAAGGTAGTAGAGGCTGAAGCTGGCAAAGTCTGCTGTGACTATTCCCACTGTCCTGACCACTCCCATTCCAGCCCCCCTCCATTCTCCAGATGCCCCCCCTCCCCCACAGTAGGCCTGAGGTGCACATCTCATCATCCTGTCCATCCCAGGTGGGTAACAGTGGAGCTGCCTTGGCTTCTGTAACCATATATCCGACACCTTATGATGACCTCACCAGTTGTGGGGTAGGGTGTAGGACACACCATCATGACTCTACCAACTGTAGGGATGGGACAGTGGGGACAAGGCCCAGGGCACTTGAGAGCACATGGAGGCACTGCTCACAGTTATTTCACTCCCCTACAGCTAGAGGATATTGGTGCTGTTGGCTTCCATAGGGACTGCAGTTCTCAGGGTTGCCCTGTGCACGTGTGTTCCCTGCAGTGGTCACTTGGCCTCCTTGCACGAAAGTTACTAGCTAAGCATATCCTCTTATGAGTTCGCAGGGGATAGAGGGAGCTGTGAAGTGAGACATGTAGGGGGTTGGGGAGCTGGCCAGGAAGATATGGATGGACAGTCCCCTAGGGCCAGCGACTGAGGACACTGCTAGGCCCCACTTACCCATTGGTTGATCTTATTCTAGAGAGAGGATGGCAGGGAGTGACAATGCTTACTTTTTCCAATTCATCAGGGACAGTGACAAAGTGGGGGTGGGGTGGGGGTGGGGTTAAAATGACCATCGTGTGATATGGGCCCATGCTGTTGGGGTGACAGGCCCACTCACTTGTGTGACATATGCCTGTGATATCTAGGGAACAGAAGCTGTCTGCATGGAGAAGGGTGCTATCATAGGTGCCCTTCTCCTTCAGAGAGCTCCCTTGGCCACCTGCCTGCACTGAGAGTAGCTGGTTTCTTGTTTCCACATCAGAGCCCAGGTAACCCTGGCATTGGCCTGTGACTGGGTTCTGTGAATGAAGGTGCCGTGCTTTCAGCCATGACCCCTCCCTGAGTGAAGCCGCTATCTCTGAGAGGCCAGAGGGAGTGGGAACAGCCTTGGGTCTGGCACCTTCTTGCAGCCTGTGCCCATGGCTATCCCATTAGTTTAGGCTGGCCCTGTACCAAGTGCTGTGAGCACCTGAGCTCAATGCCCAGCATAAGCACCAGCTTCCCTGGGGAAACCCAGATGGGGCACAGTAAGGCCCCTCCCAATGGTCACAAACTCTGGCTACTCTGCTTCCTTCTTGGACAAGACTTAACCTCTCCCAGCCTTGGGAACTCATCTCAGTATACTGAGGCTTGGATGGGCTCCTGAGGATGACGTGCTCACCTAGCATATAGCCTAGCAATTCCTGGGTTCTACCCCAGTAACAGTCATAAGAAAGAAAGAAACAAACAAAGTGCATGGGCCTGCAAGATGGCTCAGTGGGTAAAGGCACTTGCTGCCAAGTCAGAGGACCTGAGTTCAATCCCTGGAACCAACATGGTGGAAGGAGAGAACTGACTCCCAAAAGTCATTCTTGGATCTCCACAGACCTGCTATGGCAAACTGAAGTGCCTTTCTACCACAGAAACAAACGAACAAAACAAAGAGCATGAAAGAGACCAGGCCCTTCCCTTCTGCTTAAGACTAAACATGGTGGTGGGTGGCGAGTGCACCAACCGCAATTGCTGACTGGCTCTCACTCGGTGCCAGGCAGCCATGGAAATGGAGTGTGTGCTTCCCACAGTCTAGCAAGGAAGTCATATTCAAATCATGTCCCCACTTGTTTCTGTGGCTATAACAAAATCCCCAAGGCAGGGTAGTTTATAAAGAATAGGGTTTTGCTTAGCTCACGGTCACGAAGGCTGGAGGTCTAAGAGCATGGCACCAGGCTCTGGCTTTCTGCTGAGTCACAACATGGCAGAAGGTGTCATGTGATGATGCTGGGCCAAACTGGCTTGCATGACACGGCCAGTTGAGACCACCTTGAATGCTCCTATTCCTTTTTCCGATAAGTCTGGGGTAGATTAATACATTTACCAAGTGTAGCCCCTGACTCAATCACTTCCTGAAAATGTCCTTCCTCCAAACGCTGTTAGCATAAGACTTCGGAGCTCTGGCTACCACGTATTTCAGGGACTTGCCGGAAGCCTCATGGCAGTGGGGACGCTGAGGCACAGGGACTGAGTCATTTGCTAGAAGCCCCTGTAGCTTGTGACATCATCACTGAGCTCGGGGGAGCCCCGGGGCATGACTGCCCAGCTGTGTCTGTCCACGTATGCATTCAAGAATGCTTACTTAGGTGGTTTCCCCTCAAAGGCTCCAAGCAGCCTGAGTAGCTGTCATTTCTCAGTAGAGCTAATCCCAGCCAGGACACCTGCCTGTGGCTCTCACCTGTTCCTCTGAGAGCAGCTGGTTAAGTCCCACCTCATCGCAGCCCTTCATTTGGGATGCAGGGTCCCCAGTGGGAACGATTTCCTTGTCCCATGCAATGCCTAATGAAAGGCAAGGCATGATGGGAAGGAGCGACACAACAGAAGTCTGGGGCCCTGTCTCTGGTTACTGTGGGCTGATAAAGATACATCATTGCTGGGAAATTCTCTGAAGAGCGTGAATTGGAAAATTTGCTGGGGCTTGAGAGATGGAGGAGGGGGGAGAGAGAGAGAGAGACAAGGTCCTTTGGTCCAGCCATTGAGGGGTACAGGGGAGAGGTGGCTGAACCCCTGCCCCCAGGTACCAGTCTAATGACAAGGGGCCCTTTCCACTGGTTGGGCATCCTTAGCCCCTATGCCGCCCTCCTTGTTTTCTCTCTGGTTCTTCCTGCTGTCCTTATGGCCCAGCAGGGTCCTCTTGCCCTCCAGTGGCCTGCAAAACAGTTGAGACTCTTGTCTTTGTAAGATCTGACTGCTGGCTGCTGGGTTTCCCAGAACCTCCTCACTGGGCGCTACCACAGCGATAGCTTCCCCCGTTCCAGGAACCTGCCCTCATTTCCTCTCCTGTGACGTCACTCTCCTGTGACTGGCCTGACCCTTTCCCTTAGCTTCCAGCCCTGAGATAAGGTGGAAGGACAGGTTTCAGTGGCCCATGGCAGCCCTCTGTGGCTTGGCCTTGCTCTAGGTGGTCCCTCTGTTTCCCCAAGGCCCTGTGGCCAGTGCCACCTGCAGCCACCTTGTGTCAGGTGCCACTTTCCCCAGGTCCTCTCTGAAATGTCTGCGAAGAGGTGAGGGGCAGCAGAGGGTTCTCACCTAACTACAGTGCTGCCACCACACTTACTGAGGCCTGAAGTTTGCTGAGGTCCGGAAGCCTGCCCCCAAGGTCACACAGCTTGTCAGGTGGCAACGTTAAGATAAACTCAGCTCTACAGGACTAGGCAAATACTCTGGCACTGTCCCTTCCTCAGTGCTGTCTTTCTGCCCTCCTCCCTTCAGCTTGTCCTTTAGGAAAAGGCATGTAGGATGTGAGGCCTGGCCCTTCCCCACTCCTTCTCTCCCGCTGTGCTTCTGCCCATCCACCCAGCATCTCTTTCCTCTGTGGGGAGCTGCTGATGTGTCAGGTTGACGGGTACTCGCTTAGCATCTGGATGAGGCCAGAGGGAAAGATTCTCTCCAAACTCACGGGAGCAAGGCAGGCCACAGGGTGCCGCAGCACCTTCTGACTCCAGCATTTAGCTTCTGAGGTTAGAGGGTCTGGTGGAGAGGAGGAATGGAAGGCCAGAAGCTCAAAGGACCACACATGGCCCACATGAGTGAATCTTAAATTTGCTCCAGGATGCTCCCGGCTGCCCTGTCTGCTTCCTGGGGCCCTTCCTAGGGTAGCAGCCCATGATAACTATAAGTTATCGTAACTATAACATGAGTATGTGTATATATATATATATACACTCAATGAAACAATCGGGTTTCCCTTATCTTGAAAAGGGCTGTGCTTGCCCCAGGGCGCCCCCTGGTGGTGCGTGTCTCTATCAACAGCGGCTGGGCTCTGCCGCCTCTCTCTTTACTTTCCTACCCTTGCTGACACAGGTTAAATGCCCATGTCAGGAGTTAAACCTGAGAAGCTCATAAATGTGTGTTTCATCAGTTCCTCTCAGTTACTTGCGGTAATCTGTGGCCGGAAAAATACTTAAGTGGAAAATTCCAGAAGTGAATCTGTTTCATTAGCTACTTGGCCTCTTTTAGAGCCTGATTTACAAAGAGACTTAACACTGACATATGTGTATAGGCAGAGCACAGTACAGGTAGTCTGTGGCACTGCTTGGGATTGCTGGTGTCCAGGGGGGTGTCTGGGAGTGTCTCAGGGGAAACTACCATGATTTCTTTTAAATGCATGCTTTAATGTAAATAATATATATATTTTTAAATCACTTTTTCCACCCGGTGTGGTGGCACAGGCCTTTAGACCCAGCACTGGGGAGGCAGAGGCAGGCGGATCTCTGTGAGTACAAGGCCAGCCTGGTCTACAAGGTGTGTCCAGGACAGCAGGGCTGTTACACAGAGAAACCCTGTCTTGAAACAAACAAACAAACGAACGAACGAACAAGCAAACATCGCTTTTCCCATAGCCCTGCCCACTTCCTGAGCCATCCTCTGAGGATAACAATCCAGGATTATATCGTTTTATCCACAAGAACCTGTGTTTCCTTAACCTGTAAAAAAAAAAGAAGCGGGAGGAGTGCGGGTAAAGGCCAGGCTTGCTCTGCACCACCCCCTGGTGGCGATCCTTTCTATGACAGGCAGCTAGGCTGTGGGGATATAGGGGCTCTTAAAAACAACTCCTTTTCAGGACCCCTTAATTTGCCTTGAAACAATGGAGTACCCCAACATCTAGTGACACAAATATCAACCATTCAAATCGTTTGCAGATTCTTTTTGTTGTTGTTGTTGTTTTGTTTTGTTTTTCGAGACAGGGTTTCTCTGTGTAGCCCTGGCTGTCCTGGACTCACTTTGTAGACCAGGCTGGCCTCAAAGGCACAGCAATCCACCAGCCTCTGCCTCCTGAGTGCTGGGATTAATGGCGTGCCCCACCATACCCAGCTCACTTGTAGACTCTTTATTAACTGGCTTAATAGTCCAGGACTGGCACCCTCACACACCTCCATCTGCCATCACTTAATGGGGTACCAGCCACCTATCTGGAAAATTCTGCTTTGTTGCTGTGAGGGAGGGAGGGAAGGAGGGAGGATTAAATGGCATTAAAGTATCACTATAAAGGTGACTTTTAGGCTTCAAGGGGTCTCTCTCTCTGAACTGCACTTGAAGCCAGAGTCTGGCTAGAATCCTGACGGTGAGCCCCAGGGGTTTGGGGTACGGCTAGATCTCCAGGGTGTCCCCTGCAGTGAACTAAGTTGGAGGGGCCTGCACAGCTTTTCAGTCGTCTCTGTCCATGGGTTGAGTGTGCCTGCCTGGTTGGTCGATGGCCAGCTATCTGTAGACAAGAAAGCCACGCCCCTGTGCTTGGTGTGGGATGAGGGACAGCAATCTATAGGTGGTTGACAGGCTGAGGTCCCCTGCCTCTGCAGACGCATGGAAGCTTTTTGTAGATGCAAAGTTGGCAGAAATGATTCCCCCCGGCCCCTTTACGGAACAAAGAGGGAAAGTAAGACTCAAAGCAGGTTCTTGCCTTGCCAGAATCTCAGAGCCCATGGGTGACTAGGGCTAGAATCTGGACTGAATTTTACCTCCCCGCCGCCGGCAATGGGGAGCCACTGCAGGCTTTTGAGCAGAGAGAAGACATAAACAAGCTCCGTTCTAGGTGACTGAGCAGCCACCCACAGGAGAAATCAAGATGGCGGGAGTGTGGGGGGCGGCGCCATTGCTTCCGGTTGCCTGTTCCTTACCCCATTGGTGTCTATGGACCGAGGCTGTTTGTTCCCTTGGCTGGGAAACCAGTCCCTGCATCTGAGCCATCTCTGGTCGCTCCTAGGCTGTGTGGCTTCCGCACCCTGCAGCCATATGCTGAGAGGATCCCCATGATGGCTTCCGCTGGTGTCACTATCAACTTCACTTCCCAGATTTCCCTGACAGGCCCGGGTGTGCAAGTGTACTACAGTTTGTACAACCAGTCAGACCGTGAGTACAGTGTGTATGTGTGTGTGTGTGTGTGTGTCTGTGTGTGTGTGTGCACTCATCCTATCCCTTTGCTGTCCCTAGATGTACACAGACATTTATGGGGCTAGGCCACAGTGAGGGTGCTGTGCCTGTGTGCATGTATGTGTGTAGTGCGCTGGGCAGGCTGTCACATGTATCCCTGTGTGTGTGCTGACTGGATGTGGCTTTGCACAGGCCACGGACACAGGCACTGGAGCAGGTGCGTGGGCACCTGATGATGCGTATGTAAGGATACAGGTGCATACATCTCATGCCATGTATCCTAACGGTGCCCTTCTGCTTCCACGGCCTCCTGTGGGTCCCCAGCCTGCCCGGGAGAGTTCCTCTGCTCTGTGAATGGACTGTGTGTCCCTGCCTGCGACGGGATCAAGGACTGCCCCAATGGCCTGGATGAGAGAAACTGTGGTGAGCAGCCGGCCATCTTCCCTCCTCTCTCCCTGCACTGATTTGAGACTACTCCCCCCTGCCCCGTGTGGTCCCTTATGAGCACCGAGGAACCCAGGGCTCTTGTACTGTGTCAGAATGACAAGATGGAGTCAGCATGGAAAAGTGGCTTCCCCAGAGCCAACCTCCCTTGCCCACCACCACCTGAGGCAATGGCTGGGACAAGCTGTGACCCTCAGCTGAGATTTCTCTTTCCATCATAGGCAAATATGCCAGTTATCTGTCCTGGCCAGTCTTCTGAAAGATAACCAAGAGAGGAGGGCAGAACCAGGCAGGGATGGCTGTTGGGCTGAGACTGTCTGTGACTGGGATCCAGGGTAGGAATCTCTCTCCTTGAATGGAGCGGGCCCTCATCCCTCTAGCGTGAGGCAGGTGGTCCCCAGACTAGGGCTCTCAGGAACAATTCTGAGCAAACGCCAGCTTCCGGCCCCTAGAACCACCATCCAGGCATCAGAGGATCATGGTTCTGGGTAGTGGTGCTCTGCACCTGCCTTGTCGATTCTCAATCTGAGGGTAGAGAAAGAGGGGGAGATGTTTCATATTTGGCCCTGGATGTCTGGGGACCTTGGACACATCACTCATGTCTGTTCCCACCAATGAATTGGGGCTTTCCAGGACTGCTTTGTTCAGAAGTGAGAAGGGCCGGGCGTGGTGGTGCACGTCTTTAATTCCAGTGCATGGGAGGCAGAGGCAGGCCTGTGTGTTCGAGGCCAGGCTGGTCTACAAAGCGAGTCTAGGACAGCCAAGGCTATACAGAGAAACCCTGTCTAAAAAAAAAAAAAAAAAAAAAAAAAGAAAAAGAAAGAAAGAAAGGAAAAACAAACAAACAAAAACAAAAACAAAACCCAAACCAAAAAATAGAAGTGAGAAGGGTCTGTGATGGTGAACACTTGATACAGGGAGCATCTGCTGCCACTGTAAAGCCTCAACCTGGTCCTCTGTGCCCACAGTCTGCAGGGCCACGTTCCAGTGCCAAGAGGACAGCACGTGTATCTCACTGCCTAGGGTCTGTGACCGGCAGCCTGACTGTCTCAATGGCAGCGACGAAGAGCAGTGCCAAGAAGGTAGGCGGTCCCTGCCCAGGGTCTCCGGGCAAATCAAATGGGGTCACAGCAACACCTACTGCTATAAAGGTCTCTGTCCAAATACCATCAAACCCGCTGTGCCTATGCCAACATGTTCAGCTGTCTGCTTGGAGGTCTGTCTGTCTATCTATCCACCCACCCACCCACTCATCATCCACCCTTCCTGTCCACTGTTTCACACATTCACTGTTCCTCCATCGATCCACCGACCTAGCAGTCATCTCTCTGTATTGTTCCCTCCCATCGAGTCATCCACCCACTGGTCCAGCTGACAAACCAACCCACACTGGTAGGCTACCCAGTGATGAGTCAGGTGCAGTGAGCGGGTAGAAATAAGACAACAGGGATGTGGTACCTGCCCTCAAGGTAATCAGAGGAAATGATGGGTTGCCAAAAGCCTTTGGGACACCATGTACAGTGGTGTGGGAAGGCAGGGAGCACGGGAGACTTTTTAGAGGAAGTATGCTTTTTGCTGGGCCATTCAGAGAGCTGGGTTTAAACAGACTGGAGGGAAGGAAGAGAGGAGAGCATGCGCAGTGTGGGTGGGATGTCCATTCCAGTAAAGAGCAGAGTGGGGGCTTTGACTGCTGGGGGAAGGTGGCCTTGCTCTTGGGTCTCTAGCCTGATAAGGAGAGGCCTTCACCCTCAGGAGCCTGATGGGAGTTTGAAGTCAGCAGTTCTATCTAGTCTGAGAGGGAACACAGCCTCCCTGTCAATGGGCCTGGCTAAATGTGGGGTGGGAGGAGACCCTAGAGGAAGTTTGGGGAACCCTTTGGTATGACTGAACCCCCCATCTTTAGTCCCACCCCCGCCTCTCCTGGTGCCATTTTTCCGGGTCTCACTTTGGAAGGCCCACCTTGGTGGTTCAGAGACCCACCTCTGGTGGCCTGCCCGGTCCCCTCCATCCCAGGAGTGCCCTGTGGGACATTCACCTTCCAGTGTGAGGACCGGAGCTGTGTGAAGAAGCCCAACCCAGAGTGTGACGGGCAGTTGGACTGCAGGGACGGTTCAGATGAGCAACACTGCGGTGAGCCTGCCAGCTGTGGCTGTACAAGAAGACCAGGCTTTGGGGGAGCGGGGCAGGGCCCTCATGGGGAGGCCGGAGGGGGCGTGCCACGGTATGAATGGTCTGTGCCTGTCCGTCTTTACAGCCTTTTCCTGGCCTGTCTCTCCTTTTCCCTGTCTCTCTCCACTACTTTCCTTTGTTTTCTGTCTCCATTTCTCACTAGCCTTTCTTCCCCTCTTCCCTCTTCTCTGTCCACCCTTGGCCCTCTCCCACCCCCAGACTGTGGCCTCCAGGGCCCCTCCAGCCGCATTGTGGGCGGGGCCATGTCCTCCGAGGGTGAATGGCCATGGCAGGCCAGCCTCCAGATTCGGGGCCGACACATCTGTGGAGGGGCTCTCATCGCTGACCGCTGGGTCATAACAGCTGCCCACTGCTTCCAGGAGGACAGGTGAGGGGATAACACAGGGCCTGGAGGTGGGCACAGGGAAGGCCACAGAGAGGTACAGTGTGTGCAGCCTGTACTCAGACAAAGGAAAGGGTAGAGAAGAGCCCCAGGCTGGCTGCCGAGACATGCAAACATGCTGTGTGTCACTCGGCTGGTTGTTCAACCGTTCTGTGTCCTCTTCTTGCTTTAGTTTAACTATCTTTCGCTTAGTCCATTAATCCAACAACTGTGCGCCTCCTGCGTGCCAGGCGCTATGCTGGGCGTCAGGAGAGAGAGCACGAGGCAACTGCCCAAGCTGCTCAGATGCCATAACCCTTAACAAAATCGGAACAGTGACAGGGTGCGGGGTGGCCTAGGGAAGCTCTCAGGGGACATCTCACTGGCACCCCAAACCTCTTTTCCTGGAGAGATGAAACCCCCACTTCCAGTCCTAACCAGATCTGAGCTCCAAACCCCTCAGGCTCCTCCCATGGAAGCCGGCTCTCCTGTGACCTCTATTGGCTTTTCTGGGCACCTGTTTGTCTTCCCCAGGCACAGGGTGCGCTGCCCACCTGCTCTTAGCTCTCTGACAATTTCTTCACTAAGCCCCCCACCCACCCACCTTGCTGAGTCTGCAAAATGGGCTACAAACAGGGAAACACTGCTGCAGGCCTAGCACTGGGCTCTTCTTCCCTGTCTCATTGGAGTCTCTTTCAAAATTGGAAGTAGAGAATGTGCCCATTTCATAGATGACGCGGCTGAGGCCTAGAAGAGGCCATGCTTAGCTAGAGATGAGGCTTGCAGGGGGTGTGGGGGGGGGGTGGAGGCCAGGCATGTGCTCAGTCAACCCTGTACATTAGGCAAGGGCTTGAGAGAAGAGAGGAAAGACCATAGAGGGAGACAGGATCTCCCACCCCACTGGGAAGGCTGGCTATTACCCCGCCCCTGGAAATTAAGCAGCTCAGCTGTGACGCCTCCTCCTGCCTCCCACCCAGCATGGCCTCCCCGAGGCTGTGGACCGTGTACCTGGGCAAGATGCGGCAGAACTCACGTTGGCCAGGCGAGGTGTCCTTCAAGGTGAACCGCCTGTTCCTGCACCCATATCACGAGGAGGACAGCCATGACTACGACGTGGCCCTGCTGCAGCTGGACCACCCTGTGGTGTACTCGGCCACTGTGCGCCCCATCTGCCTGCCTGCGAGCTCTCACTTCTTCGAGCCAGGCCAGCACTGCTGGATCACAGGCTGGGGAGCCCTGCGCGAGGGTGGTGAGCAGGGGCAGGTGGCGGGATCTGGGACACAAGGGGGCAGGCTTGGAGGAGGGCTGTCAGGGTGGCCAGGCCCTCCGGCTTTGAACGGAACTGGACTTGAGAAAAGTCTGTAACACGGCCTGTGGGTCCTACCACCCTCCTGGCTCTCTTTTGCCTTGTATGGCACTGAAGAACTTAAGCAGGGGGCATGCGTATGGGCTTAATGACGGGTAGGGATGCCAAAGTTTGGCTGTGTGAACCTTGTGGGGGAAGTCGGGGGGGGGGGCCGGGGTCAGGTGAGGCTCTACATTACTGTAGCCTGCACTGAGGGGAAGATGTCATATAAGCTACTCTCGGCTTAGGGGTGGGAACTATGGCCCCATTTTGTTGGTGAGAAAACTAACGCCCAGTCCCTTAGTTACTGAAACCACCCAGTCAAGATAGCTGCACAGGGACGTGGATTGCGGGCTGACCTCCTTCTGGGGCCCAGTGTTTTCTGCTCCTGCAGCTTCTTCCTGGCCTTAATTGATGGGAGCTGCCCTCTCCGGAGGCTTCCTTTCTGTTCTGCAAAGGTAGGCGCGGCTGGCTTACCTGCAGTCTTGACTGCGACTTTGGCCCGTGGTGACTGACCACCCTGAAGTAGAGGGCAGGTGTGTTGTGGTGCTGGGGGTTGAGGAAGGGGCTCTTGAGTGCCGAGACAAATGCTCCGCCACCCGGCCACACCCTGATCTTGACAGAGATACCCTAAAGATGGGGACTCTGAGCCTCAGAAAGGTGACATGGCCAGGATGGCAGTGGCAAAGCAAGGGTTGCTCGCATGACCCCTCGCTCAGCAACACACACACACATGTGAGCACCTACAATGTGTCAAGCATTGAGGCCTACAGGGGGCATGAAGAGGAGGACTCTCTTGGGGCAGGAAGACAATGGTATGAGATACCACAGACAGGCACAGGAAACAGCTCAGAGAAGACACCTGCCCTGCATGGCGGCAGGAAGGATCTACATCAAGGCTGAAATGGCTGGTAACCAAGTGTCCATGGTGAAGGCATAGGCGTCACATAGAAAGATCTAAGAATATGACCAGCAGCCAGCTGGAGGGGGGGCTAGGACAGGTGTGGCTAGAGGAAGGCCTCGGAGGACAGGTGAACCTTGAGGGCCACCACAGGGAATCTTGAGTGGGGAGTCCTTTCCACCTACACCTCAGAACCAAAGAGGCTTCAAAACCCCAATGTCTGGCCCAGCACTAGACTGGTGGATACAATCCCACAAGAGCTGGGACAAGATCTGGGCTGAACAGCAGGGGCCATTAAGGAGTTAAAAGGACAGGGAAGGGCCGTACTCTTTGATGGGATCCTCCAGCGGCCACAACAGAACATGGGGAGTCTGCCTGAGCCTGAAAGCCCTTGAGAGGAATGAGGAAAGAGAATGCTCTAACAGGCTTTCCAGGCATGAAGGCGGGGGGTGGGGGTGGGGGTCTGCTGTCACAAGTGGTACAGAGGAGTCACAAGTGACAGGGCAAGTAGGAAAGGCTCCTGAGAGGTCGGGATGACCACAGTGGGGAGCAGGTTCCTAGACACTCAGTTTTGCTTGTCCAGGTCCCGGTAGCAGCACTCTGCAGAAAGTGGATGTACAGCTGGTCCCTCAGGACCTATGCAGTGAGGCCTATCGCTACCAGGTGACCCCGCGCATGCTCTGTGCTGGCTACCGCAAGGGCAAGAAGGATGCCTGCCAGGTAACTACCTGTGGGGTGTGGGATGAAGGAAAGATGACTGCTCCCACTTTGCAGATGGGGAGTCTGAGGCCTTCAGACGCTGAGGCGCCTGCTTACGGCTGCAGAGGCACACAGCAGACCCTTGGCAAGGAAGGTCTTTGGTTCTGCTCCTTGCTATCCTGAGACCTTGGGCCTAGAGGCACACAGGGGAGACTGAGAGGAGACCCTCCCCCCTGAGCCAGATACATCTCTCCACGTCTCTCTTTTAGGGTGACTCTGGCGGCCCACTGGTTTGCAAGGAGCCCAGTGGCCGCTGGTTCCTGGCAGGATTGGTTAGCTGGGGCCTGGGCTGTGGCCGACCCAATTTCTTTGGTGTCTACACTCGCATCACACGCGTGATCAGCTGGATCCAGCAGGTGCTGACCTGAGTGGCTGTTCTACAGAGCTGGACCTGCCTCCAGCCCAAGCTCAGGGCGCCCACCCAGCCAGGGCACAAGTATTTTGGGGGCAAGTGGCCCTGCTGAGGCCTGTCTCCTCAGGCCTACCCCAGAGACAGCACAGGGAAGGAATGTCACTGCTGGCTAGGACGTCTCCCGAGGTTCAGGGGCCAGCCTCAGCTTGGCTTCACTTCCAACCCTTTTCCATTCTAGTCATTTCCTCTTTCCCCTCCTACCGTCTCCTTGGGGTGGGATCTGGTGGCAATGGCACTGGCTCCCAGGTCCCTGAAGAAAAGTAGATCTCTTTGCCTTGCAAAAGCCTCTTGGGGGGAACTGGCTCAGAGAGCACATTCCAGCCTGGGAGACCTCTCACCCGACACCACCACCGTGTACCTAGAAAGAAGGTGCCTCTATCAAGGTGAAACCTCCAGACCCCTCAAGACTGCCAAGTGGGCCACAGTGTAAGCCAAAACATGGGGTAGCCCCAGCTGCGGGTGCCTGCTTTCGCGGCTCTACCTGCTGCGGGGCCCTCCCTGCCATTCACTGGAGGCCCGCCGTCTGTTCTGAAAAAATAAACTGCTTCACCAAGCCCTGATGCTGGTATCTGAGTGGCCCCAACACATCTCAAGCTTGTCGCTGGACAGACCTGCTCCCGGTTCAGCCCCTTGTGACATGTGCAGAGGCCAGTGTGGAGGGTAGTGGGAGCCGGGACTCAGAGGCAAATAAGGGCTTTCTGGAGGAAAGGAGAGGGCAAAGGGCATATAGTTCCAGAGACAGGGCACATAAGGAACCATAAAGTGGGGTACAGCCAGAACACAGGAAAAAGAGGAGCAACACAGGGGGCTGCAGAGAGGTGAAACCCAAGAATGAGCAGAGGATTTGAGGGGGGGTTGGAGAGGTGGAGGTGGGGGATCGGGGGACGGGAGCCATGGCAGGCTGGAGAATGGAGTGGCTTTTCACATTTTACAATCAGCACCCATGCCATGTTGGGGGAGCCTGGGGCAGGTGAAGGGAGATGAAGTCCAGGGAGGAGAGGTCAGACCGTTGAGAGCAAGCAATGGGGATGAGCTGGAAGATTTAGCACACAACAGCGCCCCCTGGAGGCAGTGGTGATAAATGTCAAGTGCCTTGAGCTCCAGAACTGACAAGAGGTGGGAAGGAGGGGGGGGGGCAGGGGGAAAAGGGGGGGAAGGCTGACCAGGAAGCAGTAGAAGGCACTAGATCCTGCTAGGAAGGGGAGGGGCCAGCTGGACATGGACATCGGGGCCTCTGGCACCTGTGGGTAAGACCCAAAAATGTCATATGGCAGTCTCCACCTGAATTCCTAGCCCTAGAGAGTTCTGCTAAAAAAAATACAGAGATAACACCTATTTGCTATTAATCTGAAAACAGGTGGGGGAAAGAAGACCACATCTTTTAACAAGCCTCCAGCTGGCTCCTGAAAAGCTGGCTGGAAATGTGAGCTTACCTTTAGGGACTTGACAGAGAAGGGGAGTAGGAGGCATGGGAGCAAGAAGGTGAGGTGGCCAGGTGTCCCAGCAGGAAGTGGAGGGGTGTCCCAGCACTTAGGCTACAGCAGGGCTGCTGGCAGAGCAGGTACCCTCAACTCTGACTCCTAGGTACAGGACTTGGGCACAGCCTGACCTCTTCCCCCAACACCTGGGAAAGAGAGGACTCATAGAAAAGCCCCATTCCTTTGAGTGAGTCTATTTTGCCTGAGTTTAAGTCCTGTCCCCAAAAGTGGCCCAGAGAGAGAGAGAGAGAGAGAGAGAGAGAGAGAGAGAGAGAGAGAGAGACAGACAGACAGCCAGGCCAGCCTATTTGTTCAGGTTTATTTCATGGTGGGTGGGATACACCTGATAGATGTGTGCCCACCCCAGGGGGTCAAGACACAGGAGGCGCAGCTCAGCCCCTGTCACACCTGTCCCCTTCCCCATCACAAGTTCCTGGGCAGCCTGATGATTGACAGTTCACTCTGCTGCCCAACACATGCTGGCACAGGGGACGGGAGGGCAGCCAAGGTGATGCCAAGATCTTCCTTCCTGCTTGGCTAAGTCCTCGCACTGTCCCCCACCAGCATCTGAGGCCACAGGGTCCCATTTGGAGGATAGGCTAGAGTTCTCACCCCCCCCCCCAAGAAGGTAATGATTGCAGCCCACACACTTAGGGCATCCAGGAACCCCATGATCCTTCCCTGATTCTCACAACAACCCTGTGAGGTAGGTGGGAGGAAGGGTGACCCCAAGGTGCCATGGAGACTGAGGCTCAAGGAGGTGCTAGGACTGGGCTGGGAGGGAGTGTATCCACCATGCAGCAAGGGGACCCAGGCGAGGGGACAGAGGGGCCTGGGAGATATGGGTGGGCACTGCCACACTTTGGCCATGACAGGTGACTCCGCCTGGAGACTCCAGGGCCGACCTCAGGCCTTCCAAGGTCCCAGAGGGCCATAGGCCCGGGGCCTGGAGGCAGGAGTGAGTCTCAGCCCAGCAGATGCAGGCAGCAGTGACAAGGGACAGGGCAAGTCTTCCTCCTCGGGCCAGGGGCCCACCCCGTGGTACAAAAATAAAGGATTTCAGATCGGAACCCCAAGTCCCTGGAGGTGATCTGGGGGCTCACATCCGGGTGCCTCTGGCTTGTAATAGCTAGAAAATAAGAGAGGGGGCGGGGAGGGACAGAAGGAAGAGGAAAGGGGGTCAGAAAACCAGGGTGGGGAGGTGAGGACAGGGTGATGCCAGGACAGGAAAGTCGGGGACAATCAGGGGAGGGAGGGAGAGAGGGAGAGAGGGAGAGAGAAATGCAAGTGAGTCCCAGGCTGGCTCTGGAGGAGGGGTGGGGCTGAGGCCCAAAGGAGGCGGAGTCAGAACCGAGGACCGGGAGAAGCTGACGTCATGGGCTGGTGGTGGCAGCCTGGTGGTAGGGCAGGGATGCGAGAGGAGGCAGATCACTGCCTTCCCAGGCAAAAAGGGGCCAGTGGAAACAGCTGTCCGCCCCATCTTAGAACCCAACTGTGGCCCAGAGAGGCAGTGACATGCCCAAGGTCATTCAGGGAGATAAGGCTGACTGGACGCTACGTCACCCAGTCAGAGAGCAGGTTGGGTTTTTGGTTGGTTTTTTTTTTTTTTCTGCCACACTCCGATCCTTAGCAGGCCCTTGCCAACTCATCAGGCACGGGATACCACATATGGCCTGGCCACCCACTCCACAGAACTAGGGGACACAGTACCCACATGCAGTGCTGCACGAGCTTGTCGGAACATGCGGGATGGGGCAGAGGCACACGGTTAGTCCTCCCCTCCCCAGCCTGGCTCCAGTGCCCGACTGACTACAGGCAGGCCGACAGGGGAGTCTCCACCTCTGATTCAGTTCTCAGAGCCTCACCCCAAGAACCAGATAAATTGAGAGACTTTGGTAGGTGGAGAGAATCAGCCAAAAGCTCAGCTGAAGTCCAGGGACAAGATTATGAGCACCCTCCTTGCTTCCGCCCCTCCCTCCAGCTCTGCCAGGCTACAAACCAGGGGCGGCAGCTCTGGGGGCGGGCGCGGGACCGAGGAGCTCTCACGGCAAGCTCAGGCTTGGGTCTGGGAGGGTGCGAACAGGGACCTGCAAGGAGGAAACGTGAGGAGGCAAGCGGGAAGAGTGGGACCTGTGGCCAAGGCCAGCCTCAGAGGTGCTCTGCTGGGTTGGAGGACACAGAGCGGATGTGGCCGCGCCCATCCTCCCCAGGCCAGGAGGCGGAAGGGGCCGGAAGGGGTGAAGGAGGCGGCAGGCAAGATGCTTGAGGATGCAGGGCCAGGGGGCCCGGGGAGAGGGCACGGGAGACTGGGACGAGGGCAGCCCCAGGGTGGAGACGGGAGCAGGCGGAGAGGAAACCTGGGCAGGGGCAGAGAGGGAAGAGGCAGGGTGCAGATGAAATCCAGGAGGAAGAGGAGGTGGATGAAGATGAAGCAGGACCTCCAGCAGGAAGCGGAGGAGGAGGAGGCGGTGGTGGGAGGGAGAAAAGGTTAGCGGGATCCTGAGATGACAGGGCTGCAAGAGAAAGTGAGAGAGGGATGGTTATGGGCAAGGCGCCAGGCGCTGAGCTAACCCTGGTGGCCCGCCCCCTCAGTTCCCGGCGGCAGCTGCTCCAGCAGGGAGAGGGCGGGAGGCCCGGGCTGTCATTAGCAATCGTCCTCTTGGGGGCGGGCTGCACCTTTCTCCTGGGCATCCGCCTCCACCTGCACCTGGGCCACCTCCACCTCCTCCACCTCCTGCCGCCGCTGCTCCTCCAGCTGCTCGTCCGTGCTCTGCGCACCCGCCGCCGACCAGGGAAGAGAGAGTGGAGACACTGACGAGGGGGCGGGGCTGCGGGCAGACGTCCGCAGGGACCCCGACCTCAGGACAGAGGGGCGGGCGGGATGAAAGGGACCTCTGGGAAAGGGAGGGCTGCAGCCAAAGCAGCTGGTGGGTCTTCCCTAGCCCAGAGGGGATGCTCAGAGACCAGCCAGGCTGCTGTTACAAAGCTGGGCTATGGGGAAGGCTGGAAGAGGAGCCACTGGGCTCCTGGGAAGGCCTTACTTTGGGAGGATGGATCCAGAGCAGGAAGCCAAGGTTGTCCCAGGGCAGTCACCAGCCAGATCTAGATGCCAGCAACAGTGTCTGGCAGCCTGGGCCAGGTTGGTGACACAGGGAAATCAGAGCAGCAGGGCACCCTGCACTCTTGCAGGGAGGAGCCAGCCACTGGCGTGGGAGAGGGGCTGGCAGGGGGATCACAGCAGGGCTGGGTGTCAAACACACAAGAAGCCAGAGTTCCTAAGACTCCAGCACATGGGCACAGCTCCTGCCTTCCCCACGTGGATCATGCCTATTGTGTGGGACCTATGGCAGACCCAAGGGCCCAAGGGCCCAAGGACTTTACTCCATTCCTCCCTGCAGGCCAGCTGTCAACTGTGCTCTTGGGAACTTGCTGCCTAGCCCAGAGCCCATAGGGCTCCGGACACCCTTCAGGCAGACTAACCCAAAAGGCCCAGGGAAGGGTAAGACTTTGGGATTTCCCCGTCCTGACCTAGGCTGACACCAGGTTGTCACTAATTTCTGGGAATTAAATCAGCAGATTGGAACCCACGAGTTCCAGCCTGCAGTCACCAGAGCTCACCCAGCAACGGTGTGAGAAGAGAGACTTGCCCAAAGTCACATAGAGCAGCTCGCCACACCCGGGGGGGGGGGGCCCTACTTCAGTGTGCTCTGCCTTGCCCCTCAGTACCTGCTCATGTGGCCCCTTTCCGATGCCTCGTGGAGCCCACCCTGTCTGTGCCCTTGCAATGGTCCTCCTGACTGCTCCCCAGCCTGGGCCAAGGGTGTGAGCTGACTGGACTGTAGTGGCATGGGATGGATGACCATGAGTGTTATGTGGGTGCAGCAGGAGGGAGGAGGAAGCAGCGAAGGGGGGAGGGGTTGCCGTCTTCACACAGGGCAGGGGCTCACCTTGGTTTTACGGCTGGATTCTGAGCTTACGCCATGTGGGGAGCTGTGGAGCTCCTTAGACACCACACACAGGAACTCAGCCTGGTCCTCACTGCCATAGTTGTAGGAGGAACCGATGTTCACCAGCTGGAAGGGTGGGACACCAAAAGGACAGTGATGAAGGGGGAGCTGGAGGCCAGGAGAGACACAGGCCATAGCCTGTGCAGGCAGCTCCTGGTCTTCCAGAGGCACAGCCAATAGGAAGGCAGTGTACTTGTTCCTCATCAGCCCCTCTCCAAGCATGGCCAGACCTGACCCGGAAAGAGAGGATAGTGATACCCTCGCCCCATCCTACAACCAGGTTGAAGCAAACGGCGTCCACCTCACCTCAGGACTAGGTTTGCAGGGTAGGGTTGGCAGAGCAGAGCCTATGGAATATTCCTTTCATTCCCAGAAGAGGCCAGCAACTCCTAAGGCTTCAGGGCCCAGGCTGGTGACCCCTGACCCACACGCTGGCTTTAGTCTTTGAGAGCTCAGGCAACTGATCAGTGTCTTCTTGGGTTCTCAGAGTGGCCTCCCTTGCTCTGAGGTCCTGAGAGCCACACCTAGGTGGCCCTTCTGACAAAAATATGTGAAGGGCTCTGAGCTCTTGGGACCCACACAGCAGGCAAAAACAAAAACAAAAACCCATCACCCATCTCGGCCAGCAGAGGGCAAGGCAGACAGTAGGCTACTAGAGAACTGTGCCTGCAGGCCAAGGACCAGCCCAGGAGCCCTCCCTGTCCTCCTTGGAGTCCTACAGATTTACTCATACCATTTCTAGAGTTTTTTGATGTTGTTGTTGTTTGGTTTTTTTTTTGTTGTTGTTTGTTTGTTTAGACAGGGCCTCCAACTCACTAGGCAGTTGACAGTGACCTTGACTTCCTGCCTACACCCCACCCCCTCCACCCCACCCCCGAGTGTAGATGTGGCTCTTTTGATACTGGCTATGAACTGGTACCAATGAATGGAGTCCTGCCCCAGACTAGAATCTTTCCTGATGTCTCGTCTTGGTTTTACAAAGGCCTTGTGACGGAGGTGTCATGGGCTCACATCCCAGCATGCAGAGGCTGAGAAAGAGCTGGCTAGCTCGAGTAGGAGGAGTCACATAGGGCAGAGGTGGAAGACAGGGCATCCTCCTGTACCAACTGCTTGGTCGGTCTTCTTCATAACGGCTATCTCCTGGAAGGCAAGCCTTCTCCTCCCATTCCCATGTGGGAGATAGTTGGTGGGCTAGGTGCACAGGGAACTAGCTTAACTCCTCTCTTGCTCTTAGGGCAAGACTCAACCTTGGGTTCATTTTGGTACTCTGTGTCTCTAGGAACCTGAGAAGCATTATGCAGCTTGCTGTGTAGCTGATAACAGGAGTCTCCCGGGGCGACCCACATATGGCCTGGAGGCATGGCAGGTCACACACTAGTACCCTGGGAAGCCATCATATGGGGACTTCCAGGAAAGGGGGCTGCTTTTCACTGTGCTTGTCTGTCATGAGACCCCAGAGGTCAGGTCTGGGGCTTGGCAGGGATTCTGCTCAACTCTGTGGTTCTGGCCTCCTATACCTGAGCCAGCGCTGAGGACCAGAGACTGGAAGCTATACAGATCCCCAGGGACTAGGATGCCCAGTGATAAGGGTTCCCTGCCTCACTCCTTCTCAGTCCACCTGTACCCAGCAGGCGCTTTCCTAGTTGTACTTTGTTCTATTCAAGAAGACTATGGGCCGGCGGTGGTGGCACACACCTTTACGCCCAGCACTCGGGAGGCAGAGGCAGGCGGATGGCTGTGAGTTCAAGGCCAGCCTGGTCTACAATGTGAGTCTAGGTTAGCTAAGGCTACACAGAGAAAACTTGTCTTGAAAAACCAAACTGAACAAGAAGAAGAAGAAGAAGAAGAAGGAGAAGAAGAAGAAGGAGAAGAAGAAGAAGAAGAAGAAGAAGACAACGACTATGGATTTGGGCTGGGGGTGGGCGTAGGGGGTGGGTGTAGGGGTGAGTGGGGGACTGGAGGCTTTAGAAAGGACAGGTTTAAGGTGTCCCTTGTGCCCAGCCCACCTGCTCAAAGCGCCAGCCATCAGACATGGTGGAGACCATCTGTGTCAGCTCCTCCTCCTGGCACTGTAGCACTCGGTACACGTGCTTGGGTGGCACCTGTGGGTAAAAGGTTTACATGGAGGATACCTCGAAGGGCACCAGGCACCTAGCTGCTCCTTCCACAACTGTGTAACCATAGGTGGGGGGGGGGGGGCAGGAAAGCTAGAGGAGGGAGGAGGAAGCCATACTCTGAATACCTCCTGTGTGCCATCTGTGTCCCTTCTGAGACCCTTACACATTATGGGATTTTTATACTGAGGCTCTCAGGGAGCTTTAGTTACTTGCCCAGGGCCACCAGCTCAAGGGTGACAGAGCCATGTGTAGAATATGGGTAATACAAGAGGAAAGCAAGGCAGGATTTGGGGAGATGGTTAGCATCACCTGTAGAGTCAAGCCCTTACCTCTTTAGTCTCTATAGCTGGGAGGTGATGACTCACCCTGTCACCCTGGGATCTAAGCTCTGAAATGCCAGTCCCAATGGCTCATGTGTACCTACTTGGGGACTGCCTGACTCCATCAAGTGGACATTTACCCATCCTTCCTGGCTGGCGGGTGGGGGAGTGGGCTGCTACTGACATTCTCTGTGAGCGAGGGTAGCTAGGCAACATTTGAGCATCTCTGCTTTCCACAGAGGAAAACAAAGGACACGATAACCCTCGGTCACACACAGCAGAAGCCCAGGCGGGGGCAGAACATTATCAGTGTATATCCAGGCTGGGGCAGTGCTGGGCAGCCTGGTAGGCCTCCCCTGACCAGGCTTCTAACCCTCTCCCTCCACTGGCCCTGCTTGCTCTCTCTCCAAACCTGGGTCACTGTGTAGTCTTTCTCCTCCATCCTGTCCTTGATGATTCGGATCAGAGGGCCGATGTTGTAGAACTCAGCTTCCTCCAGGACTCCTGGGACACAGAACAGCCCAGTCACCTCTACTGTCTCCATGCCCCATTCTCTTTGTCCCCAGACCCGCTTCCTGCTCTGGTCACATCCTAGATAGGGTCCATGAGTCAAGAGTCAAGAAAGAGGGAACATTTCAGGTCTAGAGATTTGCTCAATTGGTAGAGTAGCCGACTAGCACACATCAAGCCCTGGGTTCGATCCCTAGCACTGCCCAAACTGCGAATGGTGATAACACTTGTAATCCTAGCACTCGGGAGGCAGAGGCAGGAAGATCAAAAGTTCAAGGACACCCTTGGCTACATAACAAGTTTTGAGGCCAGCCTGGGCTATATGAGACCTAGTCCAATGCAAACAAAAGGGAACAATTTTTTTTCCCCTTGGCCCCACATAAGAGGCTGAGATGTCGCTTCTCAGGCCAGCCCCATCTCTGGAGCTGTAATGAGCTTGTGACTCAGGAGTTCCTGCTAGTTCACAGCTTGGGGCTGTTTGGGGCATCAAGAGAGAAGGCTCATTGTGACTGTGTCCTAGAATACTACAGGGAGTGCCTAGGCCACCCACTGTGTGCCCTCGTTTATCAAACTCACACTAAGTGCCAGGCCTGTGCTGGGAACATCATATTCTTTATGGCACTCGTCAGAACTAGAAACGAGTACTTTCATTATGTCTACTGAACAATTGGGGAAACTGAGGCTATGAGAGAGAAACAGCTTGTCCAAGGTCACATGGCCTGTAAGCCGCAGAGCCAAGGCAACCTCCACCTTCAGAGCCCTGCCGCCCCTGCCCCCCTTCCCTGGAAGTAAATAAACATGTATACACTTCTAGCTAAAAAACTGTGTTTGTAGAGCTCCCGTGGGTGTATCAGAGGTCCTGGGACGCAGGGGAAGCAGGTGTGGAGAATGGGTCAGGGTCAGGAACTAACTGAGGTCTGTGTGTTATAGACTGATCTGAGAGATCAAGCCAGCTCTCCTCTCGCTCACTGACATGACATGTTAAGAGCTCTCAGGAGCCTGAACTGCAGGAAGTCTCTGCAGGGCATGGGGCTGCTGGGCTCTTTGGGGACAGGGACCATCACAGACTGAGCATAACCGTCCTCTCAGTGCATAACCTTTGAGCCAGCACTTAGGAGGCAGAGGCAGGTGGATCTCTGTTGAGTTTGAGGCCAGCCTGGTCTACAAAGCGAATCCAGGACAGTCGGGGCTACACAGAGAAACCCTGTCTCGAAAAAACAAGAAAACAAAAACAAAAAACCAAAACACAAACAAACAAGCAACAACAACAAACCCATAACCTTTGAAGTGCTGTATGTAGCCTTTGCAGCCTAACTGCCAGGTGATGGAGGAACTCTGGCCAATGGGAGGTGAAGAGTCATGAAGGTAGAAGCCCAAGGAAGTGCTCTGACAGAAGAGGCTGACTAGCCAATGACTCCATGGCTGCATGGGCAACTGGCAACAGGGGAAAGGGTCAGGCCAGAAGCCCCCATGCTAGCACACTGACCCTGAATCACAGCCTGAGGAGCTGGGAGGGGTCAGTGGCTGTTGTTATAGTCCCCTGGCCTCTGGTACTTCCTTACAGCAGCTGGAACTGGGTGCATGTGTGGGGGTGAGGGTGGGGGGTGCATCCTGATCACTATTACTGCTTAACTAGTCCCTGCCTGAAGGGACAGTCAGCAAAGACCACTGCCCGAGTGACAGAAATCTCAGGCTAGGCAGCTCCGTGCTGTGGAAAAGCTTCCTTCTACCTTCCTACTGCTGACTGAGGCGGGTGCAATTGTTACTACACGTCACACACCCAGAGAGGCTAACTAACACCTACCACCGCCATACTGCCTCCTCCTGAATCCCATCTCTCTAGCTGCTCCCCCACCACGGCTGAAGAGGTGAGCGCACCAGAGCTTGGAAGAGCCAGAACCTGTAAACAGGTGTTGGCTGTGCTGCAGCTGGAGTATGAGCCTCCCTGGAGGGACCTGATCCTGAGCCCAGGCCCTATCCACGTGATCTGTTCCCTCTGGACCGCTAGGCAGCCTTCGGTAGGCAGGGGCAGCGCCGGCTACCTACAGTAAGCTCAGAACATGATGCTCTCCCTTTCTCTCTCTGTCCTTTTGGGGAGCCTTCAGGACCCCATCAGGGTCAGCCAGGCCTGGGTGAGACACCCACAGGTGCACAGGACCCATGTGCAGTCCCAACAGGCACTCTTCAGAATGTGAGCCATGATGCCTGTTCTGTAGACCCCAGTGGAGACTCAAATAAGCCTGGCATGTCCAAGGTGGCCTGGCCTTGTCCAGAGCCACACTCAAGGGTACAGAGGAGAGCTGGTTTGGGGATGACTCAGTTAGTCCCTGACTCTGATCCATTCTCCACATGGCTTCCACGTCAGCGGGGCTGAGATAAGAGTCTCCATTGGCCTGGGAAGGGCTAAACTTATACTAGGCACAGTGTGAGGCTGGCCACTTTGGGGAGAGTCACCAGCTTAGGACAGTGGCTGATGATAAGCCCCTGCTTGGGATCCCAGAATAAGGCAGAGAAAGAAGACCCAACCCTTCCCCCCATCCAGCCTAGGGCCTCACAGACCACACCTGGCTTGCCAAAAGGCCAAGGAGAAAAGTCATTCATTCCCAAAGGCAACAGAAGCCTCCTTGGGGCCTCACTGGCTTTTTTCCTCTTCCTGTTTCCACATCACTTCCCCTAATAGCACCCAGTAGCAGCTTGGGTCTCTCAGCTTGGCAGAGACTGGTGAATGGGACCCCCCCACCCCCGCCCACTCTAGGATGGGCAGAAAATAACAGGGGAAAGTACATGCCCCTGGCTACAGGAATGATTTCAGGCCTCCCCTGAAGGCTCTGACAGGCTGCAGAGAGCCCCAGACCAGCACAATGGACCAAACTCACCCTCCTCAGCCATGTCCTTGTCCAGCACCAGTTTGCCATGCCTGAGGAAGTTCAATATGGGCCCGAAGTAGGTGGGGTCACGGTCAATGAGGTAGGCCCCGGTCTCATCCTGTGGAGGAGATGACCATAGGCAGTGAGAGGTATGCAAGCTTCCCCAAGCCCTGCCCCCACACATAAGCTCAACTCACCACAGGCTGGAAATGGGGAGTGACAGAGCAGCAAGGCTCTGGGTTCGAGCCCCACCTTTGCCTTTTTCTGGCTGTGTGACCTTGAGGCAATCATCTGGCCTCTTGGAGCATCTCTTCTCTCCCCCATAATCAGAGGACTAAGTGTGAGCACAGAGTGTGACCCTACCTCTGCACAGGACCCAGTGAAGTTCCCTCCTGCAAAAGTTTCCCTCTTGGAGAGGCTGTCCCTCAAACCAACTCCACTAGCCACCAGATGTTTGCAAGTTTCCAAAGAAGCTGCTTTCTGATTGGACATTGGCAGCCTGCAGGGAGGCAGAGCTGGCGCTGGTACAACCCAGCAAGACATCAAGAAGCGAGGGACTCATCCAAGGACAAACTGTGAGAGGGCCACAGAATGGGAGCCAGGGGACTTTGACAAGCCAACTCCAGAGGCCTTGCACATGAGAAGGCCAAAGTCAGAGAGCAAGGAAGTCTTTCCCACCCCGTTACCCCGGACTCCTCCTAGGTCATTCTGGGAGTTGGCAGGAGAGTAGGGTGAGCCTACAAGTGGCATCTGTAAGGCCAGGGCTCTTCCCCACATTAATCCCATCTCCAAGACCCCCAGGCCTCCTTCACCCAGATCCTTGCACCCTTCAGCTGCCCACACCCCAAGGGCGGGGAGAAGCAGCCGCTGGAGCCAGCCGAGGCAGTTAGGCAGGCCCGGCTTCTCGGTCCCTCCCCAGGGCTCCACAGCGAGGAAGCGTCCGGGATCCAGGGCAGTGCTCCAAGGCTCCAAAAGGCCGCGGCCTGTGCTGTCCCGTTGCCACGGCAATAGGCACAGCGATCCCTCTCTGTTCCGCTTCCTCCCCTTCCTCCCCTTCCTCCTGCCCGGGCTCCCCGCCTTGGGATCCTAGAAAAGCTACGCCACCCAGGCCGGAGGACGCGTTGGTGGGAAAGCCCCGGAACGCGGAGCCGGGACGCCGCGGTCAGCGGGCTCACCCTGTCGGACTGCAGCTCTTCGCCCTGACACAGGCGGCTAAGGAAGGACTTCTGCTCCCGGCACAGCGTCTGGCGGGTGGTCAGGAACACCGTGCCCCCCACGTTCAGCCTCACCCACTTGCCCCAGCCGCCCCCGGCGCGGCCGCCCACCCCCGCCGGTGGCGCTGCCTCCCCGGCCTCCATCCTCATCGCCGGCCGCGGTGTCTGCATCCTTCCCTCCGCGCTCCCCGGGCGGGTACCAGGCACGGAGCATGCCGGGAGCTGTAGTCTGGAGCCAGGGCTGGGACGCGCTGTGCTTGTCCTGGTGCAGCTCGGACAGCAGGTCCCGCCCCTCATTACCTTTCTTGACCGGGGTCAGTTACTTGGTATCTCCTTTTGGCCACACTGTTTGGTTTGCAGAAGGTCAGCACCCTAGGAAAACAGCGGTCCCCCAATCGGCTATTCCTCCCATTTGTTCTCCTTTGTGCGGGGGACCCTGCTGAGGAACGCCTGACCTGAGAAGAACTTTCTTCCCCCTGAGATTTCTATTTGAGCCTGTACCTACTCTTTAATAGGCTCAAGCGACTGGCTGTGAGTGAGTGAGTGAGTGAGTGTGTGTGTGTGTGTGTGTGTGTGTGTGTGTGTGTGTGTGTGTGTGTGTGTGTGTGTGTGTTGCTAGGGATGGAACCCACAGCCTCTGGTATGCTAAAACAGAGAGACACAGCAGTATTTCTTTCTGTCCTGTGTCTAGTGAAGACCATAGGAATGAGGGTGGGTCACCTCTACGTCCTCCTAAATTCTCTGAGGACATGTAGCTGGATTTAGGGCTGGCTGAACATTTCTGTGTGCCAGAAGCGCTGTGGACATACATATTATGCATTTAAGCTTCCTGCAGCCCTGCTGTGTACCACCAAAACAGCAGCACAGATGGGGCCCTAGAAGTAAAGGGACAGTGGTGCATTTCCGTACTAGGGTTCATTTCCTGTGCTTTTCTCAGGGTTGTCAAGGATCAGGCCAGGATTTGCACAGTGAGGTCAGATCTCCTCTTCCTCTTCCTCCTCCTCCTCCTCCTCCTCCTCCTCCTCCTCCCCCTCCCAGCTCCCCACATCTCTCAGCTGCCCACACCCAAGGAGCAAGCCGAAGGGAACACCTCAACTCCTCTCCTAATGCTGGAGTCCCTTCTGGACAGCAAAGCTTAGGGGGACACGGGGGGTATGAAGGCAGCCCTGGCCTGTAGGGCTTGTGGGACAGGTCCCAAGGGCCACTGGTCTGCACGGATGGGGGTCGAGAAGAGAGGGAAGTCTGGAGGGACAGGAGTCAAAGTGCTCAGGACACTCACTACACTTGGGCTAGTATGAATTAAACAGAATCTGCTTAAGGAGTGACTGTCCAGAAGATGAAGTTCAGGTAACAGGCTTCCCTGATGTCTCCTGTTTCCACAAATAAGCTAGAACAGAAGCTTGGAGGTGAGGCATCTGGTAGCCTGCACAGGTCTGCTCTGCAAGGTAGGGAAAGGGAAGTTGTGAGGCACAGACCCCCAGCTACCTCTGTAGGGAGTGTGTGCTGTGTAACAGGACTGGGGTGGTGGGGGTGGGGTTGGGGGTGGGGGGACCAAGGCTCTCAATGAAACAGAAATGGCCTTGAGGTAGTGTTTTGGTATGGTCACTCTGATGTTGGTGTTCAAGGTGATTATTGGGATGGGGGACTAGGTGGGAAGGGAGAAAATGGAATGGGCGAAGCCTGTTTAAGGGACATGGTCTTTGCTGTCCATCCCTCACTGTTCACTGAGCTCCTGAGGACAGCTGTCCTTTTTAGGACAACACAGCAGGTACCAAAAGTACCAAACACTGGATGTGACTTAGGTAGGGATGGCCTAGTTTCACGTTCTGTCCATGTACTATTAACAGCCTGCCAAAAAAGCCAACTTAGGAAGACAATAGTCTCTTTGGCTCATAATTCCCAGTCCCAGCCCTTTGGTGTAGGGAAGTCAAGGTGACCTTGGAGCAGCTGGTCACATCCACAGTCAAGAGAAGAGGGAGGATGAGCGCACATACACTTGTGTTCAGCTCACTTTCTCTACCCAGTGCACGGTGTGGTCCTGGACCCCATCCTGGGGAATGGTACCTCCCACAGTGGGCTGTGTCTTCCCACATCAATTAACGTAATCAAGGCAATCTCCTACAGAAAGCCAGGCAGGCCAACCTGACTTAGACAGTTTCCCCATTAGCTCTCTTCACCGGTGATTCTCATCTGTGACCATTAAAATTCACCATTACTGGGGAGGTGAGTGGAGCAGACCCCTTGTGAGGATGGAGATCAGGTCTTCCTCCTTCAGGCTGCACTTTTTTTTTTTTCCTGTGGTGTCCTCCAGCCAGGGCGCTGCTGTAAGTGCCCAGCCTTAGACACCAACAGCACTCATTCAGCAAAGACAAGTTCATCGACCACTGTGTTCTCAAGGCCACGCTCTCGGTATTCTGTTGTGACAACGGTGGTGACATCAGCCGCCAGAGCAGCCTGGTACTACTCACTGAGGGCTTTTCCTGCTTCGAGGGGGTCACCGTCATTCTGGGACTCAGATACGGTTCAGGGCCTGTGGGCTTCTCCAGTCAGTGCTGGAAGAGCCTATAGAGAGCAGAGCCAACCTCAAAGCTTTGTCTCACTTGACTCAGAAGCTGTCCCACCCTCCTGCCCCCATCCTAGGGCAACCCTGTAGTGGCTTTCTTGAAGCCACACCTCAGGCAAGGAGACCACAGTCCACATGGTTGGTCCAAGCCATTGAATCTGAGGCCAGCACAGGTCAAGGCACTGCCCTGTTTGGCTCCAGTCCCAAAGGCAGCAGATGGAGGGCGGACCAGTACCTTGAGGAAGGCTTGTCTCAATTTCCCCTCCTTCTTTTAGAACCCCTGCCTCGGACACAGAGCCCCTTCAAGCGGATACCTAAATCCCCCCTCCCTGTGTTAATGTTTTGTTACTATGGCAAAATAAAATTACTTAAACAAAGAGTTATTACGTTTTGCTCAGTTTCCATGTTTTACTGACTGATGATTTAAGTTTCCCTTTGTAGGGGGTATGGTAGGGTGCGGTACTCGGAATTGAACCTAGGCTCTGCTTACCCAGGGACAAGTTCTGCTATTGTAAGGCATGCCCCACAGTGACCCACTTCCTCCATCTAATCATCCCCAATGATGCCACCAGCTGGGAACCAAGCTTTCACATAAGAGCTGGGTGAGGAGCACTGCAGATCCAGACCACCAATCATTTGAAGTCACACCCTCACCAATGAAGGTCACAGCCAGAGCCAGGTAACAAGATCCACATCCCCTGAACAGCCAACAGCTGCCTCTATATTCCTTCCCCTGTCTGCCTGGGCTTTAGTCTGGGTCCCTTTTGGGCAGGAATGCGGAGCGTACTAGGAGGCTCTTTGCCCAACTGTGGAAAGGCCCTTAAACCTTCTCTCCAGATGACTTTCAAATTTCACTGAATTTACTGAGCATCTACTATGTGCCGAGATTGAAACCTGGAGATAAAGATGTCAGAGGTGGCCCTGTCTTTCAGGAGGGCTTACTCGCCTCAGGGAGGGTGGGTCTGAGAGTGTGAGATAAAACTCAGAATCTAGGCAGCCTAACTGTTATGATGATGCATTGTCATGTCTTTGTGGTTTGTTTATGTACTTGGGGTTTTTCGGTTCTTCCTCAGAAGACAATTGGGAAATACCCAGCATTCTTTAGATACGTTCCGGGAAGGTGGCTAAGCCTGAAGAGAGCCAAACTTCAAATGCCCCCTGGGAGCCCATCTGATGCTTTTCCATGGGTCCTGATTCAGGTGGAAAGTGAGACAGGCGAGAGTGGAGAGCAGGGGCACAGTCTCCCAGGCAAGGATGCCAGCCAGCAGCCCAGCTTTGTGGCTTCTCCGCTGAATGGCCTTGGAAATGTTACACACCCTCTCTGAACCTTAAAACGAGACAGTGGCTGTGCGAAAGCAGTCCCTAGAGATGGGCACTTACTATGTCACCTACGCAGAGGCCAGAGGACACCGGCTTTTATGAAGCCAGCCAGCTATTATTGTCAAGATTGGTGCCTCACTAGCCATTGGTGAACTAGCCTACCACCCACTCCCTCTGCTGGAGCTGGAAGGGAAGGCAGGAAGACAGGCCACCCCTAGATGCTCCAGGACAGAGTGGCTGGCTGCCGTTGCATACTAAGCCCCAAGGCCTAAAGTGATCCTCAAGTCATTCTATTATAGGGACTCGGAAGACCCCCTGGGTTCTCACCTGAGCACGTCGTTCATGGGCTGCCCCATTTTGAGTCTTCTCCATTTAGCAGTACCTAGCATCAGAGCGGCTGGTGTCAGCTCTGCTGGCAGTTCTGTGACAGAGATGTCATTCATTCGGTTCTCCCCACCTCCAAGTTCAGAATGTCAGAACCATCCCTCTTAGCTTCAAGTCCTTGTTTGGTTCCTCACGTCAGATCCAATTCCACCCCTGCCCTGGGGGTGGGTTCTGCTGTTCATCCTTGTGTGGGTGCTGCCTGGCAGTCAGCACCCCGAGGTCGGGTCACCTGAGGAGAGAATGGGATGGAGTGGGTCAGAGAACACACATCCGGCCTCAGAAACTATTCTGACTAAGCAACAAGCTTCAGAAGTCCAGGGTCTGGATCTGCCCCATGGTCCTTCATTCACCCCTAGTTAGCTGGGTCTGTAGCCTCGTCAAACCTCCCTTTACACTACTTGCAATAATCAGGCCATGATGTCAGTGCACATCCCGACTTCCCAGTGTCCTTACAAGTAGTGAAGTTTAACTCCCATGACTGAACACCTACAGTGTGCTGAGCCTTGGTAAAAGCAACATCCTGGGTGTGGAGGGAGAACAGACCCACAGACCCGAGTGTTCCAAACAACTGCGTCACCATCTTTTAAGCTAGAATGTCCTAGAATTTTCACAGATGTTCCCCCAAGACTGTCACAGGGGTCAGGGTGTAGTTTCAGAAAAAGCCCAGGGCGGGAGGTGAGGGCAGGAGCATCAGGAGCTAAAAGTTATTCTGAGCTTGGCATGGTAGCACACGCCTGTGATCCCAGCACTCAGTGAAGCAGAGGCAGGCAGATCACTGTGAGTTCGAGGCCAAACTGGTCTATAAAGTGAGTCCAGGCCAGCCAAAGCTACACAGAGAAACCCTGTCTTGGGAGGAAAAAAGTTATTCTGACTGCATAGGAAGTGTGAGGTCAGCTTAGGCTGTGGAGACCCTGGCTCGAAGATAGATAGACAGATAGATAGATAGAAAGATAGAAAGATAGATAGATAGATAGATAGATAGATAGATAGATAGATACCAGGTGAGCCCTCTGCCCTCCCCTTGAGGTCACAGGAAGGGCCTATAACTCTCTCCCATTCCATGAGCTGCCCTCACAACTCCACTTATGCTGTGAAAGGGCAATCTAAGGCCAGGTGTGGTGGTGGCACAAGCCTTTAATGGCAACACTCAGGAGACAGAGGCAGGAGGATCTGTGAATTTGAGGTCATCCTGGTGCAAGGGCTATATAAAGAGACCCAGTTTCAAAACAGAAAGAAAGGAGTCGGAGAGAAAGGAAGGAAGGAGGGAGGGAGGGAGGGAGGGGAGGAGAGAGAGAAGGAGGAAGGGAGGAAGGGAGGAAGGATATGCTCACTCACATTTGCAGAGACCTGCCTAGCCACCAGCGGGACCGCCTGGGCCAGGGAGTTGCTCCCTTCAACCAGCAGGGGGCGCGCATCAGGCTCCTCCATCCTCAGGAGAAGGAGGACAGACCAGTCCACCTGCTGCTGGTTCCTCTGCACTCTAGGTTGTTGGCTTTTCAGAAGCATGGTTTGTGGAACGAGGCTATGACCTGTGGCTTGTTTGTTTCTTTTCAGTGTCACACAGTGTATTCCTCAGGACCCCAGACCTGTCCAACCCCACCAGGCACATGGTGAGTGATGACTTTAATCCCAGTCCAGGCTGTTGGCTGCCCTGGGAGGATCCAGAGGGAAGTTCCCACTCTGTCCTGGACAGGGACTCACCTGTGAACCCTCTACAAAGTCAGCTCCTGGTGTCAGCTAAGGATACAAGCAGAAGAAAGGAAGGGCAGAGAAGATTTCCCTTGCCCAGAGCCTCTTCTGGTGAGACTTTCTTGTGACCAGAACACGTGGCTCCAGCTGGCTAGTTTTGCTTTGTTTTCTGGTGGTGGTGGTGGGGGTGGGGGCCTTCTTTGGAGCCCTCATAGTGGCGAATAATTGACAGTGCAATGCCCTTCCAGGGAAGTGTCTCCTCTGATTGGTCCTTGGATACTGCTCCAAGAACAAAGCTATAGAGCAGTGGTTCTCAACTTGTGGGTCACAACCCCTTAGGGAGTTGAGCAACTCTTTCTTACAGGTCCCTCAAGACCATGGGAAAGTACAGATATTTACATTATAGAAACAAAATTGCAGTTATAATGAACTAGCAATGAAAACGATTTTGTGGTTGGAGGGTGTCGCAGGATATTTGATCCCACTGTGAACCCTGAGCTTGTGAACTGTAAAAACCTGTTTCTTGTCTGGTGTGGTTCAGCCCTAACACATACCTTTAATCTAAGAACTTTCTGTTTACTGTAAACAGGTGATTGTGGTGTAGCTCTGCCCTAGCACACAGCTTTAATCCAAGAGCTTCCTGTACACAGGATTTAATTAAGTTATTCCTAGGTCAGGAGGCAGAGCAAGAAACCAGCTGACAGGGGTTAAGTAGGTAGGAGAGACTTTGAGAGAAGAGTATTTAAGACAGTGTGGAGAAGAAGGAGCTTTTTGGCTTTTGGCTTTTTTCCTTCTGGGCTTTTGGGTGAGCTAGAGCCTTTTCCTCCTGGACTGTGAATGGAGCTAGCAAGCTTTTGGCTTTTTCCTTCTGGGATGTAAGCTGAGTAGAAAGGCTTTTTCCTCTGGGATGTTGGTTGAAGAGGAAGGTCAGCTGGGTACTCTCTCTGCCTCTCTGAGCTAGTAAGTTTTCGCCCCAATATCTGGTTCCTGAGTCTTTATTGGTTAAAAAAAAAAATCAAACAATTTGGGATTTTCTTTCTTTTTTCTTTCTTTCTAGCCGGGCGTGGTGGCACACGCCTTTAATCCCAGCACTTGGGAGGCAGAGGCAGGCAGATCGCTGTGAGTTCGGGGCCGGCCTGGTCTACAAAGTGAGTCCAGGACAGCTAAGGCTACACAGAGAAACCCTGTCTCGAAAAACAAAAACAAAAACAAGAAACTAAATTCAAATTCTTTTATGAGGGGGAAAAAAAAAAAAAGAACAGCTTTAGGTGGCCTTTGTACCTTGTTTGCAGAATGTGGGTCCTCAGTGGAGATGGAATCAGAAAACCTGTAGGAAAAAAATTTATCTTCAGGCGTTATGAAGTGTCACCTCCCCCCCAAAAATCCCTAAATGTCACCACTTTGTTATCTTTGTCATCTCCCCCCCCCCATTCCATGTCTCTGTTTTTCCTTGCTTTCTAAACTGATTTTTGTTGTTGTTGTTTTGTTTTTGTTGTTGTTTCTTTTTTAATAAAGCACAGACAATGGCTTCTCCCTCCTAAACTTAGCAAAGGAGTCTAACACCAGGGCATCCCCCTGACCACAGTGTAGGACTAGTAGAGGATCTAGGGGAGACTAAAGACATTCAAGGAAAAAAATTTTTTTTTCTTTTCTTTCTTTTTTTTTTTTTTTTTTTTTTTTTGCATCCAAGCCACCCAGTACTTGGTCTGTCAGCTCTCTGCCCTGTGTGTGTCCTCACCCCTACTATGTAGCCCAGGCTGGCCTGGAACTCACGATCCTCTTGCCTCAGCCTCCTGAATGCTGGAATTATAGGTCTTCACCACCACACCCAGCCCCTCTGCTCTCGGTTGGTCTGCAGCCCTTTTGCTGTCTTCTGTGTTTGACGCCGGCAGGGGATCTGGGTAGCACGCCCTTCACTGTGGCTCTGCTGGATCCTCTCTCACGGTGATGTTCACCCTGTGTTGTTGCCTGGGCCTCACAGACAGACTGAGCTCTTCTGGCTGCCCCATCTTGGAGAGGTGGTGAATGTAGGTTTCCGAGCTAAGCAGTCACTTTTCCTTTCGGGATGAATCATCGGTTGAAGAGACAGAGGAGGCCACGCTGGCTCTCTTCTCCTCCAGCTAATTTCTCTCATCATGACTTTCAGTATTCATTGATTATTCTCGTGTGAAATAATCAACTGTGGTGACAGCTAAGCTCTGCTTCTGTAATCCCATCACTGCTTCTGTGTTCACTGCGTGTCTATCTATTGAACAGCTTCCCTGTTCCCTGAATTAATTAACTAATTAACTAATTAATATCAATACAGGCTATTAATTAATACAGACATCAATTAAAATGCAGGCTATTACTATGAATAATAATTAATATCAATATGCAGACTATTAGAGTCTTTGTTTTATGAGTTATAATATGCTACTGTTGTTTTTATAGTCAAAGTATCTAAGATTTGATTGATGGGAACATCTTCACGGCTTCTGTAGCTTTCTGTTTTTAATAAATTTGTGGTCTGGAAACGTGGCTCAGTTGGTAGAGTGCTTGCCTTTTATACGTGAGCCCTGGGTTCCATCCCTAGCACAGCATGGAGACGCATGGCTTGGTGCATGATAATAAGCCCAGCGTTTGGATGTAGAGGCAGGAGGACCAGAAGCTCAAAGTCATCTTCAGCTATATAGAGTGTGTTGCCAGCCTGGGCTATTGTTTTTAAAACAAAATCTCAAATGTTCAATTTTACCAATAAAGACTCAGGAGCCAGATGCGAGGGTGAAAGCCTGCTAGCTCAGAGAGGCAGAGAGAACACCCAACTGACCTTCCTACTCAGCCAAGGTCGCAGAAGGAAAAAAAGTCCTTTCTTCTTCTCCACACTTTTTTAATTTTTATTTATTTATTTTGGTTTTTCGAGACAGGGTTTCTCTGTGTAGCCTTGGATGTCCTGTACTCCCTTTGTAGACCAGGCTGGCCTCGAACTCACAGCGATCCGCCTGCCTCTGCCTCCCGAGTGCTGGGATTAAAGGTGTGCGCCACCACGCCCAGCTCTCCACGATGTCTTGCTGTTTTAAATACTCTTCAACTCAACATCCCTCCTTCCTATGTTTACTTATGTTCACTCTCTGTCAACTGGTTGCTTGCTCTGCCTCTTGACCTATGGTTGGCTCTACTTAGCTCTTGCTTACAGGAAGCTCTTGGGTTAAAGATGTGTGCTAGGGCTGAGAAACACCACAATAAGAGACAAGTTTTTTCCTAGTTCACACACAATCTCTAGTTTAACAATGGGATCAAATATCCTGCGAAACTGGGCAGGGTGAGATCCTGTCTAACAAACATACATACAAAAGAAAGAAAAAGAAAGAAAAAAAAGAGGAAATTATTAAGCAAATTAATATTTAGCCTTTTTAAAATGGTGGCAAAATACACAAAACATGAAACTAGATGACCTAAGAGATTTTAAGGCCAGCATTCAGCAGCATTAAGTCATACCTCTGACATAACCCCCACCAAAATCACCACTGCCATCAGACCACCCTTGCTATAATTGCCATGATCCCCACCCCCACCCCCACCACACCCACCATGGCCATCACCCCACCATACCAACCGTCCTCACCATCCCCACTAACCTCACCATCGCCCCCTCACTACCTTCTTCACTCTCCCCACGATCTCCACCATCCTCACCACCACCCCATCATCATCAGCATCAGCTGTTCCCATCGTCCACACCATCCTCTCAGTCCCCACCATCTTCATCCCCACTATCCCCATTATCCCCCACCATCCTCATCACTCTCATCTTCCACATCATTAGCACTCTCCTTCCCAGCACTCTCTCACTTTGTGAAACTTGACATCCTTAAATAACAGCCCCTCCCCCTCCACACGTCCTTTGGACTCACCAGGTTCCAGTGTGGTTCAGTGATCGAGGGGTTGGTGAAGCACAGACAGGGCCCTCAATTCCACCCTCAACACATGAGTTAAACCCACCACCAGTACCGCCCCCCCCACGCCCCCACCAAAATGGCGGATGCATGAATACTCACTCTGCGTTCGCTCTCCCTGCTCCAGCAGTAGCTAGGTTCTTTGCATGGATAATGCTGTTTAAGTGAGTCCCCGGGCAGCTTCAGTGCACCGAGGTCATTGCTCCTGTGGGCTCTTAGTGAACAGTGCAAGAGTTGGGAAAAAGACACATGGAACTAGTCTCACATGTGGTTGCACACAGACACATACTTGGTTTTTGTTTTTGTTTTTTCTTTTGGTTTTTCGAGACAGGGTTTCTCTGTGTTAGCCTTGGCTATCCTGGACTTGCTTTGTAGACCAGGCTGGCCTCAAACTCACAGAGATCCACCTGCCTATGCCTCCCAAATGATTGGATTAAAGGCATGTGCCCCCATGCCCAGCTTGTAAGCATGCATGCGCACACGCATGTGTGTACATTTCTCTCCCTCCTTTCCCTGAGAACCCAGAGGTCACTGACACTTCTAACTCTGACCCAGCATGATGATTTCACCGCCCCCACACCTTGTTTTCCTCTCTCTAGCAAAGAACATACTGGTTCCCAGGTTTCTGAGTTTTCTTGTCTTTCGTCTGAAGAAGCACAGTCCTAACAGCCAAAACCACATTCAAGTATTGCCTGCATGGGCTGATGGTCAGAGTGGTTGTCTCTTGTCTGAATTATAGCTGGGTTAGCTTGCTCCTTGTAGTGCTGTGTTCTGTTTCCTTCATCACTGTCGATTGATTGATTACTTGATTGATTGGGATGATTGGGGGGGGCGTGGTTTGGTTTTGTATGTCACAAATCTACAAGCAGGAAAACAGAAAAGTGCCCCCAGTACTCCATCCATCCTGATGTTTCTGCACATCCTCATTTGGTTGTCAACCTCATACCTTTTTTGGTTACCCTTTGGCATGATATTTTACAGGAATGAACAGGTCTATGTCTCTCTCTGTACTTCTGTGTTCTTATACAATAGGTCAGCTGCCGGTTGTGTGCATGGCCTTTTTACTTAACACTTTGTCTTGGGCTTCATATCAAAGTTTGACAGGCTTTGTTAACTTCCTGCTCTTATCTCTTTTCTTCTGCTGTCATTATTCAATAATAATAATAATAATAATAATAATAATAATAATAATAATAATAATAAAAAATGTGTCGGGCTTATGCAGCAAGTATTTTTACCTGATGAGCCATCTCATTGACCTCTTTCTTTCTTTCGTCCTTCCTTTCTTCCTTTCTGTCTGTCTGTGTATGTTGGGGCTAGAGAGATGGCTTAGCACTTAAGAGCACTTACTGCTCTTTCAGAAGATCTCAGTTCATTTTCCAGCCCCAGCCCCATGGGATCTAACATCTTCTTCTGGCTTCTGAGGGCACCTACATACATGTGGCACACACACATACACATAAATTCATTTTTTAATCTTAAAAAAAAAGTAAAACAAGGTTTTGCTATGTAGCTCAGACTGGCTTCAAACTCTCAGTCTCCCTGTCTCAGCCTTTTTGGGGTGACAGTTTGCCACCAAGTCCATCACACCCACCACACCCACCACACCGACCATGCTCTAACACTGGCTAATAAACTTATTGCTATTGAAGTTAAAGTTTTCCCTCCCCTTTATTCTTTATTGTGTAGGTGCTGTTGGAATGTTGCATGTTAATTTTATACAGGACTGACTATCTGCTCAGCTAACTCTTATTCCAAGTTCTCTGTGGTATTTCAAGTCATATTACTTGAAAAGAAAATAAAAGAATAGCTTTCCTTCTGTCTTTCAGACTTTTTATTTGTTTGCCCTAGGCTGGCTTGAAATTCACCACTCTTGCCAGGTAGTGGTGGCGCACACCTTTAATCCCAGCACTCAGAAGGCAGAGGCAGGTGGATCACTGTGAGTTCGAGGCCAGCCTGGTCTACAAAGTAAGTCCAGGACAGCCAAGGCTACACAGAGAAACCCTGTCTCAAAAAAAAAAACCAAACCAAACCAAACCAAACCAAACCAAACCAAACCAAAAACAAACAAGCAAAACAAAAAAGAAATTTACCATTTTCCTGCTTTAGCTACCAGAAATTACAGGCATGTATCACCATGTTTGACCAGTAACTAATATTTTAGAAACCAGTTATTTTATCTATCTATCTATCTATCTACCTATCTATCTATCTATCTATCGGTTTTTGAGACAGGGTTTCTCTGGGTAACCCTGGCTATCTTAGAACTCATTTTGTATCCTAGGCTGACCTCAGACTCAGAGATCCTTCTGCTTCTGCCTCCAGGAAGCTGGGATTAAAAGTATATATCACTACTTCCTGGCTTTATTTTATTTTGAGATAGATTTCTCTGGGTAGCCCTGGCTGTCCTGGAACTCACTCTGTATGCTAGGCTGGCCTCAGACTCACAGAGGCCTGCTTCTGTCTCCCAAGTGCTGGGGTTAAAGGCATGCACCACCACAGCTGGCTGAAGATCTCAATACATAAAATGGTGAAGCTTGCCCATTGCTGGTGCTGACTCCCACCTTCCCTGTGCTCCCTGGCTAAGTTGCTTCCAGTAGGTTCTAAGGGCTCCCCAGTGCCTGGAAGGACTCTTGTCCCCATTTCTCAGAAGAAAGGCTGGGGCCCAGGAAGGCAGCTCCCCAGTGCCAGGGCTGAGGCACTGAGCTGATTTATGATTCAACTCTCTGATTAGTGGGTGCTTTGGACCATGACCCTTAGCGGCAATGGTCCAGAGAGTTGGAACGTTCTGATGCAGCTGGTTAGACAGGGTCAGACAGGGAAGGCCTCAGCGTGGTGGGGGTGCTCAACAAATATTTGTCAAGTAGACAAAACTCTGGCCATTGCTGGTGTTGCAATTCCTCCCTGAATCCCACAGAGTGGGGGTGGGAGCCGTTCACAGAGACTGAGGTGGCCTTGCAGAGGACAGTCAATTATTCTGGGGCTCAGCCTAGTGGGAGGCAGGGCAGAGGTCAGAGACGGCCCTGGGTCATTGCTGGAAAACCCTGGCTAAGTTCAGGATTTCTTGGAATCTGTTCCAATCACCTTAGCCTTTCCCAGGACAGAAAAGGCTCAGCCATTGATCCCTTGCTGGGGTTGGAGCTGAGTCATGGCGGAAAACCCATCACCCGACCCTTTGAAGCACTTTGCCACATCCCGTGCTTGTAGTGCACACATTTCTGTTCTCTTGATCTGTAAATCTGGACTGCAGGCATGGTGCTCTGAGAGATCTCTGCACTGAGGTTTAATCTCCTGTTAGGCTCCTCTCAAAGTAGCTGTGCACACTTGGGCAAGTTGTTCCACTTCTCTGAGTTTTTCGTTTCGTTTTGTTCTTGTTTTTTTTTTTTTTTTTTCTTTTCTTTCTTTCATTAATGTAGCCTGTTATAAAGCAGACCGGTTCATAGAACTCTTTACTCCCTGGAAAATGATAGAAAGTTTTGGTTTCCTTTCTTGGTTTGGAAGCCCTTGAAGCAAGGACGTAAATTCTTGTATTCATTGGTTTCTATCTCCCAATACCAGAGAAAACTTAAGATGCCCAACTACTAAAAATATGCTAAAAAGAACACTGTGGGGGCTGGTAAGACGGCTAAGTGGATAAAAGTACTTGCATGCAAGCCAAGTGGCCTGAGTTTGACCCCTGGGGCTGAGAAGGAGAGCACTGACTCCCAAAAGTTGTTCTCTGATCTTACATGAGCATTGTGAAGGATGCATGCACGCCCATGCACACAGACACACAGACACACACACACACACACACACATACACACAGAGGAGGGGGAAGAGAAATACAAAATAAGTAAATAAATAAATAAACTAACCCAAACACTAGTAGTTGAGGTTAACTGTGTCTAACATCAGGCTGAAGCATTTCTGTAGATTATGTCAGTTTATCTGTCCTATTGCTTAAGGAAGGAACAACGAGGCCAACCTAAAAGAAAAAAAGAAAAAGAAAAAAAAAAAAAGACACCAAAGCCAAGGGAGTCTGCAGCAAGCCCAGAGTTGATCAGGCAGCCTCCGTAGAGAGGCTGTGTCAGGAGGGCAGGGAGAAGGCTCCTGTCTCTCCTAGAACAGACTCCTCTAGGGAGACAAAGCAAGGCTCCGCCTGAGCCTGACAGGAAGGAAGCTCTGGAGAGGAACTGGATGTGAAACTGGGAAGCTTCCTATCAGTTGAGGGACTGAGGGTGTCTGTGTCCATGCTGTTCCTGACTGCTGCTGTCAAATGTCTTTTGTTTGTAGTGTTTTTTCCGTGGAATGTCATAGTCAGGAGTCAAATGACATTTGATGGGTGGAGGTCAAAACGCTGGTGAGTGTCCCGTGGGCACAGGATGCTCTCAGAGCAGAGTTGTCCAGACTGAGACTGGCGGTGCAAGGTTGAGAAATCCTAGACCAAGGAAGGAGAAGCTGTCGTGGCTCTGTCGTGACTCCCCTCTTCTGAAGCAATTGGCTTCCGACTTTATAGAAGAGGAGGTGGGGCTCTGGGGGGGGGCGGGACTTCCCACTTTATAGAACAGGGGGCGGGACTCCAGGAGGGCGAGGCTTCCCACTTTATAGACCAGGAGGTGGGGCTCCAGGAAGGCAGGGCTTCCTTCAGAGCTCTTGGTAGCCAGAGGCCATGCTGCTGGCTCCTCCCTGTCTTGTGGAGGCCGCTCTCGAGAGGGGAGCTCAGAGTCTGGGTACTGGGCCTGGGTCCCAGCTCTGCTGGAAGCTCTCCATGGTTAGGTACTGTCTCGCACTGTTTATTTCCAGAAGATAAAACATCCAATGCCACCTCCGAGGTCCTAGTTACAACTGACATGGTGCTATTCTGTGCCTCTGGAAGGGCATTCAGGGGAAAGATGGGGAAAGGGGTCCGTGGCTTGGCTCTGTAGTACTGTGGTTCTCTAGCAGGTATGAGACCCTGGGCTCAATTCCCTGCATTGCCAGGATGGGGCAGATAAGTCCATCTCTACCAGAGGATAACTACAGTCAACAGGGTATAGCGCCCCTATTCTGGGACAATGGTTAGGCTGTTTTTTTCTGGAACAGAGAGGCTTAGAGCCTGAGTCCACCCATAGTGTGAATTCATTAGATATTTATTTATTTTATGTTGCTATGCATGCTTGTACATGTATGGGTTTATGTGTGCATGTGTATGTGCATGTGAGTACATGCCACAGCACCTGTGTGTGTACTTTCCAGAATTTTCTCCTTTCACCTTGTGAGTCCCAGGGATTAAAGTCAGGTGTCATGAAGTTTTGTGGCACACCTTTGTTCTCTGAGTCATATCACTGGCTCTGTTAGTTTTTTTTTTTTTTTAATTACATTAAGCATTTTTTATTTTCTGGCATGAGTTCAGAGAACAGCTTTGAGTGAAAGGCAGATTCTCCTCGCAGGCCACCAGATTCAGCCTCTTTTCAGAATACTCTGGCAAGGTTGAAACAGCCACCTTAGCTGTGGACCTGTCTTTCTCCTGAAAGGACCTCTGTTGTTCACCCGCATGCAGAAGCCACCCCTCACTCCCCACCCCCATGGCATCCCAGACCAGTCACAGCTAACTTCATCTGATATCATCCAGAGGCAGGGATGTGGACACAGCCCAATCTGTACATGGCTTGCAGAATTTACATTCAGTCCTCAGAACCCATGTAAAACAAGCCAGATGTGGTGGTGTGCACTTGCCATGTCAACATTAAGGAGATGGAGGTGTAAATCCTTGGCGGTCCAGTCTAGTCTACATGGTGTGTTCTCAACCAGTGAGAGATCCTGTCTCAAAAACCAAGGTAGATGGTGTTTGAGGGATGACAGCAAATGTTGTCCTCTGATCTCAACAGGCATGTACACACACACACACACACACACACACACACACACACACACACACACAACACACATATGCAAATAAAATGAAGAACCTAAGTCAGAGGGAGACTCCAGGATTATAGGTAAATGACAGTTTGTCATAGCATCTGGGAACAAGGTCTCAGAGACTCCAATGTTTCTCCCAGGCTGGGAGGCTTCCCAAAGCAATGCCTGCTGGGTGTGCGGGAATCCATGGTTCCTCAGGAAACAGACATTCTCACAACCACAAAGGTTTTGTGCTTGGTGTTTTATTTCCCAACAGTGAAACAAGCTAGGTGGGCCCCAGCTTAGCACCATGCAGGCTGTTCTGCTGTCTGGCCTCCCTGCCTCCCCTGGGTACCCTCTTACTTCCTGCCACCTTCTTTACTCCATCCACTGGGTGAGTCATTGGATCTCCTGGTCTCTGGGATGTCACCCCAAATACCACCTGAGTTGTCTGCAGAAGGACAGACAACTTGGCAAAGCAGAGTCAGAGTGGCCAGGCTGGCACTATGGTGGTCAGGTGTTACCCTGAGCTGTACTGTGTCCTGCCTGGCCTCACTGGGTCTTGCCTCGGCCCTCAGAGATAACATGCTCAGGCTGGGCACGCATGTACCACTCTACCCAGGAGCCATCATAGACAGGTACGTCAGGTTTGCCACAGAGGAAGGCACCCAGGGCCACATGGCAGGCTGTGACACCAGAGCCACATGTGGCTACTAAGGGCTTGGACAGGTCCACCTTCTTCTCCTGGAACAGGCGTTGGATCTCCTCTGGGGACTTCTCCAGACCCTCCTTGGTCAGGAATTCAGTGAACGGGATATTTACGGAGCCAGGGATATGTCCAGGTTCAATGCCTACGCAGGAGGAACACACGGAACAGCAGTATGAGTGACGTCTAGCGTTGCTGGTATTTGTGCCAAATATGTCTCCTATGTCTCATCTTATCTCCAGCCACCAGTTGCTAGGTACCCCTAGGTACCCCAACTACACAGATGGCCAGCCTAAGGCCAATTAGCACCCACAGTCGCTGCATCCAGCTAAGACTCTTCCAGAGCCACACAGGCCCCGGGGCTTCCTGACTGGGAACCTTGGAGGCAGCGGAGCAATACACATGACCTCTGTTCAATTAGAACTTGAGACACTTGGAGGCCTAGAGATGGTGTACAGGGCGGACAGGCAATAACCAGATAATTGCTAATGTGACAAAAAATGCCCTAGGGCTATAGCAAAAAAAAAAAAAAAAAAAAAAAAAAGCAATAGTAATCAAAACAGCTGGCGAGGCTGACCACTTGCTTTGTGCGGGATAGTACCTAGACGCCCCTTAGCAGCATTTTCTCCTTTAGTACTGCCCAAATCCTATGGGAAAGAAATAACTGTCATCCCTACTCCAGGAGACTGAGGTACAAAGGCTAGCATGCTCTAGCCAGCAGCAGGTGGCCTCAGTGCCTAGGGAGGGTGGGGCCTTCTCCCAGGATGAGCAGAAGCCAGCTAGTCAAGGGTCCTGACAGGAGCACGGCAGACAGGAAGAACAAACGGACCCTGGAATTATGCACAAAACATTGTGTCCACCAAGGCTCAGACAATAGGGAGTTGAAGGTGCAGGAATGGCTCAGCGTGTCTGGAAGAGCTTGGGCTCCATCCGGTCATAAAAATCAGACTTTATTCTTAAAAGAATTCAGTCTTGATGCTGGGGCTGGGGCTCTGCTAGTACAGTGCATGCCTAGCATGCATGAAGCCTTGGCTTTCACCCTCGGCGCCTCAGAAACAAACAAGCAAACAAACAAAACGATTCTGGTGATGCCTGAATGGAATCCCAGCACTTGGGAAGAAGAGACAGGGCTCTGAACTGAAGCCCGAAGCCCGTACCAGCAGAGAGGGCATGGGAGAGCTTCCAGGGCTATGGCTGGCTCCTGCATCCTAGCAGGTTGGAGAGACATGGTGGAGGCTGGGGCGGGGGTTGCTGGTTGCTCACTGTGGGTAAGTGTGCAGGGGATCTGAATCCAGAGGGGATCCTTTCTGAGACTTCAGGCAAGGCAGCCATTCCAGGCCTCACCTGCACAATGGCAGCACAGGCATTGCTCCATATTTTCTTTTTCTTTCTTTTTTTCTTTTTCTTTTTTTTTTTTGTTGTTTTTTTTTTTCAAGACAGGGTTTCTCTGTGTAGCCTTGGCTTTCCTGGACTTGCTTTATAGACCAAGCTGGCCTCAAACTCACAGTGATCCACCTGCCTCTGTCTCCCAAGTGCTGGGATTAAAGGTGTGTGCCACCACCGCCCGGCATTGCTCCATATTTTCAAGAAAATTGGTGCCCGGACCCCACAATCATATGAAATGGTGTCTATCATGTAATCTACATGCACTCTCCTAACATTAAAACATCTCCAGATTTTCTCTGATTCCTTTCTTTCCCCTTTGAGTTTTGAGACAGGATCTCACTCTAGTGCAGGCTGAGCTGGAAATCACTATGTAGCCCAGGCTTGGCCTCAAACTCACGATCCACCTATCTGAGCCTCCAAATGCTAGGATTACCGCTGTGAGCCTCTGCACCCCCCCCCCCCAGATTTCCTTCAATACCTATAACAGTTGTAGATGTTAAGCAAAAGAAACTTATTCTAAGTCCTCCCGTTTCGTTTTTCAGACTCCATTTAACCACAGGGAGGTACTACAGTCAAGGTCCCAGGCCCGAGGGGGCGTTGGGCACTTCCCAATAGCTGAACAGCTTCTGCTGTAAGGGGACAGTTGTATGAGTTTAGACTTTTCGGGGACAACCTGTAAGGAGATGGTGGTCTGAGTCCAGCCATTTCAAGGACAACGTCTCCGTCTTGCTGGCCGGTTCAAACTAAGTTCATGTTCTCAGACTCAGGAACCTACTCCTGACTGATGGAAAACGCCCTTGCCCCACCCCTTACGTCGAAATATGATTGGACAGTGCTACAGCCCACCCTGCTCCCCCCCCCTTATGGTTTTATCCTTTAAATATGCTGTACAACATCCCTTCAGGGTCACAGTTCACCTCCCGACTCTGTTCTTCTGCCCTGATGGATCAGTATAGACTTGATTACGGTAAGTTTTTGTCACCTGCACTGACCTAGTGTTTGAGTTATGTTGGATTTAAGTGAACCCCACAGCAGCAAATGCTGTGAAGTTACATCGTTCAGGAATAATGACATGGTAATAAAGAGCACACCCTCAGTACCTGCCCACCCCCACCTCACCACCAATAAAAAGCTTTCTGGGGCTGTTTAAACACCGGATGCGATATTTGCAGGCACTAAAGGCTGCTTCTACCTATCTCCTGAGAGGTTTGAAGGGTCACAGCAGCATGGCTATAGCCCTGTCTGCTTTGCGGGGGCCCCTTTTCACATCACACAGGGTTTTGCCTGGGGAAGGCCACCCCCCTAGGCAGCCGGCTTGGCCCTCACCTGGTGCACCAACCACTCAGTTTGGGCCACCCACCCTACTCCCCTTTTGGAATCTCTTATGATTGATTACTCTGGCCACAGGTGCAGGCATCCAGGGCACCACCTACTCAGGCGGCCAGACGTCATCAGGACCAAGTTTGGGTCTTTCTTAAACCATGTGGAGACTGCCTTCTGCTATTCTGTGGTGACCGCAACACAAGCATAGTTATTGGGCTAGTGCACTCCGGGTGCTCTGGATTCTCAGGGTATTTAGGCGCCCTCAGGCCAAAGTGAGGTAGTGTGGCCTCCGCTCTAAGAAAAAAGCAAGAGGCTTAAAGGGAGGCGCTCTGCAAACAAGCCTTCTCCTTTGCTCTGTATGCATGAAAGGCTAGCACAAGGCTAGCCAGTACCCAGAGCATACACCAGCCTGTCCCCACACCCAATGTGTTACCATCTCGGGGTTCTGGGTCAGTGCCTCGGAACCGGCCAGCTGCGCGGGCGTCCACCACTTGGAAGCGCCGGGCCTCCAGGTTCTCCAGGATGTCCTCGTGGGTCTTGATGAAAGAGGGATCAAGCTTAGCGCTGAATTCCGCAGGCTCCGTGTGGCTCTTGCCAGAGCTGATTGGCAGGTTCTGGCTCAGCCAGTGGCGGAGGCCGCCGTCCAGCAGCGACACGGAGCGGTGGCCGAAGGCGCGGAACATCCACCAGACCCGCGGGGCGGAATAGAGGCCCTGGTCGCTGCCGTCGTAGATCACAACGTGCGTGGCGGCGCCCACGCCCAAGCTGCCCGCGTAGTCTGAGAAGTCCGCGGCGCTAGGCAGCATGTGGTCGTAGGGCGAAGTGTGGTCGCTGCAACGATCAATGTCAAAGAAGGCGGCGCCCGGGATGTGGCGCTCCTCGAACTCACGTCGCGCGTCGCGGCCCAGCTTGGGCAGGTACCAGGAGGCGTCCAGTAACTTTAGCGGCTGCGAGGTTCGCGGGGACCGCAGAGCCTCTGCCACCCACTGCGCAGACACAAGGGCTCGGAAAAGCTGCGGAGCGGCCATGGCTTCGGGGATGCGCGGATCGTGGGCCTGCAAGACAGGGAAGATACCAGAATCTAGAGAGCAGCCTGTCTTCGGGGACTGTGACTGGGGCATATGTGCTAATTGGCGGAGGTGGAGCCTGCGCAGCCGGCAGAGCAGAGTCCAGGAATGCAGATAGGGCCTGGGGTGAAACGACTCTCTGCTTTTATCACCCAGGGATTACCCCTGCCAGCACTTGAATAATACACAGCTTCAATTGACGTTATGACCATGGGCGCCAGGCGAGGGTGGTACGCGACCCTCACTCTCTCTTCCTTGCCCAGCAAGGTCGGGTAGGGCAAGCTCAATTGGCCCTTTCAGTAAAGCAAACAAGGCCAAAGTTTCAACCCTTTCTAAGATGCAGCCCAGCTTCACAGCCAATCAAATTCACTCATTCATTTGAGCCGGTCTAGGTGTCCAATGGGAGCAACAATCAGATTCACCCTTCTCCCAGTGCTGTTTAACCCTAGTATATTACAACACTTGACAGGGCAGCCTCTCCCCAGCCTCCTGAAGGAATAGGCTTTAAGAGGTTTGGTACTGTCACCTTTTTCTGAAAGCCACGAGGCTCCTAGACAGGCTTTGAGTCACCTGGTGTGGAAGCGGTACCTCCTCAGGAGGAGGAGTCTGTACTCAGGAGACTGAGGTAGGAGAACCAGTGTTCAGGGCCAGCATAGTCTATACAGGAAGTTCCAGACTAGTCTGGGCTGCTCAGCAAGACCATCTCACCAAAAACAAAAACAAACACAAACAAACAAACAGACAGACAAAAAAACCCCAAACAACAAACAACAACAACACCCAAACAAAACAAACAAAAACCAGAATAAATAAATACACAAACAACAGAAACCAGGGCACTAAGTAGGAATGGGCTGGAATCACTCACTGCCCTAGGCCTTGGGGTGGGGGTGTGGGCTTGTGAAGTGGGGTGTGGGGGCAGAACTGATAGGCTCAAGCAACTGTGCAAGTGAGAAATTCTGGAGTTTAGTGTGAGCACCCAGGTCTCTACCTCAGCCTGGATGGGAGGGAGAAGGTGGAAGGACTTCCTGAAGGAAGCAGGAGCACACTATGACTTAGGGAAAGAATAAGAATGCAGCCGGGCTTGGCGGCACACGCCTTTAATCCCAGTATTCGGGAGGCAGAGGCAGGTGGATGGCTGAGAGTTTGAAGCCAGCCTGGTCTACAAAAGCGAGTCTAGGACAGCTAAGGTTACATAGAGAAACTCTGTCTCAAACAACAACAACAACAACAACAATAACAACAACAAACAACAACAACAACAGCAATAAGAATAAGAATGTGAATCAGGCGGTGATGGTGCACACCTTTAATTCCAGCACTAGGGAGGCAGAGGCCTCCAGTTCACGGCCAGCCTGGTCTACAGAGCAAGTTCCAGAACAGCCAGGGCTGTACACAGAAACCCTGTCTTGAAAAAGAACAACAACAACAAAAACCTCAACCAACCAACCAACCAACCCAAACCAAAACAACATTAAAAAAAGAAAAGTTGGCTAGCCATGGACTCTGGCTAAGGACTGACCCCAGCGTCTCTGCTGCACCTAGATGTGACAGAGGGGGTGCACAGAGGGCACGGAGGCCAAGGCTGGTGGGGCAACCCTCCCATAAAGCTCCTTTACCTCCATCGTTTTTGGGAATTTTGCCTTCCCAGCTCTGGTTTCAAAGTCAGAGAGTACAAATACCCTGGCACAGGCTGTTTGTGTGGGTATGTGATGGCCTCTGTGTGTGTGTGTGTGTGTGTGTGTGACATGGTCCGTGTGTGTGTGTGTGTGTGTGTGTGTGTGTGTGTGTGTGATGGTCTGTGTATGTGTATGTGTGTGTGTGTGATGGTCCGTGTATGTGTGTGTGTGTGTATGTGATGGTCCGTGTGTGTGTGTGTGTGTGTGTGTGTGTGTGTGTGTGTGTGATGGCCCCTGTATGTGTGTATGTGTGTGTGTGATGGTGTGTGTGTGTGTGATAGTCCGTGTGTGTGATGGTCCGTGTGTGTGTGTGTGTGTGTGTTTGTGTGTGTGTGTGTGTGAAGGACAGAGGACAATCTCAGATGTCAGATGGGACCTCAGGCATTAGCCATTTTATTTTGTCTCATTTCATATTTGAGATAGGGGTCTTTTCGTGGCCTGGGACTCACCACAGCTGCCTGGACACTCAGCCCCAGGCATCTACCTGTCTCTCCTTTCCTAGTGCTGGGATTGTAGGCGTGCAACATGCCTTGTATTGCTTATGTAGGCTCTGGGGATCCAACTCAGGGCCTGTGCTTTCAAGGCAAGCACTTAATTGGCTGAACTATCTTCCCAGCAAACACCCTGCCCCTCCCCCCATCTCACTCTGTATTCTGGAACTTGAAATCATCCCCCTCCCCCACCACCTCAGCTTCCAGAGTAGAGGGGGGAGTCACAAGCAAATACCACTATGTCAGACTCCAAAAAACACCTCTTAATGAGATTTCTAAAAATGAATGCAGGAGGGCCACCGTTTACCCTATATACAGCTTTTTTTTTTAATGATCATTTAGGGTAGTTGAATGTAAACCCGTTATTTCTTCCTTTACTCTCTTAAGTAGCTCTTGAATCTACAGCTGCAGACTATCTTATCTTAGACTTCCAGCAGGGTGGGACTTCAGAGGCCTGAGATCACCTGACCACACTACCTGTTTGATTGACAGATCACAAAAGACGTTGGGCAGCCTAGAGGCTAGGCTATGGGTGTCCCTGGGGGGGGGGGCAGGGGCGGGACAAAAACCAGACACTAGATTCCTTTGTGCTTGCAGGATTCCAGGGGACAGTGGCTCACTGGAGGGCAGTCAGGACACAAAGGGCGGCTCCATGCCATCCTAGGGCTAGTGTGAATATATATATATATATGCACACCACCTTTGCAGAGGGGCTCAGGTGCTCCGCAACATTTCCTCACCTGAAGCCTCTTGGCACCTTCTTTTCCCTCACTGTCAAGCTCAAGGCTCAGAGTACACTTGGAAAATGCTAAGCAGTGTTTGAATTTTTGCAACACTCAGTGACAATATTTCAGGGCAGGATTGATGTTCAAAAAGGGGCAGGGGGAGGAGTCCAAGAGAAAAAGATTCCAGGGCAACAATATAGCCTAGAGAGGTGGTGTAGAGCCAGTTTGCAAGAGCCATGCTCCATCTCCAGATATTTTGCCAACTGGCATTTATATAGATTTACAGTGAAGTGGTCAAAATGGAAGCTCAAGGAAATCAGTTTAAAAAAAATTTTTTTTAAAAGCATATGGCTTCAAGGACTGGCAGGTAAACCAAGGCAGCTCCCAAAGCTTTGGGCTTCAGGTCAGAATAAGTGCCTACTCCACTCCGCACCCTGACGCCTGGGTCCACCCGTTTCTCCTGTTGGGAGAAGTTTCAGCTCTATCACGCGGAGTCGTCAGGGCACTCGGCAAGGCCGCGGCGCGGCAGGCGAGCCGGTTAAACGTTAGTTTCTTAGTTTCGTTTCATTCCACTATGTTCTGCTACTTTCTCCTTTGGGGGAACGCTCGGTCTTCTCACCACAGCCCTTCTGAGCGGCTTTGTTGGTTCTCTCGGGCCCTCCTACTTTCTCAGGAGGCACCAGGTCATTCGAAACCCCAGCCAGCCACTGCTACCCACTAGACTCTTACCCTACCCCAATCCCACAGGCGGTCAGAAGGAGCAGTGGACAGTACCCCGTAATGCAAATTAGGGACACCCAGAAAACTCCTCTCTCAGTCTGCACCCCCTCCTCCACTCCCCTCGTGGTACCATGCTATGCACCCCCGAAACGCTCCCTCCCTCACAGAAAAGCAAATAGGACGCGATGGGCAGCAGATACCAGGGCTTCGTGCTCCCTGCTTCCCAGCTTCGCCATGTCACCCCCTCCCCGCGCCCTCAGAGGTCCCCTTCCGCCACCAACCTGCGGCCAGCCAAAGGGAGGAGACTTGGGCACAGCCCACTGCCTTAGCCACTCCGGGCAGCTGCTGGTTGCACTTTCCATTCTCCGGGCTGCGGGGGACGAACGCACCATGCGACCGGGTTGCGTGCCGTCCCCGAGCCCCCGAGCCCTCAATAGCCCCTTTTGGGTGTCAAAAGTGTTATACTAGGAGAGCAAACAGGCTTTACGTGCGAAGGCTAGGAGCTGCTCTGGTCCCTGTTGTCTCAGAGAGAGGTCCCATCCCCCTATGGGAGGCCGCACAATGGAGAGGGCCATTTGGGAACACTCCCGGCTCCCGGTTTGAACCCGCCAGCTTCTCCCGAGCGCTAGGGCTAGTGCCAGCTCTGCTACCGGGCGGAGCTAATGCCACGGGCCGCCCGGGATGGGGCCGCTGCCTGGGTCCTGGTGGAAAAAGCAGGCCAGGGTGCTTGGAGCCCCTTCACCAGACTTGGGCATTCTAAAAGTCAGAGTACCCAGGCTGCAGAAAACGGAAGCAGAAGGGCTGGCGAGTGGTCAGTGCGCCCGGAGAGGGGACTCGAAGCCCACGGGCCTTCTTCTCCACCTAGGACCTGTGTTCTCATTCTTGCTTTCAGGGTCCTGACCTAGTCCCTCCCAGCTGCTGCTGCTATAGGAGTGCTCCGACGCTCTTGGCCACGCCCACCTGTCCTCCTAGGGACCAGACAGGGAGGGCGCTAGAGCAGTGGGAGGGACGTAACAGGCTTTCCCTAGGGAAATATGCAAACTTTTCCCACTGTCGCCTTAGTCTCACTCTGGGTGAGGTTACCATTGCACGCTGGGAAAGTGTAGTGGGGACAACAGCCCCGCCTCCTGGGCTCCTCCTACCGCACTCAGTGCTCTCAGGCTTGTCCCTTTCTTGGTTCCCACCCGCGCCAGGTGACACGCAGAGCTGACACTATGGTTCATCAGGTGCTCTACCGGGCGCTGGTCTCCACCAAGTGGCTGGCGGAATCCATTCGGTCCGGCAGCCTGGGACCCAGCCTTCGGGTGCTGGACGCGTCATGGTACTCACCGGGGACCCGCCAGGCACGCAAAGAGTACCAGGAACGCCACGTGCCTGGCGCGTCTTTCTTTGATATAGAGGAATGTCGGGACACAGCTTCGCCTTATGAGATGATGCTGCCCAGTGAGGCCCACTTTGGGGACTACGTGGGCAGCCTGGGCATAAGCAACGACACGCACGTAGTGGTGTACGACGGAGACGACCTGGGCTGCTTCTACGCGCCCAGAGTGTGGTGGATGTTTCGTGTCTTTGGCCACCGCACAGTGTCAGTGCTCAATGGTGGCTTCCGGAACTGGCTGAAGGAGGGCCACCCGGTGACATCTGAGCCCTCGCGGCCAGAGCCAGCCGTTTTCAAAGCTACACTGAATCGCTCCCTGCTCAAGACCTATGAGCAGGTCCTGGAGAACCTCCAGTCTAAAAGGTTCCAGCTGGTAGACTCTCGGGCCCAAGGACGGTACCTGGGCACACAACCGGAGCCCGATGCAGTAGGTAGGTGCCGCTGTGGCCCCTGGGGAGGATTGTCCAGCAAGAAAGATGGGGAATCAGAGCACCTGGGACCCTCAGTCCCTCCAAATAGACTTGTCTTTCCGTCTGTGTGCCCATAGCCGTGTGCTAACGAGCTGCCGGCATTAGTAGGGGTGACTGTCCATGGTCCATGTCCAGGCACCAAAGGATGTTCTACCCACAAGTAGTCATTTACATGGTTGTACAGAGGCTCACACCCTCTAGACCCGAGAAACCCTTTCAAACACCAACAGGGCCCTTTCAGGGGCTCTTCTGGGACCCTGCGTAGTGTTTGTGAAAGGCAACTCAGACAGCCTCAGCCTATTTGTGGAGCTGTTACAGTGGCTGCCAGCTTGTCCCACGGATATGGATCCAACGGACCACCTAACTCAGACGCAGTGCTGTTACTTGGTCAGTTAAGTGGTAGAGCCTGGATTTGAACTCAGTACTATTTGGTTTTAAACCTGGCTTCTAAACTCAGATGTAAGCCCATTGGCAACCTCCCCACCACTTCCTAGGGTTCAGGAGACCCCAAGTCTTGCTTTTCCTCCGCACAGGAGTGGTGGCCCTCCTCCCAAGGTTCCTTTTATCAGTAAGTGTCCCTGTCCTGCATGACTTAACACTTGGATACTATTTTGCCTAACTTGTTACAAAGTGCCTCTTCCTTTCGACCAGCTAATGTCGGAAACACTGTTTTTACAGTCTTAATACTAAACTGTGTCCCCACTGGACAGAGCGGGGCTGAGGCACACAGGCAGGAGCAGGTCAAGGCCACACATCTAGTTGGCAGAGCTTGGCATCTCTCCATTCCCGTTCTCTCCAAGCCTTTGATTTGTCCCGCCTGCTGTGCCCTGGGAAGGTCAGGAGAGAAAGATGTACGCTCATTAGGCACTTTGCAGAGACTCCGGACAGGGAACGCCTGCAGCCCCTCCTGGTCCTGGCCCAAAGCCCTTTTTCTTCTTGGAACTTATGCTGGGGGAAGGGAGAGTGAAGCTGGCCGTTGAACTTTCACCAGCAGGCTGGAAAGCAAACTGAGAAATAAGTGATACGGGGCCCAAACATAGTGTTCCCGCCGTTTTATAGATGAGGAAAACAGAGGCTTGGAGAGGGGACACAGCCTGCCTGAGTTCTAAAGTCCCTCTCTTCTTATGACTCTTCCTATCTCTTCTGATTGCCCTGGAGTGCCAGGGAGCTTGGGTTCCCTGTCTAGTTCGGCCACTCCTATGTGGCTATGTGGAGGGCACTGAGCCCTCCTAGCCATAAACAAGCAGAGGTCCCCAGCCCTGTCACATGCACATGGCTTCTGTCCTGTTCAGCAAGCCAGCAAAGGGGCTCTTTGGAGGGGACGACACTGAGCAAAGTCCAGGGCCAACTACACAGGCAGGGGATGGGCCACCTGCCCCGTTCTGTACGACGATTTGCTGGACACAAATGCACACTGCCAAGGTCGTGGCCTGCTGTGTGGGGTGGGTTCAGGGAGGTTCCTGTGGGTTCAGCGGTCCAGATATAAAGCACAGGGGGGTGGGGAGGCCTTGGCTCCGAGCGTTCCTGAAGGGCATGAGTGTGGTGCATGTGCTCTCTCTCTCTCTCTCTCTCTCTCTCTCTCTCTCTCTCTCACACACACACACACACACACACACACACACACACACACACACACCACCACCACCACCACCACCAAAAATACAGGACCCCATGGCTACTTCTTGCCCCCTGGGGGCAATCACCTCCCCCTCAGGACTTCACATGTCTTCCAGAGTTCTGCCTGAGTGAGAGTGCACAATAAAGGAATATTCAGGTGCAGCTGTGTATCCACTGGGAGGAACACTGCAAAGAAAGGCAGAGGTAACCTGTCAGGTCCAAGGCTGGACAACCAGAGTAAGTAGGAAGAATCAGAGAAGAGAAGGATCTTAGAACACAGGGATCTCTGGAGGCTTTGTCAGTAACAGGCTGTCTCCCCTCTCCAAGCCTCAGTGTTCCTCATCCATATAATGGGAATGCTGTATTTGGGCCTGGTAGCATTCATTTCTCAGTTGTTCAGCCTGCATACCTGGGAACCTGTTCTTTCACCTGGTGGGGGGGGGAGAGTGGGTGAAGATGAGGAAGGAGGGGGTGGTGTTGGTTCATGCCTAGCACTTTGATTTGCAGGCCCCTGGATGCAGTCAGCTTCTGGAATCCTGAGTGGCCTCTCAGAGGCACTGGCCCTATTCCACTTGGTTGCAGGCACCAAAGTGAGGCTTGCCTAAGGCTGCTGCAGAGGGTGGGGTGAGCCAGATCAAATGTGAGGACTGGGGCGGGAAAGGTCACCACTCCACACTGTTGCTATGTGGGAGCAAGGAGACCCTCTACCTGTGGCCCTGCCCCTTGGGCCACAGCCAGGGCGCCTACATGAGTTTCCCTGTCTTTGGGAAGAATGCCAGAAAAGTACAGACAGGTTTTCTTGGCTTCCAAGAGCCTTGCCCATCCATGGCCTGAGGGATCTTAGCATGCCTACTGACTCGAATCTCCTTAGCCAAACCTGGAACACAAATGCTTAGACTTCTAGACAGTTGAGGAACACAAGAAGTCATTTCAGTAATCCTTCTGCCTCAGCCTTCTTTTCCAGGGGAGCTCAGAGTGACTAACAAACACAGGCTTTGGAGTCTGGATTGATTTTACATGTCTCCTCTCTCTATCCGTGTGTGTGTATGTGTGTGTGTGTGTGTGTGTGTGTGTGTGTGTGTGTGTGTGTGTGTGTGAAGTTATTATGTCTTCTCTGAGCCTGGGATCCCCATTAGAGCTGGGAGGAAAGACTTCAGTTTTGTGAGGAATGAGGGAGATATAGTTCTCTGGGAGAACCCACTTTTGAGGTGCTGGCTGCAGAGAATAGGAGTGTGGCAGGAGACCTGCCTCTAGCTGCAAGCCTGTCCTCTGTCCTGAGGTTGGTAGTGTTCCAGAGTTCTCTGGACTGGGCCCATGGGTTCGCTGGCTGTCCCTTTGAACAAAGGCTGCAGTTTTTGTTCCTTTAAAGGCCCCAGGTAGAGGCTGGAGAAATGACTTAGTGAGTCAAGCTCTTGCCTTGTGACCATGAGGACAAGTCACATCTCCAAACACAACTTAGTGACTTTTGCTTGTGACCTTAGCACTGAGGAGGCAGAGACAGGCAGATCTGTGGGGCTCACAGCAGGTTCCAGGGGGATGGGCCAATGAGGAACATCACCCGAGGTGGCCCTCTGATCTCCATGTGTATGTTTACAGGGGTGCACTTCTCTCTCTCTCTCTCTCTCTTTTTTTTTTTTTTTTTTTTTTTTTTTTGGTTTTTCGAGACAGGGTTTCTCTGTGTAGCCTTGGCTGTCCTGGACTCGCTTTGTAGACCAAGCTGGCCTTGAACTCACAATGATCCGCCTGCCTCTGCCTCCTGAGTGCTGGGATTAAAGGCATGTGCCACCACCACCCGGCTTATTTATTTTTTCTTTCTTTCTTTTTTTTTTTTTTTTGGTTAGGGGTGCACTTTTCAACCACCATCCGGACGAAAAACCCAGAAGTGCCTTGAGCCTTCCTGGCAGAATGGCCGTTGCTGGTCAGGCTGGTGCTGAGGCTTCGCAGCATCCCTAGCTTCATCCTTACTTAGACAAGGCCCCCGTTATAGACTCAAGACAAGAATCAGTTGGTGTGTTGAAGATAAGAAAACAGCACAGCCGGGTGTGGTGGCGCACGCCTTTAATCCCAGTACACGGGAGGCAGAGGCAGGCAGATCCCTGTGATTTTGAGGCCAGCCTGGTCTACAAAGGGAGTCCGGGACAACCAAGGCTACACAAAGAAACCTTGCCTAAAAAAGAAAAGAAAAAGAAAAGAAAAGAAAACAGTGCAGAGGTTTGGTGCAAATGATCCTGCCCTTCCAGTGCCAGCAGGAAACTGCTGTAACCTGACAGTTGATGTCCTCAGGCCAGCTGCTGCTCCCTACTGACAGGGTTACACATAGCTGGTTTCAAGTTCAGCAGGAAGACCTTCTAGATGTCACTGTTGCAAGCAGGGACATGTGTTCTGTCAGAGGACTGCTTGTGCTGGTGAATCTAGAATCTTCTTTGGGGTGAGGGGTTTACCACATTGCTGCATTGACTGACTGTGTACCCACTGTGCTCCTACGCACACTAGGGTCTTATACCTAGAGGAGGGGAGACTGAGGCCCAGAACAGAGAGCCTTCCTGTCTGTCTGATGCTGTTCACAGTGTTGGCCTGTCCCTCGCTCGCTTGCTCGCATCAGTCGAAGCCCTTTCCTCTCCTTTCTGCCACACCCACCATGCTGTTTCTATCTTGCCCCACAGTTCACATTTAATGGGTTGGTGGGGATTGGGAGAGCCTGAAAAGATGGAGGCAGTTCTGACATGGGCCTCACTCTCAGTGTTGCCTGTGGTGGGGTGCAGGGTACACAAGGAAGAGAGAAATGGCTAAGCATGATAAGACATGGGTCCTTCGGGTGCCACCAGCCAGCCATGGCTCATCTTTGTGGCCTCCCCTTTATTAGTTTGATGTTTTTCAAACAAGGTCAGACTGACCTCTAACTCACTGTATAGACCAGGCTGACCTCAACCTACAGATTCTCCTGTCACAGCCCCCAGCTGAGTTACCATGGATACCACCCATTGCTGGCTTTCCCAAAAACCTCACTGGGTATGCTCTAGAAAGGACCTTGGCCTGCCTCACCCCTGCCCTGCTCCCATAGAAGCATAGAAGAGGGAGCACAGTATTGGGAGCCACAGCATGGGGGCAAGCATTATTAGGGTTCAGTCTATGTCATTTATCCTCATCCAGGAGCATTTACTCCCCATAGGGAAACTGAGGTGCAAAGAGGTGACTTACTGAACATCACCGGTGTAGTAAGTGGCAGAGGTAGGATTTGAACATGTGTCTGAAACCAGGTCTCCTTCCCTTCACAACTACGTGCCTCACAGGAACACCAAAGCCTGGGTGTGGTCCTGGGCTTGCCTGTCCTTCCTTGTGCTTTTAGCTGAGCCATTTCTTGTCAGCACACCTCAGCGTTTTCGCCTGTAAAATACATTCACAGGAGGGTTTGCTTAGTGACTCACAAAGCTAGCCAGCATCGGTGCTCTTGCAAACAGCTGCCCAGGAGGGCCCACATAGTTTCTCTCTGCCATGCCCTTGGCAGCCAGCACACACAGCCATCTACTCTCCCCGGTAATGCACCGCAGATGTCCTTTCCAGCAGAAGTGACTTGGGACATCCTTCCATGAAAACAGGTCTTGGGGCCGGGACTGCAGGCCTGAGGCTTATATATAGCTTGAGTGTTGATGATAAGCAGAGATTGCAAGAAATTGAGTTCCCAAGAGAGCAAAAACCTGATTGTTAATGGTGGTGGCCCCGGGCTCTCCAGTCCCCACCTCCATGCTTGCCCTAACCCATGTCCTCTGTTGCCACCCAGGACTGGACTCGGGCCACATCCGTGGCTCAGTCAACATGCCCTTCATGAACTTCTTGACGGAAGACGGCTTCGAGAAGAGCCCAGAGGAGCTACAAGCCATGTTCCGGGACAAGAAGGTGGACCTCTCGCAGCCCCTCATAGCCACGTGCCGCAAGGGGGTCACCGCCTGCCACGTTGCCCTGGCTGCCTACCTTTGTGGCAAGCCCGACGTGGCTGTTTACGATGGCTCCTGGTCGGAGTGGTTCCGCAGGGCACCCCCGGAAACGCGTGTGTCCCAGGGGAAGAGCGGGAAGGCCTGAGTGTGCACAGCCTCCCCTTCTGCCCACCAAATACAGCCTTCAGTGAGGCTGGGTGTGTCCTGCCATGGGTTCACACCTCTTAGGCAACGGAGAGTGACAGTATTTTAGAATTGCTCTGAGCGCCTCTCTCCCTCCCTACTGAAATAAAGTGCCTTTTCTCAGTAGTGTGTCTGCCCCTTGCCCTGAGTTCCACACTGGACCCCGACCTTCATCAAACTTCAGCTATTAAGGCCATGCAGAGGACACGATTACTGTACTTGGTCCTGGCTGAGGTAGCTGGCTGGCCTCTCTTGGGTCATGTGGCACACTTTTCCTAAGAAGATTTGCCACACATGTCTACTCACCCTGGAACGGGAACACATGAAAGACCAAAGCAACGACTGCACCAATATCCAATTTGGTGAACCAAGGAGTTTTTATTGGGGTTACTCTCGGGAGCATGGGTGAGGCGTCACTTAGAAGGCATAAATCAGAAGCAGCTGCATCATCAAAGCAAACATGCACCCCAAACATGGGTGACAATTCACAGGAGCTGTGCCTGGAGCTCTGGAGCTCTGAACAGCTTGTAGACAGCTCCACAGGCCTTTAAAAAAAAAAAAAAGCACCTCTGCTGGTCCAAGTGCTCTCCTCCAGCATTTTTGGCTCCGTGTGAAGAGGGCTCAGGAATCTCAAATTTTTGTTCTTCCAGACATGTGACCTCTATCTACCTTTTGAGATCCTTCCCCCACCCCTTGTCTAACATGCCTGGAGGGAATGTTTCTTTTTGTTTTTTGTTTTGTTTTTTTCGAGACAGGGTTTCTCTGTGTAACCTTGGATGTCCTGGACTCGCTTTGTAGACCGGGTTGGCCTCGAACTCACATCGATTCACCTGCCTCTGCCTCCCGAGTGCTGGGACTAAAGGTGTGTGCCACCACGCCCAGCTGAGAATGTTTCAATTCTTAGGAGACTGTCATATAATACTATGTCAGGAATGCTCTACACAGAAGATGCTGGGAACTTCCTGAGAGGATATTGAAGGAGGGTGAGGAAGGCAGTGAGAAGCCAAGACTAGCCCAGTCCGGAGCCCTCTACTGTAGGCTCCATGCCCCAAAAGTGGAGAGAGAGAGAGAGAGAGAGAGAGAGAGAGAGAGAGAGAGAGAGAGAGAGAGAGAGAGAGAGAGAAACTAGCCTTCTAAAGATGCAACATATGCCCGAAACCCTGCTTGGAATGGGGCAAAAGGGAGGTGGGTGGTCTTGGCCTTGACTCCTTTGCTGGCTCTGAATAGACCCTCTGGGGATGATGGAAGGTGGGGCAGCTCCACAGAGGTGGGGGGTGGGGGTGGGGAGGGTCCCTGCAAGCCTAGTAAGTATAAGCAGGAAGCCAAGCCGCCATAGGTGAGGACCCCATGAAGAGGCAGAAGGATCATTGCTGATGCATTTTGAGTTTCCAAAAACCAAGCTTTGAGGCTGCGGGGTGAAATCTAAGTCCCATCTCCTGGAGATGTTGGCTCTCTCATGTCCAGCCTTCCAGAGTGAAAAAGGAGTTGGGGTGGGTCCTGAAGGGCTAAGATCATGTTTGTTAGGGAGGAATCCCAGCCCAGTGCTAAGGCAAAAGGGACCCATGAGCTCTGGGGAGGGGCTCTGAGGCTACAGGCAAGGCCTCATTTCTGTCACTTTCCCTCTCCCAATGCCCCTCTTGGAACCTGGATGAACTCAAGCATCCTTGGGGATGAAGGACAAGTTTCTTTCTCCTGCTCCTCCCACCTCAATTGCTCCATCCTGCAGCGGATGTTGTGCGGCCCAAAGAAGCTTGGAAGGAAGGACTGACTAATACAAAGGCCGCGAGGCTGCTGTGTGCAGCTGGGGCCGTGAGTGCATAAGGAGAATGGAAGGGCCCATAGCAGATGAAAGGGTCCGTTAGGTAGATGTTTTACTATGGTGAAGATGGGAAGGTTCAGAACAGGGAGGTGAAGTCATCTTGGCATAGGTTTGGCCAGGACCTTGGCTATCTATGGAGGTGAAAGAAGCCTTCAAGGGGATTTGACTCTCAGAGTCCAGTGTGCCTTTCTGTGGTATCTGTCTTATCCTGTCCCATGCAACTCTCTCCTTTAGAATAAGGGTTGGACCTGTGACTTCGTTATAGTCAACAAAGAAGGGCAAAGTGGATTTTCTTCACTTTGCTTTGATGAAATGGTGTGTCGGGACACTAAAGCCTTATGTCCAGTAGGTCACAAAGCAGTGTCCCACCAGCAGCCATGTATACCTGCAGGGATATCTGTCCCCAAGGGAATCTCCAGATGAGCCCCCACTGGCTCTGGCCAGCATCTCCACTGTAGCCTGCCTTCTGAGATGCTAGGTAACCATTCTTGGATCCCTGTTCCAGCGACTGTGGTCAGTAGTACATAAGAAACTGAGACGGTTGTGGGTGGGCCCAGTGCTGTCCCCCAGAATAAGATCCCTGAAGAGTGTGGTGCAAGCCGCTCACCTGATGAGGTGGCACATCCTGGCATCGCAGCACACCGGAGGCTGAGGCAAGACTGTCATGACTTTGAGGCCAGTCTGAGCCTCGTAATTGAAAATTTTTAGAAAGTTCATTCAACAAGTATCAGGCCCTGTTGATCCCAGACTTAGCCAAGTATCTCTCTTTTCTGGGGAGACCCTGGAAGATACCTACCTCTACCCTGCATCCCCTGGGGGGCAGAGCTAGTGTCCACTGCCATGGTTCTGCTTCTGCATCACTGAATAGAAATCACAACCTTATTGAGCATTGTAGAAAATAAAAATGGGATGTTTATTATGGGCCTATCATTATTATGACTGTATTATCTAACTATCTATCGTAAGCAATAAAAGATACAGACACCTGGTAGGTTTTAGAATAAGCCTTATTTTACCTGGAGCTGGGCAGATATTACCACCCAAGCTATCTTGTTATCTCCCAGCCCCCAGAGCATACCATATGCTTTAATTATTCCTATCTGGGCTACTTCCCATCCACAATCCCAAAATACTTGCTTATGCTTTCTATCTGGCCGCTTCTCTCTATGCCGAACATCCGGGCCCATGTGGTTCTTTTCCTATCCCATGGCGCACTCTGCTCCTTCTTTCTCCTCCAGTACCTCTCTCCTCTCCTGTGATCCTTCTGCCCTCAAACCTTAGCTCCGCCCCTCACGTGTGCCCTCTCCAAGTGTAAGCCTTTCATTCAGCCAATCAAGGAGGCAAGGTTGCTCAGCAATGCTTCGGATGTGTGGGTGTCTGCTCAGCAAGCAGACCTTGGGGAGCAACATAATCAAATACAAAGCACCAGACCATGCTGTTACAATTCCCCCCTTTTCGTCTAATTAAAAAAGCTGTTTTTGTATAAACTATATACAATAAGAACAATTATGAAACAATTATTAAAAACCAATGGTTAAGACTTACATATATAATGCCTAGTCTAGAAAATATTGTCTATCCTATCTATGAGAGTTTAAAATTTTGTGCCTAATTTAAAAAAATATTTTATTAATTTATTTATATTACATCTAAATTGTTAGCCCATCCCTTGTATCCTCCCATTCCTCCCTCCTTCCCGCTTTCCCCCGACTCCCCTCCCCTATGTCTGTGACTGAGGGGGACCTCCTCCCCCTGTATATGCTCATAGGGTATCAAGTCTCTTCTTGGTAGCCTGCTATCCTTCCTCTGAGTGCCACCGGGCCTCCCTCTCCAGGGTCAAAAAAGATTCCTAATTTTTTTTTTACATATTTTTTTACATAGATTTTAAAATATCTTTTTAACTTATAAGCAACTAAGCTTAACTGTAAAACTATAACTATCTAGTCTTCAACCCTATCAGAGACTTGAAAAGGACTAAAATTTATTACTTGAATAATCAGGAAGTGTAGGCTAGCAGCTTCAACACTACAAGTAAATATGACAGAGACAGTTTGCTGCCTGGACAGTCATCCAAAATACTATAATGTTGGAACACCATCTTCAGTCTATTGGCCCAGTATATCTGACAGACATATTTGTGAAGCAGGAATTATTAAGAACTTCGTTACTTGTCTTGGCAGAGCTTGGCAGTCGACTTGGCCTGCATCCAGGCTTGCCTGTTTTAGGCAGAACTCTGTAGTAGAAACAAGGATGTTTTCTTTGCCCTGGTGGCTTGCTTGCCACACAGATGCAGCCTCACATGGAGGTTTCCTAATGCTTGTCTCTTCTCTGAGGTAGGCTGAGTGCTGCCAGGAGTTGACCTATCTGCTGTCAAAGAAACCTTAATATAATAAAATATCTTTAAATGCCATGTTCTATAGCTCTCTGAGGTTTTTAGAGACCTATCTACTTATTTTACCTGTCTATCTATCTATCTATCTATCTATCTATCTATCTATCTGTCTGTCTGTCTTCTATTTGTTTAACCTGGGAAGCATATTTCTGTGATATTTAGACTAGTATCTGACATGACAATGAGTTGATTAACTAACAACTTACGTTACTTTATTATCTGAAGCAGTGTGTGGTAGCAGTTTTGAAAGTACTAGAAGTAGACCTTGTATTTATAAATGAATTATATGGGTACAATAGCTCATGCCCTGTTCACCTCCCTCTGTGTGTGTGTGTGTGTGTGTGTGTGTGTGTGTTTGTGTGTGTGTGTGCGTGCGTGTGTGTGTGTAAAAGATAACTCTAAATTTTAATTTTATACCAATGTATCACAAATAAACTTAATTTTGCATCAATATACAATTTCTGTATCAATGAATTAAAAATAACCTTCCTTGAGAATAACAATTAAGCCTTTAAAGTTGAGGAGTAGATTCAATAATCTACCTTTTGTGCTATCATTTCTATACATTTTCTATATTCCCCCTTCTTTCCTTTTAACCCCTTTCTTCTTACCTAAGAAAGAAAGAAAGATTAAGAGAAGGAAAAGAGAGAAATCCCTCACCTTGCTTTCTCTTTGAATAAGACCATTAATAACTTATAACTAACCCCTTTATAACAACAAACATCCATTACCCAAGAAAACAACCAAAATCCAGCCACCCCACCTTAAGGGGAATAGGACGTTATTCTTCTCAGGTTTGCTTCTCGCTGATTTTGGGGCATCGGATACCTTTTGGAGGGCCCAAATAAATTGGGAAAGAATAGTTAAACAATCCAGCAAATGACATTTGTGGTCCAGTTTGCAAATGTTGAGAAGTTTTAGGCTTAATAGACGTTCTGTTTGGAACAGTCTGAAAAGGCTGGACCACTTGGGATCAGCAGCTTTCTTTGAAGCTGCCCTGGAAGCAGGCTCTGATGGAGCAGTTGTGAGGCTGGAGCACGCAGGATGCTGGAATATCTTGTGCCAGCATCCAATCCAGCAGCATCGGTGTCCAGTTCTTTTGTTCTAAAAACATATATTTTCTTACAAATGATATATAGTTCTAAAATAATAAATGCGTGAGATATGCAACATGCACAGATCAATTATGGAGCTTTTGCTCTTTGTATGAGCAGAAGAAAAGACATCTTTCCATAACCCATTCTGGATTGTAAACCAAATATGCCATTTAAACGAATGACATGACAAGTCTTGAGGATATTGTAGCCAAAGATTTATTGTCCATGTATGGTTGAAGTTCTGGCTGGAGACATTTTTTTATGTCTCAGTCAGTCTTAGAACTGTTCCCATGTGGAGGGATCAGGGATTATGTTACCTGTCCTGTTTGGTTTTCTTGCTTTCTTTTTTTCTTGTGTCTGTAGCCAAGATACTCAGGAGGCCTCCCCCTTGTCATATCTGACCCTTATTATTTTGGGAGGAATCTAAAGCCCTTTTATTTTCCTGTTAACATAGCTGCCCTCTAACGTAATCTGGTCTCCGTCCTCCACTTGGAAGTTACCACAAGCATAGAAAGATCCAGCTTAGCAGTCCACTTTTTATTCAGGTCTGCTACATTTTGATTTTCTCCAAAGGGGATGAATAATATCATCATTGAATATAGAAACACCTCTATGCTGATAAATTAGACAAGATTATAAGAAGTTAAGATATATTCTTTTATAGAGACATAATTATTAATTTCATTGAGATAAGGTTTCTCTGTGTAGCCCAGGCTGCTTTGGATTGATTCTGTAGATTAGCCTCACCAGGAACTTATCTGTTGTCATTGTTTCCCAAGCATTGGGATCAAAGGCCTGAATTTAGTCAATCGGATTATTTTAAAATTAGTTGATTATTTTACACTAGTTATTTATTTACTCATCACTAGTTAAAGTACCTATCGGTTCCCGTGGAAGCTCTTTATCAAGCTGCTCAAAGCATAAATTAATTATTCATTTTGTGCCTGCACACGCCTTTGATCCCAGCACTCAGGAAGCAGAGGCAGGTAGATCACTGTGAGTTTGAGGTCAGCCTGGTCTGAAAAGTGAGTCCAGGACAGCGAAGGAGAAACCCTGTCTTGTAAAAACAAACACGGTCAAACAAACAAAATTATTCATTTTGTATTAGTCTGAATTTCCCTCGTTTTATCCTGAATGTGGCTCCAAACTAGGATGTTGATTCTGGCAAGTTTTTCCCAGGAGCCATTGTATGAGCTGAGGCGGGATTGGTCCCACTGGCTCAAGTTGTTCGCCCCTCCCTCCCTCAGTGGCAGTGATCATCCTATGGGAGCCTCGTGCAGTAGCTGCTGAGTTTGTGAGATGCTTGGAAGCACGGGTGCTAAGTTAGTGTGTGTGCGCAACAGTGTAAAGTTAGGGAGGAGAGGGCCGGGGACGACATCGTTGCTAAGGGGTTGTTGTCCATGTCTCCCAGTCTCGTCCCGTCCTGTCCCCGTCACACCCCCATTCCCCCCCCCCCACCCACTCGCCTCGCGCAGCTTTTCTGTAGCTACGGTTTGAAAAGTTGGAGGATCAGTTAGAGGCAGTGGCAGCTGCTCTGCTCTGTTTGTCTCCTGACTGCCCGCAGTAGGTTGCCTTTCGTGTTTAAGAGTCTCTCTTAAAGAGACATGTAGTAACAGTTTCTGACCTGGCAGTTTTTAGATTTTAAGATTATGTTTTTTCGCCCCCTCGCTGGGATCTGATTCGAACGTAGTTGTAGCGGCCAGCGTTTCTCTCAGTAGAGAGAGTATAAGATTGTAAAGGGAACCCGGAGTCATTCAGACTGTGGGTCTTTTATTCTCCCCCCACCAAACTATGATACCATATGATGTTTAAGGGTGAGGATAACATGAAATTAGTATTGGATGCCAATATATTGTCTGAATATCCTCCTCCGGGCCTCTGGGCCCAGTTGTGCCAGGTTGGGCCGCCACCTCTCTCCCCCAAGAGCACCTCACATCTAAAGGGACAAGTTGGTTGCCCAGAGCAACAGAAAAGGCATTACCTTCATTATTACTGTTGTTATGGTTATTATTTACATGTTTTTAATAATAAACATTATTAGCCCATTTTTATTTTCTACAGCGTATTGGGAAATCAATGCAGGGCTTGAATCTAAGCCTACAGGCTGAGAACTCCTGGGTGAAAGGAGGTTTCTTAGGCAAAGAGCAGGGAACCAAAGCCAAATGCATTTCAAAGGCATGGCTCCCTAAAGAGAATTACCGCCTTGCAAGCAGGCTGACAGAGGGTAGGAAATAGAGGGTGCTTGGACCAGCTCCTGAAGGCGCAGCAACAGGGTTGAAAGCAGCACGCTAGACAGAGCCCTATAGGCCTAGAACTGCGGCTGAAATGAAAACCACCGTGGTAGAGGGCGCTTAGATCTTTTATGGCTTCGTTTGTTGTCGTGGAGCTGGTTGCAATGTGTCCGGTGGTGATCGTAGTTTTCTGTACTCTCTCTAGGCAAGCTGGGGGTGGGGTGGGGGAGTGGGGAGGAAGCTGAAGGATGGAATGCTAAGTTATAGGCAACAGGACTGGAGGAAGGAAAGGGACTCTTCCTGACACACAGTGGGAGGTTGATGGCAGCTGGAGCTCAGAGCGCAGCTATTTCTGGAAAGGGCATGCTGATACATTTTAGCAACAACTAAATTCCAGGGACTGGCAAACAAGGCTTTGCTGTTGCTGTGTGACAATGGCACAACTGGCCCCAAACTGAGAATCTTCTTGAATCTTTGCTTGATAGAGTTACAGTGATTTGGAATTGAGAGAAAATATTTTAACAGAGCGGCAGTGGTGCACGCCTTTAATACCAACACAAAGGAAACAGAGACAGGCAGAGCTCTGTGAACCCTTGACCAGCCCAATCTACACAATGAAGTCAGTGTGTGACCCTTGCTCATAAGATAAAGCTGCTTACAAAAGACAGTCTAGGATTCAAAGTGACAAATTGTTCCTTAAAGTTACTATATAAGTTTTTTCTTTTTCTTTTTAAAATTAATTTATTTTTATAAGTGCTCTATCTGCACCCATGTACACCTGCAGGCCAGAAGAGGGCATCAGATCACACTATAGATGGTTGTGAGCCACCATGTGGTTGCTGGGAATTGAACTCAGGACCTTTGGAAGAGCAGCCAATGCTCTTAACCACTGAGCCATCTCTCCAGCCCCAGTAAGTTTTTCTTAATAATGGATAATAATGTCTTTACTGATCTAGAGGATGGATACACACCAGTCCTGGGTTTATATGAGGAGAGGATGAGTCTGTCAGGTCGTTTTCTTTTTACTGGTGTTTGGTCCTTTTCTCTGTTGATCTGTGTGCTCTCACAGGTGACATGCAGTCCTGCATTTGGATATGCATGGGATGGGGAGGTAAGATGTCACACTGCTCTAAAAGGCCAGCCAGTCTCCTTAGGAAGTGGGGCTCCCACAGGAAAACTGGTGTCAAAGGAAATTTTGGGCTAAGAAATATGTTGTTAGTCAACGTTAAGGGCCCAAGGCTAGGCTGCGAGACAAACATGCAAGCTGCAGTGCTTCTCAGAGGCAAGAGCTATTAAATGCTGACTGAGGTGAGATGTCATGCGGCTGTGGGCAGCCAGCTTATCCCTACAGACCTGAGGCTTTCTCTCGTGGGACAGGTGGTAGTGCAGAGAGACACAGAAAGGGGACAGACAATACAAACAACGAAATATACATTCCAGCCTAAATTAGATTCCTATGTTTGAAAGCTACAAATTCCTATGTTTGAAAGGCAAAACCCGCTCAGTCCGTGTGGAGGAAAGGGCAGGGCAAAGATAGTCACAGCAAATTAGAAACCCAGGTACAAGAGGCCTAGGGTGTGCTCGAGCACTAAAGGTAGAAAAGAGTTTATATGAAGTTTACTCAAAAGGCAATGCCTTTCCTGTTGTTCTGGGCAACCAGCATATTCCTTTAGATGTGAAATGTTCTCAAGGGGAACAGGTAGCAGCTTGGCCTGGTCAACTGGGCCCAACGGCCCAGAGGAGGGTATCCAGACAATTGAGCTCATCTGCAGGGCCCCTGGAGTTCAAGGGGGAGAAGAGGCCCTCACTACGACACCCCATACTTTAACTTTATTCCCTGATTTCCAACATCCAGGTGAGACAGTAAGGATTCGTCACTTTGAATCACACTTGTGCTCTTAAACACCTTTATACCTCTCCTATTCTGTCTCTTCTCAACCATTGAGCTCCTGTGCATACTTCAAGACCCAGCTCAAATGGCCCTTCTGTGAACCCTGCCCTCCATTCTCTAGACAGAGCTGGTTCTAGTGTCTGCTTTTTCCTAGCTCTTCCAAGAGTGTCCTTTGTGCCCTGATCTGAGCCATGTGAACCTGGCGCATACATAGCCCAGCCTTGGTGGCTGCTCCATGGATATTTCTGAGAGTGTCATCTGTCAGAGAGTAACACATGAAAGTGTCTCCTGTCCTCTCAGGCTTGGCCCCCCCTTGCCCTTGGAGGACGAGCCTATCATCGGCTTCTGAGGTAACAGAGGCTAGTATACAGTGTCACCATGGAAACTCCAATGAGCAGCTTGGAAGCCTGCTCCCTAGTAACCCATTGGTCCTCTTGGGTAGCAGTGCTAGTCTGTCTGACCCTCCAGAGTGGTTCACCTGGGGAGGTGAGGCAGAGAGACTTGTGAGGTGGGTGGGACTCCATCACCACCTGGAGTTTCATTTTCCTTGCTCCCATTCAGAGCTGCTTGCGAGTGCCAGGTGCCCAGGCTGCCGCTGTATGCGTCTTCCTGCCGTCCTTGGCTAACACCTCTCAGGACTTCCCTCTCCAGGTCAGTGGCTGGCTGTGAGGCCACCTTCAGAGTCAGCCAGCGAAGGCTGCTCTAACTGGCTGTACCTCTCGGTCAAGGGGTAGCTAAGCATATCAGGTTGTGGTTGGGGAAGGGGACCAGCTAGGAGCAGAAAGATAATTTGAAAGTACTAATTTGAACTTCACTTGGCTTTGAGATGGAGCACAGGGCTTATATTGCATGCTTGACACTCAGTTTCCTATTTCGTCCCACCCCCCAGTCCTACTTCTCTCAACCCCATCTTCTCCATCACGACAGAGGGTAAGGTCACAGAGACTCTTAACACCTCTTTGGGTCCTTCTGAAGGCACAATGATCTGCTGGTTCAATGTTCCATTGCTCTGAAGATATACCATGACCGCGACAACCCTTATAAAGGAAAGCTTTCAATTGGGGCTTGCTTACAGTTTCAGAGGCTAAGTCCATTGACATCATGGTGAGGATACAGGAGAAACATAGTCATGGGCCCCCAGTGATTCTGAGCCCCACAGACAAACACTGAACCGTCCTTGAACTGACTTCAAGGCACAGAACCTCACTCGCAGCCCTGTACTACGGTGTCACTTCCAGGCTAAGTGATGTCTTTTTGCCCAGTGGTGTCTGCTCATTTCATACAGTCTGTGTTGCTTCCACTCCCACCTGGTAGTGCTTTGCTGACTGCAGCACACTGTACACTCCATGGGTCACGCTGGGCAGAAGCCATGTCTTGTTTATTGAAAGAAGCTTCCTGAACAGTGTGAGGTGTGCCCTTCATTACCATACAGTGGTTCTCAACTTTCCTAATGCTGCGACTCTTTAATACACTTTTCATGTTGTGGTGACCCCCCAACCATAGCATTATTTTTGTGCTACTTCATAACTAATTTTGCTTCTGTTGTGAATTGTAACGTAGATACCTGATATGAAGGATGGTCTCAGATGACCCCTGTGAAAGGGTCATTCAATCCCCCTAAGGGGTTGTCACCCACAGATTGAAAAACCACTGTCTTAAAGAGCATTTTATGTGGCTAAAAAAATGTGCTGGTTTCTTTATCTTCCCATGATGTTAACAGGTTGTACATCCTACTGACAGCCTTTGCCTGAAACTATCCTGAGCCTTTTCTTGTATGTGTGCTCACTGTGCACATGTGTATGTGAATGCATGTGCATGCACAAGTGTGTGCGTGTGCACATGATTTTCATGTAAGTCTTCTGTGTGCATGTTTATGTGTGCATGTGCACAGGTGTATATGAGTGCACGTGTGCATGTATGATTTTCATGTGTGTGTGTATGCTTGTGTGTTTGCATGCACATGCTCAAGTTTGCATATCTATGCATCTATGTGTGGAGGCCAGAGGTCAACCTCCAGGTGTCTTTCTTCAGCTTTTGTCCACCTTGCTTTTTTCATTGGCTGGTAACTCACCAATAAGGCCAAGGTGATTGGCTAGAGAGCCCCAAGGCTCCTCCTGTCTCCACCTCCCTAACTCTGGGATTGCAACCATGTGCCACCACTCCTGGCATTTTACATGGGTTCTGGGTATGAACTTTCATAACAAGAATTTTAACCAACTGTACTGTCTCCTTAGCTCAGGGAACCATTTCCTAGTTCTTTCGGCATGTGAAAAGACAATCTTTTTCCTTAAAAGCCATTTTGTATTTTATTTATTGTGTGCACACATACACAGACACGCACACTAAGACAGATGTGGGAGTCAGAAGAAAACCTGTGGGAGTCAGTTTGCTTCTCCCATAATGTCGGTCCCAGGGTTTGAACTCGGGTCATCAAGTTGGTTGACAAACACCTTTACCTGCTGAGCCATCTTGATGGCCCAGGTGTGAGGATTTTCAAGGCCTCTAAGCCTGGCTCCTTTGTGTTTAGTGTTCCTCCTCTACAAGCAACCAGAAGGGCGTGGCTTGCACCCTGTGTCCAGGTGTGGCTGGCTTCTCTACTCTATCCCATCCCTCAGCTTGCAGCTCCTCCATCTTCCTTCTACATCCCTGAAGGCAACAGTGCTGCTGAGTTCTTGCCACTGGGTGCCAAGGCATGTCTTTAAATCCTCTTGATGGTGCCTCGCTGCCCAATGTGCCCTTGACAGCAGCATTCATTTCTTGATTCCAAGATGAGCAGGACACACGTTTCCTACCATGAATCCCAAGCTTCTCCTAGGCGTTCCCATTGCTTGGTCCAGAACCTTCCCCTTCATCTCATTGGCTTGTCCTGGCATCACCCCAATCTTGGTATCAAAATGTGTGTTGGTGGGGATCAGATAGTACAGTGGCTTCAAGTTTTCAAAAGTCACAAGTTAGGGTCTCACTGTAGCTGTGGCTACAGAGGGCCAAGCTAGGAAGGTGCTATGTGGAAGAAGTTGTGCCCAAAAGATGTGTTGAGGTTATTGAAAATGTGGGTTTATTGAGTGACCTAGAAGTCAGACACGTAAGGTCTCAGGACTTCAGGAAAGAGGGAGGCATTGGTATAAAGTCCAGTTACTGTCTGAATCAAGCACCTTGCTGAGGACTCCCAGGCCTGCACCGGGGTGGCATCCTCTTGTCTGACGACTGGGCACTCCAGTTGGCCAGTTTTTTAGATTCTTCTTAGAGTCAGTTTAAGAACAATGCAGAGTACAGGTGAGCATGGGAGACATGACACAGGGCCACCAGTGGCCACAGCCTGCTACATGGTGGGCCAGGTCCCGAGGATGTAATATCATGTGGACCACATTCTCAGGTTCAGCTAGAGGAGGATACAATTCCAAGTTCTTCCAGAGGCAGGGATCTCTTGGTTCTTCGAGGTCACTGGGACCTGGGGCTTGTGCTCCTCCTGAGCTGCCAGCCAGAGGCTGCTTCATCCTCCTCCACGTGGCTTCTGCATAGGGCAGCTTCACACATGGCCTGTCAGAGTAAGCCAAATGGAGGATCCAGGGCAAATGCTGTGAATCTAATCCTGGAAGTGATTGTATCACTTTTATCATGTCAGTTTGATCAAGAAACAAGTCACTAGACGCTTCCTCTAAGCATCTGTGAAGAGTAGCATTAAGGCAGAAGCGTGTGCCTCTTCTGATAACAGCTTTCTCTTTGAAGAAATAAAAGAGATCTCATAGAGCAGGGGGCTGAGGCCCACAGCCAGGGTTCCCTGGAACTGGTGGAAGAGAGGAGGAAGAGACGGTAGGAGACAGGAAAGAGTAAGAACGTCAGTGACGTGGCTGTGTGAGAAAGGCCACAGAAGGCCAGTTGGTGGCCTTGGCTAGCCAGTAGTGAGTGGCAGGTGGTACTGGGGTCAGTGGCAGCTGGCTGCAGCACAGGGAGCCCAGTCAGGGCTGGCTGGATCGCTGGGGCCTCTCTGATCAGTTCTCAGTTGTCATCCTTTATGGAAGCTGTCACCTGAGACCATTCAGGGTGCACTCCTTTGTCTACAGGGCCAAGCTCAGAAATCGTGGGTCCCAGAGCCAGAGTCCATGGAGCTGGACCACCGACAAGGTAGGATGGGAGGATGAGAACATAACCTGCACAGACTGGCTTCTTGGAGTGGGGATGGGTGGGTGGGTGTGTGGGTCCGTGGCTCACCTCCTCGTTTGCTAAGACCTCCAGAGGGCATGGCCTAAATGATCCAGGACACTGAGTACAGAGAAAACTGGAGAATAGAGCTGCTGAGCCCTCCCTCTTCCAGGCCTAAAAGCTCTGACTTAATATTTTCTCGGGCTCCAGCTTCCCTGGGTTAAGGCTGGGTTGTTAGAGGGTACTCCCATGTACCTACAAAATGCAGGGCTGTGGGACTGCTAGGAGTTGTGGGTACAACAGGCCTGGCTGAACCCTGCTCAGGATGACATATGGGCTGGAGTTGGTGGCGAAGAGGGGTGTGCATCTCTGCTCTGGGCACTGGGGAGAAGAGATGACAGGCGTGGGAAGAGAAAGGAGTCTTCTGCAGGTGTGGCTGAGGTAGCTCAGCTCTGAGAATGCTAACCCAGGTTGGCGAGGAGGTAGCCAGCACAACGGGAAGACAGTACCGGGAGCGTCAAGCTATTTCTGCAGCAAGCTTCCCAGTGACAGGAGTCACCCCAACAGCTATTTTACGTCCTTGGTTTTTGGGCTTTTCCTGGACTTCCTGACTCAGGAATCTACTTTTAGTGAGTGTGAGGGGTGTTTTGATAAAAAGGTCAAAGTCAGAAAACAATGTTCGTGGTCCTTCCTTGCTCACAATAGTGAACAAAGCAGGGCTTACTTACTCTGCCTACTTGACTGACGGATGATTAGAGGTGTAATGAAATTTTAGCAAGGCCAGATCAGATATTCTTTAATCCATCTATCCATTCATCTACCTCATATTATCCCATCTCATCCTTCCATCCACCCACCTACCAATCTATGCATCCATGCATCCATGCATCCATCCATCCATCCATCTACCCATCCATCCATCCATCCCACCCATCCACCCGACCACTCGCCAATCCATCCATCCTATCTCTCTTCCCTCCCTCCTTCACATCCATCCATCCATCCATCCATCCATCCATCCACCTACCAATCCATGCATCCATGCATCCATCCATCCATCCATCCATCTACCCATCCATCCATCCTATCTCTCTTCCCTCCCTCCTTCACATCCATCCATCCATCCATCCATCCACCTATCCATCCATCCATCCATCCATCCACCCCACCCATCCACCCATCCACCCATCCATCCATCCATCCATCCATCCATCCATCCATCCATCCAAGAACTCTGCCCCCTTCTTGTCACCACAGAGCCTGGCCCACTGCCAGACACAAGTAGGAAGAGGGTGCGCAGTGGACAAAGGTAACGACCTTTGCTCTCTGAGCCCAATAATACAGGACACACTCAGGCCTGAAGTACTACCAACCCTGAAGGGTGGCAGAAGTCTAGGAAATTATTGTTACTTCATAATGACTCAGCAGATAAGGCAGCCAGGAGGGTAGGCTGGGGGCAAGGCATCCCTGAACCTTGGGTTAGGAAAGGGTGGAGTGTGAAGTTCACCCCTGTACCGACTTTGTCTTCCTGGGGGTAGGTGACGCTTCAGCTGACAACGCAGGTGCAGTGTATTCTGTTCCTTCTACCTCAACCCCTATTCTTTCAGCCTCAGTTGTCCCTGGAGGCCCTACTGTTAGGCTGTCTGCTTTGGTCAGATCCCAGGAGGGAAGTAGGGCCACCTGGCTCCAGGACACAGCTTCTCCCTTTGACTTTTGAGTGTGATAAACACACACAACAGAGTGGACAACAGAGTAGAGTAAGACAGTCAGGAGGAAGTGGGGGGAAGGGAAGAGAACTCAGTTTTTTCTGTGCCCCTCTCCCTGGGGAAGCACCCACCCCACTTTCAGTGGGGCACAGGGTTCTGGCACTACCCCTCATGAAAGCTGAGCAGGGCTCTCAACAGGGCAAGAAACTGACAATGGTGAAACCTGATGTTTGCACCAGCCTGTCCTCAAAGCCTGACTGGTGACCGCCAAGCAGTGGCAGCAGCAGCCAGGGTCTTTGAAAGTAGGAAGGAACATTCCCCCTGCCCCATCCATGGTGCGGACCGGATCCCTGAGGTGCAGAGATGTTTTTTAAACAGCAAGTTAGAATGCATCATGAAATCTGATTTTGTTTATACACAAAGGCAAAACAAAGTGCCTGTTGTAGACTGGGAGACTCTTCTGGACTGTTTAAGAGGGGGAAGCTAACCAAGTACTTCCAGCTGGCTCCTGGGACTGAGGATGGGGGCAGGCTGTGAGGACCATTGGGGGACTCTCATGCACGCCACATGCACCGGAAGACACACCACCATACCGCTTAGAGAAAATGCCCCTGGTTAGCTCCATCCATGGCTATCAATACATACATACAGCCTGTAGTGGGAATGAGACGAGATGGTTGTCTTGGCTTGGATGAGGTGTCGTTATTCCATGGGTTTGATATTCTTCAGCCACCTGTTCGTGTTCTTCTTTACTGGGGGACTCAAATGTTCTGGCCATCGTGGGGTATTGAGGAATGCCTGAGACTGGCCCCCTACATGGACTTTACCTGTGTGACCCTCTCCCCTTATCTAGGAGGAGAAAGGAGGCTTTGTGGAGCTCACATTGAGGTAGAAAGGGAAAAGTCAGGGCTGTGTGGACAGTGTCAGGTGTTGAGCAGAGCCCTGGCCAGCCAGCTGGGGCCGGTAACAGGAGGTGTGAGGAAGAAGAGAAGAGAGTGGTGTCTGCACTTGAAGGGTCTGATTTCACTTTCAAGAAAGGGGAGTGGTGGAGGGTGGAAAGATGGCTCAGCAGTCAAGAGCCATGCTTGCTCTTCCAGAAGACTGGGTTCAATTCCCAGCGGTATTGATACCCTCACGGTGGCTCACGACTGTCTTAACTCCAGTCTCGGGGAATCTAATACTCTCTTCTAGCCTCTGTGGGCACTGTACACTTGAGGTGCATGGACTTACCTGCAGGCAGAACACCCATCTACATAAAAATAAAAAGGTTAAAAAAATAAAAAATACAAAAAGAAGGGAGTGCCACCAGGTAGTGGACCAGTCTGAGTGATGCTGAGAGGCGGGCTGTCTCAGGATAAATAGGGAGGGAGGCAACAGCCCCTTGTTTGAGCCAGGCATGAAAAGAATGGAGGTCCATAGGCCAGGAGTAGCAGCCATCCTTGGCAGCAGGAGTTTTGGGGTGATGCAAGTGGGAATGAGAACAGTAGCCGTTAGTGGCTCTGAGATCTAGGGGAGGTGGCTAGAATGGAAGGCAGAAGACGTGGGGGGGTTGGGGGGGGCAAAGACCCAATCTCGGACCCCATCCTGGCTCCCTGCAGCACCTGAAATTTGGCCAAGCCGAGAGCCGTCTTTGCCATAGCCATATCTACCGGATTCATCTAATGATTTGTTGGGGTTCAAAGTGAGGAAGGGAACCAACCAAAGTGAGCTGGGGGACACTAAAGCTCAGAGAAACTGCATCTCCTGCTTAATGCAATTAGGACTAATGAAGGCTGGACTAACCTGAGTCACAGCCCCTTTGGTCACAGCCTTATGGGGCGGGGGGGGGGGGGACAACACTATTCTGCGGAGGTCTGCCCACTGGTCTCCCTCTGTCCCCTCCTCTCTCCTTTCTTACCTTGCCATGGGATTCTGTGGTTTCTCTATTCCACTTTCTTGTCTGTCTCTGTCTCTCTGGCTTTGTCTACTTTCCCTCCCACTGGTCCCACTATCAACCTGTCCTGCTTCTGCTTCTCACACCATCCTGTGCCTTCCTACCTCTCTTCCCCTCCACCCCCCTGTTTAGGTACAACCACTTTGACAAGGACCCACCCAGACAACAAGGACGATTCCTGGAGAGCTGCCCACAGCCCCTTGGACAGCTCTAAATTCAAGCACCATTCAGGGCTCTCCCAGAGCCCTCGAGGCAGCCCCCTGGGCCAGGGCCACCTGGAGATCCCACCTCCACTCCCGACTCCTACCAGCAGGACTTCTCTGGCCATGAGCTCCCAGTCTGAGGACCCGAAGAAGGGGGCATCCAGATACAGCTCGAGAGAGGCCAGGGAGACCTTCCGAGAGGGAGGTCTGGGGGAGGAAGGCCGGGACTCCAGGACCCTAGAGCAGAAGCCTCTGAGCCAGAAGGACAGCGTCATTCCTGAAAACATCCGTCACAAGTTTGGGAGCAAGGTGGTGGACCATCTGATCTCCGAGGAACAGGTGACAAAGCAGGGATGCGAGAGACTAAGGGTGGGAGAGGGTTATCTTGGAGACTTTTAATGAGGGGGTATGAAACCCACTCCCGGAAAGGGTCCCTATACTGCTAGAAAGTGGCATTTACTGAGACCTGCTACTCATTAGGCATTGGGTGCTGTCTTAACCCTGTGTGTGCGTGTGTGTGTGTGTGTGTGTGTGTGTGTGTGTGTGTGTGTGTGTGTGACAACTATGAAGAGAGAAGTTTTTACTCCCACTTCATAGGAAGTCCAAGGTGAGAGGGGCTGAGTAAGCTAACCACATGTACCCAGCCATGTGGGATGAGGATCCCCCAAAGGGCTGACAGCTCTGGCTGCTGCTGCTGAGTTTGCAGTTACAAGTCTGTTGTTTGCATTAGACATTTTCGATTTGAACACATCCCCTAAGGGGGTCAGCATCTGGGGATAGTCTGTGCATGCTGGATCTCAGAGAAGCCAGGTTTGGACCGTGGCTCTACTTCGGTAGGCCAAGTGACTCATTAATCTGTTTTCTGTCTCCAGCTTTATTCAGTCTCTAGATCTGCAAAACAGAGCACCCAAACTGGTCAGGCTGTTAAATCCATGACATGTATACCACAAGTATCCTAGCCCTACTCATGGCAGACATAACTAATCGATCTTGGCACTCTTTTCCACCTGCTTTGAACTAGATTTCACCTGCCATTTTTTGTCAAAGGATAAGCTCCTCTCTTGCTTTGGCATTCTGCAACACTTAAAAAAAAAAGATTTAAAAAATATTTTATTTATGCTCATGCATATATGCCTGCATGCCAGAAGAGGGCATCAGATCCCATTATAGATGGTTCTGAGCCACCATGTGGTTGCTGGGAACTGAACCTGAGTCGTCCTCTGGAAGAGCAGCCAATCCTCTTAACCACTGAACCATCTCTCCTGACCCCTGAGACATCATATCAACCTTTGTACGAGCAGCAGCATTGTGTGGTCAGCAGGGCAGACGTTATTGCTTCCACTTAAACAGAGGGTGACTGGGACCAAGAGAGGTGTTGTATGTTGTGATGTTCAGAGCGACAAGGTTGGTAGATCCATTTTGTAAAAAGTGAGGGTTAGGGCTCTCCCCAGCTTGCCTTCATTTGTCATCTCAAAGCATAACAAACTTATCCTTAAGACACCCTGGGGCTGGGTTAGGACAGTGCTCCACTGAAGACAGCTGTGGCCACTCCTTGCTGCTCTTGGCCTTTGGAAGACACAGTTTCTGTTTAGCCAGATCTGCCTTCCACCCATGTTTTACAAGTAGGGAAACTGAGGCCCAGAGGGTCCCCAAGACCCACCAAAGGCAAGAGCCACTCACTCTGTGTCAGAACTGGTCTCACACTCAGGTTTCCTGCCTCACGGACCCAGACTTGACCTTGTGGGCCTTGGTTTCCTTCTTGGTATAAGGAAGGCATCACTGGTCTCAGTGTAAATGAAGAAGTTTGACTTGTGGAATGCCTTGGCAGTAGGCAGAAAGTTGGGGCTCTAGGGTTCCCCAGCTGTGTGCACTGGGGGAGTCTGGCTTCTCAAAGTTCTGTTTCTTCATTTTTCTAAAATGGTGGGGCCAGGCTCAGCTTCTGAAGACCCTCTTCCTGAGGGTCAGGCACTCAGTGGATGTAAGACCGTTGCCATCGCTCAAGTCTGAACACTGGGAGGTGGGAATGAATGTGGGGGGTGTCAAGCTTGCCCCGGGGGCTGCAGTTTGCAGTGGGGAAGGCAGGGTAGGAGGGAGAGGATGTATACTTACCTTCCCATCTCTTGTCTCTTGTCCTTGCCTCAACCATCAGGCTCAAAGGGCCATTGGTGAAATCTTTGAGAACCAGAAGAGGTCAAGCTCATGGCCTAGCAGGGTCCAGAGCCCTGTGCAAATCTCCTCCACCTTCTCAGACTACTATGACCTGGGCTACCACATGCGGTCCAACTTGTTTCAAGGTCAGGTTAAAAGGCAGGGGTGGGGTTTCAAGGATGTGTGGTCCCCAGGACATTGGGCACAGAAGGCCTTTGGGGTGTCTACCCTACCTGGGCCTTAAGGTCCAAAGGCACAGGTATCCTCCATGTAGGCATGTCCTTGGCAGGTGTGTCCTCACTGTGCAGGTGACAGGGCTCACTTAGCAGTGAGGCCCTCCCACACTGGACACCTTTGGGTCCCTAGTCTGAAAGCAGGAGGCCTAGGTCCTCCTGACCTGACACCTTTGGTGACAGTGACAGTGGCAGCTTTCTTGGGTTCAAAGGTTAGCTTGGCCACTCACTAACCGGGGATGATTGTGAACAAGAAACCTCCTCCTCTCTGAACCTCTGCCCCGTCCTTTGGCAGCTGGGTTGATAAAGACAGGATAGCTCTTATTGCCACGGGCAGGATTCCAGGACAGGAAGTTGACAAGGCATTCATTTTTTTCCCCCTTGGAGCCTGGTGGTGACAATCCCTGGGGGGAAAGGGTAGGTGGGTTGGAGGGGTACCATTTTGAGAAGGATACCTTGGCCTGTCCGGTCTTGTCTGGCTCAAGAATACCAAGAGCTGCTCATGTCGCAGCTGGGCTTGCAGCCGAGAGCTTAAGAGCTTTCTCTCGTGTGATAAGAAGCGGGACTCAAAATGGTGGTCCCTGGGGGTAACAGGATTCTCAGGGTTATCCTCCATTGCACGGGGCATGGAGTACACAGTGAGCGCGCAGGGTTCCTCCTTGCACGTCTCAGCTCAGCTTCACCACCAACAGTCCACTTTCACTGGCTCTCCTCCCTCTAGCTGTCTTTAGGGCTCCCAGGGTCTGGCAGACCTCTTTTTCCCTGGCTTGGGTCCCTGTTACCCGAGGAACCAGACATGCCTTGGGAGCTTTTCTGGGATTTTCTTTGAGCCCGAGGAAGAGATGACACTGGAGGAGAGAGGCTAGACCTGCTCAAACTGCTGTCTCTCTTTTGGAGCTTGGGATTCCACTTTCTCTTCGACGCTGGTCACCAAAGAGTTCTTACCTACCACATCATAAACATGTGTGTATGAGTCTAAGAGAATAAATACTGTTCTTAAGAATCCACGTCCCCCCTCACCCAGCCGAGGCTAGTGGAAGTGTGCCAGGGGTGAGCAGGGACCAGCTTCTGCCAGCTCACAAGGCTAGGCTCACAAGGGCCCATTGTTGGGTTTTCCTGAACTGACTGCCATATAAATGGCAACTGAAAACTAGGTAGGAGCAGCTTGTACTCGGAGACTGGAGCCAGAATGAGGGCTTCGGGCTGCTAGCACTCTAAGCATGTGACTGTCAGTGTCGGTGTCAAGGTCCACCCAACAGGGATTCACCTTGGCACTTGCCAATGGGAGTTAGTGAGGTGTGGCCACATCCGGGCAAGGGAAAAAAAAAAAAGCCAAAGAGAGCAGTCTGGGTCATGGATCCTAGAAAGTCTTTTTCTGGGGCAGAGTAGGAGCCTAAGGTATCGTGGGAGACAGGGAAAGGAGCTTGTTCAGCTTGAGTAAAGGACTGCTCCAATGCAGGGTGGCGAAGGACACAGGGAGGGGGGCAAGGGAGTGAGGGCAGTCTCTGAGGGACTGGGTAAGGCAGACACAGGATGGTGATGAGGAAGAATGGTAAACATCCAGGAGGGGCCCAAGATGGTGGTCTGGTGTGCTTGTTAGCCTTCTGTTATTGTAACAAGTGCCCAGGATAATCAACTCATAAAAAGGCTAACCAGGTGTGGGGGTTACAGGGCTGTAATCCCAGCACTAAGTAAGCAGAGGCAGGAGGATTACCTAGTGAGTTCCAGGTTAGCCTTGGTGAAAAAGAATAAACCCATTTTCAAACAAGCAAACACATAAAAAACCAAAACAACAACAAATAGAGCAAAGCTTTATTGTGGCTCGTGGTTTTGAAGGTCATCTAGGCTATGATCAGTTGGCTTCTGGCTCTTTTGGGCCTTTGGTGAGGCAGAAAGAACATCATGATTGAGATGTGAAAACAGGGGGAAAAAAGGTAGGCAAGATCTTATTATCCCACTGGTGCTCCCCCTCTCCATCCAGCGACCCGAAGTCTCCAAGTAGATCCCGTCTTGGTTTCCGCCATCTTCCAATAGTGTGAGACCAGGGGCTAAGCATTTGGCACTGGGCCTTTGGAAGACATTTCAGGTCTAAGTTGGTCTACGTTTCTGGGCTGGTGCCCTGAACGTATGCATGTGGCAGCTCTGCCCCAGGCACAGGAGTGTGGGCATTGCGTAAGGATGAAGCAGTTGAGCAAATGGAGCTGGCTAAGGAGTGGACTTGGGTGTGAGAGCGGGGTTATGGCTGATTTCAAAGCAGTTGACCCAAGCAGCCTGCAGAACAGCTTCCTGGTTGTGGAGCCAGAACCTTCCAGGAGGAGCAGACTTTGCTGAGTCATGGATGTAATCCTTTCTGCTCTCTCAGGCTTGCTTTAAGCCCTTAATCCACCCCAGGTCCACTCCTGTTGGCAGTGAGAGGGCTTCTTTCCTAATTGCTTTGTGTGGAGTATTTTTCTCTCCCAGAGTCCCATCTTCCCCCAGGGACTGGCAGGTGTCCACCCTCAGATGTCCAAGTGCGGGAGGCTCTGGTTCCTGTCTCCATCCACCTGTCTAGTATTCCACTGTGGCTGCTTATTTACTGTAAGGTGTCTGGGAACTCAAAACTTTCTGCATCCAACACCACCACTGAGGTCCTGGCTTTCTAGGCCCTTGACTGTTTCATGCAGTCGTAGGATCACTTAGACAGTTTCTGTGAAAACCCTCTTTGAGTTTTTGATGGGAGCACATTGACTCAATGAATCACTTCAGGGGCAATTGTCAGTGTGGTACTAATTCATTTTCCAATTTATCAGTATGCTACACAGCTCCTTCCACTAGAATCTTCCTTCAGCATTTTGTAATTTGGGGTAAGAATATCTTATTTTACCATTCATTGCAAATGGTTTTTTTTTCTTTGTCTTTGTTCTGAGAGAGGATATATAGCCTAGGCTGGCCCAGAATTCAAGAGTAACTCTCTTACCCTCAGCTTCCCAAGTGTTTCTCTATTTCAGATGATATTTTTTAAAAAAAAGATATTCTCTGGGGCTGGGGGCACAGCTAAGTGGCAAAGTGTTCACTCAGCATGTTTGAGAACCCCAGTTCAGTCTCCAGAATAAAAAAATTTAAAAATAAGTGAAACATAACACTTTATATTTTTGCTACTAGTCTATGCAAGGGTCATTTTATTCATTTGCTTATTTATCTATTTACTTACTTATTTTTAGTGCTGGGGATCAAACCCCAGCTAGGTAAATATTCTCCCACTGAGCTGCATGGCTAGCACAGCCATTTTTATTTTTATATGTTAATCATAGAAGCTAGAAGCTCATCTATTCCAATAATTATGGATTCTCTGGACCTTTTTGAATAATTATAGTCAGCTGGCCATAAATATAAATCTATCTATCTATCTATCTGTCTGTCTATCTATCTATCTATCACCTACCTATCTTTATGTATATATAAAAGTTTGTAACTGGAGGCTGAGTGGTGGCTTCATGAATATTAGATAAGCACTTGGCCTGAGTCTTGTTTTTCCTTGGAGGCAAGGCCTTGCTAAGTTACTCTAAGTGGCCTTGCGGTCACTCCTGCCCAGGCGAGCCTCAGACGTATGAACCTCCTGCTTCAGTTCCCGAGTAGCTGGGATTGCGGGCCTGTGCCACCACCCCACAGGGCCTCCTTGCTTGGAAGAGAATTTTAAATTGTGTTTAGGAGGGGCCCCCCCTATACCTAGATTGTTTTTTTAACCCTTTCAAATTCTGACTGGACATTGAGTTTGCTAACTTCTTATTACTGCTGGCTTTTAGATGAGCCTGGATTCTTTTCTCATTTGTCTGGGCATGTAGTAAACCACACGACTGGTTTCCTCGAAGTAAACCAGGCTTCTTGTCTTGCAAGCTCCAGGCCAATGAGAGACACTGTCTCAAAAAAAAAAAAAAAAAAAAAACAAGGTGGATGAAATTAAACTACAGCCAAGATGGTCCTTTGCTCGCTAAGTATACACAAACACATGTGCAACCTCCCACATGCATAAATACACACACATGTGCATATAACAGACACACATACACACAAAGACACACAAGTGCACGCACACTCACATGCACAAAGATATTCACATGTATAAGGACACACAAGTGCTCACACACACACACACAGATACACACAAACACAAAGAGTACACATGGACACCCATATACATAAAGACACCCAGTACAACACACACACACACACACACACACACACACACACACACACACACCCCAGGGTGAACTAGAATTGTGTAGCCAGCACAGATGGGGCCTCCAAAGCAAGGGAAAGTACCTGAGTAATCTGGGTCTAGCTTTGGCTTGGACTGAAAAGAGCTTCGCCCCCAGGGCCAGCATTCCTGAGGAGGAGAGTGTGACCCCTAAAAGGCTGAAGTGTGACAAGGGTTTGAAACCAAGTACAGTGCTCCTGCTGTCACCCCATGTCCCCAGCCCCACTCTTTGATGTTTGGGGGTGTTTTTGGTGCTGCTCCTGCTGGTGTTTGCCAACCCACCCTCTGAAAGCCTCGGAGTGTGACTTCTCAGGGCCTCGGGGTTGGACCCCTTTCTACTGCCTATAGCTGGGTTACAGAAACTTGGGGTTCCCTGAACTGGGGGAGGAGGAGGGTACAGCTGGCTCACATGTGCTCTGTTGTGGTTTTCTCCTGACTCTGAGGCAGTGCAGAAGCTCCTGAAGCAAGCCCTAATTCCATCTAATTAGATTTATTCTGAAAGGTAAGAAGCGGGCATTATTTCTGCCTTGGGGAAATCTTAAAAGCCAAAATGATCCTTTTAAATTATGCAGGTCATTACCCCCACCCCCAAATCTAACCATTTACAGCCTCATCGAAGGCCTGCTTTCAAGTTCTGTCCAAAGGCTTCTGTGTCCCAGCTGGCTTTGGTCTCCAATTGTCATCAGGGCTGAGGGCTTCGGACCAAACCTCCAATTCATTCTGTTCCATAAGCCTTACAAGCTATAGACACCAAACTTGAAAATTCACTTTTCAGAGTGATTTCTACCTTGATGGCATCATCCTCCAAGAAGCAGCCTGCAGCCTTGGACATTGTCAGGACCTGCTTCACAGCCTAGCCCAAGGCTACTTTTGCAGAGCTGCTCCTGAGCTTGCAAATCCTCTTTTGGCTGAAGGCTTTGTGTTTGCCTAATAGGAGAGGCCTGTTAATAACTTCTGCATAAACCCTGTCAGTCTCTATTAACACTCTTTGCTTGATCTATTAATTAATGAAAGATGAACCTCTAAATCCTTCCCATGGCAGCAGCCTCATCAATTTTTCTCTTGACCTTGGCATATCTACTCAGATGCTTGCAATGAAACAAGGTTAGAACCATGGTGCTACCTCAGATAATTAGTTACACACACACACACACACACACACACACACACACACACACACACACACATTCACACACATTAAAAATTTTTAAATGTGAATATGAGGAGGTGGGCACACACATATCATAGCATGCCTGTGGTGGGTCAGAGCATAATTTGCAAATATTAAATCTCAAATTTTGTCTTGAGTCCCAGGGATTGACTTTGGGTCACATACTTGGCGGCAAGCCCCTTTACCTGCTGAGCCATAGTGCCAGTCTCCATTATTTATATTTTTTCTACTGCTGTTGGCTACAGGCTGTTTTGTCTGATATCAATGTAGCAAGGCCAGCTTGTGTTCAGCTGACATTTAGCTAGCATATCTTTTTCTATCCTTTCATACTTATCCTCTCCCTGGGTCCTTTTTTAAAGTATGCTTTAAATAATATAGGCCTGGAAATTATTTGCTCTGACAATCTGTTCTCTGTAACCAATGAGCGAAGTCAGGTTTTATTTCTGTTGCTGATGTATTTGGGGCCATCCATGCTTTCTTTGTGTTTTTTCTTAAGCTTTTAAAAATTTTGTATGAGCTTTTCTTCTTATTTCCCCCCAAATTAGATGTATTTTTTTTGTCCTTTCCCACAGTTCCTCTTTATTTTCTAGCTCTTGCTGACATTTTTAGCTGCACAGCAGACAAATTCTGTGCAGTCTCAGGACAATAGCGGGTGGTTTCCATTCTTCTGTCTCCTTCTTGGTGCTGTGTCCACCACATTGTCCTGTTGTAATATCACAAAGTTGAACTTCCTGTCCCAGCTCTTTGCTTTCCAACTGTGTGGATTTGCACAGTCTCCCTCATTCTGTGCTCCAGCTGTGAAGTGGGGACACCTGCTTCCTAGGAAGACTGATTCAATAGGCAAGTTCTGGGGAAACGTCTGGAATTATTCTTAGGTCCTGGTAAATTCTGAGGAAACATCTGGAATTATTTTTAGCTCCTGGTAAGTCTACACACACACACACACACACACACACACACACACACACACACACACACACACACACAGCGGGTTGGTGGCATGGTTCAGTGTAGAACTCTGGCCTAGTGCAGTACTTTTCCTGCCTATCACATTGATTGGACTGAGGTCTAGAAGATCAGTCAACAGGCCTTTTGGTGTGTCTGGGAGGCAGTTTCTAGAGGCATCAACTAAGCGTGTGTCAGGGGTGGCAGGTGTCTACCCTGGATGTGTGTGGTACCTTTCACATCTCCTGGCTTCCGTGGTGTGAGCTTCTCTCTTCCCACACCCTTATGGGCACCTTGAACTGAAAGCTCTGGAACCCTGAGCCACAAACACTTCTTTGCTCCCTTTAGTTGTTTGGCTCAGGTAGTTTGTCACAGTGACCGGAAACTGATTGACACAATGGCTGGTGTCAGAGGTGTGAATTCCTTGCTGTGACTAAATCTGAGCATAGGATTCTGAAACTAGCTTGTGGGAGGAATCCGGAGAAGTTCGGAGTTTTGAGCCAGAGAACCGCCCGCCCCCCCTCACCCCCCCCCCTCAGGGGACTACAAGCTCAACCAAAGAGTGATCCTCAGGGTAGCCGAGGAGGGCACGCCACCAGTGAAAATGTAAACAGTGGCCTGTTCTGCTGTGTTCATGGAAACAAGGATTCTCCTGGGAACTGGGCTAAAGACGTTCATGCTACAATCTGACAAAGAACGTGTCTACGTTCCATGTCCTGAGAGTTTGTGGGAAGCTGAGTTTAAGGATGGGCGGACAAGACCTCATCCCCTCATGTATGCCCAGAGTCTGAAGCGTGGAGAGGTTAAACACCGAGGCCGAGGCCGTGCTGAACGCTCCTACCCCACTTCTCATCCACGCCCTCTGCCCACAGAGGAAACTGGCTGCATTAACCTTCGGTGACTTGGGGATTTCTCCTTGGTGTCTGACAGGCGCACCCCTGGAGACAAAGAGCCTCATGAAGGCTTCCTACACGCCGGAAGTCATTGAGAAGTCAGTGAGGGATGAGGAGCACTGGCATGGCAGGAAGACGGACGAGCTGGGTAGGTGGAAGCTGGCCTGAGGGGGGCGCCCTCTCCTCCATGGGGAGAGTGGGCGGCTGCATGGCTCAGAGCCTGAGGTGGAGTCCTGCGGGTGGACTTGAAGAGGCACGGGTCACAGCCACTAGGGTCTGTCCGTACCCCCTGGAAGCTGCTGGCTCCTGTAATGGCTCCTCTCCTGTCCCTTGCAGGCCGGTGGCACCAGAAAAACGCTATGAACATGAACTTGCAGAAAGCGCTGGAAGAGAAATACGGAGAAAAGAGCAAATCCAGGGGCAAGTAGCTGAAAGGACGTTGGAAGGAAGCGCAAGGAGAGTGCTGCCAATAAAGAGAGCAAGGCTCTGGTCTGAGCCCCACCCCTGTGTGCTGCTGTTGCTCTCCATGCCAGGATGGGGGACCCCTGCAGGGGGCTGTAGCAACAGCTAAGGAAGACAGAAGCCATGAGCAGCCAGGATGCCCAGACCTCCCCTCTTTATGGCTTTCTCCATGAGCTCCGGAAGAGTCGGGGGGAGTTGAGCCAGTGTGCCCTGGGTGACGGGTCCTCTACTGACCACTGCTAGGTTGTACCCTGCATGTGGGCCCGTAGCTGATTTGAATTGTTTCTAGAAGCCTGTTCCTCCCACACGAGCTCCTCCCACATCTGTGGTAATAGAGATTGGCATCCATGAAAGATCTGAGGCGGGCAGATTTAGTATGCAATGGTTTAGCAAGTGTTAAAATGGGTGGTTAATGTCCCCATGGCCTTGGTCCAAGAAAGCATGACCAAAGCCAGATTGTGAGAGGAGACTCCATAGACACGACTGAACTTCAAAGGGCACCTTAAGGAAAAGGAAGCATCAAGGTCTGTCTTTGGTGCTGGGGAAGCTGGACCTCATCTCTATGGAGTAGCTACTATGTGCCTGGGACACAAGGCACCTGAGAAACTCATTTAAAGCAGGTCCTGCACTGCTGTGACACAGAAGCAAGCGGATGCTTTCCACACACAGCCTCACTTGCTTCTGAGGCCTGTCCTCAGTTATTTCTGCAACAGGAAGCAGGTGTGGGGAGGCCTAGGAAATTGCACAGGCTATACTGATAATGCCTGGGACCCAAACCCACAACCAACAACTAACAACTTTCTTTTCCCTCCTTTTTTTTTCTTCTCCCTCTTTTCTTCCTTTTCCCTTTTTCCTCCTTCCTTCCTTTTTGTTCTTGTTCTCTTTTCACCTCCTCCTTTTCTTCTTCTTCTTCTTCTTCTTCTTCTTCTTCTTCTTCTTCTTCTTCTTCTTCTTCTTCTTCTTCTTTTCTCTCTCTCTCTCTCTCTCTCTCTCTCTCTCTCTCTCTCTCTCAAGATAGGGTCTCAGTACCTTGAACTTGTAATCTCTTTGCCTTTATCGCCTGGTGCTGGGATTGTGGGCAGGTACCACCACACCCAGTTTATGAGGTACTGGGAAATCAAACCCATGCATTTGAGGCAAGACCTCTACCAAATGAACTGAAAGCCACTTCATCCCACAAGATAATCACACTGCAGCATCATCAAATGTGTCCAGCACCACAGACAGAGTTCTGTTAGGTGCTACATTACACTGTCCACCATAGCCCTTGTCCTCAGGGCATCATGGTTTGCAGAGAATTGATGGGGAAGCTATCTTTGACCAATGAGCTGTCTTATGGGCAAAGAGTGAAAACAGCAAGACCCATGTGGGGCCATGGAGGAGAATGGGGTGACAGGTGCAGCAGGAATGGGTTCAGATGAGAAGCTTCATAGCAGAGGCTACCTCAAAACAACTTTGGGTCACTGAGATGGACCATAAGGGGCACAACATTCAGGCCATCATGTTGAGTATGTAGCAAGGGGTATTTGGGGAGATGAGTGTGGCTCATAAAGCTTGGAGCAGAGCTCCATGGAGGAGAGGGTCAGCAGATAGTCTGCTCCAGAAGGGGCTGGCTCCCCAAAGCGCCATACCTGGGAGACCCAGCCCCTCCTTCCTAGGAGCTTATGATCTGGTTGAAACATTCAGGGTCCTCAATGACTGGGTAAACAACACAGGAGAAAAGAGAAAACAAAAACCCTGAAGGCATGCTCATCCTTCTGAGTCAGCAGAGATGCAGATGGAAACAATCAGCTCATCAGACTGACCTAAATTAAGTGTAGAAGGTAACATGGCATGGCATTGCTGAGACAAAAGACCTGACAAAACTCAAGGGTTTATGTGGCTCACAGTTCCATGCAGGGGGAGGCAGGGGAGCAGGAGTGGGGCCTCTGGTCACATTTCAGGCGCAGTCAGGAAGCAGGAGTTATGAATGCTCATGCTTGACATCCCTTTTCTTCGGTCTGGGATCTCAGGGCACAGAAAGTGCAGCCCACATTAGGGCATGTCTTCCTACGTCAGCAGCTAATCTCGGTACTCTAGGCCTGTTTCTATGGTGATTCCAAACCCCATCAAGTTGACCAGATCAACCTTTGCAGATGAGAACAAGGGTGCATTTAACCAGAACTGAAGTATCTGCCAACCTATCCAGATATTTTATCTGGAATTTCTATTCAGAAATCCCACTTCTGCATAGTGCGGGGAGAACCCCTCATACATGCAGAGAGAACCCGCCCTAAACACTCCCTGCAGTGCTGACAGAAGACCAGAGAGGTGGTGGGAAAGAATGAACTTCTCCTACGTGCATCACCACAGAGTAAGGTCACCATGGGCCATGACACCAAATGACAACCTGCAGAACGTGTCCCATAAGAGCAGTGGCTCTCAACCTTCCTAATGCTGCAGTTGTTTAATACAGTTCCTCATGCTGTGGTGACCACCAACCATAAAAGTATTTCATTGCTACTTCATAACTCTAAATTTGCTACTGTTAAGAATTGCAATGTAAATATGGGATATGAGAGGAGTCTGGTATAAAACTACTAAAGAGATCAGGATCCACAAGTTTTGCAAGAGGGAATACACCAGGCATATCACCATCCAAAGGCCGACCACGGCTCACGGGGGTGCTCATAAAAGTAAGGAGGGAGGATCCTAGGGACCCACTTTGATGCTCAGTTTAGCTGAGTACTTTCAGAGCCACTCTGGGGTGAGAGGTGGCTGGCAGAGCGCCTTCTAGTGGGAGCAAGGTGGCTTATAGCACAAAGTCCATGAGCTGATGCAAAGCGACAGAGTGATTTCCGTTTTGGCCTAAGTAAACAAACGCGACACATGCTATGGCCCTAGCCCAGTAAAAGATTCCATCTCAAGACATGAGGAAGAGCTTGGCTTAACTAAACAAAACATACAGTTTTTGGTTTTTGTTTTTAACCTAAAGGAGGCCTTGATCTCTAGGTGCCACTTCTGACAGCTCTCTTGGCTCTCCTTGGTAGAACTCACAGTGATAGATAAGCACCGTGTACAGGGACCAACTGTCAAGAGGCATTGATTAGCATAGTAGAAGCTATCTACCGTCTTCATGATTTGTGTCATGTCCATGTACCACAAAGAGAAGCCCCTGAGGATGTCCTGAGCTAGGACAATGGCTGTCTTATGCTACCTTGGCCCATGTTGGTACAGTCTCTTGACCTCCACCTTCCTGGTGATGTCATTTCCTCCTTCCATGCATATTGTCTTGTGACCCCCCCCCCCACCCCCGAATGGGTAGAAAGTCACAGGAAGCCACTGCTTGGGACTAGGCTCCTGCACTGGCCCCATGTTAAATTTGCAGCCACCAGGACAACAGCCATTTGATCTTCTGAGGGGCCAGAAAACCATGAGAAAGTCAAATTTCCCAATAGACACAGGCATGGAGTCCCCCCTGCCTCAGTTTCCCACAGAAGCAATCTGGAGTATCCTGATACTAAGTAGGTATTTCTTTGCGGCTTTGCCTCCCCAACTCTTCCCTCCCCTCCCCCCCCCCCCTTACAAGAAAGGTATCTTGGGAGGAATGCTCTACTTTTGGCTCTGTTTCTTCCCTTCCCACTAAGCTGTCTTGGGTCTGTCAAGCCAACCTGTTCTGCGTACTCATCAGAACACTTGCTCTACTTGATGGAGTGAACTGTGGCTACAGAGTTAATGATAAACGTCTTTAAGCTGTGTGTAGAGGGGTCTGTTTATAATCCTAGCACTTGGGGGCAGGAGGATCAGAAGTTCAAGGGCAGCTCAGGCTCATAAACCCTGTCATGGAAAAAATTTGAAAAAAAGCAAAACAAGAAAGAGATAGAAAAGCAAATATAAAGATCTTTAAGGTTTTAAAATAGAGTGGGTGTAATTTTATCCCTTGACATACAATACACGCTGGAGCTGGGATTCAAAGCAGGTGGCCTAACCTGAAACCTGTGCCTTGCCCACCAAGCTACCTCACGCCACTGAAGTACAAACTGTGGTTTTCTCAGGAATTCAGGTGGGCATGGACGAGGATTCTAGAATGTTTGTCTAGGGTGCAGAGGAGGAAGTTCACATGGAGATTTTTCTTGTTTGTGGTGAGGCCTTAAATTCTTCCAGATAAGGAAGTGCCAGAGAGCCTTCCAAGCTGGTGATGGAGGAGGAGGAGGAGAAGGGAGAGAGGGAGGGAGAGAGGGGGAAGCAGGAAGGGAGGAGGAAGAGGAGAGGAGAAGGAGGGAAGGAGGGGTGAGAGGAGGAGGAGGGAGGGAGGGAGGAAGAGGAGGAGGAAGAGGAAGAAGAGACACTGTAGGTGCATTTGGTGAGATTTGGGTCAGAGCAAGGCCAGGGCACAAGGAATATTTCCCGCAGTAACAGTTGCCAGGTAGTCACAGGGCATCATGGACTATAGTGAAAAAGTCATTAAGGGACAAAAGGGTAAAGGGTAGAAGTCTTAAGAAATAGTCTATAAACAAATGGACAAACCAAGACACAGGCACAGAGAGAAATGGATTGCTGAGGGAGATCCAGAAACACAGAGGTAGGGGACAGGGAGACAGAGACCGGGCATTGACTTTCTAGGGTGACTTCTTGGAGATCTCGCAGCTTTTTCTAACTATTGTGGAGTAGGGGGTGAGGCTCAATAAAGGCTGGGGTTCAGCTGACCCCAGGCTCCTGTACAAAGGAGAGTCAAAGACTTCCCTCTCAGGGGCCCCCAGTTCTGTGACTGAGCAATGACCAATCAGAACGGGTCATGGAGTAGGGCAGAGTAGCCTCCACATTCCCCACAGGTTACTGGTCTTGAACTGAGAAAGAAAGGCTTTCAGGAGAAGTGGAGAAGCCAAAAGGAGAGGTGGTGGGTGTCTATGGGGGTCAGAAATTGCACCCAAGGCTGGCTCTGAGCAGAGCTATGTCTTCAGGAGACATGCTGCCTACTCCTGGCTGACCCCTCCTTCAGCAGCTGTCTGAACACAGTGGTGATGGATCCCCGAGATCCCTGGAGAGTGCGGTGAGTCAGCAGTGCCTGTATTTAATCTAGTACCTTTCCTAAGCCCCTAAACTGCTAGCAGGGTGGAATGACAGGGCTGGCTTCTGAAATCATGGCTTTAAATACCCTCACTAGCCTGCTAATCGCAGAGACTCCCCCTCGCTAAGCTCAGAAACCCCTCCCCTCTAAAGTGTGAAGAGATCTCCTTGTTCTGTGGATCCCCCAGCCCCCACTCATGCACCATACACGTAGTGGTAGCATTGTTAAGGGACTCGAAATCCCCCCTCAGTCAATGTCCACTGAGCCGTCATGCACACCCTGTTATGTCCATACCTGAAAGAGGAATAAAAAAAGCAAAGCCTCCTCTCCAGATTAGCCGCTGACAGAGGCTCAATGGACACAGCCATTGAGACCAGCATCAGAGGACAGTCTCCAAGGTGGCTCAGTTCCAAGAGCCCAAGTTCTGAGACTAGGGCTCTTATGAAGGGTTTACTTAGGAGCTATTTCCAGAAAGTTTCTGCTTGAGAGCTCAGAGGCAGAGCAAAGAAAGACAATAGAACGTATCCCTCAGCAAACTGCCATCCTGCAGCTGGCTTAGACCCCCAGAGGGCCTCTGGGAAGTGGTCAGAACCTGGGCACTTCCAAGCCATCGCCTAAAAGGGCTCTCAGATGGGAGGGGCTCTTGGACACTGCTTCTCTGATGCAGGCAGCTCTGCTCAGCGCCCTCATGGGGACAATGTGGATGCCCTGGTGGCAATGGGGCTCTGTGGAGTGCCCTGGAATACAGAGAGCGAGAGGGTGCAAACCAAAGAGGAACAGCTGCTTGGGAGTTCCTGGGAAAGAGCAGATTTCACCCAGTAATTGCTGTCAGACGGCAACATGACAGGATTTAAACAGGCTAATTGGTTTTATTTTTGATTCTAGAACCAGGCGGCATTTCATTTTTATAAAACAAGAATAGTTCCAGTGTGCAAACAGAGGGTTGCTCCACAGAGAGGAAAGGTTTAAAGAAAATGGCTTCCCTTACAGGTGTAGACAGATAGGAAAACATAAAAAGCCCTGGCCCCCCTTCAGATGACTTCAAGAGCCCCATTACTTGCCAGGTGACCTGGCATGCTTGGAAGCATGGCTGTTCTCTAATCTTGATTTCTTAGAAGGACAGAGAAACTACTTGTAGCTTGATGTGTAAGGGACTGCTCTGGAGGCTGTGGCAAAACTCTTGACAACGACAATTCAAGAGGAAGAGTTTACATGGGCTTACAGTTCCAGGGAACACAGTCCATCAAGACCAGAAGCAGTCAGGGAAGATCCACGTTTGTGGGCAGCCATAATCCAATTGGCCAGAGTCCCAGATAAAGAAGCAGGGAGGGATGAGTACTGGTACCCAGTGTGCTGTCTCCTTTTTATTCAGTCCAAGACCCCGAGACCTATAGGACGGCACCACCCATATTTAGTGTGTGCCTTCACACACTGATTACCCTGACCTAGCTAATCTCTCACAGATACACCCATAGGGTCTTTTTTTTTTTTCTTTCACGGTGATTCTAGATTGGTCAAGTTGTCAAGATTAGCCATCAAACCGGGTGCCATGGGACTTCAGCAAAATACAATGGCTTCCTGGCTTTTTAATATAATATTATTGACAGAGGGGAGAAAGTGAGGGCCCCTCTCATTGGCTGGACCTTTGAAGGGATGAATGAGGGTGTAAAGGGAGAGAGTGGGGAGGCACGCGTGCTTGTACAGACAGACACACATCAACGTGGCATGTACACCAACATAGGTGTCTGTACACATCTGGGCATTTACACACAGAAGCATTGCTAACATCCACCCAAAGTGTGCAAGAAGGGACAGCTCTGTGCCTATGCCACTGACATGGCCACATAGGACCTCGTGCTCAGAAGAGTCATTACCAGGCTTAATTTAATAAGTCTACTATTGTGTGTGTGTGTGAGGTGTACATGTCTCATGGCGCACACACAACGGCACACCTACAGAAGCCAGAGTACCACCTTTGGGAGTAAATTCTCCCCTACAGTGTATTGGAACTCAGGCCGTCAGGCCTGCATGATGAGTGTGTTTTACACACTGAGCCATCTTGCCAGCCCCACTCTCTTCTTCCTCCTCCTCCCGCTTCTCCTTCTTCTAGGGTAGTTAAGTGTACAAGTCAGAATGAGGAATATAGAACATGGGGTCCTATCTTTGACTGACTGTGAGCAACCAGCTGAGACTGTCACTTCCTTTAACCTGCGCATGCTACGTTTAATGCTCCAGCTACAGTTGCCGTTTTACAGTTCTTAGCAATGTTTGAACAAGAGGTCCGAATTTCCACTTAGCAGCCAAGCTCTGAACAGATGCGCCCACCGGCTCAATCTGTTTTGCGCTTTCCTGTCTTGACCAACCAGCCTCAACCCCTCAAATTCAAAGGTTTTCAGAGGAGGGTGCAGCTGGAGATGCTGACTCCGCAGAGCTGAAATAATGCAGGGTGCCAACCTCTAGGTGGCAGCGCGACTCCAAGTAAACCTCAGTGGGCTGCACAGGGGAGGAAACTGGCTGCTCAGCCAGGAGGATGGGATGCCCCAGGGTTCACCCTCTCCACCTCCAAAGCTTGAGAGTTCCCAAAACAACCATCTCTGAGAAAAATCATCTGATTATTCTTCTACCAATGCATTTTTTAATAGTTTTCTTTTAAAAATCTGATTACAAGCACCAAGTAGTGGCACTACACCTTTAGCCCTAGCACTTGGGATGCAGACAGGCCGGTCTCTGTGATTTGGAGGCCAGCCTGGTTTGCACAGTAAGTTGCAGGACAGCCAGAGCTATATAGTGAGACCCTGTCTTGAAACAGACAGACAGACAGACAAACAAATAAATCTGATTACAAACACATCACATTTTATTGTAGAAAACAGAACACATACACACAGAGATGTAAAAACCATCTTAGCTTGATACTTAAAAGTATTTAAAAATTTTTATATATGTGTGTATGAACATGGATTTGTGCATGTGAGTGCTGGTGCCTATGGAGGCCAAAAAGGAGTCAGACCCCTTCGAGCTGGAGTTACAGGCAGTTGCGCGCCACTTGATACAGCTGCTAGGAACTAAATGTGGGTCCCCTGCAAGAGCAGGAGTGCAAGCCATCTCTCCAGAACCATATGTGGCTTTAAGAACGCCTTCAGCTTTTTCTTTCTACCTTTCTTCCCATCACACTGTTGGTTTTTTGATAGGCATCTCCCCAACTGCAGAGTTCAAGTTAGAACCCAGGGGAAGGGCCCAAGTCCCTGAAGTCACTGGTAAATCTCCCCCACTCCTCAAGCACTGGGGGTATGTGGTCTGTTGAGATCTCCCCAGGAAAGCAACTGTAAGATAGACTTCATCTCTATTCGGGCTTGCATGACTGCAAGGACTCACCACCATTCCCTTCCGAGGTCCCCTGCAGGTGGTGGAGGGTTTCCCACACCTACTTCCTTAGAGGCCTGCCTGGCTCCCCAGTGACTTGCTTTTGACTCAGACTCAGCAGGCAGGAAACAAGGAGTGGCCATCGCTCTCAGAAGGCACCTGTAGCCATAGTGTGGGCACCGGCGGGATCCTCGCATCACTCTTGGGAGTGATTAAAAACCATCCTTGCCCTTTGGTGTAATGACAGTGTCAACCTGGCTGGACTGGGGGAGCACCTAGGAGGTATCATTTCTGGAGCATCTGGGAGGCTGTTTCCAGAGGATCGTGTCTTGCCAGTGGGTTGAGTTTTATGGTCTGACGGTGATGACATCCCAGACAGATCGTCACCATCAGCCCTCAGGCTGCAGGAAGGGCCTGGGTAGGGCAGGAAGAGGAGCCTTGGTTTATACGTCCGTGTGGTAGCATGAAGAAGATGTGATTTCCAGAGCAGCAGAGATGACTCAGGTAGTAAACAGGACCTGACTTCAATCCCAGGAGCCACATTAAAAAGCCAGTGATGGTGGCTTACGTTCATCATCTAGCCCCGGGAGGCAGAGACAGGTGGCTCTCTGGGGCTGCTGGCCAGTCAAGCAACCACACATGGGTCATGTTCTGGTTTGCTCTCTATTGCTGTGATAAACACCATAACCAAAGGCAGCTTGGGAAGGAAAGGGTTTATTTGGTTATACATGCCAGATCACAGTCTGCCCCTGAGGGAAGTCGGGACAGGAAAGAACATGGAGGCAGAAACCGAGGCAAAGGCCATGGGAGAGTGCTGCTGACTGGCTGGCTCCCCATGGCTTGCTCAGCCTGCTTTCTTATACAACCCAGGACCACCGGCCCAGGAGTGGCACCTCACACAGTGGGCTGGGCCCTCCCATATGAAGCACTAATCAAGAAAATGCCCTACAGGCTTGCCCACAGGCCAATCTGATGGAGGCATTTTCTCAGCTGAGGTTCCCTCTTCCCAGATGACCCTCGCTGTGTCAAGTTGACAAAAACTAACCCGTAGGGACAAGCCCCAGGTCAATGAGAGACGTTGTTTCAAAAAGAAAAAAAATGTAGCTAGATCCTGAAGGATGATGCCTGAAGTTCTCCTCTGGCCTATACATGTACACATACATGCATATGCATGCACACACTCATATAAACACATATACATGCATATGTACACACATGCATAGGCATTCATGCACAAATGCACACATTCACATAAATACACACACAGGACATGTACACATATACAAATACATGAATATATATATATATATATATATATATATATACACATACATATTACATATGCACATATGCTTAGGGGAGAGGTTCATGCCTCTGAGTGACACCCAGAGGATGAGAAAGAGCATGAAGCACTTTCAGGTCTCTCTGTAACCCCAACATCTGGCCCCTGCCCTGATTTCTTCTTTTCCTTACAGGGCACAGCCCATGGAGCCACAGGCATCTTCCCAGGGTCCTTCGTTAAGATCCTGAAGGACTTCCCCGAGGAAGACGACACCACCAACTGGCTGCGCTGCTACTACTATGAAGACACAGTCAAAACCATCAAGTTGGTGGCCTGCTGGGAGAACAGGCCCCTCTTCCCTGTCCCTCCTCGCCACCCCTGTCATGCCACAATCTCCCAGTCAACACTTCCATGTTGTCTCTCCCTCCCCTCCCCAGCAGCTGCTGTGGCTCCCACTGCCTTCTAGATAAACCACAGTGCTGCAGCAAGAACTGAATTCTGACCCCCAAACATGTCCCACCTCCTCCACCCTGATGCTTCCTCTCTCCTACTGTCACCCTTAGGGACATTGCAGTGGAGGAAGACCTCAACAGCACCCCTCTGTTCAAAGACCTGCTAGCACTCATGAGGTGAGAGGGTGGACCTGCTAGCACTCATGAGGTGAGAGGGTGGGTAGGAGAGCCGGAAGGGAGCCTGGAGAGGAGACTGGGGCAGATGGGGAGGCTCCCACCTGTGACAGCTCCAGTCCCCACAGCCCACATTGCCCGAGAGAGGAGCCGAGCAGGCTGCAGAGGGGCAAGGGCTCGGCTGAGGCCACAGTGTGTGGCTGTAGATCCACTGTTAGAACACGTCTCTCTAGCTGAGAGCACTGAGATCCAGGCCGTGGCTGAACAGTTACTTCACAGAGCCGTGCAGCACTGCCCCATCTCTCATGATGAAGACAGTGCAGCTTGTATGAGACTATGACGTCTGTAGCCACATTCTAGGATGTGCTCAGATTCCCTCAGTGTGTGCACACACGAATAAACATGCACACACACATAAGCACACTCACACACAGTCACATGAAACAATACAGACCCACGACATATAACAAACAAGCACAAACACAGAATACATACACATATACAAACATACAAAATGTAACATACAAATACACACTATATACAACACAAACACAGACACAGAACATGCACTCACAAACAGAAGTAAACACAAATATACATAAATTCCTGTAACAGAAATATACATACAAAACAAGCAGAAACAGATACATACACACCCACACCCACACACACACACCCACACACACACACACACACACACAAATGCCCCTCCAGCCGTGCCCACCGTTCTCAAGGCCTCTCAATGGCTTAGCCCACCTCTCTCTTTGGTAACCACTATCAACCATATTGTCACCCTTTACTCACATATTGTCTCATTATTTTCTGAGGATAACCTTCAAGAAGTGGGATTATGGGATGGAAGTGTGTGCAAGACAATTAGACTGGGCCTGTTGGGTCAAACGGTGCATGGGAACTCCCCTCAGAACTTGTTCCCACCATCCATGTGGAAACCTGGCCTTCCCCCAGAAGCTGTCAGCTGGTTCCCACAGGCCTCCCAGGGCTGCCATGCCTTCCCTTAGGAAACTCCTAAGCCTTCCACTTCAGGCTGGACCATTAGAGGATTACAAAGTCCCCTCTTCCTTCAAGGTCTCAGTTCCCTCATGTGAAGAATGAGCCCAAGGCTGCTTGGATGATGAGGGTCTGTACCCCTCAAATCCAAAGGCCCTGGGCTCTCCAGGAGCTAAGGACTAACCCCAGTGTGTTCCCCCAGGCGTGAGTTCCAGAGAGAGGATATCGCCCTCAATTACCAGGATGCTGATGGGGATCTGGTTCGACTGCTGTCAGACGAGGATGTGGGACTCATGGTGAGGCAGGCTCAAGGCCTCCTCTCCCAGAAGCACCTTTTCACCTGGAAGCTACATGTCACCCAGAAGGATAACTACAGTGTCTACAACACTGTGCCCTGAGTCATTGGCATCCCTGTGGCAAGGATGAGATGCTCAGCAAAAGGTTTTGACTCTCTAAGAACATGAGGACCATCAGGGAGGCTGGGATGAGAGCAAACCTCCTGGGTGTGCCCCCTGGGCTGGGATTCTACTAAATGTTGACGCTTACCTCTGAATGAAATAAACCATTCTGTCCCTGAGGAACAGACTTGGGAAATGGGGTTCTGTGGAGAGAGGATCAGGGAGTAAAATGCTGTTGACTAAAGCCTCTCACATTTCCAGATGATGTTATAGGGAACACCGTGAACTCTTTCCCTGTGAACACACATTTAACAGGACATTCAGGCAGCCACTCAAAGTCTCTAGCTGCACACAACATGGAGAGAAGAGTCACTGCCAGTCAGCAGTTTGAGAACTATTGGGTCTGTGGTATTAACAGCCATTGCTGTCCTGACCCAGACTCAAGGATGCAAATTCCATCCCAGCTACTCTGCTTGGGGTGGGTGTGGCCAAAAAGATACAGTTCCTTCTCCCTGTGGCTCCTGATCTCCCCCATGGGGTAGGAGTAGACTGCCTGAGCTCCCTGCCCTTCCCAGCCCTGGGCTGGCCTGTGGAGATGCAATTCCAGGCCACTGTGGTGAATGGCCTGAGTCCCAGAGGTGCCGTGACAAAGTACCACAAAACGGAGACTTAAAAGACAGAAAGGCACTGCCCTGTGGTTCTGGTTGGCCCAAGTCCAAAACTAAGAAGCCCACAGAACCGTCTCCCCATTAACCTGAGGGAAATAGTCCTCACCTCTCCCCAGCATCATCAGTAGCATTCCTCACTGTCTTCCCATGAGCTCCCTCTTGTGTGCCTTCTCTCTCTGCGTGCACCCATCTCAGTGTCCAACCACCTCTGTGTATTGGGACACCTGTCAGATTGAATTAGGGCCCCTTAGCAAGGGCCCCATTTTTTAACTTGATCACCCCTATAAAGACCAAGTTTCCCACAGCCTTCATGCTCCACACTATAAGTGGGAACTTCAACATGACACTTTAAACTCAAACAAATAATTCAACCTCTCACACTCACTTCATGCTCTTCCCACATAAAAGGCAGGGGCTCTGCCACAGAGGCAGCAGGCCAGGGCTGTGGGGTACAGATTGTTCAATCGAAACTCATGTGCGTGTGAGTGTGCATGTGTGTGTGCGTACAGATGCACTGTGGAATCTGGGACAACCTTGAGTGGCAGTCTGCAGGCACCTCACCCTTCTGGTTTGAGACAGGATCTCTCATTTGGCCTAGGACTTCCTCAGTAGGGCCAGGCTAGCTGCCAGCCAGCTTCCAGAGCGCCATCGGTCTCCCCCTCCCATCTTGCCATGGCCGAGGCTGCACGCATGACCCACCATGCTTGGGTTCTGTGGGAGTTTGAGGCATTAAGCTTAGCTAATCGTGCTTTAGCATCGAGTCTTCTCTGGAAGACTCCATTTCTCCAGCTCCAGAGTCATATTGTGACTCAGTAATGATCCCTTCAGACCACTGGCACACACTCAGTGGTGACATTCTGAACTGGGAGGAACAATCTGAGGGTGTTAATCGTGCCTGGGAACTGCTGTACTAGCCTCTTCTTGGTTTCATGGGAAAAGTATGGCTCAGCTTTAATTTCTCCCTAGTGTGCATGTACCGTATAGCCTCTGTGCAGGGGATTTTGGAGGAAGAGTGAGTGTGCATTTTTTTTTTAAGTATAAAGACAAAGCCTAAAATTCCACAAGTACCTCGAGATCATTCACACAATGGCAGGGTTTGGGGTGTGGGGGTTGCCAATGAACCAGAATTGATTGAGTGATCCAGATTCTACATGTAAAGATGTTTGTAGACAAATGTGCCCACTGGGCTATGGAGAACATCTTGTGACTAATGAGAAGATGACTTCGTCTTTGTAGAAAATGGTGATAAGCGTGAATGAGTGAGCGAACAGAGCTGATGTGGAAGGCCAGGTTAACTGTGACTCATCTGTTGGATGTTCTCTGCATGACAGGGGGAAGGAGGAATGGCTGCTGGGGACAGATAAGAGCCGAGGGGGAGATGATAACAGCACTGAGGTGACAGTGCCCTGATATTTGTATTTGTTAGTTGCTGACTTGAACCAAATGATGACCAGGGCATCTTGGGAAATGCTCTCATTGAAAACGGGCCCTCTTTACTTTGTTATCCTGTGGTGTCTAGTAAGGGGCATTGTTGTCCCATTAGGAGGTAATGCCATTAAACTCTTTATATGTACATATGTATAAGACTCCCTCTTGAAATCTCCCCTTTACTATTTTCTGACCTCCATGGATATTCCAAATGGAACACATTTATCTGAAGACTCAAGGCTAACATCCTTAAATGAGAGCAAATGTGTGACATTTGTATTTCTGGGTCACCTCAGTCAGGATGATTGTTTTCAGCTCCATACATTTACTTTGAATTACACATTTCTTATCATCTGAATAACAGACCATTGTGTAAACATATCACATTTTTATCATCTGTTCCTCAGTTGAGAGACATATATCCAGAAATTGGTTCACTCCTTTGGAGTTGTTGCAAATGAGGTCCCATAGACCATCTGCTAACATTACAGGCTATCATCAGTGCTCTGAATACTCTTAGTGCTCCAGAACTTGACAGCAAGACCCTATTGCAGAAGGCACCACTATATAGACCAGCCTAGCCTCCAACTCATAGAGATCCACCTGCCTCTGTCTTCTGAATGCTGGCACGAAAGGTGTGTGTCACCACAAGCTGGCTTTGTAAATGCTGCATTTCCAAAACAGTTCACATTGTGGTGGCATTAGGAGTTTCCACTTTAGCTTGACTTTCAGCAAGTGCAATCCTGCCCTGGTAGATGGTAGATAGCAGCCCACCAGGGATGGGAACGTGTGTGTGTGTGTGTGTGTGTGTGTGTGTGTGTGTGTGTGTGTGTGTGTGTGTGTCTGAGATGACAGAAATCATTTTCCTCATGGCTGACCCAGAAGAAAGTGATAGACACAGAGAGAGAGACAAACCCACAGCAACCCTGTGGCATGGATTGAAACGGGCAGGATCAGTGTGAACCTGCTGTGAAGATATTCTCTCACTCACTGACTCACTCATTCAGTGCCTCTGTCCACCAGGACACCTAAGAGCAGGGGTTACCAGCAGAGGCTATGAGGATGCCTGACTCTACACTGTGAAGAATCTGGATGTGTTGGAGTGAGTCCAAGGCTGGAGCAAAAACACCGACAAGATGAGACCGAGGCACCTACCTCACGGTGCCTGAAAGATTGTCAGGGACATGTAGAGAGCGATATTACAGAGCTCATTTCGATCATACCTGAGATGACATGAGCCTCTAAATCAGTCATTTTGAAAATCACCATTTGGAAATCATCACCGTCATCACTGCCGTCACCCTCATCCTTGTCACCACCATGACCATCATCACTGCCATCACCATTATCAACAACAATTTCATTGCTATCATCACGTGTAAGCTGATGGCATGGTCACTCACGGTATGGTTAAGAGAAAGACTTTTATTGTAGATGAGAGAGAGAGAGAGAGAGAGAGAGAGAGAGAGAGAGAGACAGACAGACAGAGAGAGACAGAGAGAGACAGAGAGACAGAGACACAGACACAGACACAGAGACAGACGGACGGATGGATGGACAGACGGACGGACATACATACATACAGACAGACCAGAGGCATCTGAAAGAGTCCAGTGCAGGGAGAGGAAGAAGTGGACTGAACATGGTGAGCAGACTGGACCTGGCCAGGGCTATCTGTGAGGGAGAATAGCAGGGGAGAGAGGATGGAGGAAACATGGTGAGAGAAGCAGCAGCAGGACACAGAGTGAGAGCAAGAGTGAAGGGGGCGGGGCATCAGACAGCAGAGTTATAAGGAGAATGAGTAGTTGGGTGGGGGAGGGCCATGAACTGCAGGGAGGTTAGGGTACAGGGAGGAGGTGAGAGGGCATAGGATGATGTAACATGTCCTTGTGATGTTGAAGGAGCCTGGCACCAATGACAGCGACGTGTCCCTTCTGTCAGAGGTCAGGGGAACCACGACTGCCTTTGGCAAATGGGAACCAGTTTCGGGAGCTATGAAAAATGCTGGCTCTTATCATGTGCTAAGCTGTGGCCTAGCAAGCATTAGCCACCTGCCTCTGACCTCCATGCTGAGAACACTCCTCCACCTGGGCACCTGGTGCCTATAGCTAGACTGTAGCCTCTGCCAAGCATAAGGGAAAGTTGAAGGAAAGAGGCTCAGACAGATGTTCTTCCAGCCTGTCCCCTCTAGCCACAGACAATCCTCTCCTCTCCTGACCTGGCCACAGCACAGAAAGAGAGACTTGGTCAAGGTACTGAGAGAACTCGGGGTCAGAAGCTTCTCTCTGGCCACTCCAGCTAGGGATTTCCCTGCCAGGGTGGAAGCTCCAGTATTGCAAGCTATGCATGGACAGCACTGGGCTTCCTGGCAGGAAGTGGGGGGAAGGGAGGGAGAGGAGAGGAAGAGAGAGACAGAGACACAGAGAAGAAAAAAACAAAGCAAAACAGTCAGGCTAGGCTCGGCTTCCTGGCTGCCGTAGATTGAATGTCTTCTTCATGCTGTGTACCTCCGATGTGATGTACAGGAAACTTAGAGCACCAGAAGAAAGCCTTTGGCCTTCCTTCATGGTGCTCTTTCCCCAGGGATGTTCCTGACAGGGGATTCTCACCTCCCCCTGCTAACTCTTCAGCATGCCACTGCAGAGGCTTTGCTCATGGGACAAGTCCATGGAGCCAGTGCTGAGGGACAGCCCAGTCTGCCTCCAGCTGCCAGACGGAACAGATTGGACATCACCATCCTCTGCCACCCACCCCACGCTGACATCCACTTGAGACTGAGGAGCAGAGCAGGTTTGGAGATGCCCTGTGATGCAGAGATCCTGGACGCTGCCCTCCTCGACGGCAAGCTATGTGGGTTGTGGGCTTTGTTTCCATGGTGGCTTCTTTTTTTTTTTCATTTACAATGGACATAAATGTGGTGAGTTAATTGGCAGAGATGAAAACTTCTTGGGTGTCTTTACCAAGGTGGAATACAGGGGGTTCTGCAAAAGTCCCCAGAGGATACCAGTGCCCAAATATGATAAGAAACAGTAAGGTAGAGCACTAATCTCAGAGCTCAGGTCTTAGGGGATTCAGACCTGTCACTCAACAGTGGGCTGTACTGCTCTCTCACTGTCCTGCAGACAGAAGTGTGTTGGCTAGGCCAGGAAACCAGCTAGTGAGACATTTCTGTCACATACCTACAACTGCCTGGAGCATCACAGCCACTGGGAGCTTCAGCCAAGCCATCTGCATCTGTCCTGCCCATGTTAGTGTGGTGCTATGTGTGGTTCCTGTGGCCCCCAGTGTGTTTAAACCAGTGACAACCGGAATTAGCTTGATCCTGGCAGCAAGCTTTGTGCTGCAGCAAACTGGCATTTTTACACAGTAGAAGGAGCATCTAGCCTGTGCTTTGTCTTCCCTGGTGAGCTTTGTTCTGGTCCTTAAGACTTTAAAAGCTGGTGTCCTTGATACTGAGGTGTGAGAGCCAGTGAAGAGCTGCATTGTTTGTGTGCCTGATTGGTCAAAAACATGAACAGGTGTGTGGGTGTTGTCCTGACTTTATTTGTACTGTGACAAGTACCATGACCAAAGCAACTTAGGGGAGGAAAGGGCCTGTTTCAGATCACAGCCCTTTACTGAGGGGAAGTCAGGGCGGGAACTCATGCAGAAGTGTGAACAGTGGAAGAACACTGTGTGCTGGTGGCTCGTAGGCTCACGCTTACCTAACCTCTTCCACAGTTCAAGACCCAGGGAATGCTGCCGGGCCCTCCTACATCAATTAATAGTCAAGACAGTTGGTGCACTTGCTCACACCTTGTGGAGGCAAAGGCAAGCTGACCTCTGAGTTTGAGGCCACCCAGGGCTGCCTAGTGAGCTTCTGTCTCAAGCAAAGGAACAGTCATGACAAACCCATCTGATCTGGACAGGTTCCCATTTGAGACTCCTTTCTCAGGTGACTCTAGACTGGTTAAGTCACTAGTTATAACTAACAAGACATGTGTGAATAAATGAAGACATTAAAAACACATCCCTTGTGTAAACTACGGTAGATTAGTAAGTGTAGGTTTTGCTTTAAGACAGATACTGACATTTCCAAGGCTCTAATCTGCAAGCCATAGGACACTCCACAAAAATGCACCAGGGACTTTTGATTTAATAAAGTGACCTACAGACATATTGGACGGCTTAGGCATAGCATACCTTTTGTTGTTTGTAAGGATGTCCTTCTAAATGGCCTTTTTGGCCACTAACCACTTGTGTTCGTTTTCACTTTGAGTCAAGATTCGAGATTGAGTGGGACCTGAACTTCACAGGAGAAGGGCACTTTATCTCTGCTCATTCCTTGTTAAGAAAGGAATGGCTGTCTAGAAGAGGCAGCAGGAGCATGGGGGACAAAGACTTGACAGGTCACTAGTCTGACACTGTTCCCAAAACTAGTAGGTTGCCAAGAAAGACATGTTGTCACTGGGGTACAAGTGAAGGATCAAGGGATTTCCTGTTAGCTTTACATGCTGGAGTGTCCTGTGTAGGTAGTGATAGCGGACGTGACCGTGTATGCATTGGGACTGAGTTTAAGGGCCATCTGGATGACACATTCATTTTCCTCAAACACTGAGGTATTTGGAGAAGCAGTTAGGCAACATGTGAAGAGATAGTCATTTCTCTAAATTTCAAGGCCACAAAGCATGGCAGATCCAGTTATCAGATAGAGGCCCCCTGCCTTGTGTGACTATCCCACGTGTACAACAAAAGGCTCGTGTGGGTGCCACACAATTCCTACTCCGTGCCATTTGCTGCCAGTGAACATAGCATAGCTATTACACAGGCCAAAAGGATTTACTAAGCAGTTAATTAAACACCATTGCGAACCAAGGGCGTTCCATCCACCTGCTGTCTACCCCATGGGCTGAGTCATCGCTACCAGCCCACCTGTGTTAGTCTTGACTTCTGTTTTCTATTGAATAAAGGAAAATGTGGGTTAAAACAAAACCTGTTGGAGCCGGGTGTGGTGGTGCACGCCTTTAACTCCTTTACTCAGGAGGCAGAGGCAGGCCGATCGCTGTGAGTTCAGGGCAAGCTTGGTCCACAAAGGGAGTCCAAGACAGCCAAGGCTAACACAGAGAGACCCTGTCTCAAAAATCAAGCAAACAAAAATTCAAACAAACAAACAAACAAACAACAACAACAACAAGAAGAAACAAACACCAAACCTATCAGTGTCTGAAAGTCAGGTGTCTGTACCGCTGTAGATTAAAAGTGTACGATCTGAACACAGCGATCTCCAAGGAAAGAACAGTCAGGACAGAGGACGACAGGTGGCTTTGAGCCTGTGCCTGACCCAGTTTGTTCATTCTGAGCTGATTCCTGTTCCCTTCCCAGGGGGCCCCTCTCCTTACCTCTCTGGCCTCCTGCATCTGTAGCTCTGTATTAGGACATGAGAAATGACCAGTGTGTCACTGATGCTGCCTTTTTTTTTTTAAGGCCGATGCTTCATACCTTGGATATTATACTCATTTGATTATTTATTTTTACCATATTGTATTACAATATCACTCATTTATATGGCTAAGTTTTAGTGTACCTTTAAATTTGGCCCCTAGGGATTGACTCACTGGCTTCATCATAATTTCACCAGCCTCAGAGGTACTTATTCTTCCGTTCATTCATTGATTCATTGACTTTACATCCATGCATGAGGTCCTCCTCTGGGCCATGGCTGAGCACTGGGGAAGGTCAGTGGAGGCTCACTCCCACTTTCTCTGAAGGCCAAGTTGGGGGAAGGGCACAGTGGCCAAAGCTTCCACTGCATACAGAGGGGTGTGAGCTTAGGTTTTTGACATCAGTGGTGTTCTCTCAAAACCCATCTAGATTGTAGATACTTCTAGAAAAATACCACAAGGGGTCCCAAGGCTTGAACCTGCCACCTTTAGGTGATTTGCATAAGGCCACTTGATGAAAGGTGGTGCCCTTGGGGCCCACCCCAGCTCTGCCTGGCTCTGGGGTCACACTTGCAAGGAGGTGGTTACTGCCCCCTGTGTCTGCTCCCTCCAGAGGAGTCAGGGAAGGTGCCTTGGAGGAGGCCATTCCTGGACTGTGACCAGGGGTCAGCAGGATGCAAGTTTCCCTGGCAGAAATAAATGCCGTGACTATTATCAGAAACTTAATGTCCGCAGTTCTGAGAAGCAGGCTGAGCTGCTTGTGAAAGGGACTGGCGCTTCCTCATTCTGCTCTCTGTTTCCTCCCGACGTGGCACAAATAAATAGGAAGCACCAAGGCTCAGGCACTGCTGCCTGGAGGCTCCCGAAGGAGGCTGCCTGCGCCCCCAGCGCGGAGGTAAGGGTCTGGCTCCTGCTATCGGGCTGAGGATGGGATCAAAGTAAGGGGGTGTCAGGGTCTCCAGGATGGAAAGGGACAGGAGAAGGGGCTGGAGTGACATGTTGCTCTAGAGACCTGAGGAGCTAGGACTGGCCTCTCTGGGAAGACTATGTCCCAGACTCCAAGGCAGATTTTAGGGTAGGGGACACCCAGTAGTGGACTAGCTGGGTACAAAGCCAGGGGTCCAGGAGGGTTAGGGTCAGCTCTGGGGTCTGTGAGACCCGGTTTCATCACTGGCAGTCTGGTGGCAGGGAGGGTTCCCTTGAAAGTTCTACCTGGGGGTAGATGGAGCGTTCCACCTAACTTTGCCATGTATATGTTAGTTCTGTCCCTGTCCTGAGCTTCCGGCCACGCATCTGTGGTGTAGGATGAGTGGGAGATAAAGCTCCCTCTGTCCTCAACTAGAAATGAAGGGATGAGAAAGAGAGGGAGAGGAGAGAAAATTTACCTGGGATGAAGTGTTGGGGACAGAGTCGGAGATGTAGACTCTCCTCCCACAGGAGTGAGTGGAACTTGGCATGCCCACTTGGGAAGGGGACCAGAAACATACCAGATTCTCTCTCTCTTTCTCTGTTTCTGTCTCTCTTCTCTGTCTGTCTCTCTGTCTGTCTCTGTCTGTCTGTCTGTCTGTCTGTCTGTCTGTCTGTCTCTCTCTCTCTCTCTCTCTCTCTCTCTCTCTCTCTCTCTCTCTCACATCACACTGTACTCTGAACCACTACAGATGGTTTGGGTTTGGTGCAGATATGTGTATCCTGTACCTAAGGTGCTGGCTGGTAGATGCCTCATCACATAGCAAAGGACTCGTCTTTCCTGAACAAGGACACACTCAGCCCCTCTGCTGACTGGGGTCAAAGACAATCTGACCACTGTCTCATCTCACAAACTCACCAGCTCATATGTCCGCATGCCATGTCCCACAGGTCATATAATAACTGTCGTTTGACAGAAATCTCCATGATTTTTTAACCTAAGAATTTCCTTGAGGTTCAGTCTCCCACCCCTTAGTGCCTTTGAACCTAATTTGGCAATGAAAAGGGCCCTTCACCTACTTCTCTGTGGTGCAGTGCCTGCCCTCTCCACACCTCCTTCTGAAAGGCTTTAAAAGAAGGCTCCTTCTCTGTCTGGGCACGCTGAAATGGCACTTCAGACCCTATCATGCCATCAGCTCTAACAAATCTTCTGCTGGAACCTAACATCAGCTACTGGCACCTGAGGGGTGTCAATGAGGTTACCCCATAAGGCTCCTCCTCCTTAGGTCTGTTGTTTCTGCATCCAAGCCTGGACCTCCATCCTCCTCTGCTGAGTCCCGGGGTCTTCTCTGATCTCCTGCCTGTCTGTTCCGGTATATATGTCTATGTACTAAGTCACAGCTTCCATGGGGCTCGGGTCCTTCACCCAGACCCGTTGAGTCTAGAGATATCTGTTCTCAGTCTCCATCTACTGCTAGTGGCCCAGACACACTTCAGGAACAGAACCCGGGGTCTACAAGTAAGCTTGTCTCCCCTTGCTGCCTTTCATTCAAGGCCAGCGGCTCTCACTTTGTGGGTCAGGATCATTCCTTTGGGGGTCACATATTACATATCCTGCATATCAGATACCAATATGACTATTCATAGCAGCAGCACAATTATGGTTACAAAGTAGCAACAAAATAATTGTATGGTTGGAGGTCCCCACAACATGAGGAACTTAATAGAGGGACACAGCATTAGGAACGGTGAGAGCCACTGCTCTAGACCCTCTTGACCAGATCTTGTGATGGTATCGCTCACTCTCTCCTGCCTAAGGACTGTCCTCCCAGCTGTTTTCTGTGTGACCTCTACACACTTCACCCCAGGGAAGATATCAAACCTCAAATCCTGATTTTCTCTACTGACCACAAGGCAAGTAGCCTGGAAAACAGCTCCTTTGATCTAAAACTTCCTAGACTACATCACACAGTGCAAACCAAGCAAGGGCCCTGAGATTCCTTATACTTGGCCATTCTTCCTCATCCATAACTGCCCGTCTGTGAATCTAGGACCACATTCCAAATTCTCTTTTTTTAGTTTAATTGATTTATTCAGATTACATCTCAATTGTTATCCCCTCACTTATATCCTCCCGTTCCTCCATCCTTCCTTTTTCCACACTAATCTTCTCCCCTAGGAGTATGACAGAAGGGGACCTCCACCCCCACCATATGGTTACAGCCTATCAAGTCTCATCCTGGTAGCCTGATTATCCTTTCTCTGAGTGCCACCAGGCCTCCCCACCAAGGGGAAGTGGTCAAATATGGGGCACCAGATTTCATGTCAGAGTCAGTCTCTGCTCTCCACACAACTGTAGATCTGACTAGGTATTCAATGTTTACTGCATGTATTGTCCTTGATTGGTAAGGTAGTTTGAGTAGACACCCCCTGTGTACAGATCTGCCCATCATGATATTTTTCTTGTAGGTTTGTAGGGCCCTCTGGATCCTTCTAGTTTCCCATTCTCCCATACTTCTCTCACCTAGAGTCCCAATAGGAAGTGCCCACATCTATCCCAATCTCCTGGTAAGTGAAAATTTTCATGGGACATCCCTTTTGGGCTAGTGTCCAGTTATAAGTGAGTATATACCATGTGAGTCTTTCCGGGTCTGGGTTAACTCACTCAGGATGGTCATTTCTAGTTTGATTAATTTGCTTGCAAATTTCAGGATTTCCTTGTTTTTAATAGCTGAGTAGTATTACACAGTGTAAACGTGTTACAGTTTCTTTATCCATTTTTCGACTGAGGGATATTTAGGTTGCCAGGTTCTGGCTATCATGAATAGGCTGCTATGAACATGGTTGAGCATATGTCCTTGTTGTGTGGTAGAGTATCTTTTGGGTTATTCCAAGGAGTGGAATAGCTGAGTCTTGAGATAGCCCTATTCCCACTTTTCTGAGAAAGCACCTGATTGATTTCCAAAGTGGTTGTACAAGTTTGCGCTCCCACCAGCAATGAAGGAGTGTTCCCATTTCTCTACATTCTCGCCAACATGTGCTGTCACTTGAGTTTTTGATCTTAGCCATTCTGATGGGTGTAAGAGGGAGTCTCAGAGCTGTTTTGATTTGCATTTCTCTGATGTCTAAAGAGATTGAGAAATTCTTTGTGTTTCTCAGCCATTCGATATTCCTCTGTTGAGAATGCTCTCTTTAATTTTGAGCCCCGTTTCTTTTTTTTTTTTTACTTTACTAATTTATTCTTGTTACATCTCAATGGTTATCCCATCCCTTGTATCCTCCCATTCTTCCCTTGAGCCCCGTTTCTTAATTGAATTATTTGGGTTTGGTGGTGTTTAATTTCTTGAGCTCTTTATATATTTTTTATATTAGACCTTTGACATATGTAGAGTTGGTTAAGATCTTTTCCCAGTCTGTAGGCTGTTGCTTTGTTCTGTTGATAGTGCCTTCTGCCTTACAGAAGCTTCTCAGCCTCATGAGGTCCCATTTATTAATTGTTGACCTAAAGGCCTGAGTTGTTGGAGTCCTGTTCTGGAAGTTGTCTCCTGTGCCAATGAGTTCCAGGATATTCCCCCACTTTTTCTTCTAACAGATTTAGTGTCTCTTGTTTTATGTTAAGGTCTTTAATCCACTTTGAGTTGAGTTTTGTGCATGGTGATAAATATGAGTCTATTTGCATTTTTCTACATGTAGATATCCATTTAGACCCAAACCATTTGTTGAAGATGCTATCCTTTTTTACATTGAATAGATTTGGCTTCTTTGTAAAAAATCAAGTGTCCATCTGTGTGTGGATTTATTTCTGGGTATTCAATTTGATTCCATTGGTCAACCAACCTATTGCTATGCCAGTACCAGGCAGTTTTAATTACTGTTGCTCTATAGTAGAGATTGAAATCAGGTATGGAGATTCCTCCAGAGGATCTTTTATTGTACAGGACTGTTTTAGCTGTTCTGGTTTTTTTGTTTTTCCATATGAAGTTGAGAATTGAACTTTCAATGTTTTTAAAAAATTGTGCAGGCATTTTGATAGGGATTCCATTGAATCTGTAAATTGCTTTGGTAAGATGGCCATTTTTACTATGTTAATTCTCCTGATCCATGAACAAGGGAGATCTTTCCATCTTCTGATGTCATCTTCAATCTCCTTCTTCAGAGATTTGAAGTTTTTTCAAACAAGTGTTTCACTTGCTTGGTTAAAGTTACTCCTAGATATTTTGTATTGCTTGTGGTTATCTTGAAGGGTGTAGTTTCCTAATTTCTTCCTCTGCACGATTGTCATTTGTATATAGGAAGGCCACTGATTTTTTGAGTTAATTTTGTATTCAGCCATTTTGCTGAAGATGTTCATCAGCTGTAGGAGTTCTCTGGTAGAATTTTGGGGGTCATTTATTTATACTATCATATCATCTTTGAATAGGGATAATTTGACTTCCTCCTCTCTCATTTGGATCTCCTTGATCTCCTTTTGTTGTCTTATTGCTTTAGCTAGAATTTCAAGAACTATCTTGAAGAGATATGGAGAAAGTGGGCAGCCTTGCCTGATCCCTGATTTTAGAGGAATTTCCTTGAGCATCTCTCCACTTAATTTGATATTGGCTATTGGCTTGCTGTAAATAGCAAGCCAATTATGTTTAGGTATATGCCTTGTATCCCTGATGTCTCCAAAACTTTAAATATGAATGGGTGTTGGATTTTGTCAAATGCTTTTTGTGCATCTAAGGAGATGATCATGTGGTCTCTTTTCTTTCAGTTTGTTTATATGGTGGTTTACATTGATGGATTTCCATTTGGCATCCCTGCATGCCTAGAATGAAGCCTACCTGGTCATGGTGAATGATACTTTTGATGTGTTCTTGTATTCAGTTTGCAAGTATTTTATTGAGTATTTTGCAATCTCTCGTAAGAGAGATTGGTTTGGTCTGAAATTCTCTTTGTTATGTTTAGGTATCAAAGTGACTGTGGTCTTATAGAACGAGTTGGGTAATGTTCCGTCCATTTCTATCTTTTGGAGTAGCTTGAAGAGTATTGGTATTAGCTCTTTTTTAAAGGTCTGGTAGAATTCTGTGCTGAAATCATCTGGCCCTGTGCTGTAGGGTTTTCCCTCCTTAGAGGCCCTGCCAGACCATTTGTGCATATTCAGATTCTAACTTTATTAAATCATATCTAGCTTCTTTGCACTTCACAGTGAGTAAACCTTTACTCTCACTGCTGGCAACTCTTCCCCCCACACACACAAACAATCATCAGTTTTACTTTTTGTACCAAGCTATTCATGACCCAGCACTCTATGAGAGGGCATGAGGTTGCTTGTGTTTAATGTCAAAGAAAGACCCTGGACTTGTTAAGGGTTAGAAGAATCCAGGGTCGTGGATGTTGCACAAGCCTTACTGCATTTGTGACTAGGTGTGCATTCAGAAGTGGCTGCTTTAAAACTATCCAGTCTGGTCTGGGAAATGAAACACAACGTGGATTTGAGAGGTTCTGGCTTCAGCAAATTGCACCTTATCTGAATTTACTTTTTGAGGTCACTCAGAATAGGAGGACCTCAGAAACACGGGCTTATTACCCGTGGCTTTGAATTAGTGAATGTTTATAAACAAGACAAATAACACACACACACACACACACACACACACACACACACACACACACACACACACACACAAACCCAGAGTAGCTCATTGGCATGACAGTTAAGTCAGCTCTAATCAGCACCTATTGGAAACTGTCGCCAGCATTGAGGCACAGGAGTAATGTACATAGTATCAAACTCTCTTCTCAGATAAAGAAACCGTCTCCAAAAGGTTTGAATACCTTTCCAAAGTATTGAGTACCATAAAGTTGCTATAAAACAAAACAAAAGTCAGCACAAAATTCCTTTAGTTCTCCTAATGTCACTCTCAGAGACAATGTGTCAATATTGGCTCCCATTAAAACACAGTTATTTTTTCCACACTTATAATTTTAAAAGTAAATGTGTGTGTGTGTGTGTGTGCGCGTGCGTGCATGTGCATGCAGGTGTTGGGCTCCAGCTCCCACACAGAGTGTCAAGTTCACCTCTCTTTTCATAAGACAGAATGTAAAGATTGCTCCAGGCTTACCTCTTGGCCAGCATCACACCAGCTTCAACAGTCTTTGTATTTGTCAGACACATCAGCTCTCACAGCTGTGTGGGGTTCCATTGTATATCTTGTCCAGTGTTCCTATGGTATTCTGGAGTGTTTCCTAACTTGTCCATGTCCTCATTGGTATGTATCCACCTCCATCAGCAGCTTGCCTCTGGTGTCTATTCTGTGACTCAACCTCCCATTGCCCTGATTTTTCCAGAATACCTATCTTCAGACATCTTGGCTTATTCTTAACAACAGCAGTCTGTGTTTAAACGGCTCTGACTCTGCAGTAACTAAGGGGTGAATACTCAGGGACTCAGTTTTCCCTGTCCTTGGGCTATGTCTGATTAATAAAAGTATGTCAGAGCAGGCTGCACAGGAGCAGACAAAGGGTACATCTACCACCTACGGTCAGGAAACACAACCTCTCTGGGAAGCACAGTTAGAGAGGGCGAGTCCTCAGCCAGCTCACCTGGGCTCCATCCCAGCCTGTCTCACACAGCTGTGCCATCATGCACCCACCACTCCACATCCCTATACCATTTCCTGTCTGTAAGGATTCCAACAGCTGCCTTGACCAACATGTACTGATTTCTGCAAAGCACTCTACACACTTCCTGCCTGACAGTTCGCATTAAATCCTGCTAACACGAATCCCCTGTGAGGATTTAAATGCTCTGCCCCTGTTCTTGGATGACACAACTCTGTTGTCTTCCCAGTAAATGATTACTTGTTCTCTGTGTCCTCCCAACTCTCTCATCTTGAAACCACAGGGTGCCAGAGATGAGGCGTTTGGGATGTGAGGGGTCATAGGAGCAGACCCCTCATCGTATTAGACAGCCCAGGCAGCTCCCTTAAAGCCTCCACTACACTGGTAGCAGTGAGATGTCCACAAGGAAGAGGCCTCATCTGACCTCAAACCTGCCTATGCCTTGACCTTGCTACTTTCCAGAACTTCAAAGGAATAAATGTGGTTTTTATGAACTGCCCCATCAGTGGTGTCCTGTGAGAGCAATCCTCCCAGGTTAAGACACTGGTGTGTCTTCTTTCCCCCTGCCATGTGGTCTTTTATTCAGTGACTCTGGGAGTTTTATGGAAGGCAGGAGGCTGAGCTGCAAGATTCTTTCATCCCTCTTTGTCTCAGAATCCTTTGGCTACTTTTAAATGTAGACAGCTCAAGGGCGCTGGCAGCAATGGTTTAATGTGATTTGTAATTAACCTCACGTTTGGGGAGTGGTATGAGATAGAGGCTTGGGGTTTGTGTGTGTGCTGTTATTCAATCATCTTAGCATTTTCAAATGGAACAGGCTGTCATTTTACACCGTTTGCTGGTTCTTCTTCCATTTATATAGGACACCTGGAGTAAAATAACACTTGTTCCAGTCAAGGTGTGCAAGACTAGATAGGTAGATGATTGGTAGGTAAGAGATAGGTAATGATGGGTGGATAGATAGATAGATAGATAGATAGATAGACAGACTAACAGACAGACAGACAGAAAGATAGGTAGATAGATAGATAGATAGATAGATAGATAGATAGATAGATAGACAGACAGACTGACAGACAGACAGACAGACTGACAGACAGAGAGATAGACGATACATGAATGAAGAGACAGATAGATATGGATACATGACACAGCCCCATGGGTAGACAGAAGGATGAATAGACAGATGTGCACATATGAAGATGGAAGGACGGGCAGGTAGACGGATGATGTATAGATAAATAGAGAGATGCATGCATTGATTGATAGATGAAAGATGGACACATAAGTGTGTGCACCATGTGCATCATGACTGAAGTTTCCAATGGCCTTGTAGGAGAAGGGGCCACAGCAACTGTTCTGTGCCTCTGGTACTTCCCAGGTGAACTTAATGAAAAGGAGGAAATCCCCAGGCTTTGGAGAAAAGGAAACTGGGAAGCAGAGGGGCCTGTGGGAAAACTGATGGTAAATGAAGCAGAGGTGGGGAGAGCACCAGGTTCTGCGTGTGCGAGAGAACAAGGGAGGATAGGTGTGTGCAGAGAGAAATAAGAGAGAGATCACACATGGGTGCACCCCCACTCACCCCGCCCCCCAGCCATCAAAGGTGTGGGTTTCACTCCTCTGTGGGGCCTGCTTCAAGTTAAGCACCAGCCTTGCTCTCCTCTCAGGGCCCTGCTTTGTGGTCTGAGAAGGGAACTGCTGCTTCAGAGGCCCTCAGCCCCATCTCTCCATGGTCATGCTTTAGGCCAATGAGGCTTCAGGGAAGGGAACAGTCCAGGGCACCACACATCAGGGCCTCTTATTTAGGTCCTGGCCATGTGACATCAGCAGTGTCCTGGGCAGCTCTCAGCGTTCATGTCATTTGCAGCCTCAGAGGATGCAGTCTGAATGGAGACCCATGAGACATGTGACATGAGTGTGGTCCTAGCCCCTGCCAAACAGCAATGTGGAACCGCAGGACAATGAAGACACCACCGTGCCCATAGCTACAGCCTACCTGTGCAGCTGCCTAAAGTCAGACCTAAAGTCAGAATGGACCAGCAGATGGCACTGACCTGGGGGCTGCTCTTCATGGCCCTGATGGATCCCTGCTGGGGACACGGTGTGACAGAGGCTCAAGGTAAGTCTGAAGACCCCTTTCCCTTTTCACCCATCATTTTAGTGTTGAGTCTGGTAGGAGCCATACCCACCATATCCCCAGGGGCTCCCAGAACACCAGCAGCTCTGGCCAATGTATCCACCTCTGTCTTTCCTGCATCTTCTTTTTTTTTTTTTAAATATTTATTTATTTATTTATTTATTTATTTATTTATTTATTACGTATACCGTGCTCTGCCTGCACATACACCTGCAGCCCAGAAGAGGGCCTCAGATCACATTATAGATGGTTGTGAGCCACCATGTGGTTGCTGGGAATTGAACTCAGGACCTCGAGAAGAGCAGTCAGTGCTCTTAACCTTTGAGCCATCTCTCCAGCCCCTCCTGTATCTTCTTTTTCTCCTCAGGGTTCCCCTGGGTCCCTCTCTTCCATGTTCCCCATGTTCCCGCTCACCCTTGCTTGTCCCTGGAACATGCAGCCCAATGGTGTCCCTCTCTGCCCATACTGCTCAATGTAACCCCCAAAGCCCCAACCTCCAGTGGACCAGGATCTTCTCTGCTCCTCATCCAGGCAGGCCACCTACTCCTCTAAAGTTTTCCAGGTCGGCTAACATTTGCTTCTAGGAGCTCTGGCCTAAAGACTTTTCCCCACTATTGCTCTAGCTCTCTCCTCTACTCAGAGGCCCTATGGTATACTCTCGAGTTTCTATGGCCAGATGACTGTCCTGGGTGCCCCTGGACTTCCTCCATGACAATGTGGGAGTCACATTCATTTTAGAAATCCCAGGTTTAGAGGCCAAAACTCTGTGTGTCAGGACCCTGGAAAGGGATATGCCAGCTACACCTCAGGCCCTGCTGTGCCTGTCCTACCAAGTGACACCTCAGAGAATGTGGAGGGGGGCGCTCTGAGCAGTACCCTTAGACCATGAGGACCTGTGCAGCACCGGACATGCTGTCACAGCTGAAAATCTACTAGACTTTCATGTTCCTGACAGAAAAGGATCATCCCCAACCTGGTCCTCAATACAGCCCCACTAGGCTCTGAACCTGGTCATCTGGGCTTCATCAGAAAGGTGGAGAACCCTCCCAGGGCTGGTGGTGCTTAAAAAAGCTGTGGGACCCAGACCTTCCTGATACCCGCCTTAAATCCCATCAGTCAGGGAACAGAGGTAGGAGTTTCATTGGTGTGTGTGTGTGTGTGTGTGTGTGTGTGTGTGTGTGTGTGTATCAAGATATATATATATCAGGAGAGGGAGAGAAAGAGAGAGAGAGAGAGAGAGAGAGAGAGAGAGAGAGACAGAGACAGAGACAGAGACAGAGAGACAGAGACAGAGAGACAGAGAGACAGAGAGAGCGCTCCTGGTCTACAGAGAAAGTTATAGGCAGCCAGAGAGACAGAGATACATAGAAAAACCCTGTCTCAAAAAAAAAAAAGTTGTGGTACAGGAAAGACAGGGGAGACACCTGGAGGGGAGAGGGTGACCCTCCTGCTTCTCCTCTGCTTCTCCTTGCCAGAAATTGTCCCTCTGCAGACTCTGCAATGCTTCAATGACTACACCAGCCGCATCATCTGCAGCTGGGCCAACACAAAGGATGCCCAGGGACTCGTTAACGTGACCCTCTATCACCAGCAAAACTCGTGAGTGCCACTAAGCCCATTGGTATTGCAGCACAAGGACCTTCCTGCCACCAGCACCCTTCCCACACCTGTGTTGTCAATGATATGCTGCCATCATCTCCTGTCACCTTGTATATGTGCTGCTCCACTGTCCCAACACCTGCAGAGCTGTAGCACAAGGCCTCTCCTGTCCTGAGCATCCTGCATCTCCCTAGCCTCTGCTGCTCACTGATTCCCATGTCTAAGGAGCTGCTGGCTTCTTGGTCCCTCGTGTCTTTCCAGTATTTCTTGTCTGAACATGCTTCCTCTGGATTTGGCTATCTCCAAGGGAATCCAACTGCACCTGTCACTACTCATATAATATGGTCAGGCCTGAACCCTCTTCTATCAAGCCACCCAGGATGGCTTCCTTGTAACTCTCCTTGACTTGTCTCCTGGTCACCACACTCACTGGGGTCCCTGGGGTCCCTGACAGCTCTTTCTGGTCTATTTTCTTTCCTTTTCTCTCCTGTCCACTGGAGAGGGTGAGATCTCTGAACGCGGCCCGGGCTTCCTATCCAGACAAAGTCTTTCGAGAGCTCATGGGCAGGGTCCCTCAGCCGAGGATAATCCACTCCAGCCCAGACTTTCCTGCCTGCCCCACGAGTACTTCTCCATGTTTTTATTTATGTAATCCTTTTCTCTGACTCCAAATTCTGTAAACTAAATTCTGCTCTTGCTCTGAGGACTGTCCTGCTTCCATCTCCAAGTCTCACTTTGTTAATAGGGAAGAAATGGCAGCTTGACTCAATGACTGAAGGAGATGGTTCTAAATGTCTTCTTCCTCCTTCCTGGCTTCTTGTGAATGTTACAAAGCTTATCTCCAAATGAGATGCAAGTCCTGCCAACTCGGACACCATCTCCCTCTAAATTACTTACAATCACCAGGATGGCACCATCACCAGAATCCTTCAAATCCTCCGCCAAACAAGCCCGCACCCCTTCCTTCACTCACAGGTCTCTACAAGCTGGCTAATAACAAACACACAATGAAACCTACTTTCCTTGTGACCAGACCCCATACTATTTTGCTTGCAGCATGAAAGCAGATGCTCAGGGACAAGTTGTCAGGGCCAGGGGAAGGACTGACTAACAAATGTAAAAACTGAGGAAGATTCCAGAGACCACCTGTGGTGATGTCACAAGTGTAGGATTTCAATAGGTATTTGGGTCTCAGGCAAGCTTTGAGGCAGTTACCTAGCCATCAAAACTTTCAGAGTGATCTGGGGTTTGGATACAATGTTGTGATTGTGTGAAGGTTGGTGCCTGTCCCGGGTGCTGCACTAGTAAGGAGAAAAGACTAATCCAAAAGTTTTATGAGGAGGTCTCTTTAGTTTCTTTGCTCAGGAATAGCTAACAAGTTGCAGTTGAAGATACAGAAAAAGTGCATTCTTTGCTAAAGACTGACCTTGACCTGTTTATGTGGCCCTGGTCAGAGATTCTGCATCCAGCAAGGCTGTAGATCAAGAATAATAAACTGCTCAGTGCTGTGGCAGACAAAGTTAGTGATTTTTAAAGACAACTAAAAGCCTTTGAAGCTAGGGGCTTCTTAGGCTCCCCTCTGGTGGCAGTCAGATTTCTTGGGAGTGTTTGCAGAGCAGGCTCATTAACTAGATAGCCCCTCACTGCACACACTCTGCACTCTGTGCATTCCAGTCGTAGGCCTGGTGGCAGCCCCAGGGGCTTTGCACTTGCTGCAATCAGCCTGCTCCGGAATCTGCCTGCTTTGCTCCCAAGTCCTTGGAGATTCTGAGCATATCTCACATGTAGAGAGTGAATCTATCTGTATTCCACTCCTCATTCTTGCATTTTCCTTCTATTCAAGATTTTCTCATGATATATGTTACTTAGTGGTTTAGTGTGTGCCTGTTACCATCAGGATCCTCATGGCATGGGCACATACGTGTGCATGTGTGTCCCTCTGTGTGTGTTATGTATGTGCATTTATCTGTGTTGTATATGTGTGTGTATCTGTGTTGTGTATGTGTGTACATGTGTGTCTCTCTGTCTGTGTGTATTTGTGCATCTCTATGTGTGTGTATGTCTCTCTGTCTGTGTGCCTGTGTATTTGTGTGTCTCTATGTGTGTGTATGTCTCTCTGTCTGTGTGCCTGTGGATTTGTGTGTATGTCTGTCTGTGTGTACATGCATGTGTGTGTACATGTGTGTTGTGTATGTGTGTATATGTGTGTGTCTGTCTGTGTCTGTGTGTTTGTGGATATGTGTGCATGTCCGTATGTGTGTGTATCAGTGCATGTGTGTGTCTATGTGTGTGCGTGTGTATGTGTGTGTATGTGTGTGTATGTTGTTAACTGTCAGACACTGACCGTGGATAAAAACAGGTGTGTAGTAGGACCTAATAAATATTTGCTGACAGGAAACAAGAGCCAGTGTCCTGTGACACCAGTGAGGACCTACGATGGTCAGAGTGCCCGCCACCCCACCGCTGTGCGCCAAGAAGATGTGTCATTCCCCACACAGATTTTCAAGTCGCCCATAATGACATCCACTCATTCCAACCAGATCGGGACCTGGGCATCCAGCTCTTGGTTCCATTGGCCCAGCATGGTGAGGAGCTGGGGTGCTGCCTATGCAGTGTGTGCAAGAGTGGGTGGAGCGAGGATCTCCCAGGTGTAGGGACCCAGTCCTGGGGTTGGAGCAGATGTGAGGTGAGGCCGCTGCCCAAGGCTCCTCCTGTCCTGGCTGCTTGTGCCACCTGCCAAGCCCCAAAGCTCCCCTCCAGGAGGAGCCATGCCTATGACTCCTGCAGGACTCTCCAGGTGACAGAGCTCTGGTCTCTGTTGTTTTGCTTTATGGCTGCAACACTTGCCAATCATTGAGGCTCCAAGACTGACAGAGGTTCCCTGCAAAGTACCAGTATGGAGCAGGGATAGCCATGCTTCCAACCCAGAGCCAGGCTGCTCAACACCCTTCTTCGACCCGACCCGAGGGGTGCGCAGCAGTCCCACAGGGCCCATTGTTACAACATGCTCCTAGGTGCAGCCAATGCTCACCTGGGAGATTTCCTTAAGGACTACAGTAGACATCTCACCAAGACGTCAGATTAACAGAGAAAATGAGGTTTGCTTTGTCATTCTAAGCCTGGGCATGTGTCATGCTTCTAGGGGGGACACCATGGATGATGCTTGGCCTCCAACAATGCTTTGTTGAGTGCTCTTATCAACTGGCCACCCTTGGTGTCTGAGAGAGTCTCTCATCTTGGGTACTTAGAGCTGCAGGCTGAAGGGTTGGCTGCCATGTGTAGGGGATAGAAGGCAAAGGGTGTTAGCAATCAAGAAGAGCTTCCCAGAGGGAAGGAAGAAAGGGAGGAAGTAGCTTTGTAGCCACGCCCTTGCTTTGGGTGGAGCACAGAGCCAGAAGCAATTCTTGGCCAGAAAAGCACACTTGCAAAGGCTGGTTACAGGGCTGGGGCTGGAGAGAATGGGGCATTCTGGGAAACCCAGGGATGTTCATTGTATCCGAAAAGCAGCACGGTCCAATGCCTTAAAAACGGCAGGGAAAATAGGAGACACAGGCAACTCTGTCTCAAGCCTTGAACTAAGGAAGGGGAACAGGGAGAAGTTAAACTTACCCTTGTGTGACAAGACAGGGATGGGAGTTACAACGAGCTGTGACAAGACGAGAAGAGGGGCCAGGGGTTCTGTCTGGGGACAGGAGTCTAAGAAAATCATCCAAGGAGATGATGTTTCTGTTGTGCAATGTCACTCAGTGGTAGGCACCTGCACTGTGGGGAGGGTGGGCAGCAGGGGAGGGAGCCAACTGCCTCACAGTGCCCTCTGCTGGGAAGAAGGCCTCAGTGCACAGTAAGGTAGGAGGAGGCCCCATTGAGTTGAGTAGCCAGGCCACAGAAGGCAGAATTGCTTCTCTCACCTAAAGTCCCAATAGGATGTCCTCTCCTCTGTCCCACTTTCCTGATAAGTGAAGACTTTCATGGGACATGACCCTTGGCTAGTGTCCAGATATAAGTGAATATATACCATTTGAGTCTTTCTGCTTCTGGGTTAATTCACTCATTATGATCATTTCTAGCTCAATCCATTTGCCCATAAATTTCAGAAATTCCTTTTAAAAAATAGCTGAGTAGTATTCCATAGTGTAAATGTACCACAGTTTCTTTATCCATTCTCCTACTGAGGAACACTTAGGCTGTTTCCATGTTCTGGCTATTATGAATAAGGCCGCTGTGAACATGGTTGAGCATATGTTCCTGTTATGTGCTGGTGCTTCTTCTGGGTATATTCCAAGGCGGGGAGGAATAGCTGGGTCTTGAGGAAGCCCTATTCCCAGATTTCTGAGATAGCACCAGATAGATTTCCAAAGTAGTTGTACTAGTTTGCATTCCCACCAGCAATGAAGGAGTGTTCCTCTTTCTCCACATCCTCGCCAGCCTGTGGTGTCACTTGAATTTTTTGATCTTAGCCATTCTTATGGGTGTAAGAGAAGCACTGGAGAATGGGGAAATAGAAGGATCCAGGGGGTCCTAGAAACCTACAAGAAGACCATTATGACAGGCAGATTCGGGCCCAGTGGTCCTGCTCAAACTATGGCACCAGCCAAGGACTATACGTGCAGTAAACATCGAACCCTGACCCAGATCTAGCCAATGGACAGGACATTCTCTACAGTTGAGTGGAGAATGGGGACTGATTTTCACACGATCTCTGGGGCCCCATATTTAACCACGTCCCCTTGATGGGGAGACCTGGTGGCACACAGAGGAAGGAAAGCAGGCTACCAAGAAGAGACTTGATACCCTATGAGCATATACAGGGGGAGAAGGTCCCCCTCAGTCACAGTCATAAAGGAGGGAGTAGGGGGAAAGCTGGAGGGAGGGAAGAATGGGAGGATACAAGGAATGGGATAACAATTGGATGTAATATGAATGAATTAATAAAAAGGAAAAAAAAAAGAAGGCAGAATTGCTGTCACATCTGCAGTTTGCAGGTTCAGGGCCTGAAGCCACAGAGGAAAGGCCCTTCAGGCCCTTGTTAATGATCATGAGCTGATGGTGTCAGCACTGAACCTGGGCCCAAGTGTTGCCCAGAGAGCCAGGCTCTCAGCTCCACCTGTGTTCAGCCCTCAAAGCCACTCAGCTCCCTCTCTTGCAGTGCAGCCACCACCTCCCAAGGACATTAGCATCAGCCCCTCTGGGGACCATTTCCTGCTGGTGTGGAGAGTGCCCATTGGGGATGCCCAGGTTCCCTGGCTGTCAGAAGAGGACATACAGTTTGAGGTGGCTTACAGGCGGCTTCAGGACTCCTGGGAGGTAGGACCCTGAGCCATCTGCACCCAACCTTGGGGGATGACCTACCAGACCTCTCCTTCAACTCCCCTGTCTCCACAGGATGCCCCCAGCCTCCACACCAGCAACTCTTGGGTCATTCTAGAGCCAAAGCTGCTCCTACCTGGCAACATCTATGTGGCCCGTGTGTGCACTTGGCTTTCCCCGGGCTCAGGCTTGTCTGGAAGGCCCAGCAGATGGAGCTCAGAGGTGCAGTGGGACTCCCAGGCAGGTAATGGTACCTGACAAAAGTGCCCCTCTTAGGAGCACAGACGGTGAAGACAGTCTAGACCTGATGCTCCAGCTTCTACCTTACCTTGTCCTCAGCACCTCCCACCAGCCCTGTGTTCTCAGTTTTCCATCTAGGCCACTCTGTCTCCCACAGGGGACAAGGCTAAGCCTCAGAACCTACAGTGCTTCTTCGATGGGATCCAGACCCTCAGCTGCTCCTGGGAGGTGTGGACCCAGATGACTGGCTCTGTTTCCTTTGGGCTCTTCTACAGCTCAGGCTCTGCCTCTCAGTGAGTATCCCCTGTCCATCCTGCCCTGCTTCTCTTCTTCTTATCCCCAGGGTTGTCCCTCTCATGTGACCCTCCCCTTGGCCCTGCTCTCAGCTCAACTATACTTCCCCAGGGAGAAGGAATGTTCCCCGGTGGTGAAGGAGCCACAGGCCAGCCTCTGGACCCGGTACCACTGCAGCCTGACCGTGCCCGATCCCAGTGAATGCAGCCAGTACACAGTCTCTGTTAAGCCACAGAAACAAGAGAAGGTCATAGAGAGCTATAGCCACAGTGAGTTTGTCCTACTTCTATATGACTTCCCAGCACTATAGGGGTCCGTTGTGTCACCCCAATACACACAGGGACTTCTTTGTCATCATTGTGTTTGACACTTTCAAAGGTTTGCAGACCAGTGGCTCACAGAGATGAAATGACTATTCTTGGGTTAGGAGTAGGGTGAGAGCAATTGATGAATAGTCATGAGTTCGAATCCCTGCACCCACATAAAAAACTGAGCATGCTCAGCCAGGTGTGGTGGCCCATGCCTTTAATCCCAGCACTTGGGAGGCAGAGGCAGGTGGATCACTGTGAGTTCGAGGCCAGCCAGGTCTACAAAGTGAGTCCAGGACAGCTAGGGTTGTTACAGAGAGAAACTCTGTCTCTTAAAAAAAAAAATGATCATGCTCATATGTATCTGGCAGGAGCCAGGAGGATGGTTGGGGCTCTCTGACTACTAACCTGGATCTAGGTTCAGTGAGAGAACATATTTTAAGGGAATAAGACACCGAGAAAGGACAGGGGACATCCTCCTCTGGCTTTTGCTTGCCTTTGTACAGGCACGCACACCCATATGAAGGCAGATACAAGAGAGAGAGGGAGAAACAGAGACAGAGAGGTAGAGAGAGACAGAAAGATGGAAGGAAAGGTTATTCTAATATGCTTCTACTGTCTTCAAGGAGACAGGGACATCAGAGCCAGCTTATAATTCACACTGTGCTGCAGCTCACACTGTCACCTCTCTAGAGTCTCACTTGAAACCTGCTCCATCCTTCCCTTCCTCTTTCTCTCATCTACACACCAGTCCCTCCCCTGGACCACCAGCCTTCTATAACCATCCCATCCTGCTGTGATGCCAGCCTTCTCCCTCAGCTCATGTTCTCACTTCTCAAATTCTGATCTTTGTTTTACTGTCATGCCAGGCAAGGTCTGTGTGCCAGCAGATGGCTGCCTTAGAGATCCATGTCCCAGCTTCCTGGCCCAGGGCAAGGAGCCTGATACCAAGGAGTCTTTCCAAGTAGTCAGGAATGCAAGTCATCTTCGGTAGTCAGTCTCTTTGTTGCCTGAGTTCACATCTAGCATTTTCTGCGTGGGGTCTTCCCTCCAGGAAAGGATTCCTCTGACTCAGGAGACCTCTCCATGTGTCATAATCATCCACATTATTTTTGTAAAAGCTCTTTGAAGTCATAAGTTGTGAATCTTTTGTTTTGATGGAGACATAGAAGGCCACGGAGAGCTAGAAGGCCGCAGTGACTGAATAACTTGCTTTACGTTGCCCACCTTGCTTAGAATGTGAACCAGGAACACATGAGGAAGCCTGAATCCCTGCCCATGTCTCAGCTTGTGTCTGCTGGACAAGTGGGCAGGGCTGTCAGAACAGTCTTTGACTTTCAGCTTGGCCACAGTGTGTTGTGGAGAGGGTCCCCAGTGTGTGCCTATTGCAGCCTTGTGTGAGGGGCAGGCTTGCCGGCACATCCTGGCTTAAGGCAACTCCCAGGGTTACCAAAGCAGCAGAAGGGAGTGGTGACATAGGACACTGGAAACACAAGCTCTACAAAGTCCAGTCTTTATCTTCTGGGGGAAGTTAGAGCACCTCACAGGGGAAGGGAGAGAATGGAGTGATGGAGTTCCCAAAAAGTGGGTGTGTTGGCCAGAGCCTGGAACAATCTGTGGGCCTAGATAGAAAGCCAAGTTGGCTTTTCTTTTTTAATCTATCACAAGCCTTGGGCCACCTCATCACCTAGGCTTATCTCACAAGTTCCCACAGGAACCAGCTTGGGATAACGCTGTGATTCTGTATTGTTGGGTGTCTTAGTTCATTTGTTGCTGTTGTAACATCATGAGCAAGGCAACTCATAGAAGAGAGTTGACTTTGGGATTATGGTTTCAAAGGGTTAGAGTTTATGATCAGAGCAGCAGTACAAGACATCAGGGGCAGGAAGCTGGAGAAGCAGCTGAAAGCTCACATCTTTTTGTTTGGTTGATTGGTTGGTTGGTTGGTTTTTAAAGATAGTTTCTCTGAGTAGTCCTGGCTGTCCCGAAACTTGCTTTGTAGACCAAGATGGCCTGAAACTCATGTCAATCTGCCTGCCTCTTCCTCCTGAATGCCAGGACTAAAGGTGTGTGGCACCATGCTCAAATCTTGACCCACAAACCAGATGCAGACTACACACACACAAAGAAACAAAACACACACACACACACACACACACACACACACACACACTCACACACACTTGCTAGTGACATGCCTCCTCCAAAAAGGCCACACTTTCTAATCCTTCCCAAACAGTTCCACCAAGTAGGCACCAACTATTCAAACATATGAGCCTATGTGACCTTTCTCTTTCAAACCAGCGGAGTTCAAAGGAGTCAAAGTACCTGGCGGTTAGGGATGTTGGTCCTGGGAGGAGAGTGCCTGTGACTGGCTTGGATAATAGGGACCATTCTGCTGGTGGGAGAACATCATGACACCCCCTAAAATTATTCTCCTCTAGTCCAAATGAATCCTCCAACTCTCAACGTGACCAAGAATGGAGATAGCTACAACCTGCATTGGGAAAGTGAGAAAATACGTGGTAATAAGAATGGGTACATATTCCATGTCCACTACAAGAAGAAAGAAGATAGCTGGGAGGTGAGGTCCAGGACCAGGGGGAAGTTATAGACAGGGAGAAAAGGAGAGACAGGACACCCTGGAGAGGTCTGCCTGCCAGAAGCCTGACCCCCACCCCCCATTCTTAGGATACACAGGGTCAACAGATGACAGTCCCATTTCTTGATGAAGGATTCAGGCCTTTAGAAATGACATGAGATGGTCCAATGGCCAGTGCTGCCCTTGAGCTGAGGGGCAGACTACTGTCAGAGTGGGGTAGCAGAGGTACCTGGAATAAAATTTTCATAGCTCACCAAGGTCTGGTGTATTTCCTCCCAGGAACCAGAGCTGACCCCATGGTGTAGCTGCTGAGTGCCAAGCTGAGGGCAGGCCCTGACCAGCTCACATCCCATATGCAGAGGCCTGGCACCTAGATGCAGACCCTAGGGCACCACAGAGCCCAAAGCAGGACCATTTGACCAAAATTCTGACTCCAGAGGGGAAATGGGGAAACTGAGGCCTGAGAGTGGGTCAGCGGAGAGTCAGGAGACGATCAGTCCTGACCCCTGACTCCTGGCCTAGGACCCAGCAAACTAGCATGATGTTCCTGGATCAGACAGAATTTAGGCCAAGGCAGCAACCAGACAAACTGGGAGTCTGGGCTTTGGCCTGGGTGTAGCTGTCAGTTCTGGAAGAGGTGGCATCTGGGGAGACCACAATGGTTAGATACAGAGGCTCTGTACTGGGGTCCTAAAATGGACTAGAGAATCAGTGGGTCTAGATGTGGCTTCAAGGAGGGCAGCCTGAGCCCCTGAACCTGGCTAGTGGCTCAGCTTCAGCACATCTGCCCCTGCAGGACAGCAAAGGAGAGAATATAGCGCAAAGCTATAACATGTTCCTGCCTCTGCTGACATCTGCCACCACATATGAGGCCAGAGTGAGGGTCAAACCCAATGGTATCTACAATGGGACCTGGAGTGAGTGGAGTGAAGAGTGCATCTGGACCACTGACTGGGGTATGTCTCTTGGCCACCACCATGTTCCTGGAACAGCCACACTGCACACACTGGACACACACTGTGCAAGGCAAGGGCTGGAGAAGTTAAGAGGACATGGGGATAGGGGCCAGGTACAGGATGGCATAAAGCACCCCACATAGTCAGCCTTGTGGAAGGGAGAAGACTCAGGGTAACAGCCAGTCAGGTAGAAGGGGGGCTGGGATGATGGACTGGGGAGGTGGGAAGGGGACCTAGGTAAGGAGGGCTAGTGTGTTGCCAGGGGGACCCTCTTCTGGCCCACCTTCCCATCTCCCTGACACTCCCTGGATCAGGAGGTCATGCTCTTTTTGCTGCCTCCTTCAAGAAGATTCCCCAGTTGCCAAGCTCTACCAGTCTCCCCTGGCTACTTGCTGCTGCTTAGGGCAGAACTCCCCCATGTTGAGAACTGGGTTTAGACCCAGGGGTTCTTCCCAGGTATCTGCCCTTGCACCCCTCAGAAGTCCTATGGGACAGTAGCCTCCTTCCTTAACCTCCATCCTGTGCCTCCAACCTAATTCTCCTTCTCCTTCTTGTTGAACAAGTGATGTCCACCCTGGGGATAGTTCTCATCTTGGTCTTCCTCATCCCCATCTTGCTCCTGGTCCTCTACGTTGGTTGTGTCTATTGGTACAGGTAAGTACAGTCTGTGGACAGAGGCAAGGGAAAAGCGGGCTGCCGGGTCACAGGGATGACACAGCTTGGCACACTATGTTCCCACCCTGCCACTCTTCCCATGGCTTCAGTGTTCCCTCTCCATATAGCAATGGAGTAGCTGGTCCTGAGGTCTCTGGAACCTCTCCTACATGCATCCCCTCACCTTCCTGCTGTCTTCCAGGCTATACGGGAAGTGGAAAGAGAAAATCCCCAACCCAAGCAAGAGCCTCATATTCCAGGTAGGAAGGCAAGACCTGCTGCTGGCTCCCTGTCCCATTGCTGTCACAGTGAGGAGAGCTGGGAGACTGGGGTAGCAGGAGGTGGCTTTCTATGACTCCTTGGGTACCCTAAGAAGCAGGAATCTCTGTCTGAAGCCACAGACAAAGCTAAGAGCATTCCCCTGTGCAGGATGGCCAAGGAGAGGTCACCACTTTGGGGGGTGGCATAGCCAGGAGGCTGAGGGACTCCAGGACAGGAATTGGGCCTAGCACAAGATGCCTCTGAGCTGGTGGGAGAGCTGGCTGCAGCAAGAGTGTCTCCAGAGGGTCAGGCCTTGAGACAATAAAGAAGGTCAAGACCAGAAGGCTATGGCTGTCTGCTCTTCCTGAGACAAAGGCTATGGATAGATAGCTGTGTCATGGGAGAAGAAGCTGTGGGGAACAGTGGGGCTTGCTCCCCTCATGAGGTTGACAGCTTAGGGGAGTCACTGCCTCTTGGATGCCTCTGTTTCCTGGCATCAGAGGCCCCACCATGGGGGCACTGTGACCCATGTACGAAGCTCATGGAAGATGCCAAAGGCACACGCTGTCCTCTGCTATCTCCTTCTTGCTGAGGTGCCACCTTCACAGGCACAAACATGTCCTTCCCCTTCTAGGATGGGGGTAAGCGACTCTGGCTTCCCGGCAGTATGGCAGCCTTAGCCACTAAGAATGCTCTTCCCCAAGGACCACAGAGCAACCTTCTCACTGAGCTGCAAGGGTGAGTGGTCGGGATCTGACCCTTGGGGAGCCTGAGGTCGGGAACTTTTCCACTGTGCACATTAGGGCAGCCTGTGAGTCTCTGATGAGATTATAGGAGATGATGCTCACTGTAGCTGGTCGTACTTCAAGTAGAGCATCGTCCTGACTCTCAAATTAGAGTGGGACAGAGTGGGACCAGAGGCAGCATCCTGGAGTAGGAAACCTCTGCTCTGCAGGCTACCTAGGGAAGCCCTGTGCTGTAAAAGCCTCACTGCAATGGTCACTGAATGTGATTACCTGCAGGACTTGGTAGGAAGAGCTAAGCCCATCTGTGGGGAAGTCAGTAGCCGTGTATGGGACCCAGGCAAGTGTGAACCTGACCCTAAAGGTAGTGGACGGCAAGGGGCAGAGAATGGTTAAAGGCAAGATGGTGGTGTGAAGTGACCCCTGGGTAACTGATCCCTTGGGACACTAGGCACACACCCATGTAATTCGCAGTGCCCCATGCCCCAGTGCTCACTGTGAGTTCTGGAGGAAGTCAGGACTCCCAGAGAGCCTCACCTGTTTGGGGTATACACTAAGTATCTGGGTTCCACGTCTCTGCCTCCATTGTCCCCACAGGGTGTCATATACACATTTGGAGGAAAATGAAGTGTCACCTCTCACCATAGAGGACCCTGACATTGTCCGAGATCCACCATCTGGGCCTGACACAACCCCAGCTGCCTCATCTGCACCCATGGAACAGCTGTCAGATGATCAAGTCGACCCACCAACTCCTTCTGGCAGACCCGAAAAGCAGATATCCTTTGACGTCAATGGACCCTACCTGGGGTCTCCCCAATCCCACTCTTTGCCTGATCTCCCAGGCCAGCTGGTTTCCCCTCAGATGAGTGAGAACCTGAAGCCAGCACTTCCAAGCTCACTGGAGTACCTGTGTCTGCCCCCTGGAGGACAAGTGCAGCTGGTCCCACTGTCTCAGGCAATGGGGCAAGGCCAGGCTGTGGCTGTGGAGTGTGGGTCCAGCCTGAAGAACACAGGGAACCCATCAATGGAACAGAGGGATGGCCCTGCATTTGAACTGAGGGTGGAGGAATGGGAGCCAAAGGACAGTCCAATGACCCCACCCATGAGCTCTGGGGCACATGAGCATACTCTGGTGGCCTCTGAATACGTCATCCGTGCAGATCTGGTGCTCACTCTGCCCACAGGGCCCCTATCTACCTCCCTGGGTTCCTCTCTAGGGTTCCCCTCAGATCAAAGGCCCAGTCTCTGTCTCAAGCTGACCGGGGTCCCTCCTGGATGCCCAGCTCTGGGGTCACCAGAGGTTGAGGACTATGTGGAGCTCCCTCCAAGCATGATGCAGCCCTCCAAGTCCTCTCCGGGCAATCCTGTCCCTCCTATGCCACACAGTCCCACAGTGAGCCCAGGGGAGCCCAGGGAGGCAGTAACCCCAGCATCCCCACAGCCTGAAGGCCTCCTTGTTCTTCAGCAGGTGGGGGACTACTGCTTTCTCCCTGGCCCCCTCTCACCACGCAGTAAACCATCTTCTCCGGGCCTGTGCCCTGAGATTGGGGACCCAGCCCAGAACTTGCCTGCCCAAAAGCCCCATGCCAGCCCTTGCCCCAGGTGCCAGCCATTCAGTTTTTCAAGTCCCTGAAGCATCAGGATTATCTGTCACTTCCCCCTTGGGACAGCAGCCAGCCTGGGAAGGTATGCTGAGTCCACCCCCTCCCAAGCTCACCAGGAGCCCTGCACATCAGCCTGAGGACCTCAACCTGAGCATCTCAGAGAACCCTTGCTGGAAGCACATTTGTCCTTGTTCTCAGCCCTGACACTCAGCAATACAGGACCAGAGCTCTCTGTCCCTGCTTCCTTCCCTCCCTTCTTTCCTTCCCCTTCCTCTTCCTCCCTTCCTCTCCTTTCTCCTCCCCCTCTCTCCTTTTTTTCTCCTTTCTTCCTTTCCCACTTCTGCTTCCCCTCCCCCCTCTGCAGTTTCCAAGCTTCTGTAGTATCTTCCTTCTTTTCCCTCTGACTTGCTGACTTGCTGGAGTGGGGGATGAAGCCAGAAAGCCCTCTGAGGATCAGATCTGCATGGTCTGTCTAAGGTTTAAGAACTGATGCTGCTTGTCTTCCTCCTCCCCCAGGTACCAAACAGTGCAGTTCCAGCTCAGTTGGGCACCATGGCGATCAGACTTTGAAAATAGACAGGCTCAGGTCACTACAAGAATAGACAATGTCCACTATGGCAGTCTGAAGCTCCAGGGGAGCCCTGTGGGTCCTTGCTGAGGGGACTGAGGACCCTCATTACAGAGAGAAGACACTGGGGTAGGCAAAGTTGGCTGGTGGCCTCGGTTATAACCAAGCTGGAGGGGTGAGAAGCAATGGGGAAGGCTAGGTGGCTAGAGCTCATGGTGGCAACTGCAGAAAGGCCAGGGGGTGGATCCCTAAAGGGCAAGAATGCAGCGATGACACAGGCAGCACATCCAGGGGCTTAGTGTAGATATCCTAGCTGCCCTCTCTCCAGAATACCTGGGTGCCTGCAGCTCCCACTGGCCTCAGGTGAGGGCCTGCTGTGGGCTTGCAGTCCTAGGAAATCTCTGCCTTCTTGGCAGTCTGGCACGATGGCATTACATCATTCATTCTCACTTGCACTGTTCACTCATGCTTTTGTGTCTTGAGTATCGGCTTTTTTGTTGTTGGGGGTTTAGGGGGCGAGATCATAAATAATTTTGTCCCTCAGAGTGTCATCTGAGACTGTACAGCTTTTTCCACATAGTCTTTTTGAAGCATCCACTTCTCCCCTGAATGTACCCTCCTAGTTTTGTGCAGGAGGCACAGTGGCGCCCCGAGCACTTCCATGTCTGCATTGCTGGGAGATGCTTCCCCAAGCTGAACCCCTCTTTGGGGTCCTATTTACAGCGGCCTTTGCATCAAACGTACATGTGCCTTTGTTTATATCCTTTCTGGGTCTTTCTGTATCTAGAGCCTTGAGCAGAAGGCTTTAGCTTTTCTAGAACACGTTTACCCTGCAGAGATCTGTCTTTACATGTTTCCTGCACTCGGGCCAGGGGACATTGTGTCATTTCTTCACCCATCTGCTTCCTGTCCCTGTGTCTGAGCCCTGAGCTCCTTCTGGCCTGTCCCAGCATCCTATCTCATGGCCTCACTGCCTTGAATGCGGCCACCTCTCTTCATTTTTGATTTTGACCCATGGCAGGCAGAGCATGTGTTTCCTGGTCACTGTCAACTGCAGGGAAAAAAAACCCCTCTAACATCTTGAATATGTTTCCGTGGTGATGTTCACCATAGCCTGTTGATAACTTTTAAAGTGGACCCCTCTAGGGAAACGAGCAAGAATGAGCTCCGTGAGGAAACATTGTAATACAATGTTTGTAACGTAGCATAAAACAAGGCTGTGTGTGTGTGTGTGTGTGTGTGTGTGTGTGTGTGTGTGTGTGGTGTGTGTGTTGGGTATGTGTGGGGTATGTGTGCATGTATGTATGTATGTTTGTATGGGGGACATGCACGTCATGGGTGTGAGAGAGGGAGAGGGCACACACATGCATGTACTGTGGAGAGATCCTGGCTGTGGCCCACAGGGTGAGAAGCAGACAAGCTTCTGAGAAAATCCAGGAGGGAAGATGGAGGAGGCAAGGGGGGCCTGAGGCATGCTGCCTCTTCAAAGCTGCTGTCACCTGGGACTTGGGTTTAACTGGGTGTCTCACACCTGCTCTCTGCTTGCAAAAATGGAAAGAGACAGCTGATTTGACCATGGAAAAAGCTGACAACGATAGAGAGTCAATTCTTAACAGACTCACTCAAGTGACTGCTGGAGACTCTGCCTCTGTCAAGCCTGGTTTTGTACCTGAGGCAGGCAAAGGCTGGGGAAGTCAGGGTGGGAGCTGGTCCAGGCTGATTTGTACAGGCATGAGATGTGGCAAAGACTGCACAGCTGAAAGTCTAGAGGCCAGATCCTCCAGGAAGGTGGGGACATGACATAGGAAACGGTCAGGAAACAGGTGGGGTAAAATGATAATGACTTCACTGGGTCCTGCTCAGAGGGCTCAGGCCTCAGAGGCCCCAACATACACAGACTGAGGATGGAAGAGAAAGATTTAGTGATCATCATAAGTAAAGAGTTACCATAAATCAATAAGTTTATCCTCACTAGTAATTAGGTATAAAGGAACTAAAGTTGCACACATTTTTTTTCCATTCACTAGATTGGTAATGATCAAGGGGGGAAAACCTCAATATCCACAACTGGGAAAGGCATGAGATATATTCTTATACTACTTTTAAATTGGACTTTATATCCTAGAGTGGTTTTGTGTTTGTTACAAAATCAAGCTCTGTAGAGTGCCCGTGGTCCCCTATAGCCTCCCCCACACCAGCAGTCTTCAGGATACTTATCCGGTCCCTTTGAGCTGCTGTAACAAGAGATAGGTCAAGGGGCTCAGGGGCAGCAGAATTGTGTTTCCCGTGGTTCTGGAGGCTGGGAAAACCACAGTAGGAGGACACCAGACCCAAATGTGGCAGCAGATGCCTGTAACCTCAGCACTCAGGGAGGCTGAGGCAGGAGAATTGCCATGAATTTGAGGCCTGCCTGGATTCCACAGTGAGTTCCAGACCAATCAGAGCTACATAATGAGTGCCAGGCTAGCCTGGGCTACATAGCAAGACCCTCCATAAAGAGGAAAGACGTGTGAGACTTGGTTCCTGGCAAGAGCCACTTCCTCACAGGCAGGCCCTTCTCACTGTCTCCTCCCATGTCAGAAGGGGTCAGGAGTTCTCTTCAGGTATCCTTTGTAAGGTACCAATGCCTGCTGCAGGGAGGAGACTTTATGACCTCATCACCGCTGTGGAAGACCTCATCTCCTGATGCCACCATGGGGGTTAGGATTTCAAGAGTGGGCTCTTGGAGAGCAGAAAGCATGGCAGCAGTGGCACGTTTCATAAGATGTATGGAGACACCACTGGCTCCCGGAGTCAGAGGTTGGCTTTGGTGTGCACACTCGGCATCTCACGTTCTGTGGACATGGACAAATGCCAACCAACCTGTGGCCACAACTACCGAGTCACACAACTGGCTCACAGCTGGAAGGATCTTTGGACCTCTGCTAGGTCATTCCTCCACCTGCTGAATCTCTTACTGTGCCTGCAATCTTGCCTTCTCACACTGGAAGCACCAGGGATTCTGAAATTGATGTATCATCAACATCCGTAGGGATGAGGTTGTGGGTGGCACTTCCCGGCACGCCCCCACCCACAGAACCAGCAGCTGCTTCACCAGTTGTGGGTCTGATTCTGAGGCAGTGAGGTTCAGCAGCCTTTGCTCCTGCCCTGTGCTTCACAGCCTTTCTCCAGAAACATGGAAGCCCTGAGAAGGGGCAGGGACATCAGGCAGGGGCTAGAGTCTCAACCAAAGCTGAGCAGGGGTGAGGACAGCCTGTTGTCACATCACAAGGCCATGCACACCTACAATGGCTTCACTTTGTTAGGAGGACTAATCCACCTGGCTGTGTCACAAGCTGAGGCAAGCTTTCAGGATGTCTTAGTCTGAGCTCTGTCTCTATCCTGCAGATTAGGGCCTAGGCCTGAGGAGGAAGTGGCCAGACACCAGTGCAGGGAGACAGTTGTCTCTCACCTGTTTCAAAACAAAGAAGCCACTGGGATAGGAGAGTGCCAGGACCACCACGTCCCAAGGTGCTGGACACAGAAGGGGCAGGGCTGGCCACAGTGAGCCTGGAAGACTAGATTATGCTTTGGAAGAAACATGATATGCCTCTCAAAGTCAGATGGGTGAGGGTCCAGATGACCTGAGATGGTCACTGGGGTTTGGAGCTGAGGGGAAGCCCAGAGATGGGGCCAGGGAGCCAGAAGAAGCAGCCCCTGAGAGCATGATGAGACCAGGTCTGTATCAGCATGATATAACCAGAGAGTACTATGAGCTCATAGGCAGAGCCTGGACCTCTCCCTGACACCTGCTGGTCCCTCCCAGCACGTCCCTCTGGAGGACCTTCTGTCCAACTCACCTCTTCTTCTATGTCTCCTGCTTTGTTCCCCTGGGTTGAAGTCCTTACCTCTCAGGTATGCTGGTACTTCCTGTGCTGGACCTAGAACATGTGTCTGTCCAGTAATTCCTTTGTTCCCCTGTGGAGGCTGTGGCCTTTTCTGTCCTTGGTGACAATCAGAGTCAGAGGGAGCATAAGGGCTGGAAGGAGGGTGATTTCAGAACTCCTCGTGATGTCCTCTCACCAGTGCCTTGGTCTAGGTATTCCCAGCTGCTCTCACAAGTGTTCTCTGTCCTGCCCAGGTCACCCCACCTCCAGTCCCTCTTGAGGGCTTTTGGTCCATAGTTCTAGAGTTAGCCCAGAGCTCCCAGTGAGCATCACCCCCTGGTGGACACAAAGAAACACTGCTCCCTGATTAGTAGGCAGGAGGCAAAGCTGCCTGGTCACCTCTACCACTCACTGCCTTTTGGAAGACCAAAGGCGCCCACCATGTGCCTTCAGCTCTAAGGTCACCTGGGTGCCGTGTCCTCCCATTAAAGGCACCTCTTCAAGGCCTTTCCCTCCCAAGGTCTGGTTTGTCATATTTCTGTGGCTACCCATGAGATGGGCTGTGTCCTCCAGGGATGCCCTATGCCACATGTGCAGCTTCAAAGGGTCAGAAACCCTCAGTAACATTGGAGCATAAGACCAAGAAGACAGATCTTTTTGCGAGGTGTTCAATGAATATGTCTTTGTTAAGGTTTTATTGTTGTGAAGAGACACTATGACCAAGATAACTCTTATAAGGGCCAATGTTTAACTGGGGCTGGCTTACAGTTCAGAGGTTTAGTCCATTATTGTCATGGCGGGAAGCATGGCGGCGTGCAGGCAGACACGGTGCTGGAGAAGCAGAGAGTTCTACATCTTGATCTGAAGGCAGCCAGAAGGAAGTTCTAATTCCAAACTGGGAACACAATTTGAGTATAGGAAACCTCAAAGCCCATCCCACAGTGACCTACTTCCTCCAACAAGGCCACACCTCCTAATAGTACCACTCCCTGTGGCCAAGCATTCAAACACATGAATCTTGTTCAAACCACCATAGTATAGCATGGACAAAACAATAGTGATGGTGAGAACTTATTTGCTTTTTCCTTGTGTGTGTACATGTGTTCATGTGTGTCTGCATGCATTCAGCGTTCATACGGAGGCCAGTAGTCTACTTCCGGCTTCTCCTGTGATTGCTCTCCACCTTAATTTTTGAGACAGGAACTCTCCCAGAACCCAGAACTTCTTGGTTTGTCTAGTAAGCCCCGGGCCCTCCTGCCTCTGTCTGCCCAGTCACAGGATGTGCAGCACTGCCACTGGATTCTCAGGCTTGATGCTGGGGAAGGAACTTGAATGCTCTAACAACTCAGGTATCTCCTCGCCTGCCCCAGGACTATTTTCTTTGTTTCCATTTTGCTTCAAAGACCTTAAAGAAAAGGAAAACCCCTTCCTCTTGCCCTAACACTCCTCCCCACCTCAACGAAAAGTCTTGGCAGAGGGGTTATGCCATGAGGGGAGAGTAAGAGTCAGAGGACTGGGGAGCACAGAAGGACAGAGGTGGGAGGAGCCTGTCACCTTCAGCCCCAATATGGATATTAGTTTCACATTTCTGAGCACTCCCTCCGTACTGAACACTGTTCTGGGCACAAGAACAGAATGGTCAGCAGAGCTGAGCTTGCTTCACACAAGACACATGGGAAAAATCAAGGTCTCACTATGGACAGCAGTTAGTGCTGAGAAACAGAGGCAGTCAGAGGACAGAGCCAGTGTGATGAATGGGTCATTTCAGATGAGGTTTTGAGACAAGCGTTTAGAGATATTTTGAGATATAAACGGGTGTGAAAGATGAAGACAGTCAATTTCAAAATCGGGGTTAATGCAGATCTGTAATCTTAGCTACTTGGAGCTGAGGCATGAGGTTCAAAAGTTCTAGGCTAGCCTGGGTTACAAAGTAAGTTCAGGCTAACCTAGGCTACAAAATTCAAGCCTTCCTGGGCAACTAAGTGAGCTCCTGGGTCCAAATGAAATGTAAAAAGGGGGCTAGATAGAGCATTGCCTAACACTCATGGAACTGGAAGTTTAATGCTCAGCATGGGGCCAGGGGCAAAGGCTCCTGGCAGAGGGGACAACAAAGACCCTGAGGGAGGAGGATACCCAAGAGCAACATCAACAATTAGGTGTGGATTGTTAGAGGAAGTGTGTCACTGTGGGATGGGCTTTGAGGTTTCCTATACTCAAATTGTGTTCCCAGTTTGGAATTAGAGCTTCCTTCTGGCTGCCTTCAGATCAAGATGTAGAGCTCTCAGCTCCTCCAGCACCATGTCTGCCTGCACACCGCCATGCTTCCCGCCATGACAATAATGGACTAAACCTCTGAACTGTAAGCCAGCCCCAGTTAAACATTGGCTCTTATAAGAGTTGCCTTGGTCATAATGTCTCTTCACAACAATAAAACCTTAACAAAGACATATTCATTGAACACCTCGCAAAAAGATCTGTCTTCTTGGTCTTATGCTCCAATGTTACTGAGGGTTTCTGACCCTTTGAAGCTGCACAGGTGGCATAGGGCGTAGTCCCTGGAGGACACAGCCCATCTCATGGGTAGCCACAGAAATATGACAAACCAGACCTTGGGAGGGAAAGGCCTTGAAAATGTGCCTTTAATGGGAGGACACGGCACCCAGGTGACCTTAGAGCTGAAGGCACATGGTTGGTGCCTTTGGTCTTCCAAAGGGCAGTGAGTGGTAGAGGTGACCAGGCAGCTTTGCCTCCTGCCTACTAATCAGGGAGCAGTGTTTCTTTGTGTCCACCAGGGGGTGATGCTCACTGGGAGCTCTGGGCTAACTCTAGAACTATGGACCAAAAGCCCTCAAGAGGGACTGGAGGTGGGGTGATCTGGGCAGGAAAGAGAACACTTGTGAGAGCAGCTGGGAATACCTAGACCAAGGCACTGGTGAGAGGACATCACGAGGAGTTCTGAAATCACCCTCCTTCCAGCCCTTATGCTCCCTCTGACTCTGATTGTCACCAAGGACAGAAAAGGCCACAGCCTCCACAGGGGAACAAAGGAATTACTGGACAGACACATGTTCTAGGTCCAGCACAGGAAGTACCAGCATACCTGAGAGGTAAGGACTTCAACCCAGGGGAACAAAGCAGGAGACATAGAAGAAGAGGTGAGTTGGACAGAAGGTCCTCCAGAGGGACGTGCTGGGAGGGACCAGCAGGTGTCAGGGAGAGGTCCAGGCTCTGCCTATGAGCTCATAGTACTCTCTGGTTATATCATGCTGATACAGACCTGGTCTCATCATGCTCTCAGGGGCTGCTTCTTCTGGCTCCCTGGCCCCATCTCTGGGGTTACCCTCAGCTCCAAACCCCAGTGACCATCTCAGGTCATCTGGACCCTCAGCCATCTGACTTTGAGGGGCATATCACGTTTCTTCCAAAGCATAATCTAGTCTTCCAGGCTCACTGTGGCCAGCCCTGCCCCTTCTGTGTCCAGCACCTTGGGACGTGGTGGTCCTGGCACTCTCCTATCCCAGTGGCTTCTTTGTTTTGAAACGGTGAGAGACAACTGTCTCCCTGCACTGGTGTCTGGCCACTTCCTCCTCAGGCCTAGGCCCTAATCTGCAGGATAGAGGCAGAGCTCAGACTAAGACATCCTGAAAGCTTGCCTCAGCTTGTGACACAGCCAGGTGGATTAGTCCTCCTAAAGAAGTGAAGCCATTGTAGGTGTGCATTGCCTTGTGATGTGACAACAGGCTGTCCTCACCCCTGCTCAGCTTTGGTTGAGACTCTAGCCCCTGCCTGATGTCCCTGCCCCTTCTCTGGGCTTCCATGTTTCTAAAGAAAGGCTGTGAAGCACAGGGCAGGAGCAAAGGCTGCTGAACCTCACTGCCTCAGAATCAGACCCACAACTGGTGAAGCAGCTGCTGGTTCTGTGGGTGGAGGCGTGCCGGGAAGTGTACGACATCCCCACGGATGTTGATGATACAGCAATTTCAGAATCCCTGGTGCTTCCAGTGTGTGAAGGCGAGATTGCAGGCACAGTAAGAGATTCAGCAGGTGGAGGAATGACCTAGCAGAGGTCCAAAGATCCTTCCAGCTGTGAGCCAGTTGTGTGACTCAGTAGTTGTGGGCACAGGTTGCTTGGCATTTGTCCATGTCCACAGAACATGAGATGCTGAGTGTGCACACCAAAGCCAACCTCTGACTCTGGGAGCCAGTGGTGTCTCCATACATCTTATGAAATGTGCCACTGCTGCCATGCTTTCTGCTCTCCAAGAGCCTACTGTTGAAATCCTAACCCCTATGGTGGCATCAGGAGATGAGGTTTTCCACAGCGGTGATGAGGTCATAAAGTCTCCTCCCTGCAGCAGGCATTGGTACCTTACAAAGGATACCTGAAGAGAACTCCTGACCCCTTCTGACGCGGGAGGAGACAGTGAGAAGGGCCTGCCTGTGAGGAAGTGGCTCTTGCCAGGAACCAAGTCTCACACGTCTTTCCTGTTTATGGGGGGCGGGGCGGTCTTGCTATGTAGCCCAGGCTAGCCAGGCACTCATTATGTAGCTCTGATTGGTCTGGAACTCACTGTGGAACCCAGGCAGGCCACCAACTCATGGCAATTCTCCTGCCTCAGCCTCCCTGAGTGCTGAGATTACAGGCATCTGCTGCCACATTTGGGTCTGGTGTCCTCCTACTGTGGTTTTCCCAGCCTCCAGAACCACGGGAAACACAATTCTGCTGCCCCTGAGCCCCTTGACCTATCTCTTGTTACAGCAGCTCGAAGGGACCGGATAAGTATCCTGAAGACTGCTGGTGTGGGGGAGGCTATAGGGGACCACGGGCACTCTACAGAGCTTGATTTTGTAACAAACACAAAACCACTCTAGGATATAAAGTCCATTTTTAAAGTAGCATAAGAATATTATATCTCATGCCTTTCCCAGTTGTGGATATTGAGATTTCCCTCCTTGATTATTACCAATCTAGTGAATGGAAAAAATGTGTGCAACTTTAGTTCCTTTATACCTAATTACTAGTGAGGATAAACTTATTGATTTATGGTAACTCTTTACTTATGATGATCACTAAACCTTTCTCTTCCATCCTCAGCCCATGTATGTTGGGGCCTCTGAGGCCTGAGCCCTCTGAGCAGGACCCAGTGAAGTCATCATTATCTTACCCCACCTGTTTCCTGTGTCATGTCCCCACCTTCCTGGAGGACCTGGCCTCTAGGCTCTCAGCTGTGCAGTCTCTGCTACATCTCATGCCTGTACAAATCAGCCTGGACCAGCTCCCACCCTGACTTCCCCAGCCTTTGCCTGCCTCAGGTACAAAACCAGGCTTGACAGAGGCAGAGTCTCCAGCAGTCACTTGAGTGAGTCTGTTAAGAATTGACTCTCTATCGTTGTCAGCTTTTTCCATGGTCAAATCAGCTGTCTCTTTCCATTTTTGCAAGCAGAGAGCAGGTGTGAGACACCCAGTTAAACCCAAGTCCCAGGTGACAGCAGCTTTGAAGAGGCAGCATGCCTCAGGCCCCCCTTTCCTCCTTCCTCTTCCCTCCTGGATTTTCTCAGAAGCTTGTCTGCTTCTCACCCTGTGGGCCACAGCCAGGATCTCTCCACAGTACATGCATGTGTGTGCCCCCGCCCTCCACACTCACCCACCCCCACATACATACATACATATATACATACATGCACAACCCCCCCACATATATATTCATACACACACATGACCTTGTTTTATGCTATGATACAAACGTTTTATTACAATGCTCTGTCTTAATGCAAGGCATATTGGAGTCCATATCTTAACACATGGAGCTCATTCTTGCTCGTTTCCCTAGAGGGGTCCACTTTAAAATGTATGGACAGGCTGTGGTGAACATCGCCACGGAAACATATTCAAGATGTTAGTGGGGTTTTTGATGCAGTGAACAGGGACCAGGGAACACGTGCTCTGCCTGTCACAGGTCAAGATAAAAAATGGAGAGTGGTGGCCGCCATCAAGGCAGTGAGGCCATGAGATTGGATGCTGGGACAGGCCAGAGCAGCTCAGGACTCAGATACAGGGACAGGAAGCAGATGGGTGAAGAAATGACACAGTGTCACCTGGCTTCAGCTGCAGAGAGCATGTAAAGACAGATCTCTGCAGTGTAAACGTGTTCTAGAGAAGCTAAAGCCTCCCGCTCAAGCTTTAGATACAGAAGGAAGCATAAAGAATATAAACAAAGGCACATGTAAGTTTGCTGCAAATGCCACTGGAAATATGACCCCAAAGAGGAGTTCAGCTTGGCAATGCATCTCACAGCAATGCAGATGTGTAAGTGCTGGGGTTGCCTCCTGCACAAAAATTAGGAGAGAGTACACTTGGGGGAAATGTACTCCCCAAAAAAGGGCCATATGGAAAAAGCTGTACAGCTTCAGACGACACTCTGAGGGACAAAATTATTTATGAGCTTGACTCCTGACAATGCCACCCCACCGACAACAAAAAAGCCGATACTCAAGACACATACAAAAGCATGAGTGAACAGTGCAAGTGAGAATGAATGATGTAATGCCATCGTGCCAGACTGCCAAGAAGGCAGTGATTTCCAAGGGCTTCAATTCCACAGCAGGCCCTCACCTGAGGACAGACGAAACTGCAGGCACCCAGGTATTCTGGAGAGAGGGCAGCTAGGATATCTACACTAAGCCCCTGCATGTGCTGCCTGTGTCATCGCTGCATTCTTGCCTTTTAGGGATCCACACCCTGGCCTTTCTGAAGTTGCCACCATGAGCTCTGGCCACCTAGCCTTCCCCATTGCTTCTCACCCCTCCAGCTTGGTTATAACCGAGGCCACCAGCCAACTTTGCCTACCCCAGTGTCTTCTCTATGTAATGAGGGTCCTCAGTCCCCACAGCAAGGACCCACAGGGCTCCTCTGGAGCTTCAGACAGCCATAGTGGACATTGTCTATTCTTGTAGTGACAAGAGCCCCCTTGTTTTCAAAGTCTGATCGTCATGGTGCCCACCTGAGCTGGAACTGCACTGTTTGGTACCTGGGGGAGGAGGAAGACAAGCAGCATCAGTTCTTAAACCCTAAACAGACCATGCAGATCTGATCCTCAGAGGGCTCTCTGGCTTCATCCCCCACTCCAGCAAGTCAGCAAGTCAGAGGGAAAAGAAGGAAGATACTACAGAAGCTTGGAAACTGCAGAGGGGGGAGGGGAAGGGGAAGTGGGAAAGGAAGAAAGGAGAAAAAAAGGGGAGAGGGGGAGGAGAAAGGAGAGGAAGGGAGGAAGAGGAAGGGGAAGGAAAGAAGGGAGGGAAGGAAGCAGGGACAGAGAGCTCTGGTCCTGTATTGCTGAGTGTCAGGGCTGAGAACAAGGACAAATGTGCTTCCAGCAAGGGTTCTCTGAGATGCTCAGGTTGAGGTCCTCAGGCTGATGTGCAGGGCTCCTGGTGAGCTTGGGAGGGGGTGGACTCAGCATACCTTCCCAGGCTGGCTGCTGTCCCAAGGGGGAAGTGACAGATAATCCTGATGCTTCAGGGACTTGAAAAACTGAATGGCTGGCACCTGGGGCAAGGGCTGGCAGGGGAGCTTTTGGGCAGGCAAGTCCTGGTCTAGGTCCCCAATCTCAGGGCACAGGCCCGGAGAAGATGGTTTACTGCGTGGTGAGAGGGGGCCAGGGAGAAAGCAGTAGTCCCCCACCTGCTGAAGAACAAGGAGGCCTTCAGGCTGTGGGGATGCTGGGGTTACTGCCTCCCTGGGCTCCCCTGGGCTCACTGTGGGACTGTGTGGCATAGGAGGGACAGGATTGCCCGGAGAGGACTTGGGGGGCTGCATCATGCTTGGAGGGAGCTCCACATAGTCCTCAACCTCTGGTGACCCCAGAGCTGGGCATCCAGGAGGGACCCCGGTCAGCTTGAGACAGAGACTGGGCCTTTGATCTGAGGGGAACCCTAGAGAGGGACCCAGGGAGGTAGATAGGGGCCCTGTGGGCAGAGTGAGCACCAGATCTGCAGAAGTAACATAATCAGAGGCCACCACAATGTCCTCAGGGCCCCCAGAGCTCATGGGTGGGGTCATCGATTTGTCCTTTGGCTTCTGTTCCTCCACCTTCAGCTCAAATGCAGGGCCATCCCTCTGTTCCATGGATGGGTTCCCTGTGTTCTCCAGGCTGGACCCACACTCCACAGCCACAGCCTGGCCTTGCCCCATTGCCTGAGACAGTGGGACCAGCTGCACTTGTCCTCCAGGGGGCAGACACAGGTACTCCAAGGAGCCTGGCAGTGCTGGCTTCAGGCTCTCACTCATCTGGGGGGAAACCAGCTGGCCTGGGAGATCAGGCAAGGAGTGGGATTGGGGAGACCCCAGGTAGGGTCCATTGAAGTCAAAGGTTGATATCTGCTTTTTCGGTCTGTCAGAAGGAGTTGGCGGGTCGACTTGATCATCGGACGGCTGTTCCGTGGGTGTAGATGAGGCAGCTGGGGTTGTGTCAGGCCTAGACGGTGGATCTCGGACAATGTCAGGGTCCTCTATGATGAGAGGTGACACTTCATTGTCCTCCAAATGTGTATATGACACCCTGTGGGGACAATAGAGGCAGAGACGTGGAACCCAGATACTTAGTGTATACCCCAAACAGGTGGGGCTCTCTGGGAGTCCTGACTCCCTCCAGACCTCACAGTGAGCACTAGGGCATGGGACACTGTGAATTACATGGGTGTGTGCCCAGTGTCCCAAGGGATCATGTACTCAGGGGTCAGTTCATACCACCATCCTGCCTTTAACCCTCATTCTCTGCTCCTTGCAGCCCACTAGGGTTCACACTTGCCTGACTCTCCCACAGATGGGCTTAGCTCTCCCTACCAAGTCCTGCAGGTAATCACATTCAATGACCATTGCAGTGAGGCTTTTACAGCACAGGGCTTCCCTAGGTAGCCTGGAGAGCAGAGGTTTCCTACTCCAGGATGCTGCCTCTGGTCCCACTCTGTCCCACTCTAATTTGAGAGTCAGGACGATGCTCTACTTGAAGTACGACCAGCTACAGTGAGCATCATCTCCTATAATCTCATCAGAGACCCACAGGCTGCCCTAATGTGCACAGTGGAAAAGTTCCCTCCCTCAGGCTCCCCAAGGGTCAGATCCCGGCCACTCACCCTTGCAGCTCAGTAAGAAGGTTGCTCTGTGGTCCTTGGGGAAGAGCGTTCTTAGTGGCTAAGGCTGCCATACTGCCAGGAAGCCAGAGTCGTTTACCCCCATCCTAGAAGGGGAAGGACATGTTTGTGCCTGTGAAGGTGGCATCTCAGCAAGAAGGAGATAGCGGAGGACAGCGTGTGTTTTTGGCGTCTTCTATGAGCTCCATTCATGGGTACAATGCCCCCATGGTGGGAGCGTCTCCGACTCCAGAAAATCAAAGGCATCCAAGAGGCAGTGACTCCCCTAAGCTGTCAACCTCATGAGGGGAGCAGGCCACACTGTTCCCCACAGCTTCTTCTCCCGTGACACAGCTATCTATCCATAGCCTTTGTCTCAGGAAAAGCTGATAGCCATAGCCTTGGTCTTAACATTCTTGTCTCAGGGCCTGACCCTCTGGAGACACTCTTGCTGCAGCCGGCTCTCCCACCAGCTCAGAGGCGTCTTGTGCTAGGCCCATTCCTGTCCTGGAGTCCCTCAGCCTCCTGGCTATGCCACCCCCCAAAGTGGTGACCTCTCCTGGGCTGTCCTGCACAGGGGAATGCTCTTAGCTTTGTCTGTGGCTTCAGACAGAGCTCAGGGCAATTTATGAGATTCCTGCTTCTTAGGGTACCTGAGGAGTTCCAGAAAGCTCCCTCCTGCTAGCTCAGCCTTGAGTTCTCCCACCCTTCTCCACCGTGACAGCAATGGGACATGGAGCCAGCAGCAGGTCTTGTCTTCCTACCTGGAATATGAGGCTCTTGCTGGGGTTGGGGATTTTCTCTTTCCACTTCCCGTATAGCCTGGAAGACAGCAGGAAGGTGGGAGGATGCATGCATGAGAGGTTCCAGAGGCCTCAAGGCCACGTTAATCCTGGGCCATGTAGAGAGGGAAATCCGGAGCCATGGGAAGAGTGGCAGGGTGGGAATATGTGTGCCAAGCTGTGTCATCCCTGTGACCCGGCAGCCCAGTTTTCACTTGTCTATGTCCACAGACTGTACTTACCTGTACCAATAGACACAACCAACGTAGAGGACCAGGAGCAAGATGGGGATAAGGAAGACCAAGATGAGAACTATCCCCAGGGTGGACATCACTTGTTCAACAAGAAGGAGAAGGAGAATTAGGTTGGAGGCACAGGATGTAGGCTAGAGGAGGCTAGTGTCCCATAGGACCTCTGGGGGGTGTGGGGGCAGATACTTATGAAGAACCCCTGGCTGAACCCAGTGTTCAATGTGGGGGAGTTCTGTTCTAAGCCGCAGCAAGTACCTACGGGAGACTGGTAGAGCTTGGCAACTGGGGAATCTTCTTGAAGGAGGCAGCAAAAAGGCCATGACTTCTTGATCCAGGGAGTGTCAGGGAGATGGGAAGGTGGGCCAGAAGAGGGTCCCCCTGGCAACACACTAGCCCTCCTTACCTAGGGCCCCTTCCAGCCTCCTGAGTCCGTGGTCCTAGCCCACCTTCTACCTGACTGGCTGTCACCTTGAGATGTCCCCCTTCCACAAAGCTGACTATGTGGGGTGCTTTATGCCATCCTGTGCCTGTCCCCATCCCTATGTCCTCTTTTAACTTCTCCAGCCCTTGCCTTGCACAGTGTGTGTCCAGTGTGTGCAGTGTGGCTGTTCCAGGAACATGGTGGTGGCCAAGAGACATACCCCAGTCAGTGGTCCAGATGCGCTCTTCACTCCACTCACTCCAGGTCCCATCGTAGTCAGGAAGTGGCTTGACCCTCACCCTGGCCTCATATGTGGTGGCAGATGTCAGCAGAGGCAGGAGCATGTTATAGCTTCGCTCTATATACTCTTCCTTGCTGTCCTGCAGGAGCAGATGTGCTGAAGCTGAGCCACTAGCCAGGTTCAGGGACTCAGGCTGCCCTTCTTGCAGCCACTTCAAGACCCACTGAATCTCTAGTCCATTTTAGGACCCCAGTACAGAGCCTCTGTATCTAACCATTGTGGTAATCCCCAGATGCCACCTCTTCCAGTACTGACAGCTACACCCAGGCCAAAGCCCAGACTCCCAGTTTGTCTGGTTGCTGCCTTGGCCTAAATTCTGTCTGATCCAGGAACATCATGCTAGTTTGCTGGGTCCTAGGCCAGGAGTCAGGGGTCAGGACTGATCGTCTCCTTACTCTCCGCTGACCCACTCTCAAGCCTTAGTTTCCCCATTTCCCCTCTGGCGTTGGAACTCTAGTCAAATGGTCCTGCTTTGGGCTCTGTGGTGCCCTAGGGTCTGCATCTAGGTGCCAGGCCTCTGCATATGGGATGTGAGCTGGTCAGGGCCTGCCCTCAGCTTGGCACTCAGCAGCTACACCATGGGGTCAGCTCTGGTTCCTGGGAGGAAATACACCAGACCTTGGTGAGCTATGAAATTTTATTCCAGGTACCTCTGCTGCCCCACTCTGACAGTCTGCCCCTCAGCTCAAGGACAGCACTGGCCATGGGACCATCTCATGTCATCTCTAAGGGCCTGAATTCTTCATCAAGAAATGGGACTGTCATCTGTTGACCATGTGTGTCCTAAGGCTTGGGTATCAAGCTCCTAGCAAGCCGACCTCTCCAGAGTGTCCTGTCTCTCCTTTTCTCCCTGTCTGTAAATTCCTCTTGGTCCTGGACCTCACCTTCCAGCTGTCCTCTTTTTTCTTGTACTGGACGTGGAATTTGTATTCAATGTGTTTGTAGGGTATTTTCTCACTTTCCCAATGCAGGTTGTAGCTGTCTCCATTCTTGGTCACGTTGAGAGTTGGAGGATTCATTTGGACTAGAGGAGAATAATTTTAAGGGTGTCATGATGTTCTCCTACCAGCAGAATGGTCCTTATTATCCAAGCCAATCACAGGCACTCTCCTCCTAGGACCAACATCCCTAATCCCCAGGCACTTTGACTCCTTTGAACTCCGTTGGTTTGAAAGAGAAAGGTCACATAGGCTCATATGTTTGAATTGTTGGTGCCTACTTGGTAGAACTGTTTGGGAAGGATTAGGAGGTGTGGCCTTGTTGGAGGAGGCATGTCACTAGCAAGGGTGTGTGTGTGTGTGTGTGTGTGTGTGTGTGTGTGTGTGTGCACGCGCGCACACGCCTGCGTGCACACGTGCATGTGTGTGTACTCTACATCTGGTTTGTGGGTCAAGATGTAAGCATGGTGCTATACACCTTTATTCCTGGCACTCAGGAGGAAGAGGCAGGCAGAGCTACATGAGTTTGAAGCCATCTTGGTCTACAAAGCAAGTTCCAGGACAGCCAGATCTACACCGAGAAAATATATTAAAAAACAAACAAACAAACAAACAAACAAAAAACCAAGCAAACAAACAAAAAAATGTGAGCTTTCAGCTGCTTCTCCAGCTTCCTGCCCCTGATGTCCGCTACTGTTGCTCTGATCATGAACTCTAACCCTATGAAACCGTAATCCCAAAGTCAACTCTCTTCTATGAGTTGCCTTGCTCATGATGTCACACCATGAACTAAGACAAATATGCAGCAAAATGGAATCATAGCGTTATCCCAAGCTGGTTCCTGTGGGAGCTTCTGAGATAAGCCTGGGTGATGAGGTGGCCCAAGGCTTGTGAAGAATTCAAACAAAGGGGGAAAAAAACCTACCAGTGGCTCTCTGTCTAGAATCATTTGATGTTCCAGGTTCTGGGAAACACACTCACTTTTTGGGAACTCCATTGCTCCTTTTCCCTCTTCCCCTGTGAGGAGCTCTAACTTCTCCCAGAAGATAAAGACTTGAGCCTCCAGTGTCCTATGTCACCACTCCCTTCTGCTGCTTTGGTAACCCTGGGAGTTGCCTTAAGCCAGGATGTGCCGGCAAGCCTGCCCCTCACACAAGGCTGCAATAGGCACACACTGGGGACCCTCTCCACAACACACTGTGGCCAAGCTGAAAGTTAAAGACTGTTCTGACAGCCCTGCCCACTTGTCCAGCAGACACTAGCTGAGACATGGGCAGGGATTCAGGCTTCCTCATGTGTTCCTGGTTCATATTCTAAGCGAGGAGGGCAATGTAAAGCAAGTTACTCAGTCACTGTGGCCTTCTAGCTCTCCGTGGCCTTCTGTGTCTCCATCAAAACAAAAGATTCACAACTTATGACTTCAAAGAGCTTTTACAAAAATAATGTGGATGATTATGACACACAGAGAGGTCTCCTGAGTCAAAGGAATCCTTTCCTGGAGGGAAGACCCCACGCAGAAAATGCTAGATGTGAACTCAGGCAACAAAGAGACTGACTACCGAAGATGACTTGCATTCCTGACTACTTGCAAAGACTCCCTTGTATCAGGCTCCTTGCCCTGGGCCAGGAAGCTGGGACATAGATCTCTAAGGCAGCCATCTGCTGGCACACAGACCTTGCCTGGCATGACAGTAAAACAAAGATCAGAATTTGAGAAGTGAGAACACGAGCTGAGGGAGAAGGCTGGCATCACAGCAGGATGGGATGGTTATAGAAGGCTGGTGGTCCAAGGGAGGGGCTGGGAGAAGAAGAAGGGAGAAGAAGGGAAGGATGGAGCAGGTTTCAAGTGAGACTCTAGAGCGGTGACAGTGTGAGCTGCAGCACAGTGTGAATTATAAGCTGGCTCTGATGTCCCTGTCTCCTTGAAGACAGTAGAAGCATATTAGAATAGCCCTTCTCTCCATCTTTCTGTCTCTCTCTACCTCTCTGTTTCTAGTTCTCTCTCTTGTATCTGCCTTCATATGGGTGTGGGTGCCTGTCCATAGGCACGCAAAAGCCAGAGGAGGATGTCCCCTGTCCTTTCTCGGTGTCTTATTCCCTTAATATATGTTCTCTCACTGAACCTAGATCCAGGTTAGTAGTTAGAGAGCCCCAACCATCCTCCTGGCTCCCGCCCGATACATATGAACACGATCATTGGTTTTTGTTTGTTTGTCCTTTTAGAGACAGAGTTTCTCTGTGTAACAACCCTGGCTGTCCTGGACTCACTTTGTAGACCTGGCTGGCCTGAAATTTATAGCGATCCACCTGCCTCTGCCTCCCAAGTGCTGCAATTAAAGGCGTGTGTTACCACACCTGGCCGAGCACGCTCAATTTTTTGTAGTTACAGGGATTTGAACTCATGACTGTTCATCAATTGCTCTCACCCTACTCCTAACCCAAGATTAGTCATTTCATCTCTGTGAGCCACTGGTCTGCAAATCTTTGAAAGTGCCGAACACGGGCCGGGCGTGGTGGCGCACGCCTTTAATCCCAGCACTCGGGAGGCAGAGTTGGGCGGATCGCTGTGAGTTCGAGGCCAGCCTGGTCTACAAAGTGAGTCCAGAACAGCCAAGGCTACAAAGAGACCCTGACTCGAAAAACCAAAAAAAAAAAAAAAAAAAGAAAGTGCCGAACACTATAATGACAAAGAAGTCCCTGTGTGTTTTGGGGTGACACAATGGAACCCTATAATGCCGGGACGTCATGTAGAAGCAGGACAAACTCACTGTGGCTATAGCTCTCTATGACCTTCTCTTGTTTCCGTGGCTTAACAGAGACTGTGTACTGGCTGCGTGCACTGGGATCGGGCATGGTCAGGCTGCAGTGGTACCGGGTCCAGAGGCTGGCCTGTGGCTCCTTCACCACCGGGGAGCATTCCTTCTCCCTGGGGAAGTATAGTTGAGCTGAGAGCAGGGCCAAGGGGAGGGTCACATGAGAGGGACAACCCTGGGGATAAGAAGAAGAGAAGTGGGGCAGGATGGACAGGGGACACTCACTGAGAGGCAGAGCCTGAGCTGTAGAAGAGCCCAAAGGAAACAGAGCCAGTCATCTGGGTCCACACCTCCCAGGAGCAGCTGAGGGTCTGGATCCCATCGAAGAAGCACTGTAGGTTCTGAGGCTTGGCCTTGTCCCCTGTGGGAGACAGAGTGGCCCAGATGGAAAACTGAGAACACAGGGCTGGTGCGAGGTGCTGAGGACAAGGTAAGGTAGAAGCTGGAGCTTCAGGTCTAGACTGTCTCCTAAGAGGGGCACTTTTGTCAGGTACTATTACCTGCCTGGGAGCCCCACTGCACCTCTGAGCTCCATCTGCTGGGCCTTCCAGACAAGCCTGAGCCCAGGGAGAGCCGAGTGCGCACACGGGCCACATAGATGTTGCCAGGTAGGAGCAGCTTTGGCTCTAGAATGACCCAAGAGTTGCTGGTGTGGAGGCTGGGGGCATCCTGTGGAGACAGGGGAGTTGAAGGAGAGGTCTGGTAGGTCATCCCCCAAGGTTGGGCGCAGATGGCTCAGGGTCCTACCTCCCAGGAGTCCTGAAGCCGCCTGTAAGCCACCTCAAACTGTATGTCCTCTTCTGAAAGCCAGGGAACCTGGGCATCCCCAATGGGCACTCTCCACACCAGCAGGAAATGGTCCCCAGAGGGGCTGATGCTAATGTCCTTGGGAGGTGGTGGCTGCACTGCAAGAGAGGGAGCTGAGTGGCTTTGAGGGCTGCACACAGGAGGAGCTGAGAGCCTGGCTTTCTGGGCAACACTTGGGCCCAGGTTCAGTGCTGACACCATCAGCTCATGATCATTAACAAGGGCCTGAAGGGCCTTTCCTCTGTGGCTTCAGGCCCTGAACCTGCAAACTGCAGATGTGACAGCAATTCTGCTTTCTGTGGCCTGACTATTCAACTCAGTGGGGCCTCCTCATGCCTTGGTGTGCACTGGGGCCTTCTTCCCAGCAGAGGGCTTTGTGAGACAGTTGGCTCCCTCCCCTGCTACCCACCCTCCCCACAGTGCAGGTGCCTACCACTGACTGACATTGCCCAACAGTAACATCATCTCCTTAGATGACTTTCTTAGACTCCTGTCCCCAGACAGAACCCCTGGCCCCTCTTCTCGTCTTGTCACAGCTCATTGTGACTCTGATCCCTGTGTTGTCACACCAGGGTAGGGTTAACTTCTCCCTGTTCCTTTTCCTTAGTTCAAGGCTTGGGACACAGCTGCCTGTATCTGATATTTTTCCTGCCATTTTCAAGGCTTTTGAACTTGATGCTTGTGGGATACAATGAACATCCCTGGGTTTCCCAGAATGCCCCGTTCTTTCCAGCCCCAGCCCTGTAACTCGGCTTTGCAAGTGTGTTTTCCTGGCCAAGAATTGCTTCTGACTCTGGACTCCACCCAAAGCAAGGGCTTGCCTACAAAGCTACTTCCTTCCTTCCTTCCTTCCTTCCTTCCTTCCTTCCTTCCTTCTTCTGGGAAGCTCTTCCTGATGGACAATGCTCTTTGTCTTCCATGCTCTGTACATGACAGCTAACTCTTCAGCCTGCAGCTCTAAGCCCCCAGCATAAGGGACTCTTCAGACACCAAGTGCGGTCAGTTGACAACAGCACTGAACCGATCATTGTTGGAGGGCAAACAGCAGCCGTGGTGTCCCTCTTAGGCGCATGACACATGCACAGGCTTAGAATAACAAAGCAAACCTTTTTTTCTTTGTTAATCTGAAGTGTTGGTGAGATGTCTGTTATAGTCCTGAAAGAAACCTCCCATGTGAGCATTGGCCGCACCTAAGAGCTTGTTGTAACAATGGGCCCTGTGGGACTTCTGCGCACCCCTCAGGTCGGGGTGTTAAGCAGCCTGGCTCTAGGTTGGAAGCATGGCCATCCCTGCTCCACGGTGGTACTTTGCAGGGAACCTCCGTGGGTCTTGGGGCCTCAATGATTTGGCAAGTGTTGCAGCCATAAAGCAAAACAACAGAGACCAGAGCTCTGTCACTTGGAGAGTCCTGCAGGAGTCATAGGCATGGCTCCTCCTGGAGGGGAGCTTTGGGGCTTGGTAGGTGGCACAAGCAGCCAGGACAGGAGGAGCCTTGGGCAGCGGCCTCACTTCACATCTGCTCCAACCCCAGGACTGGGTCCCTACACCTGGGAGATCCTTGCTCCACCCACTCCTGCATACACTGTGTAGGTAGCACCCCAGCTCCTCACCATGCTGGGCCAATGGAACCAAGAGCTGGATGCCCAGGTCCCGATCTGGTTGGAATGAGTAGATGTCATTATCGGAGATGGAAAAATGTGTGTAGGGGATGACACATCTTCTCGGCTCACAGCGGTGGGGTGGCGGACACTCTGACCATCGTAGGTCCTCACTGGAGTCACAGGACACTGGCCCTTGTTTTCTGTCAGCAAACATTCATTAGGTCCTGCTACACACCTGCTTTTATCCACGGTCAGTGTCTGGCAGTTAACAACATACACACACACACACACACACACACACACACAGACATAGACACACACATGCACTCATACACAAACATGTGCACACATACAGATATACACACATATCCACAACCACATCGACACAGAGAGAGACACGCACATATACATATATTCACACAGACACACATATACACACATACACACAGAGACACACATGCACACATACAGAGACATAGATACACCCACATGTATGCACACACAGACAGACATACACACATATCCACAGGCACACAAACACAGAGAGACACACAGACACAGAGAGACACACATGTACACAATATATAACACAGATACACACACATATACAACACAGATACATGCACATACATAACACACACAGAGGGACACACATGCACACGTATGTGCCCATGCCATGAGGATCCTGATGGTAACAGGCACACACTAAACCACTAAGTAACATATATCATGAGAAAATCTTGAATAGAAGGAAAATGCAAGAATGAGGAATGGAATACAGATAGATTCACTCTCTACGTGTGAGATATGCTCAGAATCTCCAAGGACTTGGGGGCAAAGCAGGCAGATTCTGGAGCAGGCTGATTGCAGCAAGTGCAAAGCCCCTGGGGCTGCCACCAGGCCTATGACTGGAATGCACAGAGTGCAGAGTGTGTGCAGTGAGGGGCTATCTAGTTAATGAGCCTGCTCTGCAAACACTCCCAAGAAATCTGACTGCCACTAGAGGGGAGCCTAAGAAGCCCCTAGCTTCAAAGGCTTTTAGTTGTCTTTAAAAATCACTAATTTTGTCTGCCACAGCACTGAGCAGTTTATTATTCTTGATCAACAGCCTTGCTGGATGCAGAATCTCTGACCAGGGCCACATAAACAGGTCAAGGTCAGTCTTTAGCAAAGAATGCACTTTTTCTGTATCTTCAACTGCAACTTGTTAGCTATTCCTGAGCAAAGAAACTAAAGAGACCTCCTCATAAAACTTTTGGATTAGTCTTTTCTCCTTACTAGTGCAGCACCCAGGACAGGGGCCAACCTTCACACAATCGCAACGTTGTATCCAAACCCCAGATCACTCTGAAAGTTTTGATGGCTAGGTAACTGCCTCAAAGCTTGCCTGAGACCAAAATCCCTATTGAAATCCTACACTTGTGACATCACCACAGGTGATCTCTGGAATCTTCCTCAGTTTTTACATTTGTTAGTCAGTCCTTCCCCTGGCCCTGACAACTTGTCCCTGAGCATCTGCTTTCATGCTGCAAGCAAAACCGTATGGGGTCTGGTCACAAGGAAAGTAGGTTTCATTGTGTGTTTGTTATTAGCCAGCTTGTAGAGACCTGTGAGTGAAGGAAGGGGTGCGGGCTTGTTTGGCGAAGGATTTGGAGGATTCTGCTGATGATGAGTAGGGAGATGGTGCCATCCTGGTGATTGTAAGTAATTTTGAGTTAGCTGGACTTGCATCTCATTTGGAGATAAGCTTTGTAACATTCACAAGGAACCAGGAAGGAGGAAGAAGACATTTAGAACCATCGCTTTCAGTCATTGAGTCAAGCTGCCATTTCTTTCCTATTAACAAAGTAAGATTTGGAGATGGAGGCAGGACAGTCCTCAGAGCAAGAGCAGAATTTGGCTTACAGAATTTGGAGTCAGAGAAAAGGATTACATAAATAAAAACATGGAGAAGTACTCATGGGGCCAGCAGGAAAGTCCAGGCTAGAGTGGATTATCCTCGGCTGAGGGAACCTGCCCATGAGCTCTCGAAAGACTTTGTCTGGATAGGAAGCCAGGGCCGCGTTCAGAGATCTCACCCTCTCCAGTGGACAGGAGAGAAAAGGGAAGAAAATAGACCAGAAAGAGCTGTCAGGGACCCCAGGGACCCCAGTGAGTGTGGTGACCAGGAGACAAGTCAAGGAGAGTTACAAGGAAGCCATCCTGGGTGGCTTGATAGAAGAGGGTTCAGACCTGACCATATTATATGAGTAGTGACAGGTGCAGTTGGATTCCCTTGGAAATAGCCAAATCCAGAGGAAGCATGTTCAGACAGGAAATACTGGAAAGACACGAGGGACCAAGAAGCCAGCAGCTCCTTAGACACGGGATGCGGTGAGGAGCAAAGGGGAGAGAGGTGCAGGATGCTCAGGACAGGAGAGGCCTTGTGTTGCAGCTCTGCAGGTGTTGGGACAGTGGGGCAGCACATATACAAGGTGACAGGAGATGATGGCAGCATATCATTGACAACACGGGTGTGGGAGGGGTGCTGGTGGCAGGAAGGTCTTTGTGCTACAACACGAATGGGCTTAGTGGCACTCACGAGTTTAGCCGGTGGTAGAGGGTCACGTTAACGAGTCCCTGGGCATCCTTCGTGTTGGCCCAGCTGCAGATGATGCGGCTGGTGTAGTCATTGTAGCACTGCAGAGTCTGCAGAGGGACAGTTTCTGGCAAGGAGAAGCAGAGGAGAAGCAGGAGAGTCACCCTATCCTTTCTCTCCACCCCCCCTCTCTCTCCTGCCTGTTTCCTGACTGCTGGGATTTAAGGCATGTATCAGGAAGGTCTGGGTCCCCCAGCTCTTTTAAGCACCACCAGCCCTGGGAGGGTTTTCCAGCTTTCTGATGAAGCCCAGATGACCAGGTTCAGAGCCTAGTGGGGCTGTATTGAGGACCAGGTTGGGGATGATCCTCTTCTGTCAGGAACATGAGAGTCTAGTAGATTCTCAGCTGTGACAGCATGTCTGGTGCCGCACAGGCCCTCATGGTCTAAGGGTACTGCTCATATCCGCCCCCCCCCCACTTTCTGAGTTGTCACTTGGTAGGACAGGCACAGCAGGGCCTGAGGTGTAGCTGGCATATCCCTTTCCAGGGTCCTGACACAGAGTTTTGGCCTCTAAACCTGGGCTTTGTAAAGAGAATGTGGCTCCCACATTGTCATGGAGGAAGTCCAGGGGCACCCAGGACAGTCGTTCGGCCATAGAAACTCTAGAGTACCCCATAGGGCCTCTGAGTAGAGGAGAGGGTTGGAGGAATAGTGGGGAAATGTCCTTAGGCCAGAGCCCCTAGGAGCAAGTGTTAGGGGACCCGGAAATCTTCAGAGGAATAGAACACCAGCCTGGGTGAGGGACAGAGAAGAGCCTGACCCATTGGAGGTTGGGGCTATGGGGGTTACATTGAGCAGTATGGGCAGAGAGGGACACCATTGGGCTGCATGTTCCAGGGACAGGCAAGGGTGAGCAGGAACATGGGGAACATGGAAGAGAGGGACCCAGGGGAACCCTGAGGAGAAACAGAAGGTTACAGGAAAGAAAGGAAAGACAGAGCTGGATACATTGGCCAGAGCTGCTGGTGTTCTGGGAGCCCCTGAGGATATGGTGGGTATGGCTCCTACCAGACTCAACACTAAAAAAGGGATGAAAAGAGTAGGGGGTCTTCAGACTTACCTTGAGCCTCTGTCACACCGTGTCCCCAGCAGAGAGCCATCAGGGCCATGAAAAGCAGCCCCCAGGTCAGTGCCATCTGCTGGTCCATTCTGACTTTAGGTCTGACTTTAGGCAGCTGCACAGGTAGGCTGTAGCTATGGGCACGGTGGTGTCTTCATTGTCCTGCGGTTCCACATTGATGTTTGGCTGGGGCTAGAACCACACTCATGTCACATGTCTCATGGGTCTCCATTCAGACTGCATCCTCTGAGGCTGCAAATGACATGAACGCTGAGAGCTGCCCAGGACACTGCTGATGTCATATGGCCAGGACCTAAATAAGAGGCCCTGATGTGTGGTGCCCTGGACTGTTCCCTTCCCTGAAGCCTCATTGGCCTAAAGCATGACCATAGGAGAGATGGGGCTGAGGGCCTCTGAAGCAGCAGTTCCCTTCTCAGACCACAAAGCAGGGCCCTGAGAGGAGAGCAAGGCTGGTGCTTAACTTGAAGCAGGCCCCACAGAGGAGTGAAACCCACACCTTTGATGGCTGTGGGGGAGGGGTGAGTGGGGGTGCACCCATGTGTGATCTCTCTCTTATTTCTCTCTGCACACACCTATCCTCCCTTGTTCTCTCGCACACGCAGAACCTGGTGCTCTCCCCACCTCTGCTTCGTTTACCATCAGTTTTCCCACAGGCCCCTCTGCTTCCCAGTTCCCCTTTCTCTGAAGCCTGGGGATTTCCTCCTTTTCATTAAGTTCACCTGGGAAGTACCAGAGGCGCAGAACAGTTGCTGTGGCCCCTTCTCCTACAAGGCCATTGGAAACTTCAGTCATGATGCACATGGCACACACACTTATCTATCTATCAATCAATGCATGCATCTCTCTATTTATCTATACATCATCCGTCTACCTGCCCGTCCTTCCATCTTCATATGTGCACATCTGTCTATTCATTCTTCTGTTTACCCATGGGGCTGTGTCATGTATCCATATCTATCTGTTTCTTCATTCATGTATCGTCTATCTTTCTATCTGTCTATCCATCCATCTATCTATCTATCTATCTATCTATCTATCTTTCTGTCTGTCTGTCTGTCTGTCTATCTGTCTATCTATCCACCCATCATTACCTATCTCTTACCTACCAATCATCTACCTATCTAGTCTTGCACACCTTGACTGGAACAAGTGTTATTTTACTCCAGGTGTCCTATATAAATGGAGGAAGAACCAGCAAACAGTGTAAAATGACAGCCTGTTCCACTTGAAAATGCTAAGATGATTGAATAACAACACACACACAAACTCCAAGCCTGTAGCTCATACCACTCCCCAAACGTGAGGTTAATTACAAATCACATTAAACCATTGCTGCCAGCGCCCTTGAGCTGTCTACATTTAAAAGTAGCCAAAGGATTCTGAGACAAAGAGGGATGAAAGAATCTTGCAGCTCAGCCTCCTTCCTTTCATAAAACTCCCAGAGTCACTGAATAAAAGACCACATGGCAGGGGGAAAGAAGACACACCTGTCTTAACCTGGGAGGATTGCTCTCACAGGACACCACTGATGGGGCAGTTCATAAAAACCACGTTTATTCCTTTGAAGTTCTGGAAAGTAGCAAGGTCAAGGCATAGGCAGGTTGAGGTCAGATGAGGCCTCTTCCTTGTGGACATCTCACTGCTACCAGTGTAGTAGAGGCATTAAGGGAGCTGCCTGGGCTGTCTAATACGATGAGGGGTCTGCTCCTATGACCCCTCACACCCCAAACGCCTCATCTCTGGCACCCTGTGGTTTCAAGATGAGAGAGTTGGGAGGACACAGAGAACAAGTAATCATTTACTGCGATGACAGAGTTGTGTCATCCAAGAACAGGTGCAGAGCATTTAAATCCTCACAGGGGATTCATGTTAGCAGGATTTAATGCGTACTGTCAGGCAGGAAGTGCGTAGAGCATTTTGTAGAAATCAATACATGTTGGTCAAGGCAGCTGTTCGAATCCTTACAGACAGGAAACGGTATAGGGATGTGGAGTGGTGGGTGCATGATGGCACAGCTGTGTGAGACAGGCTGGGACCGAGCCCAGGCGAGCTGGCTGAGGACTCGCCCTCTCTAACTGTGCTTCCCAGAGAGGTTGTGTTTCCTGACCCTTAGTGGCGGATGTGCCCTTTGTCTGCTCCTGTGCAGACTTCTCTGATAGACAGAGCCCAAGGACAAGGAAAGCTGAGTCCCTTAGCCTGCACCCCTTGGTTACTGCAGAGCTGAGAGCCATTTAAATAGACTGCTGTTGTGAAAATAAGTCAAGATGTCTGAAGATGGGGATTTTGGGAAAATCAGTGCAATGGTGGCTTGAGTCACAGAAGGGACACCACAGGCAAGCAGCTGACAGATGTGGATGTGTACCAATGAGGACATGGACAAGCCGGGGAATACTCTAGAATACCATGGGAGCACTGGAAAGGAGAGCAAGCAGAGGGCAGAGAGTAAGGCATGCATGTGGCGCACAGTGCCAGCTGCCTAGCTGACCCTTGCTTCCTGGGCTTATTTTGCACAGAATAAAAGGCAATGGCTCTTACTCTTTCCCACCACTGTGCATGCTCAGACAACTAAACGCTGTGTAAGAGCCCTGAGTGGAAGGCCGATATGTGCATTTCCCAAAGACTGCTTAAAAGGCATGAACTTGCACTTGAAGAGGTCTGTCTGTTTGTTTTTCTTTCCTTCTCTAACCTATATTTCAGAAGTGATGGTTGGAGCTCCAGCAGCTGTTTTATATCTTAAGGGAAGGATGGAAGCCGTGTGCCAGGAAGTGCAGCAGAAAGGGATCAGGTTTCCTCTTGTCACTCTGATGTCACTAACCAGGCCTAAGATCTGCATCTTGGTGTCTCTATTATGTGAGGGGGAAAGTAAACACTGTGAGAGTTTCTGTAGACAGCTGGAAATGTCTTCTGGATTTAAAGCAAAGTGGCTCTCCACTAATCAAGAAACAAGAGGGAGAAATTTGATTACAGGAGAGGGCTGCTGAGTAAGGGCAGAGACCAAGGTTTCCCCACAATAACGTGGCACTTGCTTTTGAGCTAATGTGAACACCAGCTCTTTCCAGAACAGAGGGGTATAATCCTAGAGAAACTTCCAGAAGGAAACATACAGCAGGCTGTTACCAATAGGACAAAGGTCATATTGGCAAGCAATTCCTCAGTAGGGATCCTGGTATCTAAACTCACAGTGAGGAGTCTGGTAGATGGTTTAGCAGTTAGCAGTTAGAAATCATTACAAATAGTTGCCCAAGCCTGATGAGGTGAGCTCAAGTCCTGGATTCCATGGTGGATAAAACTGAGCCCAGAAACTTATCCCCAACCTCCACACAGGCAATGGTGCCTCTGTGTCGTACCCCACATGAACAACAATACATTTTTAAAAAAACACTTAAGTCTTCCTTGCTGTTCAAGGGTCAACCGAAGGCACAGAGGAATTTTGCAGATACTTCCTGGAAAAAAAAACTATTCTAGCCTGTTCTTTGGGGAAAGACAGGTTCCAAGCAAGACAGTGTGCCAAATTGGAACAGGGAAACCAGCAAGCAGGCTTTGTTGTTAAGTAGGAAAGAATTGCTCCCTCATGAAGCAAAAGTGAGTGGCTACACAACAGTGGCGAGGGCGAGGCAGAAACTCAGATGACGAATGTGGGAGGTGGCTCCGAGGCAGAGGTAGAGGAGAACTGAAAAGTGACTCGGGGCCCGCCTGGCTTTATGAGGGCACAAACCCAAGTGCTGGCGTAGAATATATAAAGAAGGGGACGCTGCCATGTGAGGATTGAGTCAGGGTTTTGGTGAGCATTCAGTATCTGCTAGTAGTGAGGCTGAGACGGGATTATTTCAGACTAGGAGTTTGAGGCTAGCCTGGGCAACATGGTGAGAACCTGTCTTCAAATAAAACAAAATAAGGCTTAAAAATTACTGAGGATGAAGGGTCTGGGGGAAAGGGGGTTGGGGAGCAGTGGAGAGGGAGAAAAGTGGGGAACCAGAATGTTTCCCCTAATTCCTGAGTGTATGAAGAGATTTGGTTGGGGGAGGGGAACAAACAAAAAAATTTACTGCAGACAAAAACAATTTCATAAGCCATTCAGATTCGGATTTGTTGAAGTGTGCATGGCGGCCACATATGGAGCCTTTGATGAGGGGAGAGTCACTCAGAAGTCTGCTCATAGTGCACGGCCAGCAAGAGGCAAAAGGACCATTTACTTGACAGGGCCGTGGAAATGCTTACTACAGAAACCATTCTGATGACCTGAGTTTGTCTGCCTGATACCCAGGCCATTGTAAGAGCCAGAGGGGACTTGTAGGGCTGACCCTCCTGGCCAAGGCCAGCAGAGGAGAAAGTGTCCTGGGGTCAGTTTGCTGGGAGTTGGTCCTGAAGCTCAGTGAAGCAGAAAGGAAGGGTAGAGATGGCTTTTTAATGCCCCTGACTGAGCTGATTCTGACTCCCAAGAGATGGAAGAGAAGATGCATAAGCACTTGCTAATAAATAAATAACAAAGCAAAAATTTTTTAAAAAGAATAAAAACAATAAGGAATACAACCAAGTGTGTCAGAGTTTAGAGTTATAGTGCTGTCCCCAGCCACTGAGAGGTAGGGAGACTGCGTGCCCGTGACTGGTGGCTTCTAGCCAATGCAGGGACCATGCTTATAAAGATATAAAGTTGTCCCTTTATATCTTACCCTCTCTTCCAAACCCAAGGTGAATTAAAGATCTGAAACTCAAAACTAAAACACTAAGAACATGGCAAATATGTCTTTAATCTTAGGGGTTAAATAATATATCGAAACCAGAAATCACAAACCAAACCAAAACAAAAACCTAACCCAGCAGACAGGGCTGCGAAGGTGCTTAGTGGGTTGAATGCTTGATTTGCAAGCATGTGGACCTACGTTCAAGGCCCAGAAGCCACACACAAAACACCAAGTCAGGCTAGGCATGGTGGCACACGCCTTTAACCCCAGCACTTGGGAGGCAGAGGCAGGCAGATCGCTGTGAGTTGGAGACAAACCTGGTCTACAAAGTGAGTCCTGGACAGCGAAGGCTACACAGAGAGACCCTGCCTCGAAAAACCAAACCAAATAAAATAAAATAAAAAAATAATCCACCAAGTCTGACCCATGCCCTTTTGACCCCCAGCGTCAGGAAGGCAGACAGAGGAAGGCAGATCCCAAGGGCTTCCCAGATGGCCAGCTTAGTCTACTCATTGATTCTAGGCCAGTGAGAGGCCCAGTGTCACGAAGAAGGTGGACTCTACCCAAGGAAGGACACCGGAGCCTGTCATCTAGTCTCCGCATGCATATGCACACTTATGCACTCACGCATCCATGATCACACACACACACACACAGAGCCAACAGATGATGGAAACATTTTACATGAAAACAGACAACTTAAGCTTGACAAAGAAAAGGGAGAAGGATAACCCCCAAGGAAATATATTTTCATCACCTGTAACTGAATACTAACACATGGGATAACTGGTTTGGCCATCAAATGTGTGGATGAAGACTGGGAAGCCGCAAGAAGAGAAACTGCATCCTGCGCACTGAGACATTCGGTGGGGCATCATCTTTTGATGCTTCTTCAGTGGGACGTGGCAAAGCCTACTAATTAGACACACCTCTGGGATATGACTCAAGCCAGAGAGACCCTGCAGACTGGTCCCCCCCGGGAGGACGGAAGCTGTTCCAGTTTGCAGGGGAAGTAAAATGGGCTTGGGGAAAACAAGTGACAAAACCAGGGCAGAACCAGAGTGGAGAGCCTTGAGAACAGGCGGTGGGAAAGGTTAAGGATGCATGTAGCGAAAGGGAAAATGGAGAGGCTGCCTGTCTGGAGCGAGGAGAATCACCTCTTGAATCTCAAAAGGAAAAGGCTAGGGAAGAAAACACGGCACCTCGAGGAAAGCTTTCCACAACTGGAAGGCAGCAAATGAAAGGAGCCTAGGTGTTGCCGATGAGCTAAGAGGCTCCTCTGGAGGCCTCCAAGGTGAACAATGCCCCCACCCCACACCCCCCCCCAACCCCCGCAAGAGTGAGAGCTGATGTGTCTGAGGAATATGAAGACTGTTGAAGCTGGTGTGATGCTGGCCAAGAGGTAAGCCTGGAGCAACCTTTACATTCTGTGTATGAAAAGAGAGGTGAACTTGACACTCTGTGTGGGAGCTGGAGCCTAACACCTGTATGCACTCATACAGACACACACACACACACACACACACACACACACACACACACACACACACACACACATTTACTTTTAAAATTATGAGTGTGGAAAAATAACTATATTGTAATGGGAGCCAAGATTGTCACATTGTCTCTGAGAGTGACATTAGGAGAACTAAAGGAATTTTGTGTTGACTTTTGTTTTGTTTTATAGCAACTTTATGGTACTCAATACTTTGGAAAGATATTCAAACCTTTTGGAGTTGGTTTCTTCTTCTGAAAAGAGAGTTTGATACTCTGTACATCGCTCCTATGTCTAAATGCTGGGGACATTTTCCAATAGGCGCTGATTAGAGCTGACTTAACTGTCATGCCAGTGAGCTACTCTGGGTTTGTGTGTGTGTGTGTGTGTGTGTGTGTGTGTGTGTGTGTGTGTGTGGTACACACACACAACACTTCTGTAAGCAGTATTTGTTTTGTTTATAAACATTCACTAACTCAAAGTCACAGGTAATAAGCCCGTGCTTCTGAGGTCCTCCTATTCTGAGTGACCTCAAAAAGTAAATTCAGATAAGGTGCAATTTGCTGAAGCCAGAACCTCTCAAATCCACGTGTTTCCTGGCCCAGACCAGATTGGATAGTTTTAAACCAGCCACTTCTGAATGCACACCTAGGCGCAAATACAGTAAGGCTTGTGCAACATCGACGGCCCTGGATTCTTCTAACCCTTAACAAGTCAGGGGTCAAACACAAGCAACCTCATGCCCTCTCATAGAATGCCGGGTCATGACTAGCTTGGTACAAAAAATAGAACTGATTAATGTGTGTGTGTGGTGGGGGGAGAGTTGCCAGGAGAGAGGGTAAATGTTTACTCACTGTGAAACTTCAAAAGAGCCAGATATTAGAATCTGAATATGCAAAAATGGTCTGACAGGGCCTCTAAGGAGGGAAAAACCCTACAGTCAGGCCTAGGAGCTTGTCGAGTGAGGCTACAAGTCACTCCCAGGTATGAACAGAAACAGATGCACACACACACACACACAAACATGCACAAAGGTATGCGTACCAGCATGCACTTGTCTGTGCACAGTCACTCACCTTTTGTCATAGAGGAATAACTCAAGGCTTGGGAGTGAAAGACTCAATCAGATCAGATTTGCTGCGACGGTTTCAATAAGAGCAGTGGGTAGAAGCACAGTGGGCAAACTCTTACAGGAAAAACAGAGAACCATGGGCCTCAGAGTGGATGGGGTCCTTTTAGGATTTAGAATGTGGTCCTATATTGACAGAGGGGCAGCTATGGAGGAGGAAGGATGCTTTGCACTGTGTGTCTAGGAATTTTTAAATCAAAAAAGCTGTTTTTCAGGCTACTTGTGTTGTGGTCAATAGAAAAAAAAAAAACAGGATTTGAGGTTTGATATCTTCCCTGGGGTGAAGTGTGTAGAGGTCAAGCAGAAAACAGCTGGGAGGGGAGTCCTTAGGCAGGAGAGAGTGAGCGATACCAACACAAGATCTGGTCAAGAGGGTCTAGAGCAGTGGCTTTCACCGTTCCTAATGCTGTGTCCCTCTATTAAGTTCCTCATGTTGTGGGGACCCCCAACCATACAACTATTTTGTTGCTACTTTGTAACCATAATTTTGCTGCTGCTATGAATAGTCATATTGGTATCTGATATGCAGGATATGTGATATGTGACCCCCCAAAGGAATGATCCTGACCCACAAAGTGAGAGCCGCTGGCCTTGAATGAAAGGCAGCAAGGGGAGACAAGCTTACTTGTAGACCCCGGATTCTGTTCCTGAAGTGTGTCCGGGCCACCAGCAGTAGATGGAGACTGAGAACAGATGTCTCTAGACTCAACGGGTCTGGGTGAAGGACCCGAGCCCCACGGAAGCTGGGACTTAGTACATAGACATATATACCGGTACAGACAGGCAGGAGATGAGAGAAGACCCCGGGACTCAGCAGAGGAGGATGGAGGTCCAGGCTTGGATGCAGAAACAGCAGATATAAAGGAGGAGGAGCCTTATAGGGTAACCTCATTGACACCCCTCAGGTGCCAGTAGCTGATTTGTTAGAGCCGAGGGCATGATGGGGTCTGAAGTGACATTTCAGCATGCCCAGACAGAGAAGGAGCCTTCTTTTAAAGCCTTTCAGAAGGGGGTGTGGAGAGGGCAGGCACTGCACCACAGAGAAGTAGGTGAAGGGCCCTTTTCATTGCCAAATTAGGTTCAAAGGCACTAAGGGGAGGGAGACTGAACCTCAAGGAAATTCTTAGGTTACCAAGTCATGGAGATTTCTGTCAAACAATGGTTATTATATGACCTGTGGGACATGGCATGCAGGACATATGAGCTGGTGAGTTTGTGAGATGAGAGATATGACAGTGGTCAGATTGTCTTTGACCCCAGTCAGCAGAGGGGCTGAGTGTGTCCTTGTTCAGGAAAGATAAGTCCTTTGCTATGTGATGAGACACCTACCAGCCAGCACCTTAGGTATAGGATACACATATCTGCACCAAACCCAAACTATCTGTGGTGGTTCAGAGTACAGTGTGATGTGGAGAGAGAGAGAGAGAGAGAGAGAGAGAGAGAGACAGACAGACAGACAGACAGACAGACAGACAGACAGAGACAGAGAGAGAAAGAGACACAGAGAGAGACACAGACAGACAGACAGACACAGAGACAGACAGAGAAGAGAGACAGAGAGAGACAGAGACACAGAAAAACAGAGACTGAGAATCTGGTATGTTTCTGCTCCCCTTCCCAAGTAGGCATGCCAAGTTCCACTCACTCCTGTGGGAGGGTCTACATCTCCCACTCTGTCCCCAGCACTTGATCCAGGGCATCCTGGATGTCCTACGTACATTTTCTCTCCCCCTCTTTCTTTCTCATCCCTTCATTTTTAGTTGAGGACATTCACCCTACACCACAGATGCGTGGCCAGAAGCTCAAGACAGAGACAGAACTAACATATACATGGCAAAGTTAGGTGGAACGCTCCATCTACCCCCAGGTAGAACTTTCAAGGGAACCCTCCCTGCCACCAGACTGCCAGTGATGAAACCGGGTCTCCCAGACCCCAGAGCTGACCCTAACCCTCCTGGACCCCTGGCTTTGTACCCAGCTAGTCCACTACTGGGTGTCCCCTACCTTAAAATCTGCCTTGGAGTCTGAGACATAGTCTTCCCAGAGAGGCCAGTCCTAGCTCCTCAGGTCTCTAGAGCAAGATGTCACTCCAGCCCCTTCTCCTCCTGTCCCTTTCCATCCTGGAGACCCCGACACCCCCTTACTTTGATCCCATCCTCAGCCCCATAGCAGGAAGCCAGACCCTTACCTCCGCGCTGGGGGCGCAGGCAGCCTCCTTCGGGAGCCTCCAGGCAGCAGTGCCTGAGCCTTGGTGCTTCCTATTTATTTGTGCCACGTCGGGAGGAAACAGAGAGCAGAATGAGGAAGCGCCAGTCCCTTTCACAAGCAGCTCAGCCTGCTTCTCAGAACTGCGGACATTAAGTTTCTGATAATAGTCACGGCATTTATTTCTGCCAGGGAAACTTGCATCCTGCTGCCCCCTGATTGCAGTCCAAGATTGTCCTCCTGCAAGGCACCTTCCTTGACTCCTCTGGAGGGAGCAGACACAGGGGGCAGTAACCACCTCCTTGCAAGTGTGACCCCAGAGCCAGGCAGAGCTGGGGTGGGCCCCAAGGGCACCACCTCTCATCAAGTGGCCTTATGCAAATCACCTAAAGGTGGCAGGTTCATGCCTTGGGACCCCTTGTGGTATTTTTCTAGAAGTACCTACAATCCAGATGGGTTTTGAGGGAACACCACTGATATAAAAAGCCTTAGCTCACACCCCTCTGTATGCAGTGGAAGCTTTGGCCACTATGCCCTTCCCCCAACTTGGCCTTCAGAGAAAGTGGGGGGTCTGCCTCCACTGTCCTCCCCCAATGCTCAGCCATGGCCCAGAGGAGGACCTCATGCATGGATGCAAAGTCAATGAATCAATGAATGAATGAAAGAATGCATACCTCTGGGGCTGGTGAAATTATGATGAAGCCAGTGAGTCACTCCCTAGGGGCCAAATTTAAAGGTATACACTAAAACTTAGTCATATAAATGAGTGATATTGTAATACAATATGGTAAAATTAAATAATCAAATGAGTGTGAAAATACAAGGGATGAAGAGTCAGCCTTAAAAAAAAAAGGCAGCATCAGTGACACACTGGTCATTTCTCATGTCCTAATACAGAGCTACAGAGGCAGGAGGCCAGAGAGGTAAGGAGAGGGGCCCCTGGGAAGGGAACAGGAGTCAGCTCAGAATGAGCAAGGTGGGTCAGGCACAGGCTCAAAGCCACCTGTCGTCCTCTGTCCTGACTGTTCTTTCCTTGGAGATCCCTGTGTTCAGATCTTATGCTTTTAATCTACAGCGGTACAGAGACTTGACTTTCAGACACTGGAAAGTTTTGTTTTAACCGATATTTTCTTTTATTCGACAGAAAACGGAAGTCAAGAATATTGCAAGCTACCCGGTAGTGAGTGACACAGTCCATGGGGTGGACAGCAGGTGGATGGAACGCCCTTGGTTCGCAATGGTGTTTAATTAACTGCTTAGTAAATCCTTTTGGCCTGTGTAATAGCTATGCTATGTTCACTGGCAGCAAATGGCACGGAGTAGGAATTGTGTGGCACCCACACGAGCCTTTTGTTGTACACGTGGGATAGCCACACAAGGCAGGGGGCCTCTATCTGATAACTGGATCTGCCATGCTTTGTGGCCTTGAAATTTAGAGAAATGACTATCTCTTCACATGTTGCCTAACTGCTTCTCCAAATACCTCAGTGTTTGAGGAAAATGAATGTGTCGTCCAGATGGCCCTTAAACTCAGTCCCAATGCATACACGGTCACGTCCGCTATCACTACCTACACAGGACACTCCAGCATGTAAAGCTGACAGGAAATCCCTTGATCCTTTACTTGTACCCCAGTGACAACATGTCTTTCTTGGCAACCTACTAGTTTTGGGAACAGTGTCAGACTAGTGACCTGTCAAGTCTTTGTCCCCCATGCTCCTGCTGCCTCTTCTAGACAGCCATTCCTTTCTTAACAAGGAATGAGCAGAGATAAAGTGCCCTTCTCCTGTGAAGTTCAGGTCCCACTCAATCTCGAATCTTGACTCAAAGTGAAAACGAACACTAGTGGTTAGTGGCCAAAAAGGCCATTTAGAAGGACATCCCTACAAACAACCAAAGGTATGCTATGCCTAAGCCGTCCAATATGTCTGCAGGTCACTTTATTAAATCAAAAGTCCCTGGTGCATTTTTGTGGAGTGTCCTATGGCTTGCAGATTAGAGCCTTGGAAATGTCAGTATCTATCTTAAAGCAAAACCTACACTTACTAATCTACCGTAGTTTATACAAGGGATGTGTTTTTAATGTCTTCATTTATTCACACATGTCTTGTTAGTTATAACTAGTGACTTGACCAGTCTAGAGTCACCTGAGAAAGGAGTCTCAAATGGGAACCTGTCCAGATCAGATGGGTTTGTCATGACTGTTCCTTTGCTTGAGACAGAAGCTCACTAGGCAGCCCTGGGTGGCCTCAAACTCAGAGGTCAGCTTGCCTTTGCCTCCACAAGGCGTGAGCAAGTGCACCAACTGTCTTGACTGTTAATTGATGTAGGAGGGCCCGGCAGCATTCCCTGGGTCTTGAACTGTGGAAGAGGTTAGGTAAGCGTGAGCCTAGGAGCCACCAGCACACAGTGTTCTTCCACTGTTCACACTTCTGCATGAGTTCCCGCCCTGACTTCCCCTCAGTAAAGGGCTGTGACCTGAAACAGGCCCTTTCCTCCCCTAAGTTGCTTTGGTCATGGTACTTGTCACAGTACAAATAAAGTCAGGACAACACCCACACACCTGTTCATGTTTTTGACCAATCAGGCACACAAACAATGCAGCTCTTCACCGGCTCTCACACCTCAGTATCAAGGACACCAGCTTTTAAAGTCTTAAGGACCAGAACAAAGCTCACCAGGGAAGACAAAGCACAGGCTAGATGCTCCTTCTACTGTGTAAAAATGCCAGTTTGCTGCAGCACAAAGCTTGCTGCCAGGATCAAGCTAATTCCAGTTGTCACTGGTTTAAACACACTCGGGGCCACAGGAACCACACATAGCACCACACTAACATGGGCAGGACGGATGCATGTGGCTTGGCTGAAGCTCCCAGTGGCTGTGATGCTCCAGGCAGTTGTAGGTATGTGACAGAAATGTCTCACTAGCTGGTTTCCTGGCCTAGCCAACACACTTCTGTCTGCAGGACAGTGAGAGAGCAGTACAGCCCACTGTTGAGTGACAGGTCTGAATCCCCTAAGACCTGAGCTCTGAGATTAGTGCTCTACCTTACTGTTTCTTATCACATTTGGGCACTGGTATCCTCTGGGGACTTTTGCAGAACCCCCTGTATTCCACCTTGGTAAAGACACCCAAGAAGTTTTCATCTCTGCCAATTAACTCACCACATTTATGTCCATTGTAAATGAAAAAAAAAAAAAGCCACCATGGAAACAAAGCCCACAACCCAAACAGCTTGCCGTCGAGGAGGGCAGCGTCCAGGATCTCTGCATCACAGGGCATCTCCAAACCTGCTCTGCTCCTCAGTCTCAAGTGGATGTCGGTGTGGGGTGGGTGGCAGAGGATGGTGATGTCCAATCTGTTCTGTGTGGCAGCTGGAGACAGACCGGGCTGTCTCAGTACTGGCTCCATGGACTTGTCCCATGAGCAAAGCCTCTGCAGTGGCATGCTGAAGAGTTAGCAGGGGGAGGTGAGAATCCCCTGTCAGGAACATCCCTGGGGAAAGAGCACCATGAAGGAAGGCCAAAGGCTTTCTTCTAGTGCTCTAAGTTTCCTGTACATCACATCGGAGGTACATGGTTCAATCTATGGCAGCCAGGAAGCCAAACCGAGCCTGATTTTTTTTGTTTTGTTTTGTTGTTCTCTGTGTCTCTGCGTCTCTGTCTCTGTGTCTCTGTCTCTCTCTTCCTCTCCCCTCCCTCCCTTCCCCCCACTCCCTTCCAGGAAGCCTAGCGCTGTCCAGGCATAGCTTGCAATCCTCCACCCTGGCAGGGAAATCCCTGGCTGGAGTGGCCAGAGAGAAGCAGCTGACCTTGAGTTCTCTCAGTACCTTGACCCAGTCTCTCTCTCTGTTGTGGCCAGGTCAGGAGAGGATTGTCTGCGGCTGGAGGGGACAGGCTTAAAGAATGTCTGTCTGCACCTCTTTCCCTGAACTTCATCTTATGCTTGGCAGGGGCTACAATCTAGCTATAGCCACCAGGTGCCCAGGTGGAAGAGCATTCTCAGCATGGAGGTCACAGGGAGGTGGCTAGTGCTTGCTGGGCCTCAGCTTGGCGCCTCTGTGGATTCAGGGCTTGAAGAGGCCAGGTGGGCTCAGAGATTTCCAGCCTGGCAAGGATACTGTCACCGGCGGCTTGGACACTTCATTTACTACCCCAGGGAAAGCCTAACCACTTGCCTACCAAGATACTCACCCTGACAAGGAGTTAGGTTTTGGTTAAGACTTGTACATTTCTCGGGCTGAGGCACGTGCCAAAGTCTGCCTAGATGGTGTCATGAGGGAAGACTGACCTCCAGCCCAGATCTGGGCCCAGCCAATGATTGCTCTGAGGTTTCTGAGAGGCACTGCCATCTAGGACTTGGTACCCTGGGCTGTCATGCTTTTCTGCATCTTTGTGTTCCTGGCCAGTAACTCTATGCCTGGATCCCTCTCTGAAACCTTGGACTGAGATCTTCAAGATGCATCCTCAGGTGACGTATCCTCAGGGAGAAGGAGAAAAGTCTTGAAGACACTTGTACCCTTTCCAGTTCTAGCCCTAACCCAAGACCTTCCTCCTTCCTTTCCAGGGCCTCCCCAGACGCCTGGAACTTTTGTTCTGGGCTCTCTCAACACTGAAGCCCGCCCTGCAAGTGTTGACTCACGGGACGACCCTCCTCCACCTCCCACAGGGGAAACAGTAGAGAAATAACCATGTCCTCTGGGTTTGGTTCCTTGTTCCCACCACCCAGTGGCCTATCAGGTGCCTAGCACGTTTGTCCTTTGACACTTCCCTCAGTCACCCTAACCCTGGGCAGCTCAGCTGAGCCCCTGACAACTGAGATCCCCTTTCCTTGAGTATGGGAAGATGGGTCTCAGCCTTGGGTCTTCCTGCGGGAGCATCCAGGCACAGAGCCAAGCACATTTCGCACGCATCTCCCCACCCTAGTCCACTTAATCTGAACCGCCTTCACAGACACACACGGCACTGTCTCTCCATAATGATCCTGAATCCAGCCCAGTTGACACACAGCTGGACTGCCTGCAGGGACCTCTGACCTCAGTGGGACTGCTGGTCACGATGGGACTGCTGACTGTGGGACTGCTTGACTTATAGCTCCCCGATTAAAGCAATTCGGCACTGTAAGTGAGGGCACAGTGGAATCACTGGACTAGATTTGCTTCAGGGGTAGACAGATAAGTTTATTTAAGATGAAATTGCCAAGGCTATCCCTCAGGAGGCAGGGAGAGCAGCAGCAAGGAGGGGAAAGCCATCAGATTTTAGGCGTCAGCAGGGCTGGGTATTTGAGCTGACACACTGCTGCTGTTCCCATTGACTGGAAGCTAGAGAGGTCTTTGCCCAAGGTAGTTGACCTTTGGGGCTGATTAAGGGAAGTTTCTCGTAAACAGAAACCGCCTTAAGATATCTATTTCTTCCAGTAAACAGAAACCTGCCTTTAGGCTTGTTTATCCAATAACTTTTTTTTTTCTGATTACTCAGCCAAAGCCCTTCTGTTTCGGACACTGCCACCCTCACTGCCATTTTGGGGTGCTGATTTGAACCTAACAGGCACAATGTCTGTCGACTGTCGTTTAAGCACCCCTTATCACTTCTGAAAAGGGGAGTATACACAGAAGGCATAGTAAGGCGACACTCCTAAGACTATTTAATTTTGCTTAGTCCCAACTATGTGCCCTTAAGAGAGGGTGAGGCATCTCTGATCCATCTCAGATATGTTTGTGAGGTCCCATGGAGGCCGCTGATGCCTGTGAGGTCCCCCGGGGTCACTGACTGATGTCACATATAGAGTGGTCTGGCAAGAGGGTGGGAATGGGCATAGATCCATCTCCTTCTTGAGATCTTGCTTTGAAGGTCACAGCGTTTGGTTCCTCTCTGCCGGGGACTTAAGTTTTTTTCAGCATAACTGAAAAAAACTATACTATATTTATATCAAAGTATTTTAAATTGTAGACATATTATAGGGTGCACATCTCAAGTGTGTGGCAAATGTTTAGATGCCTACGCACCCAGATATTATCCACCATCAGGACAAGAAGTAGGACACTCTAGTCCAAGGTGGCATCGTAGGCCCCTGCATAGTCACTCTCTCTAATGGTGGCTACTGCTCTGCTTTCTCTCACTGCACAGCAGCTGCATCTGCTTTTGAAAAGGCTGTGAGAAGATATACAAAAGTTAATATTTTTGTTGCTCTCATGTGCACAGCCAGTGCCTTATGTACACTTGGATGACTCAGTAACAGTTCCCACCGCCCACCTCAACAACTTTCCCATCTTTCCCAATTGAAACAACGTAGCAGCGTGCCATTTCTCCTCTCTGTCCACAGAAATCACCAGTCTACTTTCTGCCTCTGTAAATTGGAGTACTTAGGGGCCTCATCTAAGCGGCATCACACTGTGTCTTTCTTTTGTGCCTGGCTTATCTCACTTAGAATAAGTTCCCCAGGACTCATCCAATTGTGGCCTAGGTCATAATGTTCTCCATATGTAAGTGATTAGTACAGTGACAGTGGTGGCAAAGATGATGGTGGTTGTCATCGTCAAAGGAAAAGCCAATTCCCCAAGCTCCAAAAGGCAGTCCAGATATCCAGGAAAGAACTCTGTCTGGACTAGAGTAGGGTTTCTGGTGGTCAGAGAAGATCCAGAATTTTTCACAACTCTTGAAACTGGTTCCCATTTGCTGAAGGGAGTTGTGGTTCCCCTTACCTCTGACAGAAGGGACACGTCGCTGTCATTGGTGCCAGGCTCCTTCAACATCACAAGGACATGTTATATCATCCTATGCCCTCTCACCTCCTCCCTGTACCCTAACCCCCTCTGCAGTTCATGGCCCTCCCCCACCCAACTACTCATTCTCCTTATAACTCTGCCGTCCCTGGGATGCCCCGCCCCCTTCACTCTTGCTCTCACTCTGTGTCCTGCTCCTGCTTCTCTCACCATGTTTCCTCCATCCTCTCTCCCCTGCTATCCTCCCTCACAGATAGCCCTGGCCAGGTCCAGTCTGCTCACCATGTTCAGTCCACTTCTTCCTCTCCCTGCACTGGACTCTTTCAGATGCCTCTGGTCTGTCTGCCTGTCTGTCTGCCTGTCTGCCTGTCTGTCTGTCTGTCTGTCTGTCTCTCTCTCTCTCTCTCTCTCTCTCTCTCTCTCTCCCCCTCCCTCCCTCCCTCTCTCTCATCTACAATAAAAGTCTTCCCCTTAACCATACCGTGAGTGACCATGCCATCAGTTTATACATGATAATAGTGATGAAATTGTTGTTGATAATGGTGATGGCAGTGATGATGGTCATGGTGGTGACAAGGATGAGGGTGACGGCAGTGATGACGGTGATGATTTCCATATGGTGATTTTCAAAATGACTGATTTAGAAGCTCATGTCATCTCAGGTGTGATTGATATGAACTCTGTAATATCGCTCTCTACATGTCCCTGACAATCTTTCAGGCACCATGAGGTAGGTGCCTCGGTCTCATCTTGTCGGTGTTTTTGCTCCAGCCTTGGACTCACTCCAACACATCCAGATTCTTCACAGTGTAGAGTCAGGCATCCTCATAGCCTCTGCTGGTAACCCCTGCTCTTAGGTGTCCTGGTGACAGAGGCACTGAATGAGTGAGTCAGTGAGTGAGAGAATATCTTCACAGCAGGTTCACACTGATCCTGCCCGTTTCAATCCATGCCACAGGGTTGCTGTGGGTTTGTCTCTCTCTCTCTGTGTCTATCACTTTCTTCTGGGTCAGCCATGAGGAAAAAGATTTCCGTCATTACACACACACACACATGCACACGCACGCACACACACACACACATGCGCACACGTGCACGCACACACACGTGTACACACACACACACACACACACACGGACGCACACGGACGCACACGGACGCACACACGCACACGTTCCCATCCCTGGTGGGCTGCTATCTACCATCTACCAGGGCAGGATTGCACTTGCTGAAAGTCAAGCTAAAGTGGAAACTCCTAATGCCACCACAATGTGAACTGTTTTGGAAATGCAGTGTCTACAAACCTAGATTGTGGTGACACACACCTTTTGTGCCAGCATTCAGAAGACAGAGGCAGGTGGATCTCTATGAGTTGGAGGTTGTCTGGTCTATATAGCAAGTTCTAGGCCAGCCAAAGGTACTCAGTGAGATATTGTCTTTTAAAAAAATGGTTACAAGTTAAAATGGGACTTTAGGGTAGACCTGTTCACAGGACTGGTGTGATTATAAATACAGGACGTTTGAACACAAAGACAGTACAGAGTGAAGGTGACCATGAACTGGAGAGACAAAACTATAATCTGAGGGCCACGAAAGATTGTAGGAAAACCCAGAAAATACACGAGACTGCATGAATTCTCTGGAGCTCTCTGGAAACTGTAGTCTTACTGTCACCTTGGCTTTAGACTTCCGGTGCCCAGAAATCTGTGGCTGACAGACTTTTACTGTTTAAGCCACCCAAGTTCTTTTTCCCCCCTTGCTGTTGCATTAAGCAGCTCCAGGACACTGAGACACCCACCCACTCACATCAGTCCTGCTGTCAGTGTACTTCCTCCCAGCATGCCACAGGGTAGCCTGATGACTTCAGCTGACAACACAAGTGGGAAGGAAGAAGGACATCTGGAAACAGAACTTGAATTCAAACCCACCTGTATCCCGAAGGCCATATCCTCTGTGTGTGTGTGTGTGTGTGTGTGTGTGTGTGTGTGTGTGTGTGTGTTTGTTTGTTTAGAGACAGGGTTTCTCTGTGTGGCCTTGGCTGTCCTGGACTCACTTTGTAGACCAGGCTGGCCTTGAACTCACAGGGATCCGCCTGCCTCTGCCTCCTGAGAGCTGGCATTAAAGGCATGCACCACAGCCACCAGGTGCCATATACTTATTTAATTCTGTTCTTTCTATGGAATGTCAAAATAAGCCTGTTAGTTAGTAGATCTTTTAAAAAATGTTTTTGCTCTTGAAGGTGGTATTCATCCCCTTGGCCATGCTAGATAAGAGCTATAGCCCCAGCAAGCAGGTAGAACATAGTAATTGCCACAGAAGTTTCTGGTGTACTGTGGCCTACAGACTATAGGTTGAGATTGAAATACTTAGGTAGGGCCAGGGAAGGTGGCTCAGTGTGCTGAGACATTTGCTCCCAACCTGAGTTTGACCCCCAGGATCACACAGTGGAAGGACAGCACTAACTCCTCCAAGGTGTCCTCTACCTCCACAAAGGCTCTCACACAAATAAATAAATAATCAAAATCATAGTAATAGTTAAGGGGTTAGAAAAATCAAAAGAAGGAGAACAGTTAATGGCATAGAGAAATTACATGAACTTATGAAAATTCCAGTTTTTACGTAGTGTTTCCTTGGGGCTACACCCGTGCTCGCTACGAATTCCCCCATCATGGAAAAGTCCTGGAGTTGAAACAAAGATGCTGTGACCTGCACAAGCATATTTGCTCCCTGGTCCTTTATGAAAAAGTCGACCAACCCTGTTCTAAGGTAGACATTTGAACTGCATCTTTTGCAGTATAACAAAAGAGATTTCCACCTGGGGGTGGGGGAGAGCAGGAAAAAGCCCCCAGGGACAGAGCTGGGCACTGAATTGTGAAGGGGGACATAAAATGCTGACATTTATTAAACCATTCATTTACCCAGCAAGTACTGAACTCCTGCGGTGTACCTGTCAGGAGATATGGACACGCTATGGAATTTACAATGCAGAGTTGGCTGTACACAAACCTGTCTTTTCTATGGACCAAGAGGACCCTACCCAATAGCAGAAGCCTGCGGAAGCCAGGGGGATGCTCCTGGGAAATCCAAGCATATGGCACAGAAGAGGTGACCCCTGGAACTGGATGGTGGAAAGACCCGGGTTCTTGGAGATTTTACTGGAGGTTTCAACATTCCTGGTGTCCATTGAGTCTTCTGGAGACTTGAGGGCCAGGACAGGGACTAACCCAGACCTCCTTCCTCTCACACTCTAGGTGGTACCACGAGCTATGGAACTGAGGCCGTGTTCATCTTATGGTCCTCAAAAGGCCAAGAGCACACACGGAATCTTGGGATTTCTGTTCCTTTCCCCCTGTGAACGGCACCTTCTGGAACTTTTGGAAGCACCATGGCTATGCCTAGAGAGGCCCAGCTTGGCCTCGTGTCCACGGGACCTTTGTCCCCCCCAACCCCCAAAGCCTATTTAATCATCTTCCAGCCGCTGCTGAAGATGCTTACACTCTGCCCTTCTTGTTAACCTAACAACCAGTAAGGAGCCAGAGATGTATTGTTAATTTCTTATCCCACACCAGATACATGCGTGCATGATGTGCTAGGCTGCACAGGCAGGGCAGCACAGGACAGGTCAAGTGGGAATGGCACATTGTCCCAGGCAGGATGCCAACCGATGCAAATGGTTTCCCTCCACGGATCTCAAGAGTCACAGGCTCTTCCGAAGGTCCTCTGTGTTAAACACTGGCTCCCCGGGCGGATCTTATCTGGAAATTGGTCACCCTCTTTGTGTTTTTCAATTTTATGGTATCTGAGTAGACTTCCCTTTTCCCTCTTGAGCAACTGTAACTACCAAACCTCAATTCTTTATCTGCAGAGCCCGGCAGCCCTCAGCCTGCAGATGCTCGCACAAAACGGTGGGCACCCAGGCCCTTTACCTGCTCTGTCTCGCTTCTGTGATCAGGTCTGAATGTGCGTCCATTCCACTCGAGATTTGGATACCAGTCCTCATCAGTGACCCACCTGCCACCCTCTCGGGCCTTCGTTATGTCCCTGCAAGCTTCCTGTTACACCTTTCAGCCCTGCATCCCTTCCTCACAGGACTTCCCATCAGGCTTTCCAAAGTGCACTCTTTTTTTTTTTTTCATGGAAAATGTTAGCATTTAATTAACCTCCCCGGGCAGCTTTAAGCCACCAGGACACAGGCACCTCCAACACCCTCAATCTTCCCTTCAGCTCTTCTGATGAAGAATTTGGCCTTCACAATGACTGGCTGCTTAGGGAGCTTGCCCTTCCCCAGAACTTTGTAGTAACCCGATCGCACAACATCAATGATGGGAGCAACTCCGGTCTTGTTTTTTGCAGCATTGACCCATGTCTGCTCACTGACCAGTGTCCACAGCTTATCCAGGTTGACAGTTGGGCAGAAGCTCTGGTTCCTCTTTAAGTGGTAATGCCTCATACCAACTTTCCCAAAGTAACCTGGGTGATATTTGTCAAAGTTGATACTGTGGTGATGCGGGCCTACAGCGCTCCCGTGGCCTCCGGGGTGCTTGGGGTACTTACCGATGCGGCCATGACCGTGGCTTCCGTGGCCCCGGAGTTTTCGGGTCTTCCTCAATCTAGATGGCATGGTGGTGGCAGAAAGGAAAGAGGCCAAGGTTCACTCTTGAAGGTAGAACACAAGCCATGCTTCCAGTGTGTTTACGCAGGACTCTGTTCCCACATGCAACAACTGACTCCTCTGTGGCCACACTCTGGCTGTTTAACTACCACAGGCAGAACATGCCCTGCTGAAAATACTTGGGACCAGAAGAGTTAGGAATAGTCACATGCATACAATAGTCACACACACACAATAGTCACACACACACACAATAGTCACACACACACAATAGTCACACACATACAATAGTTGCATGCATACAATAGTCAGTCACACACATACAGCTATCTAGAGGGCAGGCCCAATTCTGTACAGGAGATTCACTAGTGTGCATCTTATACACAATAGCCCTTTCCAGAATCCTAAATTTCCTTCAGCCTGACCCACAATGCAAAGCGTAAGATTTCCCACTTCTAACACCATGCCAGCACTTTGTAATATTTCGGTTTGGACTTTTGGGTTAGGCTTTCTTAACTCGAATTCATCTATTTAAATCTACTTAACTCCTGCTGCATCTCCTCCCTCTCACACCATGCGTTGTCACCTTTGATCAACATCCCTTACCTGCCACCAAACTCAGGCCTGACCCCTTTGTGAGCCTCAGAGCTCCAGAAGTTCTGAATCTGCCTAACTTCCTGTGAGCAGGGTTGTGGGCACCACCTCTCACCGGCATCTGGCTTTAAAACTCTAATTTTTTATAATTTACTGTGTGTGTGTGTGTGTGTGTGTGTGTGTGTGTGTGTGTGTGTATGTGTGTGTGTGTGTTCATGGAATGATTTTGGGTGTGCAAGCACATGTGTGCACATGCGTGTAGAGGCTGGAGGTCAGCCACAGGTGTTGCTCCTCAGAAGCCATTTGCTTTGTTTTGTGAGGCAGGGTCTGTCACTGAGGTACGCTAGGCTAGGCTGGTGGCCAGTGACCCTCCGGGGCCTGCCTGTCTCTCCCTGCCTCCCCAGGTTGACATGTCCTGGCCATGCAGAGTCACATGGCTGCCTCAGACAGCTGCAAGAAGCATGGATGTGCTAATGGAAGCTGAGAGAAGCAGGTATGCTGAGCTGGCCAGAGAGAGCAGGTGGGGCTGAGTCTTGGCTGCTTGAACTGCCGAAGGCAGGTCTCTAGTTGGCTGAGAACCTAACAGAGGAAGGAAGTGGAGGCCCACAGGCCCTGGTATCCTCCTGAGAATCCCCAGCCCAGGCAGCATTGACAGGAGACTGTTCAGGACACACATGGTGCCCAAACTTTGTTCTTGGGTTCATATGCCTCTCTCCCCCCTGCCTCCTCCCCCATAGAGAGCTGCTTCTCCTCAGTCTACCTGTGTAGCTCTGGCTGGAGATCCGCTCGGCTCATTCTTAATTGCATCATTTGATTCCTTCAAATTGATAATCACCCAAGCACAACACAGGAAGTGGTGAGCATGTGTCCTGGAAGGATTAGCATCTTCTTGGGGAGCTGGGGACACACGGTCATGCACACCGGATGGATGGAGGGGCAGTTAATATCTGGGAGGAGGAAAATGAGAAGAGCTGAAGTGAACTCGGATTGTGTGAGCATACAATGTTGGGTTCAAAGGTGACTAAGGTAGCTTCTATCTAGAGTTCCCCCAGAGACTTGGCCCTGGCACAATTTCTTCCTTCCAGCCCCAATGATCGGCAGCTTTCTATGAAGTTCTCTGGAAGCTCCATGGTCCTCTGAGTCACCCTCCTTTTTCAAGAGGTCCCTCTGTTGTGGCCTCCAGGGCTCATGTCTCCTCATATAAGGTAGCATGAGTCAAGCATCTTTTTATATTATCATGGTGGTTCTCCTACTGAGCACCTGAGGCTACTTGGTGGGGCTAAGAACCCTGGCTGGCTGTGGCAGGCACCAGGGCTCTGGGATGGACTGTGTGGCCTGTTCTGGCCTTGCACAGAGAAGCCAGGCATCCTGGTGATGCCAACTGCTCCCCTGGCTTTAAAGCAGGCCATCTGCTTTTATTCCTGGTTCCACCTGAGAGATGGGCCCCTCAGAGCTTGTCTGTGATGCTCACTCTCCATTGTCAACTTGATGAGATTTAGAATCCCCTAAGAGAAATGTGTCTGGGTGTGACTGTGATAGAGTTTTCAGAGAGGTAAACTGAGGTAAGAATCTCTGCCAGGAATGTGAGCAGCACTGTGCCATAAGCTTGGGGCCTAAGTTGAAATGAAAGAAGACCAAGTACAGATTTCTGTCTGTGTTCTGACGAGGGACACAATGTAACCAGATTCCACACACTCCCTCTATGATGTCTGCCTATCATGAAAGATGCACTGCAGTCTCAAACTGTGGACCGGAACACACCCTTCCTCTCTCAAGTGGCTTCTTGTCATGAACTTGGTCATAGCAATAACATAAGTAGCTATTTATACCTTCAGTCCCCAGTTGACCCCAAACCACCAAGAACACAAGAGAGAGCAGCTGCCTTTTGGCCCTAGTGACATCTGGAATAGGTCATGTTCCCCCTCCTCCCAAGAGACCTCAGAGACACCCCCGTGGCGTGCCTCAGATGCTGGATTTAATGTCAGAGGCGCCGTCTAATTCCTTTGCACCTGTTTCTATGCTCTCCTGGTCCCTCTCAGTCTTCTCCCTCACTGCTCACTCTGTCCTTGTTGTAGCTTGGATTCCCGAAGTCCCTGGCACTCTGGATGTGGCTTTCCTTGGAAGTTGGGTCTTTACAGGAGAATGGAGGTAAGTGGGGCTGTTGACTGGACGCTAAGACCATAGAGCTAGTGCGCTTATTAAAAGATGAAACATTGGCTAAAAAGATGATGCAAGAATAAGTTTAGACCTTGGTATCCATGTCAAAGCTGGTCATGGCTGGATAGATGCCTATAACCCCAGCACTATGGAGGACATGCCACACCAGTCCCACGCTTCCAGATTCATTGACAGGCCTTGTCTCAAAGGAGTAAGATTTAGAGGGAACTAGCTGGACACCCAATGTCATTCTCTGATCTCCCCATACTCACCCACGGGTACACATACCCAAACACTCACCCCTGCCCTCACTTCCCCTCCACTCTCTCTCTCTCTCTTTAAAACACTATATACCACTTGCAGTTTTGAAACACACTATGGAGACCAGGCTGGCCACAAACTCACAGAGCTCTGCTTGCCTCTGCCTCCTCAGTTCTAAGATTAAAGCGATCTGCCACCATGTCCTACAACACTTTACTCTCAGGGTGTGTGTGTGTGTGTGTGTGTGTGTGTGTGTGTGTGTGTGTGTGTGTGTGTGTATAATTCAAACTCTCCCTGCCCCCCCTCTCTCTCACACACACACAAACACATACACAAGGATTGCCAATTAAAGGGATGGAGAAATGGCTGAGTTCAGTTCCCAGCACCCATGTCAGGGGGCCCACAACTGCCTGTAAATCCAACTCCAAGGGCCTGATACTCTCTCTCTGGTGTCTGTGGGCCACTGCATTCATGTGCATAGGCCTCCCCACAATGAAAAATAAAGCAAATCTTTAAAAAAAATGTTAAGTATAAAGTTGTTAGCTAAATAACTAAACTCTAAGGGCATAGAGAATGAGGGGGAGAGTTTAAAAGGGGGACAGAAGGGGATCTTGGGTGGGGGAGCAGTGTCACGTGGCAGGGCCAGTCCTACTAGGGTTAGAAAAAGCTGTAGGATGCCTTCAGCTGCTGGCACAGGGAAGTGTCACACTGCTGAGGTAAAGTGGCATATTCCCAGATCAGCTGACAGTGGTAAATGGGGCTGGGGAGTCCCCTGTCCAACACAGGAACACTCAGAACGCAAGTCAGAAACAAAGGTTTGGAGTCCAGCAGTTCAAGGCCAGTGACATAGGGACAAAGGAGGGAAATAAGGAAATGGGTGGATGGTGGCTTAGACACCTGCCTGTAGTTGGCTTTACAGGCAGGTTTCTGTGGCCAGACAAGAGAAACCCCAGTGGGACTTACCGGCTCCAAACACTTTGAGAGTTAACAAGTGACATCTTTCCAGGATTAAACACACAGGTCATGCAATGGCCGCCACATCCTGTCATCAGAAAGTGCAGAGGCTGCCGCACCACCATTTAAAGCTTCAGCACAAAGGCAAAACTTTACAGAACAACCCAGACTTGGGAACTGAACTCAGGTCATTTTGGTCAGTAGTAAGTGCTCTTAAGCATTGAGCCATCTCTCCAGCCCCGTGTGTGTGTGTGTGTGTGTGTGTGTGTGTGTGTGTGTGTACAGAGTTGAGGATGTAGCTCAGTTGGTAGAGTGCTTGCTTAGCACACACAAAGCCCTGGGTTTTATCTCAGCACTCAGAAGGCGTAGCAGGAGGCTCAGGTGTGAGATATCATCCTCAGTACGTTCAAGGCCAACCTGGGTTACAGGAGACCCTGCCTCAAATGAATGACTACATATGAGCATTCTAACAAACAGTGATTTGTAAAGGAAGAAAGGGAAGTGGCTAACAAATGTGGAGAAGACATTTAAACAAGAGGATGGGTGCCATCCCCATGGGGCCATCGCTGGGTCTCTTTCCGATTCACACTTTCAGAAAAGAATTATCCTTTTTTCACAGCTTTGACCCCACCCATGGGATGCACGACTTTCTTGGGGACAAATGTCTAGTCACCCCAGAGAGGGCACCACAACAGACCACAGACCTGTCCCACGCATGCTTACTAGCTTGAACCAAAGAGCTTAATGGGATTACTTACAGGAATGACTTAGGGATAGCCTTACCACTAAGCACTCTCTCCACTCCGTGCTGGCATTTGTTTATGGTTTATTTGCTCCTCAAGTGCCATCTCATGCACCTTATCCTGGACACTACATGTGGGCCCAATCTCATATGGGTCTCCCTCAGGTAACCACAGCTCTGATTTTCAGGTGCCACTGGGTATATCCTGCTTGAAGGACAGCACCTTCATCTTTCCCTTGCTTTTGTTGTGTTTGCATTTTCAGGTCCAACCTCTTCTCTCCCAACACATGTGCACACACTTGCTTGTGCACACACATGTACTGTAAGAGCCTATGATGGCCCAGACAAAGCCACCAAATGTCCCACTGTAGCTGCAGGGCCCCTGAGTCCATTACATTGACCCACAGGACTCCTGATGGTGAGGTTCTAGTCAACAGCTTGCCAAAATCCACCTAGGAGCCAGAACTATGTCACTACACTCCTGGATGGCTTCACGTTGCTGGGAGTTTCCCTATTTGACTGCATTGTCACAAGACCCGTAAAACAGAAAAAGGATGAGAGCAGTGTCCACTGTGTCCTTGTCCCCTCTGGGCCACGTTTTCATCTCAAATTGCTGAAATTTCTTGTCAGAGCTCAGGTGACTTCTCTGTCTGCCACTGTGTTTTCTAAGTAGGTTTCACATACTAGAAAATGTGCTCAGGAAAACAAGGAAGATGCTGTTACTTATAGCCCATTTTACAGATGCGGAAGCTGAGTCTCTCCTGCAGTGACCCATCGAGGCAGAAGTGGAGAATCCACCAGACCCGGATCCACCTCTTAGCCTCCCTCACTTCTCTTCCCTGCATAGCAACCTCTGAGCAGGTAGCTCTCTGCCTTCCCTTCTTACCACACTCTTTCCATGCCCTCCCCATGCCCAGCAAGTCAGCTCATTGTCCCATTCAAGTTGCATTTTAAGACAATCCTCCAAACAGTGGCCCCTGTGAGGCATTTCTACACTTGTTTATAAGGAAATCTGATTTTAACCTGAATTCTGTAAGTGGAAAGTCCCTAAGTTTTCAGCCTGGGAAACAATATTCAAGTCCCTCGTGCCAACAGCGCCAGGCTTTGGACTGCAGTGTGGACCTTAACTCCAGGGCAAGGCTCAGCCAGCCACAGTGTCACCCAACCCTGCTCTTCTGGAAAACCCCTCACATCTAGCAAATACAGAGGGCACACAGAAGGCAGAGTAGAGATTGTCAGCTGCAGCCTTGGCCACGCCCTCTCAGAATCACTAGGAACACCAGAAAGTTGGAGAGTGGATAGTGCCTGCTCGTCCCCCCCACCACATCTGTTAGATCAGGGAGGACAGGTCAGTGTGATTCAAGACTGAAGCGTACAAAGTGCCATAGAAGGAACCAGAGTGCATCAGGCCATGTGCAATATACTATACACAGAAGGACCTGCTCCCTCTTTTATGTGAAACGTGGGAAAACAGCAGCTTGAGCTGTAGAGTGTGAGCTCCTCTTGCAGAGGACCAGAGCTTGGCTCCCAGCACTCATGCTGGGCAACTCACAGTGCTTGTAACTTCATCTCCAGAGGATCTAGCACCCTGTTCTGGCCTCCTCTGGCACCTGGACTCAAGTGCACTTCCTAGACACACACACACTTACATAGACACACACACACACCACAAACACACATACCCACACCACACACAGACATACCACACAGACACACACACAGACATACACACTACACACACACACTTAAAAATCTTTTTTAAAAAGTTTACTCAAATGTAGAGTAATTATTACTGGAAGAACAAAATAGTTAATAGTTAAGTTCAAAGAAGTCCATTTTATTAGTAGTTGTTTTATATGCAAACTTTCCATAGCTTAGGGTTAGGGAGATGGTATTTTGTACATCTTTTCAAAAGGTGTGGCGGTTCCAATCCCATTTAATTAGTTCTCCTAGGAATTGAAAAATTCCCAAACACCATTCCTGAACTCCCTCTTCCTTTCCATACTGATGTGCACACACTATGGGCACACCTTCCCGAAGTGTCTCTCTGCTCAGATCTGACCCACGGTGACTTGCTCCTTGTGCACCTAGGTGTGTCTATTTTCCAACTTAGTGAGCTGACTTGTGTTTTCTGAGTGGTACCATCCACATTAGAACCTCAGGATCTCGAGCTCTTTAGTGTTCTGTATACATTTTTGCATACACATGTAAAATTCTAAGCAAAAACACTATAGAAATGTGTCCTAGTTTGCTTTCTATTGGTGTATCTTATTTGCTTTCTATTGACCAAATCACCTTGTGGGAGAAAAGAAATCACTTGGCTTACACACTCCCATCTCACAGTCGCCATGTAGGGGGACATCAGGGCAGGAGCTCACAGCAGGGACCTAGAGGGAGGAGCTGAAGCAGACATCACAAAGGAACACTTATCAGTGGTATGATCCCCATGACTTGCTCAGTTTCCGGGGCAACCTCTCCCGGAACAGTAGCACTCACAATAGATTGGGTCCTCCACCATCAACTATTAATCAAGAAGTGCTCCCAAAGACTTGCCCGCAGGCCATTCTGATGGAGACATTTTCACAATTAAGGTTCTCTCTTCTCAGTTTCCATAAAGTTGTCAAACAATAACAACAGCAAAAACAAAAACAAAAAACAAACCTAATAACAACAACCAGCACAATTGGCACCTTGTCAACTTGACACACAAACACATCACTATTAAACCATAATATTCCTTTTATTGTTTATCTCCAATATCTCATGATAATGTCATAGTATAAAACACAGTAAAACTTTAAAGGTCCCAAATACTTCAAAAGCTCTAGTTTCTTTTTAAAAAATCAAAGTCTCTTAACTATGGGCTCTTGTAAATAAATAAATAAATAAATAAATAAATAAATAAATAAACAAGTTAATTTTTTTACTCCAAAGGGAAGAACCAAGGCATAAAAACAAGCACATTTAAAGACCATTGGTATAGCTACAAATCTTGTATCTCACTGTCTGACATCTGGAACCCACTTACGATCTTCTGGGCTTCAAAGGGCTATGCAGCTTCACCACAGCTTCACTGGCTCTGCCATCTGCAGCCCACACAACTTGTCTGAAATGCTCAGACTGGCTCCTCTCTACACCTTCTGCCATCCTTGATGGCTGCCTGGTAACCTCGGCATCTCCAATATCCTGGGGTCTCCACTGAACCTGAGGCTAAGCCTTCACCAATGGCCTCTCACAGTGCCAATCCTCAGCTGCTATCTATGACACCTTCAATGTTGTACCTCTCATGTTGCCAAAAGCAGTCTCATGAAAGAGACTTTTGCAACCAATGTTGACTGCTATCTCAAGATGCAGCCTTGGCCCCCTCGGGACCACAGCTCTTCTGTGCTGACCCAGAGGAAATACTTCTCAGAAGATTCTACCTTATGACTCTGGTCTCTCACATCTTCAGCCTCAGAATGAAGCAAAAGTTTAAATTCAACATACTCTTAATCCAAACTGTTATATACATGGCCCTGATAAAGTCATGCTTCATTCTTAAACTTCACAAGCCTGGTATCCACTATCTGAGTAGGAAGTATTATCTTTCATGTACCTATAACACCTCATTAAGCTCTGTGTACTCAATGACTTTCCCCCAAAGCTCCAACATGTTCCACTTTCCTCTCACAAAACATCCCAAGACACAAAAGCCTCACAGCACAACTCGACTCCTAATACCAATTTCTGCCTTAATTTGCTTCGCTGTTGCTGTGATGAAACACTGACCAAAACAACTTAGTGGGAAAAGAGTCTTTATTTTTATCTTACAACTTTAAGATCATCATTGATGTAAGTTAGGGCAGGAGCTCACAACAGGAACCTGAGGGAGGGAACTAAAGCAGAGGCCATGGAAGAATGCTGCTCAGTGCCTTTATACCCATGGCTGGCTCAGTTTGATTTCTTCTACTCAGGACCACCTGTCCAGGACCACCCACAGAGTACTGGGTTCTCTCAAGCCAATCATTAATCAAGAAAATTGCCCCACAGACCTGCCTATATGGTCAGTCTTCAGGAGTCACTCCTCAACTAAAGAATTACCTTTTTCCCAGGTGACTCTAGTTTGTAGCCAGTTATCAAAAACTAATTGGCACAGAACATTTTCAAAGTTCCATCAACTCTGTCACAATCTATGGATCAGTTGGGGACATTGGTGTCATACATACTGGCTTCCTGTTCATGGTTATGGACTTACCTCTAATTTCAGTTTCTTTTAATTCTCTGACTCTTGCTTTTTGTTATTTCCCTTTTTGAGACAGGGTGCCCTGTGGTCTAAACAGGCCTCAAGCTCACGGTATAACTGAGGATGACCTTGAGTTTGTGATCCTCCTGCTTGTCAAATGCTGGGGTTACAACCATGTGCCACCTTGCTCATCTTTTTCTGTTGTTGTTACTGTTGCTGTCTGCCTTGTGCATCATAAATTACATTGTCCCCGAGTTTCTTAAACATATTATCGTGGTTGTTGCTGCAAACAACATGCCTTTTAAGTTTATTTTTCATGTTATTCATTGCTGATATGTAGAGAGGCATTCACTGTTCGGTATCTATATAATCATCCACCTAGCAAAATTCCATGGCATCATGAAATAATTTACCTGTACTTTCCACTGGGCTTTGGTATAAACAATTGTGTCGAGTGTGAGTAATGACAGTCACACGTCTGCCAGCAAATCCTTATGATTTTATTTCGTCTTAAAGCCCTTCGGGGCTAGCCAAGGCCTCTAATGTTGAATGTCTGAGTGACAGTGGATGTTCTCACCTCTTCCTTTCTAGCAAAGGAACTGATGCTGTTCTAATTGCTGTTCCAATGTTCTATTGCTAAGAATGATGATTGCTTGGCTGTAGAGACAACTCACATTTCCTGTTCTTTCAGAGGACCTAGATTTTGTTCTTAGCACCTATGCCAGGCAGCTCATAACCACATGTTCCAGCTCCAGAGGAGCTGACACCACGATCTTCTGTCCTCTACACATGTATACATGTACACATGTGGTGCACATAAACTCACACAGGTACACACGCCACTTTCGCATGCCTCTTCCAGGGTCACGTGACATCATCTTAAGGCCGTGCCTAAGGAGCTGAGCAGATGGCTCAGAGGGTGAAAGTGTTTGCTGCATAATCACAAGCATCTGAGTTCAAGTCTCTAGTACCCAATGGCTGCTCACATCTGTAACCAACAAGCCTTGCAGAGGAAAAATGGGAATGGCATTAGGACTTGGCATTTGACCACCAGCACAGCTCCAGCTCCAGCTCCAGAGAGAGAGAGAGAGAGAGAGAGAGAGAGAGAGAGAGAGAGAGAGAGAGAGAGAGAGAGATCTATTTAGGGATGGGCATTTGGTTACTTTTGATCTTCTGCATCTTTATGAGTTGTGAATCTCCATGTTAATCGCCATCTACTGCAAAAAGAAGCTTCTCTGGTGAAGGCTGACCATGCACTGATCTACAGGTATACGGATGAGTATAAGGAGTTCATTTATCAGAGTAATAGTAGTCATGTCTCCTTTAGGGCCAATGATCTGTCCAGCCACAGGATCTTGGTCCCAGTCATGGCGCCAGATACGGGTTTCAACTTCCAGAGTGGCCTGAAAGCCGATCCAAAAGTGGCTGGCTATCCCCTCCCCCCCATAACATCCTTGCCACTACTGCATTAGTGAGTGTGTGGGTGTCCCTTTCCAGGCCAGCCATTGTTTCAGCTCACAGACTTCACAGATGGGTAATGCTGGTGACTCCTTTTCTCCGTCAGTGGTGTACATAGCACTCGCTAACACTGTGAACACTAGCCAGCAGGGATGAAGCTCGCAGGTGACTACAAGCCGGTTTCTTTGTGTTCAATGACTCAAGTGTGTTCTGTCTTCTGTGATAGGGTCCTACTGTCGAGTTCTGGAGCACTAAGAGCACTGATGATAACCTGTAATGTTAGGGGATGGTCTACGGGACCTCATTTGCAACAACTCCAAAGGAGTGAACCCATTTCTGGATATATGTCTCTCAACTGATGAATAGATGATAAAAAAAATGTGATATGTTTACACGATGGTCTGTTATTCAGATGATAAGAAATGTGTAATTCAAAGTAAATGTATGGAGCTGAGAACAATCATCCTGACTAAGGTGACCCAGAAATACAAATGTCACACATTTGCTCTCATTTAAGGATGTTAGACTTGAGTCTTCAGATATATGTGTTCCATTTGGAATATCCATGGAGGTCAGAAAATAGTAAAGGGGAGATTTCAAGAGGGAGGTTTATACATATGCACACATAAAGAGTTTAATGGCATTACCTCCTAATGGGACAACAATGCCCCTTACTAGACACCACAGGATAACAAAGTAAAGAGGGCCCGTTTTCAATGAGAACATTTCCCAAGATGCCCTGGTCATCATTTGGTTCAAGTCAGCAACTAACAAATACAAATATCAGGGCACTGTCACCTCAGTGCTGTTGTCATCTCCCCCTCGGCTCTTATCTGTCCCCAGCAGCCATTTCCCCCCCTGTCACCCAGAACAACCAACAGATTAGTCACAGTCAACCTGGCCTTCCACATCAGCTCTGTTCCCTCACTCACTCACGCTTATCACCGTTTTCTTCAAGGATGAAGTTTGCGGTCACCTTCTCGTTAGTCACGAGATGTTCTCCATAGCCGAGAGGGCACATTTGTCTATAAACATCTTTACACGTAGAATCTGGATCACACAGTCAATTCCGGTTTGTCGGCAACCCCCACCCCCAAACCCTGCCATTGTGTGAATGACCTTGAGGGACTTGTGGAATTTAAGGCTTTGTCTTTATACTAAAAAAAAAATTTTTTTTTTTAATTTTTAAAAAGCACACTCACTCTTCCTCCAAAATCCCCTGCACAGAGGCTATACGGCACATGCACCCTAGGGAGAAATTAAAGCTGAGCCATACTTTTCCCATGAAATCAGGAAGAGGCTAGTACAGCAGTTCCCAGGCACGATTAACACCCTTGGATTGTCCCTCCCAGTCCAGAATGCCACCACTGAGTGTGCCACTGGTCTGAAGGGATCGTTACTGAGTCACAATACGACTCTGGAGCTGGAGAGATGGAGTCTTCCAGAGAAGACTCGATGCTAAAGCACGATTAGCTAAGCTTAATGCCCCAAACTCCACAGAAGCCAAGCATGGTGGGTCATGCGTGCAGCCTCGGCCATGGCAAGACGGGAGGGGGAGACCGATGGCGCTCTGGAAGCTGGCTGGCAGCTAGCCTGGCCCTACTGAGGAAGTCCTAGGCCAAATGAGAGATCCTGTCTCAAACCAGAAGGGTGAGGTGCCTGCAGACTGCCACTCAAGGTTGTCCCAGATTCCACAGTGCATCTGTACACACACACACACACACACACACACACACACACACACACGCACACGCACACGCACACGCACATGAGTTTCGATTGAACAATAGCAGTTGTTTAAAGATGGCAGGTGCCAGCTTTTCTCAGTTGTTCCTGAATGTCACATGATTGTGACAGTAGCACGTGGACATCAAGGATGGTCAGCAAGAAACCAGGAGTAACCAGTTGTAAGTCTCATCTGCTTATTATGCAGAGCAGTTTCCTCGAAGCAAAGACTAACTGGTGACACACTTGTCACCAGATCACTTAGTGAGTCCATGGGTGCCCTTGTCAACATCTCCATCATCAGCCAACCCTTTCTCACTTCCAATTTGGACATTTTACCTTAGCTAAACAAAAAGCCCCAAGGGAACCCATCAACTCAGGAGAAAAGAGCAGAGGCCACTGTGGCTGCTAAATGCAACTGTTTAGAGTTGAGGATTGCACCAGGAGAGATGTGCTTACTAAGTGCAGCTGGTGCTGCCCTGTTGTGTATGGACGTGGTGGCGGCCATCCATTCCAACAAGTGAAACATACCAGCTTTGAGCCACTGCCTCAAAAAAGAATAATAGCCTTTCTTCCCACAGCAAAGGCTAACAGCTCCTCAGTGAGGGGTGGGCCCGAGAAATCATCTGCCCCATCTACACTGGGACCTCGGCCGGCTTGATCTTATATAGACAGCCACAGCTGCTGTGAGGGCCCCGTCTCTTTGACTCCATCTCTCCAAGTCTCCACGTGACTCTTAACCCAATCAAATCTAGCACCGAGACCATGGATTTCTCACTTCAACTCTTCTACATTTTAACTCTAAAAGCACAGCAGGATTCACACCCTCACGCTCCTCCTACAGTGGAAGTCGCTATCAGAGCCCTCGTCATCCTGATACTTTCTTTTAATTGCTTACGCCTGGGTTGAGCCTGCTTAACCCATCTGCTGAGGGCCTTGCTGGCTACATCTGGCATCTGGACCCACCTCAAAGGCAATTCTATGGCCTACTTACCCTTACCCCTCCAGATATGGATTATTCTTTTTTCTTTGAATTTCTCATGATTTTTGCCAAGCTCTGAGCATTTTAAATAAATTATAGCAACTGTAGGTACCGGCGTTCCTTCTTCCCCTCAAAGCCTAGTGTTATTATTGTGTGTTTGGTCATTTTTAGTATTTGGGAGATGAACTTACTTCTTTCGAGGACATTTTCCCTACTATGTGCGGTTTCTAACATCCCTGCCAACATTTTTCCTCCTTGGTCTTTTTAGCCTCCTTCCTGGGAGTTGATTCAGTTTGTGGAAGCTGCTGATTAGTGAGCACTTGTGTTTAGGTCGCTCTGTCAGTTAGACATTTACCCCTAGGCTTGGGCCGGGCATGTGGGTAGGAGACTTTTGGAATGTTTGTAAGTTTGTCTGTGTTTAGATGGGAGTTCGGTCCTCCAAACTGTCCTGAGGGCAGGTAGCCTCAAGTGTGCACTGTGGAGCATGTTTCCAGCCCAGGAAGCCAGTGCAGATTTCACTCTAAGCCCGCCTTCCTACCAATGTCCTTCAAGTCAGAGCAGCTCATTGTTCAGTTATTGGTCAGTCAGGATTACACATGCGCTCCGCTGGTCAGTCATGCCTGTGAGTTCTGCTGAGGGGATTATGTGTGGCTTACAGAGTTATTTCAAGTCAGAAATATTTTTTGTTCTCCTAAGTGGATGCTGCCCACACAGGCAACCTTCCCCAGCCTTCATAGATGGCCCCAAGTTTAGAAAGCTGATCTTGGCTGTGTCTCCTTGGACTTAACACCATGCCACTGGCCTTACATTTCTTGGAGCTGACAATCCCTTCTGCGTTGCCAGTCCATGCAACTTCTGCTATTTGAAATCGTGTGTGTGTGTGTGTGTGTGTGTGTGTGTGTGTGTGTGTGTGTGTGTGTGTGTATCAGCCTGTACGTATAGAGGTCATAGGACAATTCTGGGTGTCATCACCTTCTACATAGCTAGAGACTGGGCCTCTAGAAGCACCTCAGTGCGTGCCAGGGCACCTGGCCCAGGAATTTCCATCTATCTCTGGCCTCCACCTCCCATCTTGCCTTAGGAGTGCCGAGATTATGGACCCTGTGGCTGCTCCATTGGGCTTTATGTGGTTCTGGAGATTGGGATCCATTTGCATGAACAGTGCTCTTCCCACTGGCCTCTCTCTCCATCCCAGCGGTCATTATTTTTGGTAACTTTTCCAGCTTTCTTTTCAGGAAATATCAGTTGATGTGACTCACCATCCTTAAATCTCATCTTCCTCCATGGCTGGAGCCTAAGCATCAGAGCTGGGAGATGTGGGCGAAGTCAGCCCGCCTCTCCTGGAGTCTCTTCTGTAGGTGAGCCCCAGAAGAGGACTGTCTCTTAATCTCAGGCTTTCCCTATTGTCATGGAAAGCTTGCTCTTCACTGAAGCTGTACCCCACAGCCCTGGCCTGCTGCCTCTGTGGCAGAGCCCCTGCCGTTTATGTGGGAGCAGCATGAAGTGAGTGTTAGAGGTTGAATCAATATGTTTGAGTTTAAAGTGTCATGTTGAAGTTCCCACTTATAGGGTGGAGCATGAAGGTTGTGGGAAACTAGCTCTTTATAGGGGTGATCAAGTTAAAAATGGGGCCCTTGCTAAGGGGCCCTAATTCAATCTGACAGGTGTCCCGATACACAGAGGTGGTTGGACACTGAGATGGGTGCACGCAGAGAGAAGGCACACAAGAGGGAGTTCATGGGAAGACAGTGAGGAATGCCACTGATGATACTGGGGAGAGGTGAGGACTATTTCCCTCAGGTTAATGGGGAGACGGTTCTGTGGGCTTCTTAGTTTTGGACTTGGGCCAACCAGAACCACAGGGCAGTGCCTTTCTGTCTTTTAAGTCTCCGTTTTGTGGTACTTTGTCACGGCACCTCTGGGACTCAGGCCATTCACCACAGTGGCCTGGAATTGCATCTCCACAGGCCAGCCCAGGGCTGGGAAGGTCAAGGAGCTCAGGCAGTCTACTCCTACCCTATGGGGGAGATCAGAAGCCACAGGGAGAAGGAACTGTATCTTTTTGGCCACACCCACCCCAAGCAGAGTAGCTAGGATGGAATTTGCATCCTTGAGTCTGGGTCAGGACAGCAATGGCTGTTAATACCACAGACCCAATAGTTCTCAAACTGCTGACTGGCAGTGACTCTTCTCTCCATGTTGTGTGCATCTAGAGACTTTGAGTGGCTACTTGAATGTCCTGTTAAATGTGTGTTCACAGGGAAAGAGTTCACTGTTACTCCGTAACATCATCTGGAAAGATAAGAGGCTTTAGTCAATGGCAATTTACTCCCTGATCCTCTCTCCACAGAACTCCATTTCCCAAGTCTGTTCCTCAGGGACAGAACGGTTTATTTCATTCAGAGGTAAGCGTCAACATTTAGTAGAATCCCAGCCCAGGGGGCACACCCAGGAGGTTTGCTCTCATCCCAGCCTCCCTGATGGTCCTCGTGTTCTTAGAGAGTCAAAACCTTTTGCTGAGCATCTCATCCTTGCCACAGCGACCCCAGTGACTCAGGGCACAGTGTTGTAGACACTGTAGTTATCCTTCTGGGTGACGTGTAGCTTCCAGGTGAAGAGATGCTTCTGGGAGGGGAGGCCTTGGGCCTGTCTCACCATGAGTCCCACATCCTCGTCTGACAGCAGTCGAACCAGATCCCCATCAGCATCCTGGTAATTGAGGGCGATATCCTCTCTCTGGAACTCACGCCTGGGGGAACACACTGGGGTTAGTCCTTAGCTCCTGGAGAGCCCAGGGCCTTTGGATTTGAGGGGTACAGACCCTCATCATCCAAGCAGACTTAGGCCCATTCTTCACATGAGGGAACTGAGACCTCGAAGGAAGAGGGGACTTTGTAATCCTCTAATGGCCCAGCCTGAAGTGGAAGGCTTAGGAGTTTCCTAAGGGAAGGCATGGCAGCCCTGGGAGGCCTGTGGGAACCAGCTGACACCTTCTGGAGGAAGTCCAGGTTTCCACATGGATGGTGGGAACAAGTTCTGAGGGGAGTTCCCATGCACCGTTTGACCCAACAGGCCCAGTCTAATTGTCTTGCACACACTTCCATCCCATAATCCCACTTCTTGAAAGTTATCCCCAGAAAATGAGACAATATGTGAATAAAGGGTGACAATATGGTTGATAGTGGTTACCAAAGAGAGAGGTGGGCTAAGCCATTGAGAGGTCTTGAGTACGGTGGGCACGGCTAGAGGGGCATTTTGTGTGTGTGTGTGTGTGTGTGTGTGTGTGTGTGTGTGTGTGTTTATCTGTTTCTGCTTGTTTTGTGTGTATATTTCTGTTATAGGAATTTATGTATATTTGTGTTTACTTCTGTTTGTGAGTGCATGTTCTGTGTCTGTGTTTGTGTTGTATATAGTGTGTGTTTGTATGTTACATTTTGTATGTTTGTATATGTGTATGTACTCTGTGTTTGGGCTTGTTTGTTATATGTCGTGGGTCTGTATTGTTTCATGCGACTGTGTGTGAGTGTGCTTATGTGTGTGTGCATGTTTATTCGTGTGTGCACACACTGAGGGAATCTGAGCACATCCTAGAATGTGGCTACAGACGTCATAGTCTCATACAAGCTGCACTGTCTTTATCATGAGAGATGGGGCAATGCTGCACGGCTCTGTGAAGTAACTGTTCAGCCACAGCCTGGATCTCAGTGCTCTCAGCTAGAGAGACGTGTTCTAACAGTGGGTCTACAGCCACACACTGTGGCCTCAGCCGAGCCCTTGGCCCTCTGCAGCCTGCTCGGCTCCTCTCTCAGGCAATGTGGGCTGTGAGGACTGGAGCTGTCACAGGTGGGAGCCTCCTCATCTGCCCCAGTCTCCTCTCCAGGCTCCCTTCCTGCTCTCCTACCCACCCTCTCACCTCATGAGTGCTAGCAGGTCCACCCTCTCACCTCATGAGTGCTAGCAGGTCTTTGAACAGAGGGGTGCTGTTGAGGTCTTCCTCCACTGCAATGTCCCTAAGGGCGACAGTAGGAGAGAGGAAGCATCAGGGTGGAGGAGGTGGGACATGCTTGGGGGGTCAGAATTCAGTTCTTGCTGCAGCACTGTGGTTTATCTAGAAGGCAGTGGGAGCCACAGTAGCTGCTGGGGAGGGGAGGGAGAGACAACATGGAAGTGTTGACTGGGAGATTGTGGCATGACAGGGGTGGCAAGGAGTGAGGGGGAAGAGGGCCCTGTTCTCCCAGCAGGCCACCAACTTGATGGTTTTGACTGTGTCTTCATAGTAGTAGCAGCGCAGCCAGTTGGTGGTGTCGTCTTCCTCGGGGAAGTCCTTCAGGATCTTAACGAAGGACCCCGGGAAGATGCCTGTGGCTCCATGGGCTGTGCCCTGTAAGGAAAAGAAGAAATCAGGGCAGGGGCCAGATATTGGGGTTACGGAGAGACCTGAAAGTGCTTCGTGCTCCCTCTTGTCCTCTGGGCGTCACTCAGAGGCTTGGACCTCTCCTCTAAGCACAGGTCCAGGACACCGATCCTGTTTCTTTGTGTTGCTCTTTGTGATCGCTTAAAACTTTCATGACCACAAGTCAGAAGATGCATTCTTTTCTGTGAGCATGTGTGTGCACATGTGCATATGTAATATGTATGTATATGCGTTCATGTATCTACATGTGTGTACATGTCCTGTGTGTGTGTGTATCTATGTGAGTGTGTGCATCTGTGCATGAATGCCCATGCATGTGTGTACATATGCATGTGTATTGTGCTTGTTTGTGTGTGTGCATGCATATTCATGTGTGTATACATGTGCACATGTATGTGTACATGTATAGGCCAGAGGACAACTTCAGGCATCATCCTTCAGGATCTAGCTACATTTTTTTTCTTTTTGAAACAACGTCTCTCATTGACCTGGGGCTTGTCCCTACGGGTTAGTTTTTGTCAACTTGACACAGCGAGGGTCATCTGGGAAGAGGGAACCTCAGCTGAGAAAATGCCTCCATCAGATTGGCCTGTGGGCAAGCCTGTAGGGCACTTTCTTGGTTAATGCTTCATATGGGAGGGCCCAGCCCACTGTGTGAGGTGCCACTCCTGGGCCGGTGGTCCTGAGTTGTATAAGAAAGCAGGCTGAGCAAGGCACGGGGAGCCAGCCAGTCAGCAGCACTCTCCCATGGCCTTTGCCTCGGTTTCTGCCTCCATGTTCTTTCCTGTCCCGACTTCCCTCAGGGGCAGACTATGATCTGAAATGTGTAACCAAATAAACCCTTTTCTTCCCAAGATGCCTTTGGATATGGTGTTTATCACAGCAATGGAGAGCAAACCAGAACATGGCCCATGTGTGGTTGCTTGACTGGCCAGCAGCCCCATAGAGCCACCTGTCTCTGCCTCCCGGGGCTAGATAGTGAACATAAGCCACCATCACAAGCTTTTTAATGTGGCTCCTGGGATTGAAATCAGGTCCTGTTTGCTGCCTGAATCATCTCTGCAGCCCCGGGAATCACATCCTCTTTATGCCTCCACACGGACGTATAAACCAAGGCTCCTCTTCCTGCCCTACCCAGGCCCTTCCTGCAGCCTGAGTGCTGATGGTGACGATCTGTCTGGGATGTCGTCACTGTCACACCGTTAAGACTTTCCAGAAAAACACAACAGTGGTCAACAGTTCCTCTTACTGCGGGATGGTCACAACAGCCACTTGAGTGGACAAGGCCGCTGCCTGGCTTCTGAGGCTCAGCGCAAAAAGAGGCACTAGCTCAAGCAGCCTTGTCCCTACACCTGACACACTCACTGTTTCCAGCCTTAGGACACCAAGCACCTGCCCTTGGCCCATCCCAGAGCCTCCTTCAGACATCCCAAGGGCCAGAGAACGTCTAATAGTGACAATATTATGATCGAGTCAGCCAGGCCCAGATCAGGGACCTGGCACACAGCCACCCCTGTCAGTGTAGGGCAAGGTGGCAGTCTGGGGTCCAGCTTCAAGGTCTCATTCAAGCCTTCCCAGTCCCCTAACATGCACCGGGAACAAGGCACCCGGACTATCTGAGGACAAGGCCTAGACAACATCCGCCTCTCTCTCTCATCCCTGCCAGGAACTGATGAAGAAACAGTGTTTTCGTCACTTGCAGGAAAGGAAATCATGGGGTTGAGCAACCTCCTGAAGTACAAGAGGCCAGATAAAAACAGCAAGTGCTCCAGACGTGCTAGTCAAGCGCTCTGGTCCGTTGTTTAACACCATGGAGGGTGGGACCCAGAGCTTTGCACAGTAGGCAAGCTCTTCTCCACTGAGCTGCCTCAGGCATGAATGCACACTCTTCCCCCTCCCACCCAACCCTGCCCCCCTAACCCCCACCCCCCCAACCCCCCACCCCCGCCTCTGGGTTTTTGTTGTTGTTTTGTGTTTGTTTGTTTGTTTTGGTTTTTCAAGACAGGGTTTCTCTGTGTAGCCTCGGCTGTCCTGGACTCACTTTGTAGACCAGACTGGCCTTGAACTCACAGTGATCCGCCTGCGTCTGCCTCCCGAGTGCTGGGATTAAAGGTGTGCACCCGGGAATGGACACCCACACTTAATTACAATATTCTTGCTACTGGCCAGGGAAGTAACATTATCACATATGAGGCCCACATCTCTCAGACTGGCTGTGACCAGATGCACTGCCAACACCCAGTGGGAAGACCAGGCTACTGCTGAGCACCCTGCACCTTACAGAGTAGCCCTCCCTCTCCCAGGTACTATCAGTCCTCCAAAACCTACAGTGTCAGTTCTTCGAACCTCTGTTAGTGGTCAAGAAACTAAACAGAATGTGAAATGGCTGCCCATGCTGACAGCCGGAGTTCCACCTCCAGAACCAGCCTGGCAGAAGGGCAGAACCGACTCCTGCAAGCTGTCCTCTGACTGTCACATGCGCTGTGACACAAGTGTCCTGCTTCACCCGGCTCCACCATGCCTGTGACTCACAGGTCACCCAAAACCTGCCGGGAACCCCAGGATTACAGCAGAGGGCTTGTACTCTCGGGCTTCCCTAGCTCTTTCGTGGTGTCTGCCTGTGAAACACCCACACTACCCTCCTTCTTCTGCCCTCGCCTCCACCTTTGCCTCTTCCCTCGCTTCCCCATCCTCACTTCCACCCTTGACCCCGTCCTCCCCTCTCCTCACTTCGATCCTCAGCATCATCCTAACCCCCATCCTCATCACATCCTTGCTCCCACCTTCTCTCTAACCTCACCTCCCACTCCCATCAACAACTTCCCCCTCCAACTTCCCCTCTAATTTACATCCACCACTTTCTCTCCGACTTTATCCACGCCGGCACCTCCGCCCTCTCTGTGTACTCTCTGACATCACCCTCCATCTCATCTCTGGCCTCACTGAGCCTTGCTGTCTCTGCTCATCTCCATTCTCACCTCCAGCCAGTCCTTGTTGATCCTACTGAGAAGGAAGATCACATCCCCAGCTTTGAAACTCAGCTCCAGCTTGCTGTTCCCAGCGAAGTCGAACAGGGCCTGAGGAAGACACCATGCTGAGAGGGAGAGAAAAGACTCCTGATACAGGCCGCTCTGTTTGTGGGGGTTCAGGTTAGAACCTTACTCTCCCCTCCCCTCCCCCCCCCCCAACTGCGGAATGGATGGTCCTTTCAGAGCTGGTAGGGTGCACATACGGGAATGTGTGAGTGTCCAGACTCTGTGCTGGGCTTGTCTTGCTTCCCCACCCACCTGGGCCTCACTGTGAGGGGGGCTAGAGTCCTCCTATACCCCCCCCCCACTGCTCTCTACCTGGACACTACTCACTCTGGTTTTTTAAATGCCATTTGTGTGCTTCTGGGGGACAGGACCTTGTCTGAGGTTTTGGTCACAAGACCAGGCTTGCCCCAAAACAAAAACAAAACAAAACAAAACAAAAAAAATGAAAAAACAAAAAAACAGCAAGCTCTCTGGGTGAGCTGATGAATAATCACTTACTCTCCTGCTCCTAGGTGATGTGGATCAGGATGGGGGATAAGGCGATAGGGGTGGGATTGGGGGAGTGGTAGTGGTGTAGGGAGGTGGCCAGCATCATAGCTGAGTCTGTAGCCCCTCCTTCCTGACATGAACCCAGCACCATCCAAGATGCACAGTGGCACACAGCAGGTGTGCTACACAGCTGAGGTGGGTGAGGTCTAGCCTGTGGTACCTCTGCTCTTGGAGCTTCCATGCGGTCCATACTGGCGCCTTGTGGAGACACACCCTTGCTATGGAAAGAAAAAAGGGGCTGTCAGCCTTGAGGATCCCTCAGGACTCAGATCCTGGCTTCTGTGCGGCCACTGTTGCTCCCGCAGCCAGCCCCTCACCCTGTAACTCCCACCACTGCCCCAGGGCAGGTTGCTCTCCCACTGAAGACCCAGAGGAGGCAGAGCTTGCAGAAGGAGTGGAGAGACCACAGCTCAGCGCCTTTAACTCTTCACCTGCCCTCAGCTTGGCCCTCAGAGCCAAACTCTCCCAAACACGGTGTTACTATTCTATTTCAGTCCAGGAAATTGAGGCTGTGAGAGGTGCCTGCATAGCTGCAATTCAGACCATGCCTTCCTCGTTGCAATGGGAAGTGGCTGGGAAGAAAGGGAATTTGGGGGAGGTAAGGGCTTAGGATCGCTACCTGCTTTTCCTTGGCTTAAAGAAGTGGCTCACTCTAAGATATCAGTGTCACTTCACTACTTGTGCTGCCTCAAGGTTCTTTTTTTTTTTTTTTTTTTTTTTTTTTTTTTTTCTTTTCTGTGAAGGACTGCTTGAGAAGGGAGCACTGGACTCTTTAGAATGAGGAGCAGCAGCGACCCCTGGGTGTCAGAGATCAGACTCCGACTTAGTCTCAGAAGAGGTGCAGTGATAGTCACCTACATTTTGCGCGTGCGTGGTCGGAGCCTCCGGAGTGCCTGGGGCACCTGCTCTGCGTCATATGCAGACTGATAGAAGAAGATCCTGACGTCGGGGTCCATCAGCACGAAGACTGGCAGGCTCAGGAGGTTCTGTATGGAGAGGGCAGGACAGGGTGAGCAGCCAGCAGAAAGGTCTAGACAGTCCCGTTGCCACACCAGCCCTGTCTATTCATCTCTGCTAATGCAGTCTCAGGTGGTAATAAAAACAAGTTATTAGCCTTCAGCTGCCAAAATAGACAATTCCTAAGCTTTGATCCTGGCCTAGGGGGAGCAGGGTGGGGGATGCAGGGTGGGGGTGGGGGTCTCCAGAGAGCAATGAAGAGGGCTAATTACACTAGGAACTTATCCTATAACCCGGAAGCTAGGTTCAGAAGAGGAAGAGGATCTGCCCAAAGCCATTCTGCTCAGTAAGTAACGGCTAGGCCTCAAACTCGCTCTGTAACCAAGAATGACCTTTAACTGTTGATCATCCCGCCTCTCCCTCCTAAGTGTTGGTATTATAGGTGTGGGCACACCACGCCCACTTTATTTGGTACAGGGGATCAAACCCAGGACTTCTTGAATGCTAGGCAAACATTCTATCAACAGAGTCATAAAGAGGTACCATGCCTGGCTGTGGGGGTGGGGAGCAGATCTAGGAGATGACTGGGATGGGGGGGGTGGGAGGTGCTTGTAGGTTGATGTCCTCCACCCCATGCACACGCATTGAGACTGAGCTATGAGTATATGGAGCAGGGGAGGCTGACGTGACTACCTATCTAGGCCCACAAGCCTTGGGTGCCCTGCAGAGCTGAGGCCAGTTTAGGGGAGCTGCAGTTCTGGAGGCATCCAGAGTTCCATGGGAAATTTCTAAGCATCACAATTTAGAAGCAGTTCCCCACCGCACCCCCTCATTTTCTCAATAGAGCCCGGGTTCACTCAGTGAAAGCGGTGGGCTGGAGGAAAGGAGGGGTTGTCCGGTTTACAATCGAGCAAGCTGAGGCTCCGTGAGAGAGGATTGCTTGCTCATTCCAAGGCACCCATCCAAGCAACAGTCTCCCCAGCTGTAAAAAGCACCTCTGGAGCCTAGGAAGGCTTTCCATCAAACTGTGGCTTGGATGCTCCCATTGATGGAGTGCCCACTACCTTGCAAGGAGCACCAGCCCTTTCCTGCATAGCTGTCATGGGAGAGCATCCTTTGCTGGCCACCCTGGCCTCTGCCTCAAACACCAATCCGTCTGCATCCTCCTGTCATTTAAAGCTGACAGTGTGCAGAGGGGGAACACACAGAGCACCCCAGCAAGGATAGTGAGTGTAGTGCGAACCCATCTGTTCTGGGTTTGAGCTCAATCGGGACCCTTCTCTGGTTTGTGGGGGCGATGTAATCTGCTGTTATGCCCCCGCTGTGCAGGCATGAGACACCCTGTGTGGTTTTGTGGTTCACCAGCCACTGGGGCACAGATATTCTCCTGGGCTTGGAACAGTCAGGGATTTGTCAAGTGTGACTTCTTGTGACCAAGCTCCTGGATTCCTGAGAACATACCCTGTTTCTCCAGCTAGGCCTTCCAGATTGAAGATGGAGCTATGGGAACCTCAAAGAGAGCTCTGTTCTCAATTCATGCCCCAAGGCACTACCCTGCCCACTCAAGTATCATGAAACATGGCAACAGGTACCTTCATGTAGGCATTGAGGGCCGGGATCCGTGTCTCAGCAATCTCCTGTTTCACGCCCATGTAGATTTTGGCTGAGGAGAGAAAAATTGCCCAGAGCCTGGACCACATGGTACCTGCCCTTCAACTGCCCCACCGGTCAGATAACTGTCCAGTAACCCTCTCCACAGCTCAAAGCTCTTCTTGCCTTCTGTCATGGTGCCACAGTGTCACCAAGATACTTCCCAATTGCATCTTCCAATCAGACCATCATTAGAAGATAGGAGTTTGTTATGCCATGCCTGATCCTACACACAAAAGTGTGTACACATATATACACTTTCACTTTTATGCATACACACACATATACACTCAGCACAATGCAGGCACTCTATACACTCATGCAAAGCTCATACATACACAGACACATGCATATACATTCACATGCATGCATACATAGAGAGAAACATGCATCAACACAAATGCATCCACATTAACTTATATATACCTATTTATATATGTGCACACCCATACCACAGATACAGCTGCATTCTGGAACATGAGCATACATACATTCATATATACACACATATACAGTACACCTGCATGTACATATATGCAAATTCACATATAAGGACTATGAGCACATGTACACACACTCATGCAAATATATACACACAACATATGCACACAGATGAAACCTGGTTTTACACACAAATATATGCACACACACACATGAAACCTTCCTTAGAGGTTGCATATGCATGCACACATAGTCACAAGGCTTAGCTCTGAGCATAGGATCTCTGCCTGCCCTGATCACACTGATCTTCCTATCCTTAGGCTTGGATAACATTCAGGTCACCGCAGGGGCTTTCGAGCATCCCACTAGGTAGGGCTCCCCAGAACAATTATATTGTCATCTTGGTGGTGGGAGGTGCTTCCTAAGGTCCCTCTCATCAGGCTGCCATAGTTAGAAACCAAGGACCTCAAGCCCTACTCGCACATACTGGCACTGCAGAGGATTAAGAACCCATTGAGCAGATGAACAGCCATGTCCCTAATGCAAGGAGAGTGTCCTGGGGAAGAAGAAACAGGTGACGTCCAGTCAAGTGACAAATGCCCTCCAGGAGCCTTTAGTCAGGCACTTAGGGGATCTGCCACTCAGGGAGACACACCAAAAGGCAACCCTATCCAACCCCTGTGAAACAAGATAGGCAGGGTGAGCGCCTGTGATGCCAGGAGGGTGACGTATAAACGCTAGAGCTACCCGGGAGCCATGAACAAAAAAGTGACAAAGTTACAGACACCAGCTGGCTTGCCTGAGCATCCGTTCAGAATGAGAAAACAAGACAGGTGAGGATAGCACAGGGAGAGAGCTTGGCTTTGGCAGCAAGAAGGGTGGACCAGAATCAGGAAGGCGGGACAGGTCCTGGTGGTAGAGGAGGCCTCATGGAGGAAGAGAGTGGGAACAAAGGGAGCCTTCAGCATCTGGGCATCAGATCAGGACCACAGGACTCTGTCCCTAGAGGGAGATGCAAAGGTGAGAGACTGCAAGAGAAGAGACTCTGCAGAAGGAATGAAAACAGAATCTTTGGGGACCCTGGGGACAGGAGGCTCAGAAGAGAGGTTCCCTACAGGGCAGCTTGATTGCAGCTTGCGGGGGTGGGGGTGGGGGACAAGAGGCTGAGGAGCCTGTGCATATGCTCTGCAGAGAGGGCAGCATGGCAAGGAGACAAGCCAGAACTCTCTCAAAGGATGCTGGGAGCAGATGATGGGTGGTGAGGATGGAACCTGAAGAGAGAGGTGCCAGCTCAGAGTGGCTGAGTCCCCTCCTCACCACTCAGAACGTGGGAGGGGAATGGGGTGGGGGGGCTTGACTCTCAGCTCAGAGTCTTTGTTGGAGATGGATGCAGAGAATGGGGTTCTTTCCAGAGTGGGGAGGTGGGGCAGTGCACACCTGGGAGGTGGGCTGGAAGAAGGGCAGGCTTCTACAGCTTAGGGAAGATGTGATATGACACAGGCAGGGGCATCTCCAAGGGCTTTCTTGGGCAAGCTCAGGAGCGGGTTGCAAGGGAGATTTGGAGGGGGTAGGGGATGTGGGAAAGAGACAGGGAGGACAGGGATGGAGTGAGGTTATCTGTACTCAGAACCATGTGGTACCCTGATTCCCCAAGGGACAGAAAAGGAGAGCTTCAGCATCTGTAAAGGCTGGGGCTGTGCCGCTGGAGAGCTGGCCACATGGGTGGCTGAGGGAGACAGAAAAGCCCTCCGGAATGCAGATGCTGAGTGCTCCCAGCCCAGGCTCTCTTGGTGGCAGATGGCTGTGGCAAAGTGACTGGTCTGGCCCCCCAGAGGTCAAGGGTTACGAGGCAGAGGCTCTAGAGGCGGCAGGCAGGGCAGACACCGCCAACCTATAGCTACAAGAGGGGCACCAGCTGAACAAATGGTTTGCAAAAAGGGCTTGAAATAACATTCTGTGGAGCCAGAAGGTGAGGGAAGGGTCAGGGCCAGCTCTGGGCATCTGGCAGAGTGCAGCCTACCTGGCAGTGTGGGCAGGGTGCAGGTGAATGGGCTGCTCTTGCTCTCGGGCCCGAACCGCTCCTCCAGCTTGCTCTGCAGGGCGTGGAACTGGCGATACCGGCGATAGATGAGATACTTGGATCCTCCTTTTGTCTTTACCTCGATGACAAAAACCTGAGGGGAGAGGCACCCAGGGCAGGGCATCTAGAATTAAGGGGGGTCTGGGAGGCTGGGGGTGGTTTATGAGGTAGGAGAGCTGGGAGATGGAGGGGTCTGGAAAGTGGAGAAGGGTGGGCTGGAGAGGGACTGGGAGGTGGAAGGGCTGGGAAGGCGGGGAGACTGGAAGGTAGAGGCACTGGGAGGTGTAGGGGGGATAATGGGGGGGGGCAGAGATGAGCACAGGCACTGAGGTAGGGAGAGCTTAGAGCCCAACAAAGAACCAGGAGGTCAGGGCAGAAGCAGGATGAGGTCAGAGGTCACAGAGAAAGCCAGAGGGCAGGCGTTCTCAAGCCCTGTAGTGTACTGAGTAAGGTGAGCCTTCCCTGGAGTGTTCCATGCTTCTGGATGTGTTCAGGAGCACCTTACGTTCTACCCAGCAGGTGTTGGCAACCACCTTGTCCAGAGAAACCACAGTCAAGAGTCTTAGAGAATTGCCAGAAAAAAATGGCCCTATAAAGAACTACTGAGACAGGAGACGAAAGGTAGAGGGTCAGGGGTTTGTGGGCAAAGGACCAGGGGTTGCGGACTCTTACAAAGTGGCTGGTGAAGCCCCTCTTCTCCTCGATGTCAGCGATGTTGGCTGAGATGGCCACATCATCAGGAAGCTGCTCAAAGTCACTGCAAGAGGGCAGAGGGAGGAGCCCACTTACCACCTTGCCTGTTCTGGGCAAACCCGGCTGATGGAGCCCTGCACTCCTCATTCGGAACCCTGTCCATGCCTGGCTCCTCACTGGTGCTGGAAACCCAGAGAAGTCAGGACACAGGGCAAGCCCTGGGCATGAGTGATGCAGAGCTGAAGTTGGATGTCACCAGCTGACTTCTAGTCCAACCAATCACTTGGCAGCCTTGCTGTTTACCCAGGAGCCCGCCAGGTGCCAGTACCCACTCTTGCCAGCCTTGTGCTAGGCTATGCATCACAGGATGAAGAGTGCACTGGGGAGCCTACAGTGCTTTGTGAGTGGAGGAGGGGTCCCCCACAGTTAAAGGCTTAGTGCATTGGGCATCGTGATTGGGAAGTGCTGCACGCCTCTAGGAAGGGAGCCTCAAGGGAGGTCCTTGGGTCCCTAGGGCTGGCCTCGAAAAGGACTGAGGGACCGTGTTTTATTCTTCATCCCCTCTGCTTGCATCTGGCTCCAGCTGCAAGTGGGGTTGGCATCCGGATCTGCAGCAGCCACAGTGCACCCACCCGTGAGGCAAAACCATGGCGCAGAACAAAAGAATCTGCAGTGTCGGTGTCGCGCTCCCTGAGCTACAGAACTAGTTGCAGCCTTTCTCTGGAGTTGCTCTGTGGTAAAGAGCAACCAGTCACTGTTTAAGCCAAGACCGGTCTCTCTTCTCCCTGCTCCCTGGAAGAGATAGAGATGGAAGAGAAAGAGAGCGGGGGAGGGGGAGAAGGATGAAGAAGGGGAGAGGCTGAGGAGGGGGGAGGAGAGGGAAGGGAGGGCAAGGAGGGGGAGGTAGAGGAGAAGAAGCAAAAGTGAAAAATGGACAATGCGTTTTCAAGGGCTACATGACCAAGATATGGCAGCCGAGCTGGAATGAAAGAAAAAGATAAGGCAGGAGTGCTGCCTGCATCCGACCAACACAGGGAGGGGCGGGGCTGGGGGGGGGGGGCTCAGGCCTGCTATTGTGAGAGGCCTCTGGGAAGACATCCAGCAAGAGGCTGGTGTGTAGGTGTAGAGATTAGCATGGCGAGACTGGCTTGGGATGGCTGAGGTGAGAACCACCTGTTTGTTGCTTATAGCTGTGGTTAAGACCCTTAAATGAATGGAAGAGGGGCTGAGAAGGGCAAAAAGAGAAAGAGAAAACAGGCCACCAGGCACAGCCGGGGTCACCACTCTGGCCGCTTGCACACAGACAAGGAAGCAGGAAACTGGTGTAGCCAGGCATTGGTGGCGCCTAGCTGTGATCTCAGAAATTAGAAGGCTGAGCAAGGGGAGTCGGGATGGGATGGAGAGTTCTAGATCAGCCCGGGCTGCAGAGTGAGGCCCTGTTTCAAAAACGGAGGAAGAAGAGGAAGCAGAGGCGTAGTCGAAGGGTGTGGGAGAGATGGAGGATCATAGGATGACAAGGAAGACGGAGGAGGAAGACAAGGACAGAGGAGAAAGAGGGGGAGGGGGAGAAGGACAAAGAACAGGAAAGGATAGGGAAGAGGAGGAGGAGAAAGGAAGGCAAGGAGGAGGAAGTAGAGGAGGAAGAAGGCAAAGTGGAAATGAATATGGAAGAGGGAAGGTGAGGATGGGGAAGAGGAGGAACTGGAGGAAAAACTGGGTTCTCCTGGTAGTGCCTGAGAGACAAATGGGACAGTGTGTCCCATACCTCACAGGGTGTGTGGGCACCAAGAGCCTGCACATCCTCATCTCAGTTCATGCTGCTTCCATGGTCCCTTGGTCCCCTGGTCTGTCCTAGGTTGACACACCAGGACTTAGAAGTCACCAGGCGGTGACTAAGGGAGTCAGAGGGCCAGCAGGGGTATCTCCCAGGCTGGGGCACCTCTGTGGCCACTCACTTTTCAACATGGCCCCTGAGGACACCTTTGGAAAGAGTGGCCTCACCCACTTCCCCTAGAGGCTTAGTACATTACTTAGTGCAACACTACAGTCGATGGTAATTTCATGGGCACTGAGGCTGGGGTGGGGCAGAAAGGAGCTGGAAAGGGAGAAATGGCCATGGGCCATGCTAGAAGTTTAGGTACCACTGATAGCTGGGAGTGCTCATTGAGATCACATCAGGGACTAGGTACCCACTCCCTGGAGATAAAGCCACTTTGGAAACTTGAGGCACAGAGAAGTTAAGGATCTTGCCCAGTTAGGGAAGCTGAGGTTTGAGATGCAGCAGCTGGGAGAGCTTGGATGAACCCCAGCACTTGGCCTGTTCCTACATTCTGCTGCCTGGATGTGTAGAACAGACACTGCTTAGCACACAAAGGACCCCAGGTCTCTGCTTCTTGTACTCTATAGTTCTGAGGAGTGAGGAAACTAATTACCCAATAAGTAACGGCCCTGCTTCACCACTGCCAAGGTCTTTCTGCAGGAGAGAGGACCCCATTACTTTCTTCAAGGAGCCAACAGTGCGGCAGAGGACAGCTTGTGGGGGTTAGGACTGCCAGAGGGAAGCGGGGTTCCCTACATCCAGGGTAAGGAAAGTGCAAAGGAATTGGCTATAGGGACAGGGAAGGCCTTTCAGGCAGTGGCTAGCACAACTGCCTCTGCCCCCGGGGGGCACCTAAGAGAGGCAATTTCAAGGGACCTCAGGCAGGCAGGCAGGCATGGCCAGGGTACACGAGGCACAATGAACACAGAGGAAGCCAGACGCAAGCAAGTCCCACAGAAGGGGGCTTCATGCCTCATGCTAGAATCTCAACTTGACTTTGGGGTAGAATAACCTGGAAGTGTGTTGTCAGCACAGGTGTCAGAAGACACAGCCAAACAGGGCCTGATCAGGCTGGCTTAGGACTAGAATTCTATGGCTCTCTCCATCCTCTGGCTCTTCCTACCCATCTGAAAATAGAGACAACCAAGTACTTATGTCATGTGGTCAGGAGAGCCACTCTGTGACAAGCAGGATCCCTACAATACCACAAGAGCAGGGCCGCTCTTGTATGGCATCCCTAAGTGCCCAGAATTTGCACCGGGAGCTTAGTAGGTTCCCAGCAGTCGCTTGCACCTGAGACAGAAGGTGCAGTGTGAGCAGTCTGGCAGCTTGCTGGGTTGGTGTGGGGAGAGGGCAGGGACCTGGGGAAGGTAGCTGTCCCCTCAGGCCCCACTCAGGTTCTGCTGGGTTGAGACCAGGCTCTGTGCACATAAGAGCAGCTGGTGGTGGTCCACATGGGGACCTGATCTGGAAGAGCCCTGAAAACTGCAGGTTCGTGGTACCTCAGTCACAGTAGGAGCTGGACGTGGGGTTAGAGGAACTAAACTCCGCAGCTGCCCTTGAAGAGAGGCCCTGTTTAGCTTTGGACACTTGTCCACAAGCTTCTAGAAAGTGCTGTTGTATGTACTGTCTCCTTGTTTGTATCTTTGCTGGGCTGGTACCCAAAGAGGACAATGGGGATGCTGGATCTGATGGCCCTAGGACCTGGACCCGTGACCCCATGAGTTACAGAGGGGAGACACCCCTCTGAAGGCGTAGGACAGAGTGGGCGGAGGAAGCACACAGCCCTGCTTACCTTAATCATCTGAGCCCTGCAGCCCAGAAACAGGAAGGGACCCAAGCCTCAAGCAGCTCCAGTTTCTAGAAGACTCAAATTTGCATATCTCAGTTTCCTAGGAGAACTAGGGGGTCAGAAGGGCTGGAATCATGTCCTGCAAGCCTTCTCTGACCTTTGACCAGCAGAAGCCCGAACATTTTTTTTTCCCCTGAGATTACATGGGCCCTTTGCTCCTACCTGGGCCTCATCAGCCAGACCCGGCTGTGGTGTCTGTCAGGCAGTTCACATAGACACTAGCTCCTGCTTAATCCAGGGGACAGACTCCCAAGTCTGTCATTTGGGTCCCTACACTCAGATGGGAGCACAGACCTGGCTCCAGAAGACACTGCTCATAGGCTGACGACTCAATATCAGAAGGAGGTGGCCAGGCTTGGGGCTATCAGGCCTCGCTCTCCCTCTCTGTGCAATGTCAACTTTGTCCAAGATAGAGCTAAAGCTAGGTCATTCTTGGGCTTTCACAGATTTATTGAGCACTTAGTGCAGACCAGTACTGTTCTTCCCTCTCAGAGACAAATGTGGGATCCAAAAATACAAAAAACAAAACAAAACAAAAACCAAAAACAACAATAACAACAACAACAACAAATACACTCTTGGAGCAGACAGAGCAGAAGAAAAATAGTTAATAAGAAGACTCCTGACCCCCCCCCCCCCCCACACACACACACCATTGTGCCAGACATCTAAGAACTGTGTAGTTGGAGTGAGGGGTCAGGGAGCAGAGCCAGGGTTATCTGAACCTAGGACAGGAAACGGGCCGTTTCTGTCTGAACAGCAGATGGAAAAGCCACCCTGACCGCAATGTGGTACCAGGAACCCCGGAGCCCAAGCCCCAGGACACCTGTGCTCCCAGGCTCTGCCGCCCACTCATCTTGTAGCCCTTGGATACAGCCAAGCCACTCCCCATTCTGAGCCTTAGAATTCTCATTGGTGCCCGAGGATGCTCACAAAGTCAAGGTTTCAGAAACAGTTGCGGAGGCCTGCATCTCTGAGTTCACAAATTGGACTCAGTGTTGATACACTGGTACCAGGCGACAGGGAGAGGATGCGGAGTGGGGACGGGGCGAGGGGCGGGGGATGGGGGTGGGGCAGTGTTACACATTCTCACCTCTCTGATCGCAGTTGCTGGGCCAGGGCCATGGCTGTTGGGTAGTCAGGAGAGCAGGTGGGTGAGGGCCTTGCCCAGCCAGGCCCAGGCTGAGTTCACTTCTCACTTCCTCCTGCGTGCATCCGGGAGCCTCCTGAGGCTTGGGGCGTCCCCAGGAGCAGCCTTTGAGGAGGTCCCACCCTCCCCAGCTTCTCTGGACCCTCCCTGAAGTACCTCCTTCGAGCTCTGAGCTGCCTTGGCCCCACACTTCTTCTCACCCACTTCCCAACAGCACGGCAGTTGAGGAAGTGCTACCCTTGTGTGAGACCAATGGCTTTGGGGACTTCCTCAGTGCCTGTCTCTGGAGCTAAGCTCCACCCATCATAGAGTGGTTTCAGCACTGGCTAGTCCATCAAGGAGACCTGTGGCCCTGGGGACTCATTGTTCAAAGGACTCCTTGCCTGAGTCCCTTGTCCAAGGTTCCAGGGCCTGCCATTCCTAAGCTCTGGTAGAGAGATTGCTTCTGTCAGGAAGCTCTCCCACTATCTCTCCCTCTATTATGCCAGGGTGTGAGGGTTGGCATATGGCCCATCTTGCCCTCACCCTGGTGCTCTGGGCCCTGAGATCCCACATTCAGCTGGCCCGGAGCCGTCAATCACATAGATGGTCTCATTACAGTCTGCCTCCACTGTCCTATTCTGCCCTATTCGGCTGGCCTCAGAATCCCCAAGGCCCTGCAGGCTGCCTACTCTCACAAGCTCTTTCTTCCCTCACTGCCTCCTCCTCCGCTCCAATGCTCCCTTCATGGCTCCTGTAGGTCTCTGATGGTAAGTTGTTCTTTGAATGTCAGCCCTGCCCTGCCCTGCCCTGTCCTGCCCTGCTGTCGTCTCCCTGTCACTCTCAGAGCTTTTCCTGTAGCAAGCAAGCCCCTACCAGCTGGAGTTCCCTATTCCTGTGTGTTTCACATGTGTTGTTCATATGTTAGCCTCTTCCAGCCAGCACCACCCTGCAGACACCCAGCCTACTATGTGAGCAGAAAGAGGAAGTTCTTTGTCAGTTCCTTCTAATGCAGAGGGCCCTTTGTGTCTGCAAGAAGCACTCCACAGCCGGGCATAGTGGCGCACGCCTTTAATCTCAGCACTCGGGAGGCAGAGGCAGGCGGATCGCTGTGAGTTCGAGGCCAGCCTGGTCTACAAAGTGAGTCTAGGACAGCCAAGGCTACACAGAGAAACCCTGTCTCGAGAATGGACCCAGCAGCCCACAGGATCTCCCACCCTTCCTTACCCCCTGCAACCCTCCCCAATAACTTCAGTCAGTAGTGTGCAAAGGTAGGAGAGACAGTAACCTGCCACGGTGTCCCTGCCCATCACTAAATAAATGAGCCTCTGCCTATCCCGTCTGAATCAGGAGCCTATCTCCAGTTGGGGGATGGGCCTGTGGAAATGGAGCCATCCCTGGGGAGTCTGGAGCAACCCACATTTCTCACTTTATGTAGGGCTGAGTTAGAACCAGTCTCAGACTCAGACCCAGGGTCTGGCTCCAAGAATACAGAGCTGCTGGCAGCCCAGACCCTTACTTTGAAATGTCCCCCCCTCCATCCTGCCTCTCCAAGGGACCTTGTGGCCCTGGCTCAGCCCAGAGTGGATGGGCCCAGAATCCCAGGATAGAATCTGCCCAGTGAGAATTGCTGTCTGTATGGCCAGGCAGAGCATGGTCTCTGGGGAGATGGAAACCAGGTTGGAGAAAGTCATAGGAGGGGACAGGAAAGAGAGGGGAAGAGGAGCCCTCCACCCGTGGCTGCATGTTCATCAAGGCATTCGTGCTGCACAGACAGAACAAGGTGGCAGATGAACAGACGGTGGAAGGCCCATCCTTCCTCAAGCACATAAAAATGCTATGGCTGGCGGGTTTAGGTCTTTTAAGCATACAAGCCAAGGAAAGGTGGTCCGCAGGCTCTAGGATAGGGCAGGAGTTATACCCATCACTGAGGCTGGAGACTGATGACCCTCAGCCTTGGGAACTAGAGCTGAGTCTCCAGCGGCTGGCTGGAGACCTAGTACAGGCCACAAGTCCCACTGCCGGCAGGATGTCGGCCCTGAGCTCCCATGCGAAGCTGGATATCACAGCAAACACTGAAAAGGATTCCTCAGCTGTTGGACTGGGTGCCTTGGGGAGTGGAGGAACTCTTCCAGCCATGGGGTGCACAGAAGGAGCCTAACGCACTGGGTCAGAGCCTCAAGCCTGAAGCCCCCACTGGCGTGAAATCCAGAGAAAAGCTGGCTCCGAACTGTGCTTCGGAAGCAGTCTGGAGTCAGCACAAACGCAAAACTGCAAACCAGGCGCCTCGGACTTCAGAAGAATTCACACCTGAGGAGCTAGACCCAACCCAGAGGCTCTGGCTCCAGCCTCAGGGCTCAGGCGCCCTGACTTTAGTGGGGGGAAGGAATCAGGGGAGCTGGGAGGGGTGCAGGAGAGGAAGATGTCTATGGGCACAGAGGTACAAGCCCCGGGGCAGGAGAATGTTGGTCAACAGGTGGTCGGGAAACAGGAAATGATGACATGGCTTCCACAAGAGAATGTCACATAACACTAGTGAAACATTGTGTCATAGCATGCATGTCCTGGCTTGAAAATATGTTTGTTTGGGGCCTGGGGTGTAGAGTGCTTGCCTAGCTTGAGTGACTCCCTGGGCTCAAGGCCAGCCTCAAGTAAAACAAGTGTGAGTGCACCTATAATCCCGGCGGTGGAGGCAGGAGGGTCAAGAAGTTCATGGACTTCTTAGCTAAGGATCAGGTCCGAGGCCAGTTTGTGCAGAGACATGTACAACTGTGTGTGAGCAAGTGTGAGTGTTTCTGCAGGGTCAATAAATAACCCTGTAACACAGAGAGTGGCGACATCACAAGCAGGCGCAAACGCTTGTCTCTGATAGAATCTTGGTGGTGGCCCATGCTCACACACCACACATACACACACATACACACACACATACACATTGGCAGTATATCCACCCAGCCAACACATCCTTTAAACTATTTCTCATTTATTTAAAGGAAAAAAAAAAAAAGATTCGGCTCCGTGTGCATGTGTGAATGTGTGCGTGTGTGCACGTGTGTGTGTGTGTGTGTGAGTGTGTGTGTGTGTGTGTGTGTGTGTGCTAGGGTCTCACTCTACAGGCCAGGCTAAATTTGAGTGCATTATGCATTATATAGCCCAGGCTGGCCCCTAATTAGAAGCAATCCTTCTACCCAAGCCTAGAATAATGTCAAGATTACAGGTATGAGCCACCACACAAGACAGGACCTTTTGGTTGTCTTTCGATTTTGGGACTAGGTTTTACTATCTTTTCAAGCTGTCCTCAAATTTGCTATTCTCCTGTCTCGGGCTCCCACACGTTGCCATTGCAGCTCTATGCTACGACAACCAGCCAACACAGTTTTTATGCCTCAGTGTGTGTGCATGTGTGTTGACCTCTCCAGGCCACCAGCCCAGGTCCCCCCAGCTCTCATCCCTTCTCACACTCAGCCCTCCCTCCCCCTAAAGATTATCCTGTGTCCCTGACTCAGCCTGGGAGGCACACGGGCAGCAGGGTCCGAGGAGGGGCCTGGAGCCCGTGCTGGGCCAGCCCTGCCCTTTCTCCCTCTGTCTTTTGCCCCTGCTTTGGGTTCTGCTGAATGTAGCTGTTTCTCTGGCTCCTTTTACAGAGAACACTGCTGCTAATTTTGTGCGGACCTCTGAGGCAGTGTAATTGGAAGCCAGACACCCTGTCAGCAGTGGGCTCCAGGCCTGAGCTGCCATGATTCCTGCACTCCTCCCTGTCCCCCGCTCTCCATTTCACGTTGCCATCTGCCCCAGGGAGAGGAGAGTCATCTGGGTTTCTCCTGCGTGTCTCTTAAGTAAGTAAGCCTCCACTGCCCTGCGCACGTTACAAGGAAACCCCTGGTGCGCTCTTCCAGACTCACGCCTGACTTCCAACGGCCTCCTCCTCCCTCGGCAGCCTGACAGTAAACAAACAAAGGCGACATGGAATCTTGGGTTTGGGACCAGCCTGGGCTACATAACAAGCCCTAGTCCCAGACAAACAAATAATCTGTCTAAGCTCGAAGGCTGCAAGGAGACTGGCATGTTTCATTGAGGAAAGAACGCTCTCAACCCCTCACTTCCTGTCAGGTTTCTTCCACACACTCCCAAAACTAACAACTTAGCTCAGAGACTTGAGATAAGCAAGTCAGGAGGTGGGATGTGCCAGAGAAGTCAGGGGTAGGTACACAGGATTTAAATGAAAGACTAACAAGAACCAAGAAGCTGAAGCATAAAATAAAATAATAATAATAATAATAATAAGGTAAAAAAAAAAAATAAACCACACCACAAACTGAAAAGCAAGTGTCTCCAGGACCATTCACAAAGGGGCATCTCATGTGATCTGTATTACCCTTGGGTGAGACTGAGCATGCATGCTCAGAAATTAGCTGAGGTCCCCAGAGTATGGAGAGAGGCGGTGGAGGGGTGGGGGCTGCAGGAGGGGGGAAATGAGGAGGTCACAAAATGCCCAGCACTGTTCAAGCCCTCCTCGGCAACATGAAGCAGCAGATAGCCCCATTTAGGGGATGAGGCAGAGAACTGCCAACAGTCAGAGCTAGGAGCCCCCAACAGCGGGCCCTGAGGGGCTCATGGTTCTGCTGCTGGATCAGCTGCTCCCCTGGGAACAGAAGGAAAATCCCTGATTAGAGAGACTGAGATTCCTGGGGTTCCCTCATGCACTGTGTTCCCCAACCCTGACCCACATGTGTCTCCCTTCATAATTTATGAGGGGAGCTTCACTGACGCCTCCCTGAGCCATAAATAGCCATCACTGGCAGCTCCCAGGCAGAGCTGAGCACCCAGCGGCTGTGGGGAGGCCGAGAAGGCTGACTCCCTGAGGGTAGAGCCCCACCCTCCTGGAAGCAGAGCCGCCATGAGCTCACGAGCATTGCATGCCCTAGCTGCACTGCCTTCGTGGCCCTGAGTTTGTGCATTCAGCTCTCTAAATTGAGATAATATTTGTCCCATAGAAGTATGTTAGCCATCTGAGCCGGTGAGATGGCTCAGTGGGCAAAGGCGTTTGTTTGCTCCCAAGCCTGCCCGCCTGAATTTGATCCCCAGGACCCACATGGTGGAAGGCGGGAACTGATTCCTGAACGTTGTCCTTTGACCTCCACCTGCGTCCTGTTGGCACATGCACACCTACACAGTACATAGGAATGAAATGAAAACAATTGAAAGCAGTATAGCAATCATATCATCCCAAGGTGACGGGCACCTACTGCATGCAGGCTCTAAACACACCTCGGGACACTTGCGTTAACCAAGGAAATGAATCCTTAGTCCAACCTCAAATATATAATCGTATGACTTGACCCCTCATTTCTCTCTACCCCCAGCACATCTATCTCCCATTTTCTTTGCTCCTCTCTATGGTACAAATTATCAAACTGAAATCTCATTTTTTCGCCCTCCATATTTATTATATCACCTGGCAGAACAGCTCCCCACTAACTACATTTTTATTGGAATGAACACCAGGGGGCGCTATGACTCAGTAGTCAGGATTCCTCACTGCAGCACCACCCAGAGGAGGACGTAAGCACGGAATCCAGGTAGATCTGAGCTCTTCAATCAAGGGTACTGATGCCCATTGATTGTTAGTTATGAAAGCAGTCAGAGTGCACGGAGAACTGCTTGCATCAGCACACTGTCCACGAACTGTTCGGAGGAGCTGCGCGGCAGCCCTCAGGACAGAGCAATGGGCCAGCTTGGAACGGGGTGGCTTTGGTTGCCCCTACCCCAACCACACTGGCGTGCACAAGATGGGTAATGCTCTCATACCTGTTCTGCATATGAGAAAACTGAGGTGCCATGAGATTAGGAGACTAAAGGTACTTAGTGAGCAGGGCGGAGTGAGGCGTGGAGCTCCACTGTTACTAACTGTGCCATAAGGCCCCTCATTCATTTGTTCACCAGCTATACAAGCAGTCAGTTGTCCTCCACTCTGAAGCAGACAACAGTAGACAGAGGCAAACCCAGTGCATTGCTGCCAAGCATCTCAGAAGGCTGTTAAGGTACACTAATAAACCCTGTGTACAATACACATGGGCAGATACATGCATACATTCACATATGCTTACTCATGCATGCAAATATGCCCTCATGCAGGCATATATACCCACGCAACGGAGCTATCAACACACACGCATGCCACATACGTTCTTTCATACATGAACGACGGGGAAGAAACCAGGAAGCCTGTGTTTAGCATCTAATTTCTCCGATCCCGTTTCCAGGGCAGTGCCTCCCACAGACAGGGGCAGCCTTGCTGTTTCAAAGGGACTCTGGGAAAGGCAAGAGGTCACAAAGACTGAGATAGGAACTGGCTCTTGACGCTCTCACCCTCTGGCACTAACTTCCCAGGAGTCCACGGATCCCCCGTTTGGACCTGGCTCCGGGCTGTCCTTCTCCATGCACAGGAGGTGGCTGCTCCCAGGCTCCAGGTCTCTCACTGGCTCCGGGACTGGGCTCCTGCTCTGCAGAGCCTGGAACAAATGTCTCAAGGGTCAGAGCGCCTGGCTAGTGGTGGAACTGTTTCCCTCAGCCTCTAAACCTGCCTCCTCCTGTTCTCTGCTTTTCTTGTCTATAAAGGGCATTTGGCTAGACCCCCATATAACTGAGGACTTCATGAGTATTTGAAGAGGGAAGTGGAAGAACAACAGATTTCCTGTCTGTTGCTGACATGGGCGCAGTTGAGCATGTGACAAACCATGCCTGGGTACCGACTGATGTGGCCGAGACTGCGGCTCCCCTACAATCCACTCTCTCCCATCGCCTTCTCCCAAAAAGCAAGTCGACTCATGGCCACTCAGCTAAAAATAATATTTCTCACAGTCTCCCGACTGTGATGAAATCCCAGAGACTGGTGAGTTGATAAAGAAAAGAAGCCCATTTAGCTTATGGTTTGGGAAGCTGAAAGCCCAAATAGAATAATGTTGACTTTCTTGAGGCTCTGCCTGGTTGCATCACACCACAGCAGGTGACATCACAGGGTGCATGTGACAAGGTGCTCCATGGAAAGACAGGAAGCTAAAGCTGGACTCAGGACTCAGGATCCAGTTATAAGAACTTTTAAAAGTCATCTTAGGGTGGGTTCCATTAGAACCACTTTAATCCCTTCCTAAGTTGGGGGGTCCCCTCTTGAGCCTACCTTGTTTGTTTTTTGGGGGGGGTTGTTTGTTTGTTTGGTTGGTTGGTTGGTTTGGGTTTTGGTTTTTGGCTTTGTTGTTTTTGTTTTTTGAGCCAGAGTTTCTCTGTGTAGCCTTGGCTCTCCTGGATTTGCTTTGTAGACCAGGCTGGCCTTAAACTCACAGCGATCTGCCAGCCTCTGCCTCTGGAGAGCTGGGATTAAAGGCCTGTGCCACCATGTCCTGCTGTGCCCAGCTGCTGCTGCTTCTTCTTCTTCTTCTTCTTCTTCTTCTTCTTCTTCTTCTTCTTCTTCTTCTTCTTCTTCTTCTTCTTCTTCTTTTAAAATATATTTACTTAGTTAAGTATACAGTGTTCTGCCTGAAGACCAGAAGAGGGCATTAGATCACATTATAGATGGTTATGAGCCACCATATGATTGCTGGGATTTGAACTCAAGATCTCTGGAAGAACAGTCAGTGCTCTTAACCTCCGAGTCATCTCTCCAGCCCTATGCCCAGCTTCTTAAACTGTGGGTCATGACCCCATATGACTTCTCCATCTCCTGCATGAGGGTCACAAAAGTAAATGTGGAAATCACACGCAAAAATGAGTCTCATTAAAAAGCTTTGAACCATACTCAACCAAAAATTAATTCCAAGTCAAATGTGTAGTGACCCTGGTGTTTCCGGCCGTTTTATCGTGTGACGTCATTGCAGCGTCGGTTCTGAACACACATGCGCACATTGGCAGGATGTGGCGTTGGCATTTCTCAATGCTGAGAAGTGTCTGAACACATGGGCTGGGATTCCAGGAGATTGTACATTATGAAATGAAGCGTTTTCCACTGTATGCAGTTTCCTTCTCTCATAGAAACATGGAGGAAGAACTATATATAATATTTCTTTCCATCATTTCTTAATTTATAAGCATCAGATTGAGGTATCTCCGGGTTGGGTTGGGTTAGAATATTTGATTGTTAAAAATTACTGTATGAGTTGCTAGCTTGAGTTTCATTGTTTTAAGGTATCATCTGATGAGTTTTAGCTAGGTGTGCTGAGTCGCCATCAGTTTTTGAAATGGTTCTAAACACACTCTCACATTGTACTGTTTATGGTGGTCTCCTTACCACTGATCATAAAATCAAAATATCAGCCCTGAAAAATCATTGAAGACATTTGATGTCCTAACAGTCATATATTAAGCCAAGATTAATTATTTTTTAAAAAATATGCTAATTTGATCTTTAATAATGCTTTAATCTTTTAAAAAATTGTAACAAAGAGTTGCTTTATAATAAAATTTTTATTGTCAGCAAATATTTGATTCATATACCTGTTTATGCATCTAGATACCCAGGTTCTGTATAAACTTTCTAGGTGTGACGAGACCATGAGCAAGTAATTTCAGAGGCCCGTACTGGATCATTTTGAAAAAGTTCTGCCACTCCTTCTTATGTTCAGACACAGGAATCCATGGGTGGCAAGCCACAGATAAAGTATGTGACCAACCTGCCTCAAATCTGTGCGGGAACAGACTACCAACAGCTGGCCAATGCCCTGGAGCCAGGGGTACATACTCGTTAAAGGGACACAGCACACACCCCGTCTCCCTTCTCTCCTCCCACCTACTGGAAAATGGCTGAGTGACAGTGAACCACACTGTCACCCTGCTCCTTTCAGATTGTCAGTGAGGCAGAGAGAATTGCCACAGTGCTCTGCTCAGTGACAACCTAAATCTGCCAGCCATTTTCAGAAAAGGCTAGATAGTAAACACTTCAGGCTTTGCAGGGTGCTGTTCCATCACGATGGCTGACGTCCCTGTTGTCGTGGCATGAAAACAACATTAAACAGTAAATCCTCCGACAGTCTCCAGTATCCAGATGACAGTCTCCAACATCCAGATGACAGTCTCCAGCATCCAGATGACAGTCTCCAGCGTCCAGATGACAGTCTCCGGCATCCAGATGACAGTCTCCAACATCCAGATGACAGTCTCCGGCATCCAGATGACAGTCTCCAACATCCAGATGACAGTCTCCGGCATCCAGATGACAGTCTCCAACATCCAGATGACAGTCTCCAGCATCCAGATGACAGTCTCCGGCATCCAGATGACAGTCTCCGGCATCCAGATGACAGTCTCCAGCATCCAGATGACAGTCTCCGGCATCCAGATGACAGTCTCCGGCATCCAGATGACAGTCTCCGGCATCCAGATGACAGTCTCCGGCATCCAGATGACAGTCTCCGGCATCCAGATGACAGTCTCCGGCATCCAGATGACAGTCTCCGGCATCCAGATGACAGTCTCCGGCATCCAGATGACAGTCTCCGGCATCCAGATGACAGTCTCCGGTATCCAGATGCGGCCTTTGCTCTTTATTTACCGAACCCACTCCAGAGTCCAGAGTCCGGGTAAGGAGCACTGAGGAGAGCTGGGAAGGTTTGTACTCAGTGGGAGCGAGGCAGAGTGCTGCCCAAGGGACACCTTTTACCTGGCTGTGATCCCGACACCACTGCAATGCCTCCATTCCCTAACACTGCAACCAGAGCTGCCCTTGCCTGCTATAGGACCAGGACAGAGAAACAGGACAGAACATTTTGGGCAAGTGATGTCTCATGTTGATCTAAAAATCTTTAGTGTCCAAACAGGGTTCATTGTTTGGTATGTGGGAGGAAGAACCATTAGAGAGAAGGGAAGGAAGTGGGGATGGGGGGGTGGGGGGGTGGCAGCAAGCAAATGGTTAGAGGAACAAGACCCTGAGCTCCCAGCTCCAACAGCGCCTCCTGTGGCACTGAGGCCATTTTCACATCTTCCTAGGTTCCATTCTGGGTCTTCAGGGAAAAGCTGGCCCTTGTCAGGCCCACACTGTTGCTATGACTACTGGCCCACCACACCTCTCCCTGCTGCCCCCGCACCTGGCCCTAACCTCCTGGAACTGGGTCCTCAGCTTACAGTTGGTCTTCTTATCATGATAGTCAGACTTTCCCTTATATAGTCCCCCCAAGCCCCTTGTCCTGTGGGAAGCTACTGTCACCAGTGCCCTGCTGTCCCTAAAGCACCTGTCTGAGCTAAGTTCTCTGCTGTGGACACAGCTTCTGCCTTGCTTGGGCCCCTTCCACCTCTCTGCTCCGTGTCTGGGGGCTCCTTCCCAGGGTTCTCTACAACCTTTCCTTGCATGCCTTCTTGCCTCTCTCTCTCTCTCTCTCTCTCTCTCTCTCTCTCTCTCTCTCTCTCTCTCTCTCTCTGTGTGTGTGTGTGTGTGTGTGTGTGAGATCTCCCATGGGTCTCTCCCTGAGCCAGATCCGTATGTCACTCACTGTTCCTGGTCCCTCTCTTGTCCCAGTTGCCCAGCATTCTCCTCTCTAAATAGAATCTCCTCCTCACCAATTCCCTGCTCACCAGGCATCACCTTGGCTCCTCCCTCCCCCTCCTACCAGCCTGGGAGGCCTGCACCTGGCCTCCTTTAGGGCCCCCACAGCCCTGTCCCAGATCACACTGCCCTCCTCCATCTGTGGATTCTGTCAAGGGCTGCCTCTCAGGGTCTTCCCGTCCACAAATCCTACTCCCCCTTCTGCTCCCCTTCCTCCATGAGTGGGAGGAGCTGACACTGTTCTAGCTGAGCCAGGCTCTGTGCTCAACTCAGCTTCCTTGCCGCCTTCTCCTCAGAGAGCGATCCTCAGTGTACCTCCATGCTGCCTGTGGAAAAACACCAACTCTGCCCTAAGGAAATAAGACAATCCTTTATTCTGAGTCAAAGATGAACAGAGAGCCGAGTTACCCTGCGTGAGTGACATGCTCTGAGTGGGAAAGGTCACACAGACTTTGACAGTCATGGGAAAGAAAGTCCTAAGTCAATATGTCTAGAGGCATGTCAAGTTCATCTACATTCTGAATTGTAAAAAAAAAAAGAAAGAAAGAAAGAAAGAAAGAAAAGAAAAGAAAAGAAAAGAAAAAAAGCCTGCCAGGCATGCCTGTAACCTCAGGATTCAGGGAGCAGAGGCAAGGAAATCAAGAGTTCAGTGTCAACCTCAGCTACATAGTGAGCTCTAGGCCAGGTTGGGCTACCAGAGACCCTGTCCCAAAAGAAAAGGAAAGAAAGAAAGGTAGTAAAGTCACAAGCCGAGGCAGATAGGCAATGACTACTAAAAGCGGGTACAGAGAGAGTCGACGAGATGGCTTAGTGGGAAATGGCGCCCGCCTCAAGGCCTGATGACCTGAGTTGGATTCGCAGGACCCACATGGTGGAGAGAGAGTACCAACTCCCTCAGGTTGCCCTCTGACCTCTGTACACACGCTGTGGCGTGTGCAAGCACACAGGCACACACAAGTAAATGCATGTGATAATTGTCTTTAAGAGATGGCTCAAGATGGCCCTGGCTCTTCGCCTGGCCCCTCTCTCCACCATGACTGTCATTGTGTTCTGTGCCATCTTCCACAGCCATTGGCTTCCTCCCAGCATTCGCCCTGGCCACAGGCTCCGCTGCTGCTCCCATGGTTTCTTTTCACCAGTTTGTCAATAGCCGCACCAGAAATGCAGGTTTACAACAATAAAGAGTATTGATAAGCACCCCTCTCCTTTCCCACACCCAAAGAAACTCAAGTCTTCCCATGGCAGAACCTGGCTACAGCCCCCAAGGTAAATGACTGCAGAGTGCGGACAGGAGAAAGAGCTCTGCTAGTAACAGGGCAGTGTGGAGGACGCTGGGCCAGAGCCCTGAGATGCCACCTTTTCACCTGGCAAGAGGCGTCCGTTAGGATTACACACGGGAGGGGGCGACGGTCTCATAGGGTGGAGCCTGGGAGCGTCCTGACTCCATGAATTAGAACGCAAAAATATAAGTAATCAATAATAATAACAATTAATCTTTGACTCATGTCTGGTTTTCCTTATAGCCATTTTTCGCTCCATATTTCTGGAAGGCTATCACTCCAGGTGGGAACTTTCTGGTTTCCTGGGTGGAGATGTGGAGAGGGAGGGAGAGTGGATCATGGAACCTGCTTCTGGCTCCCTTAGTGTGGAGGTTAATTAGGCAAGAAAGGAAAACAAACAAAGTCTGGGGGAAGAGCCTAACTCCTGTCCAAAAGGTGTTTCTTGCCTTCCTCAGTTGGTTTCATTGTTAGTTCCGCCAGGTGGTTCTTTGTTTCTGAACAAACTCCAGCACTGCTTTTTTATTGATTTATTTATTCATTCATTTAGAAATTATATTTCAGTCTCCTCTTTCTGTAAACAAAAACCAAGTGCTTTCACTAGCCTAACACCCTCCCCTTCCCACCTCCCCAAGCTGGTTATGTCCTGACTCTCGGTTGAAACAGTAGTCTGGTGTCCATTTTCATGACTACACAACTTATTTATTTAAGAGTCTTTGTGGGTATTGTGGAGATTTTCCCCTCCTGAACAACTTTGGTTTTGTTTGGTTTTTTTCCCCCCACAAATCAATGATTGCTTTGACTTTTTAATTCGACAGTCAGCTTTTTCTTTTCTCTGCCTGGTGGACATTGTTTCAACGTGTTGGCTCTCAGCTGTTGCTCCAGCACCAGGCCTGCCTACCTGATTCCGTGCTCCCAGCTGTGGTGGTGTCTTCCTTACGGCTCTACTGCCCTGAGGAGACACCATTGTTGCGGAAGTTATGTTACGTACACATGTTTTTGTTTTAATCCCAGGTGTGGGATATCGGGGCTGAGCCAGTTTTCCACAGCTGATAGCAGCCCTGCGAGAGGGCTTTGTGAACTTTGTCAACAGGAAACTGCCGCGTGCAGAGTTGTGGTCTTTGGAAGTTGGAAAAAATTATGAGAACTCAGAGAGAGAGAGAGAAAACGAGAGGGGGGGGGGCGGCGATGGAGGAGGAAGAGAAGGCTGCTGCTGCATTTGCTGTTTCTGGCTGAATATCCTGACAACAGAGATTGATATTGCCCCCAGAGAACCTGACGACCCTAAACAGCAGGAAGTATCCACAGAGAACTGCGCCCCTACTCCCCACTACCCTCCTTTCTCTTCTACCTGGTTTTGGGGTGTTGGAAGGGATTGGGGTGGAAAAGGGAAAAAGAGACATAAGAAACCAAACTAAAATAGATTTAAAAATACATGATACACACCATGACCAAGGCAACTTATAAAAGAAAGCATTTAGTTACCTTGCTTACAGTTTGAGAAGGTGAGTCCCTGACCACCATGGCGGAGAGCAATGGAGGCAAGCAGGCAGGCAGGCAGCCAGGCACTGGAGCAGTATCTCAGAGCTTGCATCTTATCCACAACTTGGAGGCAGAGAACAAGACTAAATTTGCAGTCTGTGTTCTGGGTTACATGGGACAATCCATTGGGGGGGCGGGGAGAGAGAGAGAGAGAGAGAGAGAGAGAGAGAGAGAGAGAGAGAGAGAGAGAGAGAGAGAGAGAGAGAGAGAGAGAGAGAGATTCGAGGAGGTAGGGGATGTGCAGGAGAAGGGGGGAGACTGTGGGATGAATTTAGGCTTCTGAGAAGGAAGGGGAAGCCGCCTCTCAAGGTCTGAACGCTAGCAGCTTCTCACAGGTGCTTTCTATTGATTGTTACACAAAAGGCCGCTTCGCAAGCCAACTCCAGCATACCAAAATCACTTAGCAGATCTTTACCTAAGCAAGCACGGTCTTATGACTGAGGTCCTGCTAAGGTTCTGAAATTCCCAAGAGCAACCCCAGCAATTTCAGATAACAATCACTAATTATTTACAAGACTAAGTGGCCTTGCTCCAGACTAAATGCCAGGTGCGATGACTCTTCTTAAATTCTGCTACAGCCTTGACCTTTGTTTAGGTTCCAAGCTCAGTGGCCCCATTCTGAGGGCTAGGGTCCTGGGAGCAGATCTTTAGGCGAGAGTGTGGGGCCAGATGGGTGTTCGCAGTGCCATGTGGCCAGGGAAGCTTTCCAAGCCCCGTGGACAAACTCTGGGGGTGGGGTGGGGGGAGCAGGAAACAGGTCACCCATTTTCTGAACCCTGTACAAGTGTCAAAATAAAAGCTTCCAAATAGTAATAGTCCAGAGATGGAAGTGACCTGCAGAGGGGCAGGGTAGGGCACAGGGAAACTGACAAGCCGAGGCCCAGCATGAGAGGGACTTTCTGGGGAGGAAGGCGAGGTTGTATTGGCTAGTTAAAGGCACTCTTTACTCTGGGTGACATACTGATACAGGCTCCTCCCAGACTCCAGGGACCCCTTCTAGCACTGCAAGGGCTCTGGTCTGGCACCTCAGCAGGCCCCTGGGCAGTGCTTGCTGACTATGCAGTTGTGCTTAAGGATTTTCAATGAGACTCATGGGAAAAGCCATGACATTAGCAGACATTGACTCCACGGTGCCTCAGAGCATTTGCTTCTGTATGTGACCTCATTGATAGACACCTCCACAGAGTCTGGTGTGTGTGCCATACACCGAGGATGGCCCTAAGGGAGAGGTGGGTCAAACAAGCGGTAGGTAGAGCTCAAAGTTAGGGCCTAGGAGGCAGTGCCCAGGGTTGAAAAATAAAACAGGAGGGGAAAAATGGGAGGGGAGAGTGTGCAAGTTCCCTGTGAGCAGGCACAGGAAAGCCTTCTAAATCACACCACTGAGCTCCATCTGGGAGGCGAGGAGAAGCAGCGGTTGTGCTGTGTCCTGTGACTTCTGCTTCTATGTTGTAAAAATGAGAGACTGAGAGGGCTCAGCAGATTGTTTGCTGTATAACCCTGAGCACCTAGGCTCAGAACCCCTGTGCCTGTGCAAAAAAAAAAAAAGCAGATGTACAGCACTGGGCTGGGAGCAAGCAGGCAGAACCCCCCGGGGGCTTCCTGGCTAGCTGGTCTTGGTGGAGAGATGCTATCTCAAAACACAGAACAAACCAACATAAACTCAAAACCGCATGAAACAAACAAACAGAAAATAGGCAAAAATAAAACACACACACACACACACACAGTGTACGGGGCATAATCTAAACTTCAGGGCGATTGAACAACATAATAAGTTTAAACGAAACATAAAAGCCTCGAGTTACTTCATAGTATGGCCTTGCTACTCATCAGAGTCTGAAATAATTTGTGTCTCCCTAGGTATCGCAAGCTGGCCTCAACCTTCCGCGGTTGGAATTTCAGGACAGTTGCACCATGCCTGGGTTTTCCATGTTTCAAAAGAGATCATCTGACAGGAGGCATTGCTGGATCGATCTAGTCTCTCACTGGTGGAAACTGGAAGTGTTTAGTTGAGCTGTGCTATGACCAAAGTACTCTCAGTGTCGAAGAGCCACATGTCTGCCAGCCTGCCACTCATGAATCCATCCTCATCCTCAGCTTCATAGTGAGTTCAAGGCCAGCCTGAGCTACATAATAAGACCTTGTCTAGAAATAAGAAAAACAGAGGAATATTCTTCGGGTAAGTATAGAATCATTGTCAAGGCAAAGGGCATGAGCATCTTGTATTGGATTCAAGTGATCAAACTTTTTTCCTTAAGTGATTTATTTATTTATGAATTTATTTATGTATTTATATTTATTTATTTATTTTGCCTCTCCTCCTCACTGTTACTTCTGATCACCATTTAAGCTTTTGTTTGCTTGTTTGTTTGTTTAGAATCTGATGGGGTCAGGCCCTGACTTGGGTTTTGTGTTTCTTTGTTAGGAGACAGGGCTGAACGGAGTCTAAAGCATTCCTCGCCTTGTCCTCTTCCCTGCCGCCTTCCCGTCTGTGGCCAGGGACCCTCTCCTGCCGGCTTGTCCATCTCCACCTCTACAAGCTTATCGTGACGCCGTGTGCTGGTCATTTCTCCACGGCATGCGGTGAAGGCATTTATTCCCATTGGTCTCATTGCTTGTGTCTGTCATCCTTGGGGTGCCCCCCGCCCCCCTCCCTACCCCACCCCCAGCCCCGCCTCGCCTTGCAGAGCTTTCTCATTCTCCCACAGTAGCTCCTCTACCTATTTATTTCTGGTGTCTAGGCAGCCTGGTGGCTGAGGAGGCTCCTTGTCAGCAGGTTAGCGGCCGGGTGCTCTCTCAGCCGCTGGCTGTGCCCCCAGTGCTGCGCCACCCCCATGCTGCCCCTCGGAAGACTCAGCAAACCCGCTTCTTGGCCTGCTGGACCTGACTGAGGGGGACGCTACCTCGCCTTTCACGGCCAAAGCCGGGGTGCTCCCGGTTTGGTTCTCCCTGGACACCCAGTTCCTTTTAAGGAGTTATGCATCTTATACGTTCCTTAATCCCCCGACTAAATTTACCAGCTGTCCCTTGCAGCCAAGACATTGGCTAAATTAAACTCCACAGTGGTGGACACGGTGTATCAGATGCGGCTCTGTGAGCCGTGGCGGGGGCAGCCACGCCCGACCTGTCCTGAGGCCTGGAGGTCAAAGCACCTAAAGGGGGCCTCTCTCTTCCCCCCAAAGCACTGCTGTCTCACTAGCTACCAGGACACTGTTCCTTTTTTTTTTTTTTTAATATAAGATTTTTACTAATTCTTTCATACAATGAATTTTGACTCTGTTCATCCCCCGTAGCGCTAACTGGTCTCAGACCCACATGTGCACATCCCACTCCCTCCCAAGGTCACATTTTGTCTCTCTTTTTAAAATAAGCCACCGAGTCATGTTTGTGCTGCCCATATACTCACAGGCGTGTGGCCATCTGTGGGAGAGGCCACACTCTTAAAGAAAACACACTCCCCTTCTCACCAGAAGCCTTCAAAATGTCATTAACTCTTCATCTGGGAGTGGGGGCTCAAGATCCGTGCTGGGGTTTTAACTGGCTTGATCTTATGTGGGGAAACACGGCTAATGGTGAGCTCATGATTGCAGTGGCCCCTGTCATGTCCTGAAGACACCCTTTCAGCCTGGCCCTCCCTGCCCCGCCCCCTCATCCCGCCCTCACAATCTTTCTGACCCTCTTTGAGTCATGCAGATCCAATTTCTACAGAGAAAGGCTATTGCTAAGGCTCATTCACTTATTCAAAACATTTAAAATGATTGCTTATTAAAGATGTAGTTAATTTTAATTTTTTTGATGTGTGTGCGCACACACACACACACACACACACACACACGCCTACACATCTGCCTATGCACCATGTGCGTGCCTGGTACCCAAGGGGGCCAGCAGAAAAGGCACTGGATTCTCTGGATCTGGACTTAGAGGTGGTTCTGAGCCACTTGTCATGGGTGCTGGGATTTGAACTTGGGTCTTCTGGTTCTGAAAGAGCAGACAGTGCTCTTAACCGCTGAGCCATCCTTCCTGCTCACTTCCAACAATTCTTTGTGAATGCCACTTGTTCCAAGGCAACTTCATGGGGGAGGAAGGACCCCTGAGATGCTGTTTCAGCGATGCCCAAGTGAGTGAGAATCCCACACTCAATAGCAAGCAAAGGGAGAGGAGGAGATGGTGGAGGCCGCATCACATTGAAGTGGCAGGAGAGCACATCTCTCTGATAAAGTGACGTTATACAGCACGAGCCATGTGGGTGTCTGGAGGAAGGTTCCAGGCAGAGAAAGTAGTGGGGTTATAGGGCCCAAAGGAGCAACATGGAATGTCTCTACCCAGGTTTCACAGAGCAGCAGGATGTCCCCCACCTGCCCCAGGGTGTGGGCCAGCTGGTGCCAGGAAGAGTTAGGATGATGCTTGAGACCTGAGAGACGAGCCGCCTCAGTTCCATGGAAAGTGACTTCCTTGTGTGTGAACCTCAGTAGCAACTGGATACAGTCAAGTCAGCTGTGGACTTAAGGGAAGAGAGGCCAGTGGGGCCCTTTCAGGTCCTGGACCCAGCTCTTGGCAATTGTCTGAGTTAACAGACCCACATGCATGTTGCCTCTGCTGTTGCTACTATTGTCCCCTTTAGAGCAAGGATTCTCAACCTGTGGGTTGTGACCCCCCCTGCACACCCCCCCTGGGGAGGTCAAATGACCTTCCATGGGGGTTTTCCTAAGACCAATAGAAAACACAGGTATTTACATTACGATTCATAACAGTAGCAAAATCACAGTTAGGAAAATAATACCATGGTTGGGGGTCACCCCAACACGAGGGACTGTATTAATCATGAAGTCTGTCTCGGGAATGTAAATGGCTAAGGCTTGGGGTGTGGGAACATATGTGGCTGTTACACGTGCCAGGAAGTCCCATGGTCCAGCGGGTCCAAGTAAAGGCTGTCTAGGCTTCAGCTCAGAAGTCATCAGAAACCTTTCCCTAAACCCAAATGCACTCCCACAGACAGCAGAGCATTCGCAGGCTGCTTGCTCAGCAAGCTCGCTGTGTTGGTTCCCAGGAAGACAGGATAAGACAGCAGAGCCTGCAGCAGACAGAATGCAGGAGCTGAGCTGCCGGCCTCCTGAGCACATTAAAGGCATAGGGTGACGGGAGGGGCGCTGAGCATCCCCAGGCGGAGGAGTCTGGCTGCTGGGGAACAGGTGTCCTCTGATCACATGCGCACACGTGTGCACACACACACACACACACACAAAAGTCTGCTCAGGAATGACACTTGAAAACTGTAGATGTGGCAGGCAGGAGCCTTGATAACAGAGAGATAACAAGGGGGGAAAAGCATCCCAGGGTTTAGTTGTGCCCTTTTCTGTTGTCCTTTGAAGGCTAACTTCCCTCACCTACCCCAAAACCCTGGGAAGAAAGAGCAGAAAAGTAAAGGTGAAGGGAAGAAGGGGACCCATTGTTAAGCGTTTATTGGCAAGTTCGGCCATCATCAGGGAAAACAGTATGAGGCCTCTCAAAAATTTTAAACTGGAACTACCATATGAGGAGACTGCCCACTAGCGAATGCGTAGAAGTAACCAGCGTGTTGAGGGGATGTTTGCACTCTTACATCCGTGGGTGCATTGACCATTAGTGCCAGGATACAGCACCAACCTGCTTTTGTGGATGGGCGAAGGACCTGTGGTCCAGACTCAGAGTGCCATAGCCTGTTGAGAGTAGTGAAGAGCGGTTACAGGGAGCTGGGTGGGCTGGCAGGCTGGGAGTGGCCACTAGGTGCAAAGACAGTGACAGAGAAAGAAAATTCTCAGGTGTGCATCTCATCACCAGCTGGCTGTGGCTAACACGAGCTAGTGTGATGGAGCTTTCAAATTAGTTGGAAGAGATGTTTTTGGATTTCCCTGTCAAAGAAAAAATGAGTGTAGGAGGATGTATCCGTTGCTTTCCTATTGCTGTGATGAAATGCCACGGCCCAGGCAACTTTGAAATGAAAACGTTTAAGTGGGCTTATGCTTCCAGTGGGTTAGCATTCATGATGGTGGGGTGAAGGCATCGTGGAAGGACCAGCTGAGTGCTCACATCTTGAACCACAAGCACAAGGCAGAGAGTCCACTGAGAAGAGCCCACCCCTACTGATACATCTCCTCCAACAAGGCCACACCTCCTAATCCTTCCCAAACAGTTCCACCAATAGGGGACCAAGTGTTTAAACATATGAGCTTGTGTGTGTGTGTGTGTGTGTGTGTGTGTGTGTGTGTGTGTGTGTGCGCGGTTTGTGTGATTTTAATTCAAACCACCACAGAGGAAAATATTACACGCCCTTACTGACAGGTACAGAAGATCAACACATGCCAAAGCATCACTCACCCCCCAGAAAGTTACACATTTGTTGTGTATCCATAACATACGAAATAAACTATATATGTAGGGTGGTACATGCCTGTAACTCCAGCACTCAGAAGGAAGAGGCAGAGATCTCTAGAGTAAGCTAGCTAGCTGGACTAACTGTTCCAGGTTCAGCTGGGAGACCTTGCCTAAATGAACAAGGTGGAGAGGGATTGAGGAAAAGTCCTCCACATGCATGTACACACTTGTATAGCTACAGACATGCAAACTCACATACATGCACTACATCCATGAGAGAGAAAACAAGCCAATTGGGGCAGCATGCGCTTGTAATCCCTGCATGGAGGCGGAGGCAGAGACAGGCAGATTCCCCAGGGGGCCACATGGCCAGCCTCGCCTGCTTGACGAACACAGAACAGTTCTGTCCACTTTGCTCCACTTTGCTCCACTGCTCCGTGATGCCCTCTCCCAGAGCCACTTGTTGCGTCTGGTAACTGTGGGTGTCAAGCGAGTCACAGAAGATGCCTCAGCAGAGAGATCTACAAGAGTGGTAAAAAGCGCACATCCCAGCTCTCTCCTCCCCTTGGAGAGATTCCTACCATTGGGAAAGCTGCCTTACCTCTTATTTCCCCACAATGCATTGCGTGTTTATTTGGCCTTGATGCTGGTTCGTCAGCACCTACACACTGACCCTGAGCTATTTCCACCTGAATGTTAGCTGAAGGTGTAAGATGAGAGCTGCTGATGGCCAGGTGAGTGTTCCAGGTGAGAGTCTAGATGCTTCGGCTTCCCCGAGAGTCTGATAGGGCAAATGTTAGATTTCATGGTCACTATTCATGAACTGTTCAAGAAGTGGGAAGGGGAATCTGCCTGGGCCTCAGGCTTGGGTTTTCCAAGCTTTGCTTTGGCGCACTTAGCTGATCTAGGAAACAAGGGTGTCAACCACAGGTTTGTGCAGTGACTCCTGGCTTCTCCTCCAATGCAATGTACGAACAAGATAAACGGATGGAACAGAGAGCTTGGACGTTGAAGATAGTTTCTTAGAATAGGGTTTTTGAGGGCCAGGCATGACCCCAACCCCAAAGAGAAATGGTTGCATATAGCTCAGCTATCCACAGAAGAAAAATGTTCCTTTGTAGATTAATGACTCTTCCTCTTCCTGTTCTGCCTTCTTCTCCTTTGTGTTTGTTTGTGGGGTGCACACACACACACACACACACACACACACACACACAAGCACACACACACACATGCACTGACCATGGGGCGCAACATGGGGATGTCAGAGGACAACTTTCTAAGAATTGAGTCTCCTTCCACCTTATTGATGGAGGCTCTCTGTTATTTTTCTTCTATGCCGCAACACTCCTGGATAGCCAACCCAAGAGCTTCTGGGCCATCCAGAACACCTGGCTGTGTTTACATGGGTGGAAGTCAGACTGTTAGGCTTGTACAGCAAATGCATTTACTTTCTATGCTGTCTCACCAGCCCTCTGACGTATTATTTCTAATGGGTCTTGGGTGGATTGGTTAGTCAATTCTTCTGTTCCATGTAATGTCACCAAAGGTCACTTAATTGGCATTTTGGCTAGCATTGCTTATGGTACAAATGTACACCCCAAAAGTTTTTATGTTGATAGCTTAATCCCCAAGTTCATAAGCCATGGCAGTTAGAGGTGAAAGCTTTGGGAGGTGTTTAGGGTTAGATTAGATCATGAGGGTGGGTCTCCCATAATAGCATTAATGACTTTATATAGGAAGGGAGTCCCTAGAAAGCAGGTAATTCTCTCTACATGACATAAGAAAACTTGCCAGAAGCCAAATATATTCTAGAAACATAAGACTTCCCAACCTCCAAAAGCATGACCCAATGCAAGATTCTTTCCTCTAAAGCTTAAAACCCACTGGTGTTTTGTTATAGCAAAAGAAAACAGAGTAAGATACATTGGAATCCCAAAGTAGCCTCATCTACAAGCCTGTGACGTTATCTGGAATAGGCTGGAGGCCTGGAGGTTGGTCAAACTTCATACATAAGGGTATTTATCACTGAGGGCTTTGGCTCCAATCTGCTTATACTGTAACTGGGTCCAAAGGAAGCAAAGTTGGAAACTTCAAAGCAGCAGGAAGCCTGCATTTTGAAAATTTACATATTTCAAGTTCTGTCCATCAGAAAGACACAAAGACATCCCAGAATCAAGAGGATGGAGAAATCTATTTTTCCTTGTAGGAGAAATGCCATGCACAGTTAGGAACAGGAGAAAGTATTGGAAATTATCTTTGGATTGGCCAGTCTTCTTATGACCATTAATATCCATAGATCTCCAACAGTTGAAACATTCCATGCCTTCCCAAGGCATTCAAAGTTTGCCCAATTGCTACAGCAACTCAAAGGCCAGTGTCCTGTGGCCTATGTTAAGTCTAGTTTATCATGAGGAGCCTCAGGGATATTTTTAAATCTGATATGGTGACTTAAGGGGTAAAAGGATAATTTGTACCACCACCATCCTAAACAAACACATCTAACAAAAGCATAATTTTATTGAGAGAGAGAGAGTCAGAGAGAGACAGAGAGAGAGAGAGAGAGAGAGAGAGAGAGAGAGAGAGAGAGAGAGAGAGACTATATGACAGTAATTTTAAATACAGCAAACATTTGTTACCAATAACATCAAATCCCACTCCTGGTACCAGTTTCCATATATGGTTTCTTTTAATAGCAAATAAATGTTGTTAATTCCAACGTTTATTTTCTTTTTTAAAAAAGATTTATTTCTTATTATGTATACAGCACTCTGCCTGCATTTACACCTGCAGGCCAGAAGAAGGCATCAGATGGTTGTGAGCCACTGTGTGGTTGCTGGGAATTGAACTCAGGACCTCTGGAGGAGCAGTCAGTGCTATCTCTCCAGCCCCAACATTTATTTTCTTAAAGCCACAGAAACAATTTTCTTCATGACTCTTTAACTCTTCAAGATGTAATGGGAACAGCTCATCACTGTTTCATGTGGTGCTAATTAAGCTGGTTTTCCAAAGATTAAGGTAGGAGCCTGGCTGGAATGTCTGGCTTTCCCTGTCACCTCTGTCATCTATCACTCTCCAGGATCTCTTTACCCAAGTGGCCTGTCTTGCTAGAAGGATGCCAAGGTTTCTGTTCACAGTGGTCGGCTTTCTACAACACTATGTCAGTAGGAACACATCGCAGGACCAGCCAAGACTCAAAACAAAGGGAGAGTGAACTCAATTTCCTTGATGAGAAAAGAGACAAAGAATTCGTGATGTTTGTTAATTCATGATAATATGTACTTTCAGCACAAACATTCAGATGTTTCCCACGTGTAAAATATCTTTGCTCATAAGTGACTGTGGATACTCAGTCCTAAAACAGACATATACATTAACCCTTCCATACACCAAGGCTCAAGAAACATCAAGGAAGATGTGATGGGAAAGAAGAGCCTGAGGGAAGATAAGAGTGCTATGAAATGCTTTCTTCTGGACATGATGTGCCCTTTGCATTCATGAATCATAGCATCTATGTGCACCTGCACAGAATCAAGCCAGCACGGTCGGCCAACATGCCAGCGGGAAGCACTTTTGGTTTCAGTGGGTCATGAAAATAAACAAATAAATAAGAAAGAGAGAGGATACCGAGGAGGAGAGGGGGATGTGTTGAGGGCAAATTGAGGGAGTGGGACGGTGGGGAAATTGGGGGTACATATGTTCAAGATATATTGTCAAAGAACAAATAAAAGAATTTTTATTACAAAGATACCTTCTTTCTACCTCAATAGCCCTGAGTGCTCATCTTATGGAGACATCAGGAGGGAGACGTGGATCTCAGCATCTGAGGTACCTCAGACATAGCTCCTTCTGATTGCAAACTCTGTGAATTAAAAAGACAAGATTTTAACAGTAAAGCCCCAAAGCATGCAATGGCAAGGCAGTGACAAGGTAAACACAAGAGACACCCCCATTCAAAGCTAAGAGGAAGGGAAGCCCACAGCTGACCCTGATCCCTCCCAAGTGTGGGGAGGAATCTGAGGATGTGGACCGAGAAGCACTACCTCATCTTGAAGCAGTTCCCTAATCTGCTGTTCTTACCTCTGCTCTCCTGGTCTGACTTTTGAGCCACCTCTTCTTTACCATAACAAATAGCTACATTGGCAGCCTGGTCATGTTTTCCACCTTCTTCCTAACTGCAAGCTGAGGGTCCCAAAGACCTCTTTTCAAAGGCAATATGATTATATATTTATTGCTATCTATCTATCTATCTATCTATCTATCTATCTATCTATCTATCTATCTATTCTCTCTCTCTCTCTCTCTGTGTGTGTGTGTGTGTGTGTGTGTGTGTGTGTGTCTGTGTGTGTGTGTGTGTGTGTGTACAACTTAAGGAAGTCAGTTCTCTCTTTCTACCATGCAGGTCCCAGGGGTGGAAGTTAGGTGATCTGGCTTGGAGGCAAACACTTTAACCAGCTGGTCCATCTCACTGGCCCTCAAAGAACTCTTTTTTTTTTTTTTTAATGTGAATAGTCTCTGTTTCCTTATGGAAGATGCTTTCACCAGTCAGTTGCCTTAAAAATGATGTGGGTTTTCCACAACTCCTGTTGGGTTTCCTGTGTACCCCCCCCCAAAAAAATACAGAGGAGTCCTGTGTACATCAAAATATATACACATAATTCTTTCCCGAACAGACTTTTTTGAGTATGTTAGATAACTTAGCTATTTCAAATTTCTGAGATGAAGTGCCTGATAGAAACAACTTTAAAGATCAATCTTGGCTCACAGTTTCAGAGGCTCACAGTCCAGGGTCTCTTGGCTCCCTGCACTTGGGTAGAACATCATGGCTACAGGAGTGTGGGCAAGGAAAACTGGCTACTGCATAGATAACCAAGAAGCAGAGAAAAAAGGGATGCTGGACCTGCCCGGCTTTCTCCTTTTATTTCTTCTGGGCTCCCAGCTCCTGTGAGGGTAGGTCTCTCCACTCAGCTCATGGAAGGACACTGCCTGCCTCCAGTGTGGGTCTCCCTGCTCAGTTAATCACCTTGAGAGGCATCCTGCAGACACATCCGGAAGCATGCCTCCTCTGTCTCCTAGGTGACTTTAATCCCAGTCAAATTGGCTGTGAAGATGAGCCACCTCAGTTGGCTAACTAAGAAAGCACCTTTGAGATTAAAAAGTCTTTTCTTCTACCTGGGAGGATTTAAGAGCACTTCCGGTCTTGGAGTGTGAGCTTCACCTCGAGCCCCATAGTGCAAGGGCTGTGCCTCTGCTGGGAGCTCGTGTGTCCACCTTCACAGGAAACGCTGGATAAAGCTTGTTCTAGTTATTTACTATTATGACAACGTATCTGATGCATTTATTTATTTGTTCCTTTGCAATGTTAGGGATCAAATTCAGGGTTTTATCGTGGTCTGGAAATGACTTCTTGCTTTGACTGCATCCTATTCTCTGAAAAAAAAAAAACTATCAAGAGTCCTCTATTGCTTGGATTCTCCTTGGAAGTTGAACTGCTACCACCTCCTTTTCCCTGCTGTATGAAGCCCTGGGTCCCATCTCTATGGACGTATAAGACTGGGTGAGACAGTGCGTGCCTGTAATCCCCCAGCACTCCAAGCATGGGGTGGGTCAGAGGTTCAGGGTCACTTTTGCTACAGTCAGTTCAAGACCAGCTTGGGCTGTAGGAAACCCCCTCAGAAAAAGGGGGAAAAAACTAAAATCAACGTTCAGCCTCTACAGCAAAGCTTCTACATGGAGGACAGCCCTTTCTGCAGCCTCTGGTTGCTGACTTCCGGCCTGATGCTCTGCATCTAGCCCACCTAACTCCACCTGCCCATGGAAGCTAATGGCACAGCTTCCGAACTTGGAACCAGGTTCTCTTTCGGTTTTCTACTGTGGCAATTTGGGGCTTAAATATCAAGCTTAGCTCATGGTTCTGTGGATTCAGTGGGCTAAAGTAGACAGTTCTCCTCCGCATGGTATGACTAGGGGAGTCACTGATGGAGGCTGCATCCAGCTGTGGTGGTTGGCACGGTAGTGGTTAGCTGGGCCCACAGGCTGCTCTCATCACCTAGCCGTCTATCTACACTTCTGTCTTGTTAGTTGGGAGAGCACAGATGGAAACTGCTTCATGTGCCAAGCTCTGGGTTCCAGATAGATACAGTCTGCTTTCGCCATTCTTGTCAATCAGAGAGAGCCACAGGTCATCTCTACCCATCAAAAGAGCTGAGTAGAGGGGACTCCAGCTTGGCATACATATACAGTGGTGAGACACTGGAGGCCATCTTTATGGATTAATCCATTATTAAAGGCTTTAGTGTCCTAAGGAGACCCATGAGAAAGGTTTATCTGCATACACTTGGCCCAGTAGACTGATGTCTGATGTATTGAAGTGGCCTGAGGAAACAGCGAACATAACTGAGCTTAGGGGGGAAGTCACAGTCAGGAACCGTGTAATGACAGTTTGCTTAGTGACAGATTTCATAAATGATGGTAGTCCCACAGAGCCATCAGTGAGCTGGGTATGGTGGCATGTGCCTGCAATCCTAGCATTCAGGAGGCTGGGATGGGAGGAACCGCCTCCATCAGATTGGCGTGAACATGTCTTCGAGGGCATTTTCTTGATTGCTAATTGATGTAGGGGGCCATTGTGGAGGGCGCCTTCCATGGGCCTGGTCTGTGCAACAGAGGTGGTTGAGCAAGTCAGAGGAAGAAAGCCAACAAGCAGCATTCCTTTACGGTCTCTGCTGTAGCTCCTGCCTCCAGGTCCCTGCCCTGACTTCTTGCTTTGGGTTCCCTCAGTGATGAACTGTAACCTGTAAGCCAAATAACCTATTTTCTTCCCAAGTTGTGTTTGGTCATAGTATTTGATCTCAAAACAAGAAAGAAAAAACAAACAAACAAACAAAACCCAGAAAAACAAACTAGAACTTTTGTGTGGGTGAGTATGAAGTCCATAGGAGGACATCATGTGTTCTGTTCTATCACACTTGGCCTTGCTCCTTTGAGACAAGATCTCTCACTTACCCTGGAGCTGGTCTGGAAGTCATTATGCCTCAACAATTCTTCTGTCTCTATCCTTTACAGCACTGGGCCTACAGGGGCCCCCACAGCCATGCGCAGCTTTTAAAAATCCACATAAGTAATTTCTGAACTCATGCCTTCACAGCAAGATATCTGCTGTCTTGACCACTTAGAACTTAGAGTTCAGTACTGTCAAGTATGGCCAATGCTGTCAACCACCTCGTGTTACACAGAGGAAGTCTGAGGCACAGAGCTGGCAAAACATGCCCTCCAGAAAACAACAGGGGAGAGATTCACACCCAAGACAGAATGTCCAAATTTGCAGAGAAGAGACAAGAGGCACAGCTTGTCCCACATGATATTAGGAACTTGATGAGAGGTTCAAGACACTGGCTGATTAACCCTCATGCATGTTTGCCTGGCTGAGCTAAGTTCCTCCCTAACCCAGGGGCATGGAACAGATGAGCCTAAGGGATTTCTGGTTTAATGCCAGTGGACTCACTAGATTTATGCGGAAGCAGAGAGGTCAAGGCTAGAACACAAGAGCAGGACACAAATGCTAAGCAACAACGAAGGAAGCTCAGCAACCATGCTTCAGAGAGATCCCAGACAAACCCCCAGCATGCTGTATTTTGTAGGCCAAGCAGAAGGCACAGATCTCTACTGTCATCCACAGCAGCCAGGGAAATTCCTCTAGACTTCTAGCTATCTTGACTTTGGGCAGCCTAGGATCTGTTTCTTTGACACAAAAAATAATTTTAGGACTAACTAGCTTATGGAGCAGAGTAGGTGCTGAATAAAGACGTTTAAGCATCAGGGTTAAGGGAAAGAGAAGCAGTCAGAAGGAGAGGCAGACACATCATCTGATAGCACGGGTGTGGGCTTCTCAAAGAAGGATCTGGAGAGACACTGTCATTACTGGAGACATCAAACCATATGTGCACAACAGAGAACATGGTAGAATGTGGTGACCTACATTTGCACCCAGAACAGCAGGACATCTTTGTCATGGGCTGTCCGAGAACCAGGGAGTTAGTAAATCATTGCACTTAAGGCAGAATATGGTGGAGATATAATTTGTGTGTGTGTGTGTGTGTGTGTGTGTGTGTGTGTGTGTGTGTGTTAACAGTTGATGTGTGAGGGCCCAAACCTCTGTGGGTGGGACAACCTCTGGGCAGGTGGTCCTGGGTTGTATAAGAAAGAAAGATGAGCAAACCATGTGAGCAAGCCAGGTAGCAGCATCCATCCCTGGCCTCTGCAGCAATTTCTGCCTTCAGTTTCCCATCCCGTTCTCCCTTGGTGGATTGTAAACTGCACGGTGAGTGCTCCTGACCAAGTTGCTTTTGATCAGGATGTTTTATTATAGCAATAGAAACTAAACTAAGACAGGGCACGGCTGTAATCAAAAAACATTACATGCAGGTATGAGAATGTCAAAATGAAACTTATTATGTATAATTAATATTTGTTAATTACAAACTTTAAAAGATGCTGGGCGTGGTGGCACATGCCTTTAATCCCAGAACTCAGGAGGCAGAGGCAGGTGGATCTCTGTGAGTTCGAGGCCAGCCTGGTCTACAAAATGAGTCCAGGCCAGGCAAAGCTACACAGAGAAACCCCGTCTTGAAAAACCAAAAACAAGCAAACAAAAACTTTAAAACATAACCCCCTAAGTAAGTATAGTAATCATTCTTTCATTATTCATGGATTAAGAAAATTATGAACAAAAATTCATCATGGATGTGGTCACAATTCTCAGGCTAACTGGTGAGCTGCTGGGGGCTGCCCTGGGTGTTCTCAGCCTATGGCTTAGGATGGATTCAGTGTTTGATTCTGGAGACCCTTGAAACTCAACCTGGATCAAGGGACCATTAGCACCCAGCTTGGAAGCCACTCTCTTCCCTCAGTCTGTCAGAATCATCAGCTTCCAGGGCACGTTTGAACATGTTGCTCCCTTGTCCTAGAATGACCGTCTCTCAGGCCTGGCCAGCCTACTGGGCAAGTCCTTTGACTCATTGCTCACCACTGCCCGGCACGTGGCCCTGCCCATCACCTCAGAACCACAGCCGGGTTTCTGTCATCGTTGGACCACTCTGTGTGTCACTGTTTGTTTGCAGTACCATTGTGTAATCCAGACACTTGGGAGAGGAGCCTGGTTGGCATCTGTGAGCCCAGAGTCCTTGTCACCCTGTCGTGTCTCATGTGGACCAGGCTCTCCCTGACGGCCACCGAAAGACTGATTTGCCTCAACTGAACTGAGGGTGGCAGCTGAACCAACCTTTCCTTCCCTCCCCATCTCTCCCTTTCTTCCTCCCTCCCTTTTTTCCTTCCCTCCATTCTCTTCATTTCCTTTCTCTCCCTCTCTTCTTCTTTTCCTTCCTCCCTCTTCCCTTCCTTCCTTCCTTTCTTCCCATTCCTCTCACTTCCATTTTCCTACCCTCCTTTTCCTTCCTCCCTCCTCCCTTCGCATCTTTCCTTCCTTTCTTCTTCCTTTCCCTCCCTCTCTCTCCCTGCTTCTATCCACCTGTCTCTTCCCCCCCATGTTCCTCCTCCCTCTCTTTCTATTTTAAAAAAGGAATTTGCTCCACTCAGTTCTCTGGGGCTGCGGTGGTGAGCAGCTTTCCAGACCCAGATGCTAAGAACACTTGATCTGCTAATCACAGGGACTGCATTGCCTCTCAACATTGCTAAGTGGTATGGTTTGCTGTGGGCAGGGTCTCTGTGGAGAAGCTACCAATGCTCAGATGGTAGAAATGCCTGCTTCATGACCTGGAGGCAAAAATTCACCGTTAGTGTGCGGCCGGTTGTTTCTTGTGAGCTAGCTATAGGCGGTAGGCTTCTCCGGTGTCCTCCCATGACCTCTGTCTGTCCCACTCTTCTCTTATTAGGACTCAACTCACTCTGGACCAAAACCCACTAACATGACCTTCAATTGATCCGATGGTTTCCATAAAGAGCCTGTAACCTGACACAGCCACTGTTGGAAGTCTTAGGCATTGGGACTTCAACACAAGGGACCAGGACACACTTAGGCTTATAACTCTGGGCACAATGATAGTAAGAGGTGAATCTTTGATTGTCCGCTTTGCTGTGGGAGGTGGGGGACACTGGAGCATTCTGATGGTGATTCACAAAGGTGCTGTCCCTAGAGAGAACAAAGTGTCCTTGGGCGGAGGGAGGGGGGACTTGGAGGTATGTGAGTGAGGAGAGGTGCTGGCCATCCTGAAAGTGAGACATGAGTCCCCAAAGAAGAATGGAAACTCACTTTGCTGCCCCCCACACCACACAGACACAGGCAAGCACGTGAACTTACAGCTCTCTGCGATCTCCCTTCATCTTGCTCCACGATGAATGAATCAGAGGCTGAGGTGGTGGGCGAGGAAGATGTTTTCGAGTTGGGACACAGCCTCGCTAACCTAGGACACCCTGGTGCAACCAGCAGTCCAGACACCACCTGGTACCAGGCTGTACCAGGCCTCTCAAGTTCAAGCCCAGGTTCTTGGCTCCCCAGTCCCCTTCACAGCTCCAGCCCACATATGTCATGGACTAAACTCTCCCCCAACTCCTCTGGGCACCACTGAGACAGGTGGCCTTTCAGGAAAAGGTCACAGAACCCAGGTGGCCAAGAGTCACTGTCACCTTGGCGCTCTTGGCATTTGGCTCATCTCTCTGGTCCAACGTAGTCCCCTTCAAACCCTAGTGACTGACTCAGAGTCCCACCCAGACCTGTCTATTGTTCCTGTCCTTTGGTTCGCCCCTTTTTTTGAGGGTATGGTGCCTGTTTGTTCATATGCTTGTTTGTCGTATTGGGGTTTGAACCTCCGACCTCACATATGCTAGCCAAGTACTCTACCACTGAGCCATACCCTTCTCCCTTTTTCTTAAGCTTTTAATTTTGAGGCAGGGTCTTGCTAAGTAGGTCAAGCTGGTCTTGAACTTCCTCTGTATCCCAGGATGGTCTTGAACTTTTGGTCCTCCTGCCTCAGCCTCCTGAAGCCTGTGTTAGGAGTTTATGACCTCTAAAGGCCTTTCTCCTCTGACTCACTGCCTCTCACAGCTTCCTCCATTTTATGTATGAGGATATTGAGACCAAGAGAGGCCAACTGACTGGCCCAAGGTCACACAGGGACAGTGGCAGAGCTGGGCTTAGGGCCTCTGTGGGGAAGGGGAAGTGGGGCCACCAGCTCAGGATCTGTCTGTCGGGAATGGAGCAGAGATTCTTTGAGTTAATACACGTCACCCCGCAGGACTGGCCTCATAAATATCACTGGATCTGCAGGTCCACCTGTGGCCAGCACCCTGGACCGCAGCAGTTCTGTATCCTATTCCCTGCCACAGCAGGTGGAAATAGCGTGAACTAAGGAAATCCTCGCCGGCAAAGATAACAGCTGAATGCTTGTCTCCTGGCAGACAGAAGCTAAGAGAATGCTGACCCACACACAGGGCCTCTGTCCCCTCCCCCTACCATGGGCTGGAAGGCAGAGCGCGCTTTGGACATGACTGACCAGGCTGTGTGTGCCTGGACAAGTGACTTGACTTCTCTGAACCTTAGTTTTGTTCATCAGTGAAAAGAGAACAGGCAATTCATTTTGGGAGCATCGGTGTAAGTGTAGCACACATGGACGTGTCCAGCTGGAGTCAGTGAGCAGAATTAAAATCCGAGGGATAGAAGGGACATGCCATCAGCGTTTGTGCCAGGCACCTGTTCTCTGTCACAGTTAAACGGGGTGGGGGTGGGGAGGGGAGTGTGTCTGGTGCTCTGATAGTAAAGTGCTTGACATGCAAGCAGGAGAGCCTGAGTTCAGATCCCCAGCACACACACATAGAAAGCCAGTGACTTCAGTAGTTGGGAGAGAGGCTGGGACAGGCAGATTGCAGGAGGGCTGTTCTGGCTGAGTCAGTGACCCCTTAGGTTCAGTGAGAGTGACTGAGGAAGACGCTTGACATCAACCTACACACACACTGCGTATGTACACACAGGGACACACACACTTCACATTCACAATACTTATACACACACATGCATGTGCACACATGTACACACGTGCACGTAAACACACACACACTAATGCTAGGAGACAGTTCCACTGTATGCAGTTGTCGCCTTTAAGATGCCTTTTGGGTATAGGAGACTGGCGGGGTAGCAGCAGGAGGTCGGGGGGGTGCATGGTCTCATGTCCAAAAAGCCACTTTGGGTCTCAGAGAGAACAGTCTCAAGAAGTGTGACGCCCTCAAGCATACTGGTCACTCAGGAGATCTCCCTTATCTGGCATAGCTGGCCACTCCAGGTTCCTCCTCAGTGATTGCTTCCCCAGTTCCAAATACCAGAATTTCACAGCCCTTTGTCCAGAGACAGTCCTTCACCGCGAGAGTCTCACAGTGTCAACACGCCTCATTCTCTAAGCTTGCAGTGTCCCTTGGGGCCCAGGGTCAGGCCTCTCCTGCTCTGTACAGTGATGGAGAACCGAGCACAGCTCCTCACAGCCAGTGAAACCTGACCCCAGGCTTCCCCATCAGACCAACCTTCCCCAGCACCGACTTCCTCTTTCCAACAGGACTTGGACAGGAGACTTTCCAGTGCAGCAGGGGACTGCCCTTTGGTAACCCTTCAGGGATGCCAGTCTGAGAAGGCCACCAATGTGGCACCAGGTATGGTCGGGCCATAGAGAGGAAGAGCCTCCTTGTGGGACCTGGATCAAGATGTACCTGAACGTTCATAAATTTGGTAAATCTCCCCTCATCTTAAGGGCAGGTTGAATTGCACTGTTCTGTCATTCACAGTTAAGAAGTCTTCGGTGATAAATTTCTAATTAACACTTAAAAAAAACTAGCTAGGCTAATAAAGACAAGGCTGCCAGGATTAGCACAGACTCAGGGCGGATGATGCTTTAGGATCAAGTCCTCTGGCTCTGTGACCTTGGACAAGTCCCGAAACTTGTCCGAGACTCTAGCTCTTCAAATTTCTGAGATCCATGTAAGGGCTCAGTAAGGCAATGTACCTAAAGCATGAGGCATACAGTAGGTGCTCAGTAAATGTACCCTGGCAGTGCAGTTCACCTACCATTGTTTACTTACAGGACAGAAGGACGTGCTCGTTGCCAGGGTATCCCTCTGAATGAAGCCTGCTCTCAGTCTATTGCTCTTATTCAAGAAAGAGAGAAACTTGGAAACCGAAGGAGCCTGGATTTTGAATCATGCTTCTGTTTTTGTGACTTTAAGCAAATTGTCCAGGCTATGTGAGCCTTATTTTGACATCCATTAAATAAATGGCAAAGGCATTGCCCACATCCTGAGATGACACAGGATGAGCATGTGCATTGTCCCCAGCTCCGTGCTCTAAAGGCCAGCCTTCCTCAAGGGGACGTTCCTCAAGACTGGGCTGGAATCCAGCCTCCCTGAGCTCAGCCTTGCCCATGACTACAACTTCCAATCAGCCCTGATGACATCAAAGCCTTGTGCCCAGGCCCTGGCCTCCCTCCTCAGTGCTTTCTAGGTATCCCCAAGTCAGAACAAAGTTCTGGCCACCATGCCCCCCCCCTTGGTTGGGTTTGAGTCTGCCACCATGACCTCGGTCTCTTGGCTGTAGTGGGCCAGGGCTGATCACTATGGAAGTTATAATCAAATCCTAATGTCTTCTCTCTGGAGCCTGAAGCCCCCCTCTTCCTGAACTCAGAATATACATAGACCACACGGCCTCACTCCATGAAAACCCAGTTGTTTTGTGAGATTTTGATCTTGGTTGCCAACCTGAGTTTAGAGGCCCCTTGGATTAAAAAAAAAAAAAAAAGTCCACTTCCAGAGATTAACTTGGGAGGTTCTGGCTTGGCCCCTACTTTAATCTAAGGGTCCAGAGTGTGAATGGACTGCTGGGAGGTGGCAGGCCTGTGGAAGGTGGTGAGCCTGTGAAGGGCATCTTCTTTTCACTCCTTAGTGCTTCTCGGCCCCCATGGGGTGAGCCATGTTGCTCTACCAAGCCCTGCCTGCTCCAGGTTGGGAACAATGGAGCAACTAAACTGGACCAATGCCTCTGAAACCCGGAGCCAAAATAAGCCCTCTTCTTTTAGATTGCTTTCTCAGGTATCTGTCGGAGGCAAAAGATGAACACACCAGGATGTGTCCACCTGGTGCACTGGAGATGTTTTTTTTTTTCCACAGCCTATCCAGGCTTGAGCTGGGCTTCCCCACTGTGGACTACCCTCTCTCTCTCCTCTTTTCATCCAGGAGCCATTGGTGGTGACAAAAGAGTGGAGCTTCCTTGCCACTTATCTCCCATGGGAGGCTGGAACTCTGAGGCAACTGCCAAGAATGGGACCCTATAGCTGACCATGTCAGGACCTGAAAGTTTGCTTTCAGGTTGGGGTGGGGGTTAAGGAGAGGGGTGCTTCACGGTGTTTATGTTAGACACTTTGTAAGTTCTTATTGAACTCGTCCATTTAATTACATGTCTCCAAACTCAGGCATTGCACCATGTCGGCAACACAAGATGCCACATCAGAGACCCTTTGGGAATCAGGAAAGTGATGGGTCTTTCTTTTTCAAGTCACCCTTACCACTGAGATTTGGCATACATTGCCAGGGGTTCCTAGCTCCCCTCAAACTCAAGCTTGCCCCTTAGAGCTGTACTTCACCGATGGGAAACTGAGGCACAGAAAAAGAGGCTCCTCCAAAGGTGGGCAATACATCTCCATCTGCCAGACATTGGCTTACTATATGGAAGTGCCAGGCCAGGTCCTGGCTGCAGGACCCGAGCCATGTGCTGCAGGACCCTTAGCACCCCACATCGCTGCCACAGCCCACCCCTCCTCCAATGCTTTAGGGTGTAGCAAGGACACGGTATGTGCAAGGGATCTGGCTCAGCACCTTCACCCCAAGAAGCCCCTGCTCTCTTCTTTCCCTTTTCCCTTTCCTTGCAAGCTTGTAACAAAGTGTGGCTGCCAGCCAAGGTGATCATGGAAGGCTTCATGCAAGAGGTGTGCCCTGCTTGGATCTTGGTGCTGGGTGCTGTGGGGAGGTAGGGGCCAAGGGTTATTAATAGGCCTGGCTCAATAGGTCTGGATGGGGGTGAATGTGATACAGACACCCAGCACCGTGGCTGGGGAGTACCTGACACCGGAAGGGGAGGGGGCCAGGGGCTGGGGGAGCGCCACCTCCCAAAATAGCCAGAGCTGAAGACTATTTAAGTGGCTGTCCCACCACCAGTCTCATTTCCCAACAGGATCTCCCACCATCCCAGCTTTTCTGTACAGGCTCCGGCCTCTGCTCATCCAAGGTAAGTGGTGGCCCTTGAGGTTGGAAGATGGAGAAAGCTGAATCAGTCCAACTGGAAGGGATGGGCCACGTTGCCATTTCTCTAGAATCAAATCGGAGGTAGCTGAGTGCGGACCTCCTAGATTCTCTACCTGCCTCTTGGGTGCCCCGAGCAAATCCTTCCCCCCAAGACTTGACCTCAGCTCTCCATCTGAGACCTAAGAGGCAGAGCCATACATCTGCTCACTCTAATGGCTCTGTCTGGGGGCCAGAGGGCAGAAGGTGGGAGCCGAGCATATGGGTGGGGAGTTGATTGAGATGATGACACCATGTTTCACTGAGGATGAGAGGTCCCCTAGAGGAAGGTCTAGCTCCTCAGCCACAGAGGAGAAGGAGGGGCAGGGGGAGGGGGGAATGGTGCGAACTTTTACTACAGGAGCCAGTGTGGGGCTCAGATGTACTGAGTTTGGTATGACTGAGGCTGGGACAGGAGGCAGGATACCAAGTCATTCCAATGAGCCGGAGCTGACCCTGCTCTGCCAGTCCTTGACAGTGGTCTTTTGGCATTTAGAGACTCTAGGCTCAGTAGAGCACAAGGGTCTCCAGCTGGGGAAACAGATGCTGTAACTAGGCCACAGTGTAAGCAGAGCCTGGATGTTGACATGGCAGTACAGAAGCCAGGCGCATCAGAGCAGGCAGCCCAGCTGGGAACAAGGAGCAAAGCCTGAGGCCACTGAGTCAGCTCAGGCAGGAGCCAAAGGAGCTAAGGCAGCTGAAGGGTCCCGGGACAGCTGAGGGGTCTGGAGCAGGCCTCATGCCCAGAGCTATGAAGTCAGGGGCTGCAGCCTAAGTCAGGGGCAGAGCCAGCTGGCAGGCTCAGGCCCAAAGACGCTGACTCACCAGGAGGGGGCAGCTGGAGCCAGCCACTCCTAAGGTTTCCAGGAAGGGCGGCCTTCCAGGGCTCAGCCAGGAGAGACAGTGTTGACAGCAAGTGGCAGGCAACTTGAGCTACTGGGCAGCTGGGCAGCTGTCCCTTGATCCCCAATATCATCGCCATCCTAGACGCTGCCCACCTGCCTCAGGTCCCACCCAGGGGTCCATCCACCTCCAACATAACATATACAGACTTAAGCCCAGAGATAAAGATTATAACTCAAGGTCATGTAAGGGTTCAGTGTAGCTCACATGTATAAACCAGACCTTTGGACTCCCTATCCAGTGCTCATACACTTCAAAGGCTGCTAGTCACAGATTGGATCTTTGGGAGACCAGAGGGAAGATGACATTGAACTCTGGTCACATGAGATAGAACGTGTGCTTGTTCCCAGAGGTGATACTTGATGCTCTGATCACAAAACCGGGATAGTTTAGAAAGTGTGATCTGATGCGATTACCCCTTATCGCCAAAATAGGGCCAACTAGAAAGGTGGGTAGCTGTTCCGTGGGGTCTCCCTCACTTTAGCCTCCTTACTGGGAGTTAGAGGGAACACGACCCAGGTACTGTGGCCCTGGAGCTCAGAAAGTGTGAGAAAGGGGGTCTTCTGACAGTTAAACTGGCGCCTTCCCCGCAGAAACCAAATCAAGTCTCAGAATGAGCCGCCCTGGTCAGGTGAGGGATGGAGCCGGGACAGAACTTCTGCACCGAGGTCTGCTCGGTCCTGGCTACCTCCTCCTTGGGTCCAGTAGCTCGGGTTTCAAGACCTCAGCATTTAGATTTTTCGCGGCATAAATTTGCATCCAGGACAGTGGACAGGAGGCTATTGGAGGCGTGGAGAGATAGAGTACAAAGCCAAGGGGCCCCCCTCGGGTAGAGGCTGGTCAGCATCATTTTTCCTCCTCGGACATATCCGAGTTGCCCAGATCCAAGCCTCGCTGCCTCCCGGTATGCCCTTGACGGCAGGAGAACCCTTCCTCTCCGCTGGTGGCCCCTGAGATCAGGAGATGGTCCCTTACGGCTGGGTCCAGGTCGAGCCCCCGCCCTCCCCAGGTCGAGGACCCCCTAGGCGTGTGACCCGCTCGGCTAGGCGACTTGGCGGGACTGAAGTGCTGAGCTGCGCGCGTAGCCGGGCGCCCCCTGGCGCGGAGCCAGGCCGGGCGGGCGGGCGTGCGCCTGGCGCGCGACACTGCAGCGCTGGTCATATGAGCAGAAAGGATGAGAAGAACACTTTTTAATCTTTTCGCACTTGCTCTGCCCGCTCAAACAGTTGCAGGATGTCGATGACAGACTTGCTCAGCGCTGAGGACATCAAGAAGGCGTTAGGAGCCTTTGCTGGTGAGCAGTGCACTCCCTTGCCTGGCCCTGTCCCCTTGCCCTTTTCCCACGCCTGGGGCACCCCCGCATCCCGCTGTGAAGCCTCCTCAGTTTCTCCCGCCCACGCGTTGGTCCCCATCCTTGGGGTAGGCTCCCTGGTCCTTTGCCTTCCAAGACCTGCACGGAATTTGCTCCCTGCATGAGCCACACAAAGTTGAGGGTGCAGAAGGGTGTTCTTTCTGAGAGGATTCACCCGGGTAGGGTCCAAGCAGGAAGACCAGGGTGGGAAGTAGGAAGGACCCAGACTGCCTCTCTGCGAAGGGATAGCAAGGGTCTTCGAGAGAGACCCCTTCCTCTGCCCCCATTCCCAACACGACTTTTTCTGGAAGGTAGCCCATTGGTGGAGAGCCCCTCCCAGGACAGACCTGAGGGCACAGTGACCTTTCTGCAGCAGGCACCCAGCCCTGCCCAGCCTGGCCAAACCGGGTGCAGACCCGCACAGCACTCCGTTAGTACCCCCAGCCTCCAGTTCCTGCAGGTAGTCTAGGAAAGGGATGCTCAGTCATTTGTATGACCTCTTAACTCTGCCTGAAGGGACTCTAGCTTAGATGCTGTTCCTCTGTCACCCAGGTAGGGAAACTGAGGCTTGGATAGGATGAAAGATACACAAGGTCACCCAGTCCAGCACAAGAATTGAGAACTGGGGTGCCTTCAGGTATCAGTGTCCCACCTTGATGTGTCAGAGGTGGACAAAACAACTTTCCTTCCCTCCAACTCTGGGCTTTGGGGAGACCATAAGACTCTTTAAGAGTCTTTGGACAGAGGGGGGCACCCATCCACTTTTTTTTTAAAGCCCCTTTTTCTCCAGACACATGAGAGAAGCTCCAGAAAGCCCCTTTCCACTCCTGGAGCACTATGATAATCCATTCACGGTGCCTTGAGCCACCTTGTCACCTTGAGGATGAAACTTACTTGAGTCTTCGGAAGCCCTTCATCCCATCCCCAGCCCCTGGGTGGGTCTCGGAGGGAGTCTGTGCAGGACTTCTGGGTCCTCCCCTCCCCCTCCCATGATGTGACCTTGACAAGAATGTGTTGTCTCAGTGTTCATTGTCTGACAACAATATGTGGCCGTGGAAGAAAGCTGATTTTCTGTCCATCCTAGCACCCACTGCATGCCCAGGTGCAGCCCACCCAGCCTCCACCCAAAAAGGCTTCATAGAAATATGGTTCTCTGGAGGCCAATAGTCTCCGTGTGGCTTCTCCATGCGTACATGGGGGGAACCAAGAGGGTACGACCTTGGGCGAAGCATCCTTTCCTAGCTGGGCTCCATCTGCCCTCCTGTTCCCCATGGCTATGCAGGTGACCTTTAACAAATGCTAGAGCACCCCTTTCCCTGATTTTCCCGGTACCCCTCCCCCATCCTTCTTTAACCTTCCCTTTCTCCCCCCAACAGCTGCGGACTCCTTCGACCACAAAAAGTTCTTTCAGATGGTGGGCCTGAAGAAAAAGAGCCCAGATGATGTGAAGAAGGTGTTCCAAATTCTGGACAAAGACAAAAGCGGCTTCATTGAGGAGGATGAGCTGGGGTAAACTGAGGTCTTGGCGGGGAGGGGGGAGGGGAACCTGGTGCTAACTCCCCAAGTCACCAGCCTTCTCTCTCTCTCTCTCTCTCTCTCTCTCTCTCTCTCTCTCTCTCTCTCTCTCTCTCTCTCTGTAACTCTCATGACAGGCAGGCTTTGCTTTGTCTCTGTAGGGCAATGTCCCAGGCATCAGGGAATGAGCCTTCCTGCTTCTGGGAGGGTCAAACCCTCAGCACAGAGTGCAGCTAACTAGGTTAAATTATAGCCACTTAATATCGCAAATGGAATGGGGTTACTTAATAATTTAATACCAATGAAGAGGCACTTATTCCAGCTGCCTCCCACCGCAGGCAAGGCAGGAGGCATTCTCCTTAGAGTGTCATTGATTTCCCTGTGTCTGAAAGGCACCTTCACTGGTCTGGTCTGCAGACCCCACGCTTCTGGACCAGAATTGCAGCTAAGCAACTTCTGGGCAAGTCAGGAAGGCAGAGCCAGCTCTGGGCCTTCAGGGTCCTTGGAGCAATGCACAGAGGAGACAGCAAACCCTACATCCCTGCATCGGCAGAGAGCCCTCTGCCCTAGCCCGCCTCAGCCACCTGGCCCATCTCTGATGACCCAGCTGTGCCTTCTGTTACTTTCCAGCTAAGAACTGCCTTGAATTTTTTGAGAAAAGGAGGAGGAAGGTGTTTAGGGATGCATTTTAAGTAGGGACTTCCTCAGCCTATCCTGTGTCTTCTCCAAACTTTACCCCAAGGGCACCTTCTTCTAGATCTTTCTCCCTCCTACCTATCTATGCCTGACAAATACATGCACATGCATGTACAAGTGGGTGCTAAGTGCTCCCTGTCCTTCAGGTAGCACCAACTCTAGAAAACCTCCCAACTCCTCCCTCACCTGGGTAAGAGGCATATGCTCTCCTCTGCCTCCTCCATTGGGGTGCCCATCACTCCATCACACATGAGGTCTGTCTGTGAGGAGCTGGCCTTCTTCCTCATGTATACAGAAAGCTTATTACGATCAATGGTGACCCCAGCTTTTATATATTTACTGAATAAACAAAGGCAAGTATCCCCTAAACTGGGCTCAACCCTGCACAGAAGAGGGAAGCCACTCACCCGACACTCACCCACCAAGGCACAGCCAGACAGTGCCACCTGGCCAACCCAGCTGCACACATACATGTCCACCACCGTCCACCACATGTACCAGCTTTCCCCCTGCCTTGCGTGGACTCCAGCCCACAGTTCAGCGAGGCCCTGCAGGTGACCTTGGCCTGACTCCCTCCCACGTTCTCCCATGTTCTCCCTCTTCTCCCTCAGGTCCATTCTGAAGGGCTTCGCCTCAGATGCCAGAGACTTGTCTGCTAAAGAAACAAAGACGCTGCTGGCTGCTGGAGACAAGGATGGGGACGGCAAGATTGGGGTTGAAGGTGGGTAGCTGTGGCTATGACTCTGGGGACACTGGGATTCAGGGATGTGTGGCTGCTAAGGCTTTGGTCTGTTGAAAGGAAGCAGGGATGGGGAGGAGAGACAGAGACAGCCCGTAGGTCGGAGGGCTCTGCCACACTGACAGGCAGAGAAAAACTATGTTTTTTTTTTCTCCAAAATTTGAACAACCCACGAGGAATGGCTTTTTCTTGCTTTCCTGTTGGGTAAGAGGATGTGGGAAGAAGAACTGGAGTTTTTCCCTGCTCCTGCTGCCTAGGTTCTGATCCAGGATCCTCCTACACTGGCTGTGTGACCTTGGGCAGTGTCTGTCCTCCTCTGAACCTGAGGCTCGTGTCTGTAACCAGAGGAGACAGGCCCACTGATCCCTAAGGACCCTCAGGCTCTTGTAGGATCAGATTCCAAGGATGGAAATTCCTTATCTCCTGCCTTCCTCGGGTCTCACCCTGGTGTCCTGTAACCTCAGATAGGCTTTTGGCTTCGTTCAAATGCACCATCATTGTAGGAGAGGCAGGAAAGAACAGCCAACCAGGACCCAGCTGGGAGTTAGGACGGCAGGCACTAAAGGCTTCTGCAGCTTTGCCCAGCACAGGTCTCCTGGCCCACTACCCCACATCCTTATTCGGTCAACCTGCCTGGCATCTGTGGGACACATCCCGGAACTGTCAGCTTTCTCAGTGCTGTGACACTTTGCAGACGGTCGTAGTCTTAGCCTGGTTCGGAGAGCTACGATATAGGATGGGACAGGACTTTTGAATCTAGTTTGAATGTCTGAGCAGCATGCTCTGCCACGTGCTTGTGCGGTAGCCCTTTCTGCCGACATAAAAAGAAAACTGTATTTAGGTCCCTCTGGAGTTCAGACTCTAGCCTTTCTAGGGGAATCACATTACTATTAAGGGCCTTGGCATGTTCATCTCTGGAGAAATCATGGTGGTTCTCCCATAGGGAACCCGTGAGGATGCGGCATGCTAATATGTAAAGTGCTTAGGACAGGACCAGGCACAGAGCATGGAGCACATGCCTTCTGTGTGCCTGTAAGGAAAAGGGGAATGGGGTGGGCGTAGGTTGCATTTGCACTTCAAGCCCCTAGTGTCTACCACAGAACTGAGGCAAGTACTTACTTAGTAAGCACCCGTTGCCAGAGGGGAACGTCCAGTCTCCCACACTCCACTTCCCTTCTGCTCCTCACACCTGTGACCTTGGGCACGCCCCCTGCCTGTGTCTGAGTTCTCTTGCCTGGCACATGGCTTGCACAAACTTATCATGGGACCTATAAGTGGTACGGACACAAATTGTTTTAAGTACAAGATTCTGAAAGTATGTGGGAACTTAGTGAGGGATTTAAAATGGCAGCAAGAATGAAGAGTCTCTACCAAGCTCAGGTGCAGGGGATGCCCTGGCCGTACATCCCCAGCTGTTCTTCTTCTGGGTGGCAGGAAGGAGGGGCCTTTTGAGAGTCCTGAGCAGAGAGTGCAGGAGAGATGATTGACAGCTCTTGGTGACCCGACAATAGCTGCTTTCACACCCCTTTTCTCATCAGCTACACCCCAAGCCCTGACTTCCATTACAGCTCGACTTGTTCCCCCCCCCCATTTTTTTAGATGGAGCTCAGAGCAGGAGGCAGGGTCTTCATGCTGGCTGCTCCCAGCCAGCCTAATGAGGGGAAAGAAAAAAAACAGAAAACCCAAAACCGAGGGCAGTCCTTGACCTGGTTCTCTCCTTCTGCTCCTACTCTCTCCCAGTCTTAAAGGGCCAACTGAACTCTTCCAAAAGGGCCGACAGGCAGTTACCAAGGAGCAATGCAATGCCCAGCATCAGATGAAATAAAAACAATTATGGGCAGGGGCTGATAGATAGCTCAGTGGCTAAGAGCACTGGCTGCTCTTCTCTAGGACCCGAGCACCCCTGTAGCAACTCGGGGATCCATCACCCCAGGCATTCATCCGATCCACCTATCTGTGCATACAGGCAAAATACACATACACATAATTTTAAAAAAAAAAGATAATTAGGGCAGAGGCATAGATAGCATCATGTCCTGATGAAGAGCCCTTGAGCAGCAATCCTGTAATCTGGAGCTGCAGCTTCACGGATCAAACACCCATGAAAACTTGAGAGTATTAAAGACAGCACCCAACACTTAGTAGTTACCCAATGAATGGCATCTATGTATTGTTCATGTTGGCACCATTCACACACACACACACACACACACACACACACACACACACACACACACCCCGAGTCATTTGGTTTGAGTTTGTCTTAATTACAAAGCTCAGGACCAGAGAGGTGTATCAGCTTCCAGACATGTTTGGATTTTGAAGTATTCACATACCGTAGCCATGGCCTTAAAAGGGTTTCAGATTTCCAGAGTCGGGGTTAGGGACATTGATCTGTGCCAGACAGAGCGGAGGTTCAGGCGGCTGAAAAGTAGAGCCATAGGCTGGAGTGCTGCAGGTCGGACGGGACTCAGCAGGCAGGGGCAGGGCCAGGTATGGTGTTATCATCCGTGAGGCCACTGAGGCAGGAATAGTCAGGGGAAGTTTAGAAACAGGCCGGGGACTAGGTTGCCAGGAGTGATCAAGAGATACTCCCTAGGTGGATAGCGTGTCCCGGGACGGAGCTGGGTCCTGCCATTATCTCATTTTCTCCTGGGATGACAAAGGACATACATTCAGAAAAGGTAGCTCAGGGAGGCCAAGGTCGTACTCTCTTCAAGATCCAGGCTTCAGTTCCATTCTATCTGACAGCACAGTGGAGGCCTGGACCACTGTGCACAGCACTTCAGGATCCTGGAGGAGCAGGAATGTAGGGACAAAAGATGGGACTAAGGTGACATTGTGGCACGAGGGCCCTACCCTGTGCTTCCCTAGTGAAGACGCAGGTGCCCCTCCATGTCTATAGCCCAACTTGAGAAGCCAAACAAGAGTGGTATGGAGGTAGAACCCTTCTCCGGGGCCCAGAATGTTGTGTGGCCAGATAACTTTGGGCCTCATCTTCCAGACTGAGGTTGCTTCCATTTCTGTGGGACCCATGCAAGTTATGGTCCCCTGTGTCTGATCTTGAAGACCAACGCTAGGTCACCGTCCTGTCCCTGAAGGACCATGAATCAGGCCTTAGGCTCAGCTAAGACCCTGAGCCATGGTAACAGTCATTCTTAGCTTCATACAACCATTCCTATGTGCCAGGCAGTGCCCTCAGCGCTGTCCTCCGCCATCTTCTAAGCTATCTGTGAGGTGCGTATTATTAGGGTTCCCACTTTAAAGGCAAGGACAGTAAGGCTCAGAGGCAAGGGTTTGTCTAACCCTTCTGTGCCTAGGAAGAGAGAGACGGTCAGGATGAGTGTTGCAGTCTGTTTGCTTGCAGCAATGCATTGAGATGTTTGCCTCATGCCTTGAATGCAGTTGGAGTTTAGTAGGGAAAAAAAAAAAACAAGCCTAGCATTTGATGGTTTTAGAGGCTGACCTCACGGCTTGCTTCTCTCCACCATACTTGGATGCCCCTAAAGCAGGGATTTTTTTCCTTCTCCTATTCTCACACCAGCGCAGTGCAGTGAGAGAAAAGAGAGATTTGGTTAGTGAACAAATGAGAAAAGGAACAAATGAATGAGTGAGGGGATAAACTGGTGAATGAATGAATGAGCCAACCAATCAATCAACGGTGGAATGAGGAAACAGATGAGTATGTGTTCTGCAAGGCTGTAGGAAGAAGCAGACCTAACTCCAGAATGTAACGAGGGCTCTGCATACACCCAGGCTGGGGCCTGTAGCCATAGGTGCTCTGGGAGCGCAGAGATGGCCACTGTCCCTGGCTCTGCTCGCCTCTCTGAGGAGAATGATGTTTATGTGGTTCTTTAAATGCCTGATTGCAGGGAGGGAGAGGGAAGACAGTTCTAGAAATGTTCCTTCAGACTCTGGTATCTGAGGCAACTACTTCCAGGAAGTTTAAAGACATTTATAGATGTGATCGATTGCAGACAGCCACCCTAAAAGGCTGGGACCCAGCATGGAAGGCGAGCAGAAAAGGAGAGAGAGGCCACAAAGAATGGGGAAGGACCCAACAGCCCAGAAGTGGCCCTGAAGGCCAAACAGAGATACGTCTGCGGCAGGGTCTCCTCCACTTCCCAGCCATGGGTCTTAGGCTGGAGCTGGTCCCTCTGGCTCCCAACCAGAAGTGTTTGCTCCGTGAGTGCGGGCCAAGTACCTGTGATTCTAACAAGTTACATAGTGACACTGATGGGCCAGGGAGCCAGACAGAACTAGGGCTTTTCAATAATTCCAGAAAACAGGAGCTGATGCTACCCCTTTACAAGTGAAGCCCTGAAACATGAGAGGTTATGTAGTACCAGGGGTCTCTCAGGAGGCCTGAGCCTGGAGGTCCTGCCAGGACCCTGTGCTACCTGCCCCGCTACAGCGTGTGCCCCCAATGCACAAGGGACACAGACGGGGACTGAGGTCAGACCCCTGGCAACCCAGGGTGCCAACAGGCATGCCTCCCCAATCCAGCGCAGTCAGACCTCACAGAGCTTTGCAGCACAGCTTCGTTTTCTGCCCAGACAAGGAACCCGGGCCTCAGGAAACACAGAGGCTTGCTTCTTTTGCCCACCGAGTCTTAAATTGAGCTGCACACCACACGCCTGTTTGTGTGTGAGCTTCCCCCATTGTGCCCCAGCCCCGATAATGACTCTGTTTGACTGTGCTTTGTGCCGTTTGCAACTCTAGCACCTCTGATCTGTGTTTTCCTCCTTTGGTTGAAAGCGTAGCTGTAGTCATCGCAGGAGCCAAGCCTTTCTGCTTCCTTCTGGCAAAATCCTTAGGAGTCTACTTGCGAGTGGGAGGGCGGGGAGCAGGGGCGGTGGTGGTCAGGTGTCATGGGTGGCAAGAACCAGAACCTTCCTGTGGCTAGACACCACACTGGAAAAGCCTGGTTCTCCTACCTTCTGAGCATCCATTCCCTCATCCGTGAAGTCTGTGTAAAATGTGCACATCTCCACCTTCTTGCTTTGGCTTCCTAAGCTACCTCGCTTTTCCCTTTAAAGGGAATCAAGTCCTAATCCACGGAGAAATGGAACTGAGTGTGAGATGGGGGAAGAGGGGACAGCCAGGACAGGAGACCCCCTTCCTCGCTGTGATTCCCACCTGTCTACTCCTGTGGGATTTGGTATGGGTGCCCATGAGGGCCAGCCCACAGTCCTTAGGTGGACGGTGTCTGGTCGCCTAGGAGACAAAGGTCACAGTCCTCACTGAGAGCTGTGGAAACTGAGGCCCAGTGAATACTGAGGGCCAGGGCATGCCCTTGGTGAGGTGCAGCCTGGCTCTTCCTTTCCACACGCTTCCTCCCCGAAGCCAGGCTGAGCTTTTTTGGAGTTATAAATGTTTCCGTGCTTAGCAATCTGCTCCTCTATTCCCGGGTGGAGTTCCGCTAGCTCCGGCCTTATGCTGCACTAGATAAGATGGAGCAGGGAGAGGACACAGCACTACTTATGTAACCGGCCTCTTTAAAAAAAAAAAAAAAATGGAGCAGCGGTCATAGCGGAACAAGACGTCCTCTCTCCGCTCATCCCTCCCCTTCCACTGCTGAGGCTGCAGCTGGAGTCAGACGGCGAGGCTGTTCCAATCAGTCTCTGAGCAGACGCACAGTCAGGCCCCAGCCAGGTCTCAGTTAGCATCCTCACAGCTGAGACCCAGCCTCAGTTTCCCCGTAAATAACACAAGGTTCAGAGGCAGTGAGGGTGAAATGGGATCGCTGGCAGTGCCTAGCAAAGGGCAAGTCCCCAGGATTGATGATGCCACCCCCTTGTGGCTGCCTGGCTTGACCCCGAGTGACCCCGCCTCCTCGTCCTGCACCCGAGAGAAAGTGATCCTGTTTGCGGCACCCATCTATAAGAAACCGAGCCCTGGAGCTATTTCGAGGCGAGGTGAGGTGATAAACCAGGAGCCAGCTCTTGCTATGGTCATCAGAACGGAGGCAAGGCAAGCCTTCCAGACGCTGACTCCGGGACTCTCAGTTTCACTTGGGGCTATCAGCCTTCCCAGGGCTCACCTGTCAAGAGCTTCTAAATTTGTCCGATCCTCACGGCACCCAGGATGGGGGGCAGCCCTAATTAGGCTAATTTCAGTTTCCTGAAGGAAAGAACAGAATGGCCGGGCCTCTGCCTGCTGCCTCCCTCCTGACAGGCTCCCTTGCATCTCCCTCTCTTTCTGATTGGACAAGGAAGACATCAGAGGCGCTGGGGGTGGCCTTCCAACCACAGAGTAGTGCTATTCGAGTATGTCTTGTGAGAGAAAGAACGTTCCAGATTTTTCTAAAGGAATGCAACCTTGTTAGTCACTGATTTAGTTATACTCAATTCTGTGTGCCAAGTACCCTCTCATCTGCATCTTTTACAGTCTTTCTCATGACCTTAGGGGTGTCCCCATTTCACTCATGACCTTAGGGGTATCCCCATTTCACAGATGAGGAGATTAAGGCAGGATGCTAACTTGGATTGTGTCTGGAGCTTGCACCAGGTCGGCTGATGGCTGTTTAGGTTTCCTGGGTGCTCTGCTTTCGTTGTGCTTGACCTTGATTTAGGAGATTGCTATAGGAGGTTGTTACTGCTCAGCTCCCCTGCCAGCTGTGCTACAGAGACCCAAGGGAGGTGGTGCCACCACTTGTAAGCCACCTCCTCCTATGCGCCAAGCATCTTCATGGACTCCCTCCGTTGCTCTTTAGGAAAGCTTTGTGAGCTGGCATTATTGCCACTTCTCAAAGCCATGGTGGCCCATGGCTGCCTAGCCAGTAATAATGGCACAAGACACAGGCCAGGGTGCTTACATAGGCATGGGCAGATGCCTCGGTAGAGACTGATGATGACCTACCCTAGCAATGGGAGTGACACTGACAGATGAAGATGACAGACAGTGGCTTGATAACCGCAGCTTCTGGGAGCTGAGAGTTTTCTCTGCACCAGGCCTATGAGGGAGAGCAGAAGTGCTGACCAGCCCCCTGAAGCAGCTGGTCTCATGGGCTCCACTTTGAAGACGAGGAAACTGAGACAGGAGCATCTAGCCAAACTCACAAGGAAAGGAGCTGCTGGTGCCCCTCTCCCTGCTTGCCCCAAATGCAAAGTTAGAATACGAAGAGCATTTTCCAGCTGGGATGGGAAGGGTAGGAGGTCTGGTCCAGGGAACCAAAGAGAACAGCAGGAGCACAGATCCCAGCCCCACTCACCAACACCCAGTTGTCATCGGACCCGACTGACAAATCTGTTGACCTAGACGGTTTAACCTCTGTGTGTTTGTCATTTGCTTTTCTTTGGGGTGAGAGGGTATGTTTTAGAGGAGACCTTTGCCAGGAAAGCTGCTAGTTAATTGGCAGTTCCTAAGAGCACTGCCTGGAGGCCAATTCGAGAGTTCTAAGTAGGTAACAGTGGCCTTGCTTTTAGTTTGTCTATAGTGCCCTGGTCAGGGTTCTAGGAGGGATAAAATTAGAGTCCTGTGTTCCCTGGAAAATGCCAGGCTCAGTGGCCTTAAGGATGCCCTCGCTGATTCACAGAAGACCCCGGGGTTTGATGTACTGGGCTTTTGGAAACCTCGCAGGTCCAAAACACGCTATCAGGCTCCCAAAAGCCTGACTCCTCACTCTGGTGAGCCTTCATCGATACTCCTGGTCTTCTGACACGGGCCGTACCCCATCCTGTCTAGACTTCACCCCGCCCTAGCTCGTGGCCAGGAGTTAAGAGGAGTCTTGCTGGGGAGCAGTCAGGAGTGCAGAATCCTTAGTGTGGCTGACTGTACAGGCCCACTCCCTCTGGGAAATTTTGTTTCCTCACAGGATCTGGACCACTGGCCTGGTGGGTAGGGCTCACACAGGAACTTTATGAGGCCAGAGGACGAATTATACCCGCCCCCCATTGCTTACTTTCTATCTGATCCTGGCTGCTTCAGCCCCTACTTTCCCATCTGTAAAATGGGAATCACCCGTGTACCTCCCAGGGCTTGCTAAATTTTAAAGGGGTCTCATGAGTAATAACACTCTTCACCACCCCTCCAAACCCACCCATTCATTTAACGTCTGAGTATTCTCACCTGAAGGGTGTTAGGCCACCAGGAAAGGGATGAACTGGAGAGACACTGGGGAAGACCAACAAAAAATAAGCAAGAAGATAAATAAGTTCATTTCATAGTGTGCTAAGGCCAGGAAGTCAATAAAAATGAGCTAATGTTGATGGAGCCAGTGGTGGTGATATCTGAGCCGGGACATGTGTCACTCTATACCTAGGTTAAGAGAGGTCACAAATCTCCCCATCTGAGAGTGACTGTGGCCAGAATCCCATCTGTTGCTGTGACCACCTCAGAGCTAAACTCTAGGTCCTCAATTTCCCCATCAGTAAAGTGCAGGCCAGAATGGCTCTGTCCTTGGTGGGTCTCAGAATTCCATGAGGTGATAGTCCCTAGATTCTTCCTAAGTAGACATTTGATTAATGATTCACTGATTCTCAACGTGGACAACACAGACAGTGTTAATGAGAGTTCTAACAATAGGATAAAGACCGAGTGCAAGAACACTCCCCCCTCCCCCCTTCCTGTAAGCTCTGTGGGCTCTTGGCTGAGAAGACAGGCACACTGACAACTGACATCTGGGGGAAATTCTTCTGAGCATTTGATGTTTACTCATTTGAGTTCTCATCAATGCTTCTCCCTACTCAGTCCAAGAGCCTTTGGAGGTTTCAAGTGGGACTCAATGTCCCCACCTCGAGTCCCAGTGCAGACTACTACAAAATCACTGCCTTAAGGATGGGAGAATGTGCTATCTATTTCCCAGGCCAAATCTCAGGAAGGTGAGAAGCCCAGGTTTCATCCTCTTACGGAGCTGGGACCAGGGACCAGGTCAGCTGCAGGTTATGTCAACATTGCTCTGGTCAATTTGAATTTTTAAAGTGCTTTTTAATATTTGCAGAATGTGACAGTAGCAGGGAGAGTCTCTTTTGCCTTTCTCTCCAGCCTCCCTGGGGTTAACATTTATGTAACCTTGGTACAGGGGTGACAAGTGAGGAGTGACATACACAGATGTCCTGTACGCAGCCTAGGCAGACAGCTGAATGGATTCAGGGGGCTCCCAGGATCCTTTGGCGGTCTTTTAAAGCTGTTTCATGATGGTTTTCACCCATCGCTCATTCTACCCAGGAAATTGTTCCTGCCACCCTCCATGGATGCAGAAGTAATGGAAATATACTAGGAACTCTTCCAAGAAGGGCCTAAACCTCTCACATTGCTCTTATGTCACAACGGTGCATTTTGGCAAGCCAGAATCTTGGCAGGGGGCGGGGGAGGGTACTCAGAGGCAGCAAATGGCAAAGTCGACATCCGCTCTGACCTCTCGGGTCAAACAGCAGAGATGTTCAAGGAAACGTCCAGGCTCAGAGCCTCCATTTCCTCATCTGCAGCTAGAGACAACGAAGATGTTGCACACGGAGTGTTAAAATAGCCGGTGCACAGTAGGCACGTGGACGAGCACAGGGGATAACACTGTCATTTTTCTTTTGCAGAATTCTCCTCTCTGGTGGCTGAAAGCTAAGTGGCGCTGACTGCCTGGGTCTCCTCCCACCTCTCCGCCACCCCCAACGCCCCATCTCAGCCCTTCTTGCGGCCCTCCTGAGTTTCTGTTCAGTTTGTTTATGTTATTTTTTACTCCCCCATCCTCTATGGCCCTTGAATGACACCATTCTTCTGGGAAATGCTGGAGAAACAATAAAGGCTGTACCAATTGGACACCACCTGCAGGGAGGACCCAGGCCTGGTAGGGTGTTGGTTTGGCAAGTTCTTTTATTTATTTATTTATTTATTTTTAGGGCAATGGAGGTGTGGTCGGAAAGGTATGATAGATGAAAGAGCAAGGCCCTGATATCCTCCCTGCTTGATACTGAGTGTTCACATGGGACACGTCGTCGTTCAATCTGTGCACCTAGCCCACACGGGACGCAATGGACCGTCCACCCTAAAAATATAGAAACTGCATTTTAAAAGAGGGGAAGTGAAGTGTTTGAGCCCATACATGATTACTTCCTGTACTCGAATAGCCACCTTCAGGAGTAGCTAGTTCAAGGGGTCGAGTTAATTGCTTCTGGCTTCGCTGTGATGAGATGCCTGATACGAGCAGCTTTAGGAAGGAGCAGTGTACCTGTGGCTCACGCCAAGGGTGCAGCCCGTCGACCTACGGAAGCCGAGGAGGCAGGAGTACGCAGGGGCAGCCTACACTGAATCCCGTCATATCCCCAAGTCAGGAAGTGAAAAGCGACGAATGCCGGCACGCAGCTGGCTTTCTCCATTTTCTTCAGCCTGGGACTCCAGCCCATTGGGTGATGTTGTCCACATTTAAAGTGGGTTGTCCTGCCTCAGGCTAATCTACAAACTCCCTCCACGGGCATGCCCATAGGTTAATTTCCTGGGTGGTTCTAGGTGCCGTCGAGTCGAGAAGATGAACCATCATCCTAAGAACTCACAAAGTGAGCCCTTTGCTGCTTGTCTCTGAGCACAGCTTCCCTTCCTGCTAAAATAGTGCCCGGGTCAAGCCCTCCTCCCCGTGCTTGCAGGACTCCCCAGCAGGGCAGCTGAAAAGCGAGGATGAACCAAGACCAGTAGAAATGGGCTCCTCCTTCCCCAGCACCCACCCCAAGGGCCCAAACTCAGCTGCACAATTAGCCTTGCTGAAGTTTCAGGAACATGTGTTTGCAGGGACCTTGGCCAGATGCCATTTGCAGCAGCCCAGCAAGGCACCCGTTGTCACAACACCCATAAGACTTGGGGAAGTTAAACATTTCTCTGAGGTCACACAGCACATAAGCAATAGAACCAGGACCCCAAGCCCCAAATCACTCCCAGATTCCTGCGCCCCTCGACAAATATGCCCCCCGATGGTCACAAGAGCCCCCGAGCAGGCAGGCCACTTGGGGGTCAAGTGCATTCTCAGAAGTGAGGGCCAGCCACTCAGCTCATCCCTGCGGCAGAGGAAAGAACCTCTTTGGAAATCTGAAACCAGAGTAGCCACTGAGTGGGCAGCCCAGCACAACACGGCAGGTGGCCCTGAGAGAGGTTCGCTTTAGTGTCCCATGTGGGAGGAGGGACTGGAGCTTCCTCCTCTATGCCCTGTGGGATGGGGGATGAGCAAACTGCACAGTGGCACCCAGACAGAACAAGGGATTGGAGGAGCCCCAAAGCCACCCTGCGCAGATGTTCCCCGGGCTCGAGCCTGCCTCAATGGCCAGTGAGTGAACCAGAGGCAATGTCACGGAAGTGCAGCAGAATGCGCACAAACGCATGTGAGCACAGCGGGGACAGTGGCCAGGGCCAGGGGCTGACTCAAGTTTCCATGAGGTCCTCAGAGTTCTTCACCTTGGACCCCAAGACAGAAGGATGATGAGGGGCTACCCTCTGCTAAGCCACAGGGATGCAGGGAGCCTCCAACGGGGACTTTGTCTCCCCAGAGCTGGGTCTCGGGTCACTACAGTTAACTTTGGGCTGACATTTTTATACGCTGGCACCTTCGCCATGTGGAAGTGGGCTGGCTCCTCCCAGGTTCTGAGAGACCCTGGTGGGACTCTGGCGGCCCCTGCACCACTGGAGTGGCTTAGCTTGTCCCCTGCCTTTTCTCTTCCCTCTCCGACAGCTGCACACTTGGACTAGAGGGTGTTTTCCACGATGCAAGTCAGGTTACAGTGTTTAGATAGGAATTGAGAGATTGTTCAGTCTGCTGAAGAAACTGCAGCTCTGGGCACAACTTCTGGCCTCAGGGTTGCCCAGCCTTCCATGGTACCTGCCTCCCTCAGCAGGGCCTCCCCCTGGCTCTTCAGGTAGTCTAGGTGGCACCCTAGTTGGACCCTCCCCAACCACCTCTCCTGGCTCAACAACAAAACAACAACAACAAAAACCAACAACAACCACCCCGACTCTTGCTCCAGCCAGAATCAGAACCCAGACCTTCTTCTGCAAGAGAAGTGACTCCCATCCCTTCCTCTCAAAGGCCATATGATCCTCGCAGGCAGGGAGTGCCAGGACTAATCCTACAAAGGTGCTGAGAGCCCTTCATTAGGATACAGGGGTGCCACAAGGGCTCACTGAGCTCTGTGACTCTGTCAACACAGAAGAGGCTCAGGCTTGCCTGGCATGCACATCCAGCACCACATACTCATGTGTTTTAATGGTAAAGGCGGAAGGCCAGAGAAGGCCCAGGTGCTGGCCTCAAGCCTCTTGCTGTCTCTCCTTCCTGTGGGGCCTCATCTACAGACACCTACTAACTCAGGAAAGAAGGGGGACTAGAGAGGGACCCTCCCCACTTAACACCCTCCTTAGGAGACCCTGTCACTAGGCCCTGAGGTGACCCAGTGACCCAGCTAGCATGCCTCTACCATCACCCATCACCCCTGAACCTTCTCTATATTTCTCCCCAAATGAACAGGACCTAGTTTCCCTTTCCTAAGCTTACAGGAGCCTCTGAGTCCCCACTACCCACTTCCATCAACACTGAGTTAGGGGTCAGAAGGAGGGCACTTAACTGGGAGACGCTGCCAAGCCAGGTGGCTTTCGCACTACACATGGACAGTAAGGAGTGGCACAAGCACCTAGGCACACAGTGTTTCAGGACAGGAGGTAGTTAGTGGGGACAAAGGATGGAGGGTGGTCAGAGAGAAGAGCATAGGTAGACAAGGACAGCTGGCACAGCTGGCTGGGGCTCCCCAGTCTCATGGGCCTGAAGATCCGATTGTGGCTGCACTGCTGGGGGATGGGCAGGCTGCTTTCCAGACCTGCCTCCTCCTCTGCACACCTACCTTGTCTGGAGAGGCTCTGCACTGCCATCCATCATGATCCGAATCCTCCGTCCCTCCAGAGTTCCTGTGGAAAACTAATCAGCAGTTCAGTAGATTAAGAGATGGGGCCATTAGTCTTGGAAGCCATGCCTTATAAATAGGATTAAAGGACAAGAGGCTGGGGAGGTAGTTCCTGATAAAACAATATGCAAGCATGGAGACCTGTGTTGAGCCCTAGCACCTACTTTAAAAAAAAAAAAAAAAAAAAGGTCTGGTATGGTGCCATACACCTGTAATCCCAGCCCTGGAGAGGCTGACACAGGAGGGTCTCTGGGGCTGGCTCACTGGTTATCCAGAAGCTAAATGAGCTTCAATATCAGTGAGGGATCCTATCTCAAAAGAAGGAGGAGGAGGAAGAGGAGGAGGAGGAGGAAGAAGAGAAGGAAAAGGAAAAGGAGAAAAGGAAGGAGAAGGGCCGGACAGATGGTTCCATGATTAAGAGCACTGGATGCTCTTCCAGAAGACCTGGGTTGGATACCCAGCACACACATGGTGGCTCATAATCACCTGTAATTCCAGTCCCAGTGGATCTGATGCCCTCTTCTGACCACGGTGGGCACCAGGCATGTGCATGGTGCACAGATATACATGCAGGCAAAACACCCATACTCATGAAAATTTTTCAAGAGGTAGAAATCAATAAGAAGACACACAGTAGACTTCTGACCTCTCCACTCACACATGCACACGCATATGCATGTACCTACACACCAACATGCACGCAGGAGCACATAGACACATTAAAACAAAGCAAAGCAAAAACAAAGTAATTCAGGGTTAACAATACGGATCAGTGAGTCAAGGCGCTTGCTGCCAGGACTGACAACCTGAGTTTGATCCTCAGAACCCAGCTGGTGAAAGGAAAATACTGACTCCCAAAAGTTGTCCTCTGACCTCCATACATATACCATGGCACGTGTGAGTACACTCGCACATACAATAAGTGAATAAATGTACAACAAACGTAAAAGATATCCAACAGCCTGTTTGTCCCTTCTCTGGTGAGGCCAAGAATTCTGGGGGCACTGCTTGACAAAGTTCCAGGGCCCCAACAACCAGGTGTCCTTAAGGCCTGCCTGGATGCCCTGGATAGATCCTTTACTGCAGAAATTCCTGTTAGAGGCTTCTCTCCAAAGGCTAGAATTGAAAATTAGTAAAAGCCGATACTAATAAAAACTAATAAAGTCATTGGTGATTCCCTGGGAAATACAGCTATGCATAAAATTGAATCTGTTATAAAACTTGTTCAGATTCATTGTTAGATTATTAATAAATGAGTTTGGTAAATGATTTAGTGAACTTTAAAAGAATTAATAAAGAAGAAAATTTTAGGGAAACTTTGAAAGCTGACAAATTATAATTAAAATCACTAGGTCTTTATGTTCAGCTTCAGAAACAAGGAACTAGTTTAGAAAGAAAAGAGATCCTGACCGTGTCATTATCAACAGACCTTGCTGCCTACCTAGAAGCATAAGAAAACAGTTTTAAAATTCTAGTGTTCCTTCACAGATTATAATAAAGATAGAAATTGCATTGATGTAAAAGTTCATAATGAGGTTAAAGGAAAACATTGGAAACAGTCCTAAAGTCCTAATAGTCTTCTATTCTTTACAAAACTGCAGTAAAGATAGAAATTGTATTGATATAGAAGTTCAAGACAAAGTCACAGAGACAGGCATGTTGTCTCAGTGAACGGCCTGTCCTTCTGAGTAAACATGACAGGCCAGGACTTTCCTGATGTTCTGGAAAGACAAAAGGACAAGCTGCTTCCAAGTAAAAAGGCTACATAATATTTTTAAATGATAGCTTTATTTTAAATATAAAATAGGAGAAGAAAGGATTAATTAAGGGTCAGGAGGGCAAGTTTAGGGTACCAGGTGGAGGGATTGATCTTTGACCTATTAACTATATGCCAACTTAAAGCAAAATCAAATAGAGTCGCTTTGTTTAATACCTTTTGTAACCACAAGGCTTTAAGATACCAATCATTAGGAAGAAAGTTTTAAGTTAAAAGAAACCTGATTTCATCCTAAAGTTAATTTTTAGTTCTCAAGAAATCTGATGTTTGCTTGCTTTGTTCCCCTTGTTTCTATACACTTATGAAACCAAAAAGATTTCAAGCTGTGTAATCAATGATTAAAGTTTTTTAAGGAAATGATTTTGTGTATAAATAAAGCTTAAAGGAGACTCAGGTCGTCAGAGTAGGTAAAGCCACTAAGGCTTCCTCTCTGTCTCGTCTCTCATCAAAGGAATTGAATGGTGTCCCGCATCTGATACTTTCTTCCCTCATCGCTCTTAGATACACCCCTCTTCGGGGCCCGACCCTCATCCGGAGCTGGACTCTGGCACTTCTCCACATGGAAGATGCCTCATGCATGAAGCAGAGACCTCAACTGATTCCCACTCTGCCAGAATCCTGCCCTTGGATTTCCAGCCTTCAGAACAGCGAGCATACATCTTTGCCATACACCAGCTGCCAAGTGTAAAGTGTTTGCTAAAGTAGCTGGGATGGACCAAGACATTGCCTCTTAACCTATGCCATGGGTGCCCAAGGACAAGTCTATTTTTCACATGAGAAAAGGAAGGTTCTGGGAAGTTGGGTAACTTCCCCCAAACCACACAGCTAATACAGCTGAAAATAGCAAGGCTTTTTTAGCTCATTCAACCACTGAACAGAAAAACTCAGCAAAGAAGAACATGGACGGAGATGAGACTGCTTGAGGGCAGCGCTGTCCTGGGAGCACACTGTAAGGGAGTGTGGACTCACGGGGTGAGGCTGTTCTGGGGGCTGCTGAGACCCAGCACAACTCAAACACCAGTAATCAAGCCGCCTGATAGATCACAGACACGGCGGAACACAACTCCATGCTCCACCCCAAGCCAGAATGTTACAAAGCTTTACACACACACACACACAACACACACACACACACACACACACACACACACACACACACAGAAAGAGAGAGAGAGAGAGAGAGACAGAGAGAGACAGAGACAGAGACAGAGACAGAGACAGAGACACAGGGGGAGAGGGAGAGAGGGAGAGAGAGACAGAGACACAGGGGGAGAGAGAGAGAGAGAGAGAGAGAGAGAGAGAGAGAGAGAGAGAGAGAGAGAGAGAGTGCCAAGCCAGAATGTTAGAATGTTACAAAGCTTTCAAGTCTGAAAAACACAAACATCTGTGCCAAGTTACGGTTACATTTTTCCACCAATCAGGATTCAGGGATAGGGCACCTCTCCTAGGAACATGTCTTTGTGGTATATTTATTCCGTTCTCATTGGTTTGTTCAATTGTGCCAGAAACACTTGCCGTGCATTCACGTCTCAACTTGCTAACCAGGATGTCAGTTACCCAGGGAGGTCTTGGGAACGTAAACTTTATTTGACCCCCCTATTCAAAATGGAAGCTTTATTCAAAATGGCTTCAGTTTGGTTCCTTCACACAAGGCAAGGGCACATTTGGAAAGACAAAGGTGAGATGGGCCACACAAAACCTTCTGAAATGGTAACCATCTGCCACTGTGATTGCAAACAGGGGCAATATCAGGCTGAGGGTGAAGACAGCCTGTAGGCAGATGTCCTATCGAAGGTCAGAGGTCAACTTCATGCCATCAGTTCTCTCCACCATGTGGTTTCTGGGAACTGAACTCAGGTCATCAGACTGGAGCAGCCAGTGCCTGAACCCGCTGAGCCATCTCATTAGCCAGGAGACACGTTTCTTGTGAAGGGCTGTGCTGGCCTCTAGGTAGGGATACAGCCTGGCAGCTCTTTTAGAGGGAAGCCTGGTGCTCTGCTCAGTTGCATGCTTATGCACTGCCCAGCACAGGGCACCCTAGGACCCAACCGGACCCCAAACTATCATAAAGTATAATATATAAATGTATAATGTGTGTATGTGCACTGTTTTTTGGCTTTACATGGCTTAACAGACTACCCTAGAGAAAGCAGCTGAATGCCCCATCCCTCCAGAGTTCTGTTCGCATCTAATCAGCAGTTCAGTAGGTTAAGAGATGGGGCCCTGGGAACCCTGCCTTATAAGCAAGCTCGAAGGACAGAGGTTGGGGAGATGGTTGCTGATAAGACACTTAATGTGCAAGCATGGACACCTGCATTTGACTCCTGGCACCTATATAAACAAGGCTTGTTTTGTCTCATGATTTTAGAGGATTCGGTGGTGTTTGCTTGGCTTCCATTGCCTTGGGTCTGAGGTGAGGTAGAATATAATGTCTCGGCAGGGGAGGTGACCATGAGGAGGCTGCTTACCCAGGAAGGCGTCCTGTGCTGGAAATGAGGAATAGTCCCTTCAAGGGTACAGCGCCAGCAGCGCACTTTGCAGGCCCTCATGCTGCACTCATGTCTCAATAGCGCCACCAGCTGGAGAGACTTAAGCCCTTAACTCGGGAGCCTTGAAGGTCTTTTATATTCAAACAATTACACAGCACAATTCCTTTTCTAGGTAATGTTAGCTACTGCTGCCAGAGTGTAGATCAATAAGGGGAAAGGGGGACAGTAGGTACTTGGTGGGTGCAGTGTTCTGGGGGCACAAAACATTTTGACACTAGAGAAAAGCTTGAGCCAATGTGACACCCTAGATGCCACTTCCACACAGTTAGCCAATTATCCCATGACTTTCACCTTAGCCAGGAGCATCTTGTGGGAAAGACTGTAAGCTTCGTCACAGGTGAAAGCGGTCTTGGCGGACTTTACCCTTGGGCACCCCATGGATACCTTGTGATAGACGGAGTAGAGCCATCCTGGGCCTGGAATTCAGGAAGCAGACCTGGGGACTCCACCTGGACTATTGTTTTTCTAATGGACCCTCAATGGGAGAATGGGACCGCCCTTCGCACGTGACACAGGCAGGTGGGGAGGAGAGAACAGCAAGAGGTAGAGACCGGACTTGAGCGCACTTGGATCAGCGAACAGGCTGGACCAGCACACAGGCCAGAGACACCCAAGGACCCGTCCTGTGGAACGGATACCGGAAGGTTCACTCTTTTTTCCCTTTAACCTTTTTTTCCCCCTCTGTGTAAGCTAGTAGGGTTGTATAATAAAGTTTAATTGTTGAGAAACAGAGCCTAACAAGAATAAATTAATTTAAAAGAAAGAAAAAAAGAAAGAAACAGAGCCTACAGCATATACCTTCCATATCTGGCTGTTAGGTACCATGCACCAAACACAGTTACCAGTGACAAGGAAGTACTTAGTTGACCTTTCTTTGAGCAAAGCAACTCTTTATTATTATTGTTATTGTTGCTTTCATTATCATTATTAACACAGTATTTTGCCCATATGTGTGCCTGAATGCCAGAAGAGGGCACCAGATCTCATTATGGATGGTTGTGAGCCACCATGTGGTTGCTGGGAATTGAACTCAGGACCTTTAGGAAGAACAGCCAGTGCTCTTAACCTCTGAGTCATCTCTCCAGCCCACAAAGCAACTCTTAAAACAAAGATATCACTCACAGACCAACAAGGACGGTCTGTTAAGCTTTTCTTAGGCAGGGGTGTGGTCTACAAGCTTGCTCTTGATCACAGTTAAGAAGCCCTGTCCACCCTGGGGCTGCTGACCCGGAAGATAGGCCGTCCTTCAAGGTAATGAGTGTCCTGTCAGGAGAGGTATGCAAGTGGTGATGAGGGAACTCTTTGAAGGGATTTAGCATCAGATGAGAACTGTTAAGAGTGCAAGCTCCTCCTAGCCCTGAGGCGCTGTGTCTGAACCAGCTTAGAGACCCTAGTAATCTAGTTCAGCAGTTCCCTTCCTGCCAACTGCCTGCTCAATGCACACAGCACAAGCACCACGTGGAGGGAACCAAAGAGGACAGCCCATGTCGAGGAGACAGTGCCCAGGCCCTGAGAGAGAGAGAGAGAGAGAGAGAGAGAGAGAGAGAGAGAGAGAGAGAAAGAGAGAGAGAGAGAGAGAGAGAGAGAGAGAGAGAGAGAGAGAGAGTGTGTGTGTGTGTGTGTGTGTGTGTGTGTTGCTGTTTCCAGGTTTCTCTGTCTGGGAAGCTGGTCCCATGTGTGCTTGTCCTCTGTCTCTGACCCCTGTGGTGGCCTGGCTGCTAGCCAGTGCTTCTGATAAGCTTCCCAGCTGAGGGGACCCGATGGGGGCCAGGCTCGGGTGGATGAAAGGAGACTGTTACAACCTGGGAAGGGAGGAGGTTAAGGAAAGAAATAGGATATGTGCCTAGGGATGACCTTCAGAAGGTCATGGGTGCGTTAACCGGTGATTTTAATCTTTTCTCCCCAGAGGGTTAGGAGAATCAAAGACATTTTTATAGGCGGCAATGTTATATTATTGCCTACTGTTTATTGCAGCTGCCAGTTCATTTATAAGTTTTAAATTTTTTAATATTTATTTTTGTTTTATCTGGGACAAAGTCTAGCTACATAGTACAGGCTGAGCTGGAACTTGAGAGCCTCCTACCTCTGGTCCCAACTGCTGGACAGTGGCCATGTGCTCCACACCCAGGGCCCCCCAACCCTTCTCCCATCCTGTTTTTCTATAAGAACGCTGCTTGGATATGGGGCAGTAATGTGCTATATTTTTGTTGCATGTGTATGGATTGATTGATTGATTGATTGATTGATTTTGGCCTGAATGTATTTAGGTGTACCATGTGCTTACAGTACCCATGAAGGCCCTGCAGGGAGAGCTATACCCCTCCCCCCCAAGAAGACAACAGTTTGATCCATAGAAAAGGCAGTTTCAGGACCAAGAGGTGAAGCTGGCCCTCCCACTGGGAGCGACTGAAGGCACAGCCACCACAGTTATGTTAGAAAGCTTCTAGGTCTCTGGTGCCTTCTGGAAAGCTGCTGACAAGGAAACAGGCTCTGGTTTAGTTAAGTGGCTGTGGTTAACAGGAGAGGCGGACCTAAGCCTAGCCAATACCACAACAATCAAAGAGCACCCACAAGGCCTGGGGAGATGCCTGTTGGTAAGATGCTTGCCACGCAAGCATGGTGCTCTGAGTTCGGGTACCAGGCGCGGTGTCTTATGCCTGCAATCCTAATGCTGGGCAAGGCAGAGGCAGCTAAGCTAGTAGCCAATCTAGGGTCAGTGAGCCACTCTGATTGCAAAAGTCAAGCAGAAGGTTGTGCTGGATGGTTTTGTGTCAACTTGACACAAGCTAGTTACCGGAGAAGAGGAAAGTGCAATTAAGGAACCGCCTCCATAAGACTAGACTGATTTGTAGGCAAGCCTGTGGGCACTTTCTTAACTAATGATTGATGTGGGAGTGCTCCGCCCATTGTGGGCGGTGTCATCCCCAGGGAAGGCGGTCCTGGAGCATATACAAGACGCTGGCTGAGCAAGCCCGGTAAGCAGCATTCCTTCGTGCCTCCTGCGTGAGCTCCTGCCTTGGTTTCCCTGCATGTTAGACTAGAAGCTGTAAGACGAAGTGAACCCTTTTGTCCCCGAGTTGCTTTCGGTCATGGTATTTGTGACAGCAACCAGAAACCCTGACTAAGACAAAATGAGTGGAGAGACGGTGCGGGGGCAGAAAGCCTGGCTGCTCTTGGAGAACACTGGGTTCAGTCCCAGCACCCACGTGGCGGCTCACAAGCATCTGAAACTCCAGTCCCAGAGAATCCAATGTGCTCTTCGGGCCTTCATGGGCACTGCCAGTATATGGTACATTTATGTACATTCATGCAAAAAAAAAAATCCATGTACATACAATAAAAATTAGAAATCCTTACTAAGATGGATAATGATTGAGGAAGACATATGATATCAGCCTATGGCCTCCATGGGTGTATGCCTACACACACACACACACACACACACACACACACACACACACACACAGCTCCCTAAAGAAGGCATTACCTCAGAACCTCAGGCTGTGACCATAACAGGAATAAGGCTAGGTAAACTGAAGGTGGCATTCCGGTAAGGGCTTGCTTTGTGAGGGCATCTAGATCAGAGCGGGCCCTGAATCTAATGACTTTACAAAAAGTAAATATGAAAGCCATATGGGAAAGCTGGGTGGATACGGAGTCAGAGAGTAAAAGGGACACAGCTGCAAGTTGAGGGTGGCCAGGAGTCACCAGAAGCTGGCAGAGGCAAGAGGATGCTCCCCGGGAAACTTCTAAGGGCCTGTGGCCCCAAGACGTTGGTCTCAGACACCTGAATTCCAGAACCTAGGGACTCGATTTCTGTTATTTAAAAGGGACCACGCTTGTGGCCATTTTTCAGAGAAGACCTGAGAAACTGACAGATGATGATGAAGGCACCTGGCAAGCTGCAGCATCTTCACTGGATGCTGAAGGATGAAAAGAGCGTTTTGGCCACAAAGAAGAGCCTTCCAAACAGACAGGTGGCAGTAACAGCCACATTTCCAATGCTCCTTAATGGAGGACTTTCTGTCCCCACTGCCACAATCCCAGAGGGAGGTAGAGAGGTGACACAGCAGATGCAACGGTGTGGCGGTCCTCACTTCCCATCTTGAAGACCCAAGCCTGCTGTCTGAAGAAGGCTCTTGATCTCTAGCTGGGAAGCCCTCTCAGGCCAGTGGGGAGCCAGGGGGTGCCCTAGAAGGGGACCCGTAGGCAGAGGATACTGGAGAGGGAGCTGGCTCTGAAGACAGCAGATTGCTTCCTGCAGCATCCCCAAGCCACTTCCCAGCCTTCTCCAGTCCACAGTTCCTCTCCTGAGCAAGGGGGGGGGGCCCACTGGAGTGCCTCCCCACTATCTCCTTCCTCTCCTCAGCTTACTGACCCACTCCCTAGGGGTGTTATGGGGACCACTTACAAGGAGCCACTTCTGTTCAAGTCCTTGCTGAGGGTAAACTTGGGGAGACCCCAGATTAAGACGATATTGACCTCACCCCAGAGTCCAAGCTAAAAAAGGGTCTGGCCCATGAAGCTGGGTGTGTCTCAGCCCAGATGTGCACTCAGGACCCTCACAGGAAAGCAGCTAGCCCTCTGCAGCTGTGACAAGACTGGAGGGACTCAGCAGCTGACAGACCAGCATGGCAGCAGTTCTGATTTTGCAGGCTCTTGACAGTCATGCTGGCAAACAGAACATTCTACCGCATTCTGTATTCAGTGCAACGCCCGCGGTGCTGACTTGGCTGCTCTCCAGCCAGAAGTCAGCTCCCTTCTCTTATTTCTCTGGCTTCTCCAGGTCTCAAGCCACTTGTCACTCTTTCTGCTAAGGCTCACATCTGTGAACTCTCAAGGAACGAGCAGGGGCCGATCAGTTCGGCAAATTGCTCTGGAGAAAAAATTGCCTGGCAAACCGCTGTCGGGTGAGAAATGACTTTGCCCCAACAGCTTTGCAAAAAAAAAAAAAAAAATCCTCCCAGGCTGGAGCAGGGGTTATCTGCAGAAGGACTGTTGTCCAGTCACCACAAGTCTCCGCCTTGTCATCAAGGCTAGAGGGATCATCGCAACGGTGTGGGGCCAGCCTTAGAAAGGTCCTTTCAGAATATAGATGTTACAGAGACACCCAGTTCTGCTAAATGACTTCCTCTGCCATTTTATTTCTGCCTCAAAGGCCTTTCCTTGCCTCTGGGTTGCACATTCCTTGCAAAGGAAGCTTCCTGTCTTTGCAGAGGAGAGAGCGTTCAGATTATTAATGTACCTGTTCACTTATTCATTAGTTTTAAAAACAGGGTGCTCTAGAGTCCTAGATGCAGGTGGCGCCTGTCTGGAGTTTACTGTGTCACCACGGCAAGTGCTCTCTGTGCACATTTAGACTGTGCGTGGTCTCAGGGTGGGTCCTGTGATCAGTGCCATCTTCACGTAGAAGGAGACGGAGGCTCAGCTGGGTTTGTGAGTTCTCCCAGGGCTGCTCAGCCTGCAGCTTGGAGAGTCAGGCTGGGGGCAGAAGGGAACACTAGCCTCAGTCTTACACGTTGTGTGTCAATTGGTGAGCAGCTCAGAACCTCCGTGTCCTCCTCTGGAAAATGGCTGCACCTATAGCAGAAGCTTGTCACCCAATTTGGCATCTGTGCTTTAGTCTTGCAAGACCCTAAATGTTTTAAGTGTTTCTTTCCACCAGATCAGATATGGGAAGTTTTTAAATTTTCCTAAGGAGGCAGGTAGGAACCCAACACATAAACTTCTGTTGTTTTTTACTTGGTTTTTTGAGCCTGCATCTATGGTGCTCAGGATGGGTTTACACTCTTATATTTGAGCCATCCTCTTGCAAATATTTGCCCTCCGAGTAGCTGTGACCCCAGGTACACAGTACACTGCACCTGACTCCATAATGCTTGTGCATATGTATGGGTGTATGTGTGTGTGTGTCTGCACGTGTGTGTGTGTGTGTGTGTGTGTGTGTGTGTGTGTGTTAGAGACATACACGTATGTAACTACATGTGAAGAACAGAGGTCACCTGTGGTGTCGTTCCTCAGGCACCTTCCACCTTGTTTTATGAGACAAGGTCTTTCCCTAGCCTGGAGCTTGCCAGACAAGCTGGGCTGGCTGAGTGTTGAGCACCAAGAATCTTCCTGCCTCCCTGTCCCCAGCACCGGGATTGCAAGCCAGTGTCACCACACCCAGCCTCTTTATGTAGGCTCTGAGGATAAAACTCAGCTCCTCATGGTTGTATTTTACCAACAGGGCTATCACCCAGCCTTTCTGAGGCAGGCTCTGGCTCTCGGCTTCCTGATGTGCAATTTGTTTACAGTCAGACTCCAAATGGAATCTTCTAACTTAAAGGGCCACCTGCCTGTACCACTGCTCCCTGAGAGAGCCAGGAATGTCCCTTTGGAACGCTTGGCCTCCGAAGGTGTCAGCGGGGAGGTTTGAAGGACCGTCTGCCTCACCAGCTCCCTTTACAGGACGTGACAGATGCTACTGTGAGATCTCACAGAAGAGGAGCTCACAGCTGCAACGGCTCTGGAATGTTCTGGCAGCTCCAGTCATCCCCACCTCACCCAGCCCCAGTTAATGTGTTTGGCCAGTCCCATCCAAGAAGAACCCTCAGCTCTGTCCTGTGGGCCACCAGCAGGTGCTTTTGTAAGGCCGCTGTGTGCCAGCCACAAAGGCTCCTTTAGGTGTTGGTGACATACTCCAAAGCTACCTGGAGAAGGTGCCAGGGAACTGACCTCTGCATGGAGTCCATCCTGATGGCAGGGGGATCTCTAGGGTTTTCCTGGCACTTTATAGTTCACAATGCATATCTTGAGCACTGGGAACTTTCAGGCTGCGCCTTCACAGTAGCAAAGAACTTGTGTGTGTGCTGCCCTGTCCAGCCATGGAAGCAGCCTCCGGTATGACGATCACAGAAAGGCTGTGCTCAGCAAGGAGGCTCTTAGGGAAGAAGGACATGGTCAGAGCCCTAGAGGACTACCACTTCTGAAGCAGGGATAGCCCCCAGCACATCAGAGAAACACCAATCAGTATGCCTGCTGCAGGAGGAGCCTGTGACCTAACACCTTGCCAGTTGGCAATGAAGTGTTTGAGTCAAAGAAAGCAGAATAGACCAGGCCAAGGCACTGTGGATGCACAGGTAGGGTGGAATCTGCTGGTCTCGGACAGAGAGAAAGGCGCTGAGGTCAGAGGACAGCTTGTAGAGAAGGTTGGTTCTCTCCTTCCACAATACTGGTCCCAGGGATCAAACTCAACGTCACCAGGCTTGGCAGAAGTGCCTTTACCCTCCCAGCCATCTCACTGACCCTAAAAATGTTTAAGGGTGACACTGGCTGTAGCGTGGAAACAGAACAGAGGACATCAGTAGTGAGGTTTAAGAACATGAGAAAATGGGGCTTGTGCTGTTTTTAGGCAGCTGAGGGACAAGCTAAGGTGGGGTCCAAGTAGTTGTAGACAAATGAGCAATAGCCAGTCTCAACAAGATGGTGTGTCCCTCAGCCTCAGGGCATTATGGGGTGTGAGGATATCACAGAAGGAGGAGGAAGGGAAAAGCTCTAAAGACAGATTACCTCATTGTAGAGGAGTTTGGCCTCTGTCATACTAAACCATCTATTCTTATTTGAACCTTCTGAACATAGCAACACAAGTTTTATGCACCGATCTCAAAAAGGGACTAGGATTTGGGGTGTGTGTCCAAGCCACCAGGGAGAGCCAGTTGAGTTATCCACCCACCACCAGCTTCCAGGTCCGTCATCCACCCAGGAAAGGACACGACACAGTGAACGTAGAATGTTCTGGAAGAGAAGCTCTTGTCTTTCTCAGAGAAGCTGGCAAAGGGTTGTTAAAGGAAACCTCGAGTGACTCTGGAGAAGTAATTTGCTCAATGTTAAGTAAAAGAAGCCCTGAAGACCATGAAAAGCCAAGAGTTCTTGGTCCCTGCCTGTGGCTGGCATTTTTCTCCCAGCGACTGCTGCCCCCTGCTGACCAAATCAGCACATGGCAGCCTTCCCAGCGGGCACCACACAAAGCTCCGGGGCTCTTCCACTTTGCATTCAGAACACAGGGGAAATGAGTCAGTCCCGCAGCCTCTGCCCTTTATTGAGATGTCCACTGCCAACCATTGCACCAGCTGAGACACAAACAAGTAGACCCAGGCACACGAGTGGCAGGCACACAAACCTTAAAGGTCATTACCAAAGGACGCTTCATACTAGATGTGCTGCCCTGCTTTGCAGCCAACTGTAGACCCCCAACACAGCCGCAGCCTCATGCGGCGCCCCAGGAGACCCATCACGCCCCAGGCTGTGCATCAGAGCCAGTGGTGATGAGCTTCCCGGCTGCACATCCATGTACTGTCATGGGAACACGTAGGAGAACTACTGAGCTGCTGGCACTCGGGGGACAAGCAGAGAGAGAGATTCAAACCTGGGGCGCGTGGTCCAAAGACCTTAGAGTTTCCATTTTTAAGTCAGGAGCCTTTTCAATGTCAGCAGTCCATGGGAGGGTTTGACCCTAAGGGGACATTTGGCAACGTCAAACGAAAAGCTCGCTATATTAAGATATCAGCGGTGACTAGGAGAAGGCCTCATCTACACCCACAAGAAAGACATTCTCTGCTCAGCACTGCCGTGGACCTGCATGCATCAGAGCGAGCGACTCTTGAGTCCCAGAAATCATTCTTCTCAAGGCTCAGTGTAAACTACCCTCCCCTCTCATCCCCTCCCACAATGGTCTGCTCTGTACCCAACAACTTTGCTACTACACTATGTATGTGAAGGGGCTCCAGCGTCATGCAGACAGGGGGAGGGCCCTGGGCTGCTCTCAGTGTGATAGCGGAGGAACCTAGGCTGTACAAGGGACCCGACCAGCCCGTACCTCTTGTCCAGAGTGTGGCAGCTGTCACTGACTGGCTCTGTACTGCAGCTCATGCATGCTGCTGTCCACGCTGTCAGGAGTTCCGTGACCCTAGAATGATCCAGAGGTCCCTGGGAACAATGTGTCTGTCAACAGCTGCCTCCATGACAGACAAAGCCCTCCATGCAAAACCCCACAGCCAAACAGCAGCACTGTTAACCCTTTCCTCTTCAGTAGAGAATTCAGCTCCAGCTTCGGGTGCAGTCAGGGGAGAGTGAGGTGCCAGGACCAAGCGCCCCACTTCTAAATGACTGCTGCACCCCTCCCAGAGGTGATATCGCCTATGTGAGAACCAGGTGCTCAAGAATGGGTGTCTGTTGGCTGGGGGTGTGGCTCAGAAGTGGAGCCCTTGCCTCATGGGCACGAAGCTCTGACTGCAAGTCCCAGTACCACAGACAATAAAGAATAAATAAAGTAAACAGTCAGTGCTTGTTGTATTACCAGAAGGGGAAACCCTATGAGATTTGTCCCTTCAAAAAACACCCACCGAGTGTCTCACCATGCTGGGGACTGTCCTAGAGCCCAATGACCTAAAGATGTTGTGTCTCTTCTCCTGACGCTGATGTTCAAGTGAAGAATTCTACAAAGCACCATGGCACATGGTGGCCATGTGGTCCTTTCCACTGGTGGCTGGTGCCAGGAAGACAGTACATTAAGGCAAGGTGACAGGCTGCCCAATGGAGGGAGAGTCTCTCAATTGAATGCCTAGGGATGGACCGCTAGGGACATGCCACTGGGATGGCGATCTGAAGGTCATGAGGGACAGAGTCCTGCAGCCATGCTAGGAACATTTAATGCAAAAGCCCTGGGGTAGGAATGCTCTCGAGGAGTTGGAGGAACAATGCAATGCCCAGACAAAAATAAAGCAACCCTGGGAGTGCCTAAGAGGTGGGTATTCACATAGAAGTGGACATTGAAATAGCCCAGGGGGCTCATGGGTTGCAGCATGGGGGCAACTGTGGTCCTGCCTCAAACCTTTCCTTACCCAACACTGACTCCAAATATCTATGGGTAGTCTTCTCGGTCACCTGCCTCCCAGCTGGGCTTGTTGGCTCAGCCCCACTCTCCACTCTCTGCTCAGTATTCTCTAAATATCTACAGGATGAATTCCTGCAAGGCGCAGCATTACTTTTCCAGGAGAATCGCCTCTTCGCCCAGGCAGGACAGAGCAGAAAAACGCTGCCCACGTCTGGTGCAGCAAGCCAATTAGTTTATAGGGCTTTCTCCCAGAAGTGTGGACACGGGTTCCTAGGGAAGGCTGGGTAAGTCTCAGGCAGGAATAGTCCCTCCAGTTCCTCTTGACATAAGCACCCTCTGGGGAGACAGACCGTACCTCTCTAAGTCTTAGCTATCAGAATCCTGGGGCCCAATGAAAGTGAGTGAGCATCAGGGTGGAGAATTCCACGTGGCCAACAGGATGGCAGATATACCCCAACCCTACCCCCCAAGACTTGTGTGTTGAGAGCCTGGCTCCCAGAGCAGAAGTGACCATAACTGGAGGCTTTTAAGGAAATGAGAGATCACCGGAGCTCTGATTTCATCAGTCAACTGATCCACTGTTGGGTACCGAATGTGATAGGCTACCAGAAAGTGACTGGGTCCTGAGAAACGGAGCCTACTTGAAAGCAAGTGCATCTAGGGGGTATATCCTTGTAGCTCTTCCTCCCTCTCCCAACACGGGCTGGGTATATGCTTATACGCTGCCATTGTTATGATGTTCAATCAATGGCCAGACTAAACCTTTCCTCTTTTAAACTGTTTCTCTCGGGTGTTTTGTCACAGCAACAAAACCCCAAGGCACGGATACTTGCCCACTTTCTTTTTCCAATGAGATGGTTTCTATTTCAGAGGTCTAGAGGGTAGGTGATTTGCCCAGCCATATCTCACCACTTGGAGACAAAGAGGGACTCCCGGGATGGCAGATGGCATTTAGCCACCCTTCCCCCACGAGGGGCAAAATCAGAATGGCATCCCTTCAACCACAACATAGGAAGCGGACTGAGAAGCACAAATCCGCTCAGCAAAGTTGGCATGTGCCCCGCATCCTTTCTTTCAGGTTATCGCTTCAAATTGTGCCTATTTTAGATTTTTATATTTTAGTTTCGTTTAATTGATACATAGTAACATAAGTTTGTATCTATTTACATATGTACACACTGTATGAATTTCCATCAGGAAAAGATCTTCTACCCAAATATTTATTATTTCTTTGTGAATATTCCTTCCCTCTTCTGGGAGGTGTACCGAAAGGGTGCTGTCCACAGAAGCCCACTGTGCAAAGCATACTGGGCCTTCCTGCGCTCTATCTACACTGTAATTTCTTCCCCACTGCTCAACGGTCCGCATCCTTTCCTCCCTACTGTACCAAGGTTTAAAGGCGCATAACATGCTTGGGCTTTAAGGATGGCATTTTTTTGTTCTGGACATGAGGAAAGGATTAGATGTGTGGTAGTAGCTTCGTTGAACCTGGAGCGTGGAAAAGATCGGAGTCGGGCTCCGGAGACTGCGGTTTCCTCCACTGCGCAGACGCCGCTCCAGCGGCGTCGCCCCGCCCCACGTGGGCGAGTCCACTCCCAGGAAGAGGGCGCAGCTAATCCCGAGCACTTTGCGACGGTTCAAGCCACGCAATGACCAATCAGAAAACCCCGTTAATTCCCGCCTCCCGCTGCATCCCGGTTAGGCTGCCTCTCAAAAAACGCTGGGAGGTGCCCTGCGGTGATTGACGTCATCTGAAGCCATTGGTTAAGCTGAGAGCTGTAAAAAAAGGAGAAACCTTTCCGCGTCTTCCCGCGAAATAGACGGTTTTCCCCGCCTCTTTCTTCTATTGGCTCTTTGGACTGACCGTTTGGTAGCAGCCAATAGGAGAACAATATGGAGGGAGGAGGCGGGTTAACGATGGTTGCCAGGAGCCCGTTTGGCGCAACACTTGGGACCAGAGAGATTAGTGGACAGGAAAGCTGGGCTGGGAGCGGGCTCCGCTCCGCCCCACCAGCACCCTTGTAGGCTGCCTGGGGCCTGGGGCCCTTTGTCCAACCAACCCTAGCGCCCGGGCCTCCATCACGGCCTCAGGCCCTGGGGTCAGCGGTCTCCGAATCCTAACCCTCTTTCAACCCCCACATCCCTACTAGTACCTGGTTACCATGGTGAAGCTAGCAGCCAAATGCATCCTAGCAGGTGAGTGATAAATGCGCTTAAACGCGTGGTCCCCGGAGCCCCGAGCCGACCTAACAATCAGTTTGGGTTCACTATTGGTCCCACTGTCTCCCATAGGAATGGCTGCAGTGACCAACAGCCGTTTCCAGAAGGCGGGGTCGAGGTGGAAGTGGGTGGGGTCACGACACGACACTCCTCCTCCTCCCTTAGCGCACATTTGTAGCTTCAGCTGTATCCCCGATCTCCGCCCCCCCCCCTATATTTTGAGACCACCTTCACCAGGTAGACTTACGAACTTGAGCAAATGCTTCAGTACAAGTACCCCCAAAGTTACCCCCCAAAAGTTAGGCGTCGGTGACGCTGGCCCCACTCCCTCTGATATCTGGAAGGTGGGGTGGGGCGGATTACTCTGCTGCTCCGCTGAGAGTGAACTTGGGGTTTCCCCAGAAGTAAGAGTCGTGTTACTGACTGACTGACGTGAATATAGCCTGCACAGTGCATAAAGTGGGGGGTGAGTATTTTTAAGTAGAAGCGTGCAGAGTGAGTTTCTGGCGCTCACACCTGCGGGCTTGCCTTGAGCCAGTCTGAACATTTAAAAGACAATTCGCTTAGCTTGTAGACTGCGTGCCCACTGCGTCAGCGCTGCGTGCGCATGCCGAGCACCTGTGTTTCATTGAACCCCCTTGCCACAGCACACCAGAGTAGGTTCTCCGTGGTGTTAGCTAGGGCAAACCCCCAGTTGGAGGTTATTCCCAGCGTTCCCAGCTCCGCTTGACTCCCAAGCTCTGCCCGTGGGTCAAACGTGTTGGCTACTTTTCTTGGTGTTGTGACAACATACTTAACAGGAAGCAACTTAGGGGTTCCACGGTTCCAGAGGACCGGCCATCGTGTCCGGGAAGGCACGGGTGGCAAGATCCAAAGGCAGGCTGGCTGGCCGGCCACACTGCCGCAATGGTCAGGAACTGGAGCCATGGGCACTGGTGCCCAGCTCACTTCCTTTTTTTTTTTTTTGTTCAGTCAGGGGCTCCAGCCTATGGAGTGGTGCCACTCACCTTTGCAGCTGGGCCTTCCCTCCTTACCCTGATCTAGGTCATTTCTCACAGATATGCCTAGAGGCCTGTCTCCTCCGTGATTCTTCTCTGTGATGGAGAGATCAGCAACAATTAGGGGCGTCTTTCCATCTTCATCCTACAGACTGAGAACGGGGGATATAGTGCCCTTAGTGACTTTTCTAATCTGAAAACGAAAGGCCCATGCAGAAAGATGAGTGACAGCCTTGACCCCTGTTGCAGCAGGAGGAACCCTGGCTCTCCAGAGTCTGTAGCTCTCAGGGCGCCAGGGGAGGCAGTATTGTGTAAGAAAAGGCTGTGGCCGGTCCCCTCAAGGCTCTGCTGCCTTGGACAGTGTTCAGCTTCTGCGTGGGTAAGTTGGGGACATCTTCTTTTTTTTTTTTTTTAACTCAAGTTTCTTTTTAAGTGGGTGGCTCTGCCTGCTGTTCTTTGCTACTTCCTCTTTAGCTAGCTAGCTCTTAAGGAGCTCCTGTCATGAGCCACTCTCCTGAGGCTTGTCCTGTGCCGGTCCCACCTCACACCCTCAGTGCAGGGCTCCTCACCGAATCCTCGCGGTCACACCAGCCAGTCCTACCTACGGCATCCTCCTCTAAGGTGAGGCGAGCAAGGCCCAAGAGCAATGAAGACACTTAGCCTTGGCCACACAACAGAGCTGTGTAATCCGGACCCTGGGTCCAAACCCGGGTCATCTGCTTGGCACCTAGTCCTTCTGGCACTGTGCCTGTCACATGATTCCAGCCCCAGCCAGAGTCATCAGTGGCTCCAGGCCTCCTTCCACTCCAGCCTAGTCCCCAGTCTCCAGCTTCTAGCTAAGGCCTCTAAGGAGTATCCCCCTTGGGAGCCTCCAGAGACCAGCGGAGCCTCACTCAGTTCTCATCTCCACTCCTCCCTTGCTAAACACTCGGCCCCTCCCTAGCTGTTTTCTTCTCACCCCTCATAGGCCCACGTGTTCTCTCACATAATCACCAGTCCGCGTGTATAGTCCCGCAGTAGATGTTTACTGAGCATCTGCTACGCTGAGTCGCTGTGCAAGCTGCAGTCGGCCCAACGCCCTCACCAGGAAGGAGCCAGATGTGCAAGTGGGAATTGTGGGCCCTTCATGTGTGGGATCTGAGGGGTGCCCCAGACACAGTTGCTATTTCTTTGCAGAGAGAGAGAGAGAGAGAGAGAGAGAGAGAGAGAGAGAGAGAGAGAGAGAGAGAACGAGAGAAAGAGAGAGAGAAAACAGTTGACACGCAGCTGTTTCATCTGTTTAACAAACAACACTGTACCAGACACGGGACATACTGACTCATTAACTCTCTGGCAATTCTGTCAAATACAGTAGTACTATTGTTAGCCTCTGTTTTACAGATATAGCAAAGTGGGTACAGAAGGATTAAGTAACTAACACAGTTACTTAACACACAGCTAGTGTGGTGCTGGAGTCTGGCCCCGAGCCTTTGCCCTTTTGGTGATGAACCATCTGTCTAGGGATGCGGGGACAATAGTCACGCTTCCCTGGAGTGTAGCCCTGGCACCCTTTCCGGTTATATGAGCCTGATATGATAGCCACCCTGGTAAAGACAACAGAAGGACAGATGATCTCGGAGGCCACACAAGAAGCCAGCTAAGCTTTGCCCAGAGAGAAAGGACAGGATTCGGACTTGGGTTGGGGCGGGGTGTGTCCAGGGAGTAAGAGAACAGTGTGTGCATCCAGGTTTTCCATGAGGGACAGTTGGAGACGGTTGGTGGTCGGCTAGAAGTTGACTGCAGAGAGCTGTGCATTCGTGCTGTGGACAAATGAGAGGACTCAGTGGCTGTGCTGCTCTGTGACTGTCTCTCTGATGGTGGCATGGGGAGTCAGGGAAAGCTAATGAAAGAATCAGTTCCTGACATGGGAGAGGCCAGAGGCCAGCCAGCAGAAGCAGAGACACACAGCAGGGGTACAGAGCTGGAAGGACCCCACAGAGCTAGGTGCAGGCCACTGGGGAGGAGCAGTGCCTGGCTGATACTGCATTCCATTCAGTCACCCTAGGGCAATGTCACCATGTGCCACATTGCCACCAGGACCTGTTTCCCCTGGCAGAGGACTGAGCTCAGCTTCAGAGCCAAGTGCAACCCATCCCACATCTGGGTTCAGGCCAGATGTGGGGCCTGTGTCCTGGTGACAGCTACACTTTACATCAGTGACTGTCATGTAGGTGTCAAGTCAACATCTCACAGGCAGGGACACTGGGGTAGTCGGGAGGATCACTGCCTCCAGGGCTGGGTACAGAGAAACCCAAAGAGGGGTTGCCCAGGCCTGAAGACGATGTGTGAGCTCCTCGGGCAGCTGTGGGTGGTGGGAGAAATGCTCAAGGTATAGGCTTGAGGGTCAGCCCAGAACAGAAAGACAGAAAGAAGACAGCAGGACGTGGAGGTGGGGGCCACATCTTTGGACAGCAACGATGCTGATACATGGTGGTGTGATGAGCAGAAAGAGTGAGACAGATGGAGATGCCACACAGGTCTGTGGTGAGCCGTGGCCTTGGCTGTGGACAAGCAAAGTGCTCCCACGGTAGCTGGAAACACAGCTGGCCTAGGGCAGCAAGGGTCAGGGAATGAGAGAAGCCGGGCTTGTGGCAGTGGCCTGGTGGTAGGACCCTTGCCTCACAAGCTTGAGGCCCTAGGCTTAATCCCAAAGGTGAGGCAGAAGAGGCAGGATCAGAGCACGGAGAACAGATCCCAGCAGTGCCCACCCTTGGAAAACTGAAGAGGATGAACCCGTGTAGGGGGGCAGAGGAGCAAGCTATGACCACAAAATGGAGCCTGTGCAGGGTCGCCCCAACCACATGATCAGGGTGGGCCAATAGAGGACTGTTTCAGGCTACCACCCCATCTAGAGAGTTCATTTGTGGCCACCAGACTTCGAAGTTAGTTGTGAGGTCACAAGTAACGCCTCATGGTGCCTTCCCAAGGCAGTTTGGGCTTCCAGCCCTGCTCATGGCCCCAGGAAACCCTGCACCCAGCAACCACGTGGGCTCACAGACTCTCGAGGTTTCGCATGTTCCCTCGGATGCTCTGCTCCTCAGCTGTGCTGTTTGGCTTTTCACTTGTCATCCTGTTGCGCCCAGAGTGTGTTTACCAGTTCCCCCGTCTCTCCGTGCTCGGATCCCTCCCCGTAGCCCACACACAGGAGCTTCGCTGCCAGCCTTGGTGACTGGCAGTCAGCGGAGAGATTCACGAAATGAACCAAAACCAATCTGTGGGGGAATTTCCCAGGGAGAAAGAGCCAATTTCCTCCCAGAGTTAGGAGCAGAATGGGAGCCAGGACGGTGACTGACTCCTGTTCTGGAGTCAGGGGGGTCATCAAGGCAGACACGGAGAAGGAAATGCTGGCCTATGTGCCCTGGAGTAGGTGGGACCCACAGTCTCTGAGAGGCCATGGTGAAAAGAGCTTCATGGTGGTATTTGGGATTGTCATCCAGATCAGCCTGGTAAGGCCAGGCAATATTAAAATCCCAGACAGTTACCTAGCTTTCATGAGCCTGGCACTTCGCCTGTGACTTCAGTGGGGACACAGCCTGGGAGGGAAGGAATGAGAGAAAACGGAAACCCAGGCAGGAAATCAGGTCTTGAGGGACTCACTTTGCCCTCGCCAAGGTCTCACACATCGAGGCACCACAGTAGCCATGTAATTGCCTCACAAGAGAAAAATGACAGGTGGGAAAAGTCAAGAGCGGCAGTGTCCAGAGAGGCAGGCTGGAGGAGTCAGGCAAAGGGAGCCGCTTTGAAACGATGTTGAGGAAGATTGTCCAGAAGGCTGGGCGTCAGGAAACTGGCATGGATGGTGATGGTGGTCAGGACCCTGAGGGTCAGGGCCAGGAGAAAGCAGAAAGCAGGTGTCCTGTAACACCTGGGCAACAGAGTGAGACTCAGTGTTCTGCTCTCAAGGCGGGGAAAAATTCTTGAATGTTTACATAGTCAGAAGAGGTCAAGGCTGCAGGGACAGTGCAAAGTACAAGGCATCCTGAGCTGCCCCCATGATAATCCCAGAAGAGGTCCATATGAAACTGCTTCCTCCTGTCTTGGGCCTGAAAATCACGGGGAACCTTTCTTGCCAGTGTGCAGGTTCCTGGGGCTTTTTGTTGAACAGAGAGGGAAGGCTCAGCTCAGTTGGGCAAAATGCGATGTGTGCGTGCAAGCGCGCATGTGTGTGCCCCTAAATCCAGCAGCTCAGCATTTACCTGGCACATCGAGATGGAATGCCTCACCTGAAAATGAGTTTTCGCACAGTGGGTGCAGCTTCCTGACTTCTTCACTGTCGGTGCAGATGAGGGTGCTGGCAATGGGTCAGCCAGGTGGGGTCACAAGTCACCGCTCACTCCTTTTTGCAGGCCAGACTCTCAAGTAAATTGGAGTTTGAATGTGACAGGTTTTCCCACAGGGTGTGCTTTGGTGGAAGAGTGTCACTTCTATTGCCAGGGCTCCAGAGCCCTCCTTAACCCCTGTTACCTTCTAGGTCATTCTTTGGGCTGACAGGGCTCTGAGGTGTATAGAAATAAAGTGTGGCCTGTGTAAGCTTTAAGGATCTCCCGGACCAGCTGCTCTGCTTCCCACGAGAGCTGCAGACATTTGCTCTGAAAACTCAGCGAAGTTTCTGGTTTTGAGGCAAGCACTCTAGAATAGGAGGAGGTTCTTGTGCCTGATGGGACCCAAGTGATGACTTTTCCTCTGCTCTGGCCTCAGGAGACCCAGCTGTAGGCAAGACAGCCCTGGTGCAGATGTTCCGCAGTGACGGGACCCATTTCCAGAAGAACTACACTCTGGTGAGCTGAGATTAAAGAGTCCCCGCATGGCTACTGTGTACAGAACTGTAGTCCTTACCTACTAGGGATGACTGGCAAGGTCCCTAGATGATGCCCTAAGAGGCCTGAGACTAGATGAGGAAATGGTCACGTGGAGATCCAGGTTCCACTGGTCACCAGGAAGGGACTGTCTGCTGCAGGGACCAGACAGACCTGGAAACCACATGGTTGCCAGGAACAGTGGAGGGAAGGGAGTTGGGAGTTCTCAGGGCCTCTGAGCTCTGCTTGGCTGGGAATACCTCTGCAGGAAGGTGGGGTCTGGCCTCACTCTAGATTGCCCCACCGCAGGCTCCTCTAATGCCTGTGATCTTGGTGTCCCCTGCAGACAACAGGCGTGGACTTGGTGGTGAAGACGGTGCCAGTTCTTGACACAACTGACAGTGTGGTGAGTGGCAGTCTGAAGCCAGGGCACGTGTGGGGCTACTCCCATGGGCTGGGGTTCCCTCCCTGCGAGGGACATAAAGTGAGGACACAGGGAGTCATTGAGGGAGTTCCCCCACCCTCCGTGGGGAGGTGGGCAGGGACTGGGATGCAGGCCTTACCAAAAAGAACCTGTTATCTCTTATCTGAGTTCTTTTCCTTTTTTTTTTTTTTTTTTTTTTTTTGGTTTTTTGAGACAGAGTTTCTCTGTGTAGCCTTGACTATCCTGGACTCACTTTGTAGACCAGGCTGGCCTTGAACTCAGAGATCCACCTGCCTCCACCTCGCAAGTACTGGGATTTAGTTATCTGAGTTCTTAACTGGATCCCTCCATAGACTCCCACAACTCTCGAGGAGGAGTGGCACAATGCCATGTCATGTTCATTTGTTCATGACATACCTCATTCAGGAGGTAGCATTTATTGGGTTCCTAAGGAGACTCCTGAGCAAAAAGAAAGACACAGAAGTCCCCTGATGCCACAGGAAAGGCTGAGACAGGACCCACTGTACAGGGATGCTGCCTACCAGGGTTTAGGAGGTGCTATACCAGGAGGGGGCTCGGGGATCTCTGAGGGGGTTCCAAGCAAGCACAGCATTGGGTGGGGTCTCCATCTGGGCTGGGAGGGCTGGGTGCCTTGTGTCTGGAGCACATGTTCCCAGTCTCAGAGCAGTGACAGGCTGTCCTACTTTAAGTAGCTTCCTCAGGCCTCCTCAGTGACCTCCTTTACCAAGAGTTGTTATAGGATCTGAGAGTCCATTTGGTTAACAAAGCACAGAGCGGCCTCTTGGACACTGGAACACTTGTCAGCCTGCTTAGCGGTCTGTCCCGCCAGGTGGGCAGTCAGCCTGTTCCCGCCATTTTTGTGCTTGAGGTTGGGAAAGGTGAGCCACCTGCCACCCAGGTCACACCAGGTGGATGGAAGAAGCTATTACCTCTGCCTCTCGGGCACTCTGGACTGTTGTCACCATATCTCTGGGCCTCGGAGAAGATAGAGCATGTATGAAAGCAGCCATGTGCGTGGGCGTGTGCTCCCTCCCCACCCGCAAGCCTCGTTCACAGAAAGCTGAGCGGGGAACCTTGGCTTGACTCTTCCCGTGGTCTCTTCTGACACGCCCTTCTGTGTTCCAGGAGCTCTTCATTTTTGACTCAGCCGGCAAGGAGTTGTTCTCTGAAATGCTGGATAAACTGGTGAGTAGCATGTCATTTTTTTCCTACCTTCTACCTTTTGCACTACCTTCTGCCCAACCCTTGTCCCCATTGCACTCTCCACGGTGCCTCACTGGGACCATCAGAAGTGGCCAGACAGGATCCTTTAAGGGACATCCCTCCTGGCTGGGGCTCTGAGCCACTTGGTAAGTAGATGTTCCTGCTTGCCCATCATGGGTCATCCCAGCTCTGGAATGTGCCAGAAGCCATGAAGTTAGCCAGTCCTTGAAGCTACAACACACACACACACACACACACACACACACACACACACACACACACACAAACAAACCCCAAGCCTGCTGTTTTTGAGCATCCTCGTCTGAGGGTTTTCCCCAACCTGCCAGGACAGGACCACTGATCCCTTCCCCTCTAGGGAGGCCTAAAGCTAGACATGAGGCCCTGCCCTTTCCCCCACACCAGGAAGCGTCATGGCATTCGTCTTGTTTTGCCAAGCTCTCCAGAGCCCATCCTGGGCAGGCCTTCCAAGAAGACTAGAACTTAGGACTCTATAGGCCCCACAAAGTCTCTGATACCCCAAACAAAACAGCACCTAATTGTCCAGGGTGCTAGTACCCAGACCCCATGCACTGGAGGGAACATTCACAGCCCAGGCAGAGGCATCCTGTCACCTCATCATGGGCAGGTGGCAGGATCTTTAGGGACTCTGAGCCACCTCCAAGGCCCACAGCCCTCAGCCTGGCACCCTGGCTCTTCACTGGGTGACAGAGCCCCAGGTGTTAGTGTAGTGTGCATTAGGCTGATGGCAACACCATGAAGAAGTCAAAACTGTTCCCAAGTCTTGAAGGAGATGCAGACAGACACATCCAAGGACTAGGCAATGAAGGAAGGTGCACCCTTTGGGGCCTGCAGTTTGGGAGAACATCATAGCCTTGTGGTGCCAGGCTCCCCAAAGAACTGTGGTGCATGAGCTCGTGGAACCATGAAAGACAAGAAAGGGCCTCTGGGTGGTAAACAGCCTGGTGTCACCAGCCTGGCTGCCTCTGGAGTCTGTCAGATGGAGCCAGTTAGCATACTTTCTGAGCTCTTTACTTCAGCTGTAAAAGGGAGTTGCCCAGACCATTTTACTGATTCGGGTGTCTCAGTCATGAAAGGGTTAGCCCCGATGAGAGGCACCTGGTAGCCACTGCCCTCTTCTGGGTAGGAATCCCCCTTCACCCAGGCTCATGGTTCCCTTTCCCGAGGGGGAATGAGCGCCACTGCGCCTGGCCTCCATCCATTCTGTGGTGAACTGTGGCCATCTGTGAGCCTGACAGTTTCCCACCTCACACCCCTCCCTCACCTGCCTCCCGTTTCTCCCCATCCCAAGAGTCCCTGTCACCATCCCTGAAATGTGCTTCTCCTGTCTCTTGCTTAGTGGGAGAGTCCCAACATCTTGTGTCTCGTCTATGATGTGACCAACGAGCAGTCGTTCATCAGCTGCACCAGGTGGCTGGAGAAGATCCGGGCCCAGGCTCCAGGTACCACCCTCCCAGGTAGGAACTATGGGTAGACCCTTTTTCTAGGGTCACCACATCTGTCCTTCAACTCAAGGGCCTTGGGTTACTACACAAGCCACTGTGGAACTAAGACAGGGGCCTGAATCCCTCGCACTTTGACTTCAGTGTCCTTCACTGTGCCTTTGCACTGCCTCTTAAAGGCCTTGAAAGCCTCCCCCAAACCTGGGGGTGGGGAGACGGTCAGTGCCACCCACCAGGCAGAGTTATAACAATAAGAAGGAAGGTGCTGTATTCTGAACCCGATGTCTCCAGAAAGCTAACTGCAGGGAAGAATCCCTCATTTCCCCCAGTACTCGGGCACAAGCTGCATTCCAGCCCCGTTGCCACCCCTGCATGCTTTAAATCAGTTTCTTTCTCATCCCTGTGTGAGATCAACAAATTCTCCTCATTAGAGGCCAGGGAAAGCAGCCTCCAGAGACGAGCTGAGAAATTAGCACAGCCGAGGCAGCTGGGAACCGAGCTCAATTACCTGAGTCCCTGACTCTGAGCCCGGACCCGAGATTAGCATTAATGACCATGTCCGATGTTGGTTCCATGTGCCGGGAATAAACACAAATGCTCTTCTAAAACTCATCCAGGCCTGCCTGGTGCTTACAGCCCTAAAGAGGTGAGGAACGTAGATATATTCAAAGCCCTGAGAAAACTTTGAGCTGAGCTGCCTGTGCACACCAAAGCCAGTCTGTCCTCTGTGGCCCCTGGGGACCTTCCCTGCTGCCACATACCACCTCAAGTGGACAGCTTCGGTCACCTGATGAGCCACACCCCCCTCTCTCTGTAGCCGACCTCCCATCCTGCCACCTCAAAACACAATTTTGTGGTTATTTATTTTGAGCAGGCGTTTTAGTGGGAACTAAGACCGACCTGGCTGGCCGACGAACAGTGGATTCTGCACAGGCCCAGGCATGGGCGCTGGGCCAAGGCCTGGAATTCTTTGAAACATCTGTGGTGAGTACCCTCACCTCCCCTGAGCCACTGTGCTGGGGGAGCTCTGTGCTGGAGCTCTGTGTTCATGACCTCGGATGCACCGAGTGGTCCTGCCACCAGATACAAACTCTTAAGTTAGAAGCCACGCTCCCATTCTCCCCGGGATCTTTGCTCAGTGTGTGTTGTCAAAGTCCTCTGTGTGGCATTATGAAGCAGGGCTGTGTGCATCTCTCTTGAGAAGATGTTGAAGTTGAGATGTTCCATTTTCCTAATCCTTGGGCCCTGAGAGTTTCTGGAGGTCACACTACCCTTGGCTCTTGGTTTCAGCAGAGCCTACTGGATAGTTCTGTGAGACAGGAATTGACCCCTTGTTCCCAATTAAGCATTGAAGTAGGGGGAAAAAAAGACTAGCTAGGCCCACATGACCAGCATGCATCTAGCCCCAGGACCCCCAGCTCCTCGTGTCCATAGGAGCATGCAGTGTCATCTTTGCTGTGAGACCCCTCTGTAGGGGGAGACTTGGAGTGATGTGTCCCTGGCACCATCAGGGCTGTCCAGCACAGTGAAGCAAACAGCTCCCTACATTTGGAACTTTGAAAACTGTGCTTCAAGCACGTGATTCTGTCCATACCAGTCAGAAACCCCGTCTGTGTCCCCCCGCCCAGGCATGGGATGGGCCAGAGACCACTGTCTCATAGGTAGTCAGGGCCCTGTCAGGCATTGCCAGGAGTCCTGTTAGTCCAGCTGCAGGCTCTGTGACACCTACAGAACAGCCCGAGCCAGCGCTCTGTTGTATAGATGTGGACATTTCTAGTGTCCCCCACTGGCACACTTCCCCTCAAACAAGGCATAGCCTTCAGAGCGAGGGTTCTGCCTTCCAGCGGTCAGGAGCTGAGCTCTGGAACCCTGGGCGTGGAATGCACACTGTGCAGCCTCAGGCTTTTCACCTGTAAGTACGAGGACAGGACGTTTCCTTTTGCTGATCATCACACACAGGAATGTAAAGCACCTAGCACAAAGTCTAGGGCCCAGTAAACGCCCTACACACTAGCATTTTAAAACGGAAATGATCCCCTGATACAGTGTTTTTACTGTTACTCCTTGCTAAATCCCAGAACAAGTGGCTGGTACAGAGACGGATGCCTTGAGTCCAATTATCACAATGTTGGATTAATGAAGTTCAAATGAGAGCTGGCACTACTCAGGGCTCCCAGGCTGTGCCGTGCCGCACACCTTTGAGCAAGCAGTGAGCTGTATCCCCACAGCTTGCACTAGCTCCCCATTCCTTCCTCCTCTACCTTCATCTGTAACACCATCCCCTCCCCCAGCACCCCCATTTCCCCAAAATTAAAACCTGCCCCAACACATCAGTCACTCACCCCAGACAACTGGTCAGCTCCGCTCCGGTGTCAGGAAGGATGCACATAAATTCTGCTTGAAGAGGCTTCGGTTGAGCGCTTGGTATTAACTGTGCAAGTTAACTAGTCCCCCCTGAGTTGCTGCTAACAGGAGCACCACTGGCGGCTCGGTTAAGAAAGCTGTAATTAAAAAGGGAACATAACCCAACGTGGTTTGAGATGCTGCCAAGACCCATGCCCTCCTCCTCCTCTTCCTCCTCCTCTTCCTCCTCCTCCTCCTCTTCCTCCTCCTTCCAAAGCGCAGTGCAGCAGCCTCAGGGAGAGACCTCCGTAGTTTCTTGGCTTCTTAAATACCTCTCCATGTCTGATATTTCCAGCCCCCCCAAAAAAAAAATCAAAAAGGATTTCTTTGAACAAAGTTTAGAGAATTTTCATACCCCACCCCTTATCACTACAGTGGGATGACATAGAGTGCCAGAGCAAAACCAAGTCCACATCTCCGTGGGGAGGCCCACCCTCCCAGGCAGCTGAGGGCCTTACTGCCTGATTGGGGTGGCACAAATTACCTTTTCAGTTTCGTAGCAACCTGACAGGGCAGCTGTTCCTGTCTCCATTATTAGCAGACTCAGAGGGGTCTGAGACTCAGAGGGGTGTATCCCCCCCCCACTTCCACCCCCACCTCAGTGTACAGCTAAGGAGGAAGAGAACCAACCAGAATGCAGCTTGACCTTCCACCCCTGAGGCACCCGTGGCCCCTCACCAGGCCTGCTTGGGGGCTCTTGGCGACAGAATTCTAAGTCTAACCAAGGGCTTGTCTGAGCCTACTCCAAAGTCGCCTCCCTGTACCAGCCTGCTCTGTCAGTGTCCAAACTGCACGCAAGATGATAATTAGTCATCGGATAAAAGGGCTCTGTCGCTGGCGGCCCCCTTAATACGTTTGGAAAATGGTTCAATTTCCATCTATTTCCACGCACTCCATGGTGTCTGTCGAGGCTCCTGGGCATTGAATTCCTTGCGTTTTATGATGGGTTCTCCCAGCTAGTGCTTTGGAGAGCTTTTGACTTGGTCTAAAAACCCTCCCACAGGGCCTCACGGGCCTCTTTCCTCCACTCGGTGCTTAAGGACACTTGGAAGCAGGGGGTGGGGGGTTGTTATTCAGTGACATTGACTGTCTGGGACATGACAGCCACACAAGCAGAGGCGAACCTGCTGAGGCCTGTGTGGAGCCAGCACAGGTGCTCCCTGGCCTGCTAACTGTCCACCTTGCCCAGCACACTCTTGGCATTGGGCCTTGGTTGGTTGATTGGTTGTTTTCCCCCCCTTGGCCAAGGGCTCCCCTGATTGCTCCTGTTTCTCCCTTGTTATGGGGTCAAGGCAGCTTTCTCCCCAGGCCTGGTGCATACCTGTCCTTTTTATGACCGTACCATGAAAAGGCTGCCTGCCTGGGATCAGGATACACTGGCCAGCTGGGCCAGTCCACCCTCACGGCTTCATCCACTCCTCTGTAAAGTGCAGCCACACTGCCTTGTGTGCTATTCCTCCCGTTTCATCAGAGACACTTCAGTGCCTCTTATGGAGGCTGCGCCTTTGCCAGCCACTGAAAAGCTTTCAGACAGGCCCTTGTACCCTCTTAGCTGCAGCTCCTGTCTGCAGTGTGGTAGGTTCTCTCTGTCATTTGGTTTTTGAAAAATGCCCAGACGGTATGGTGGTGTGTGCCTGGAACCCTACCACGTGGGGCTCTGAGGTAGAAAGATTAAGAATTGAAGGCCGAACCAGGCATGATGGCACACGCCTTTAAATCCCAGCACTCAGGGAGGCAGAGGCAGGCGGATTGCTGTGAGTTCCAACCTGTTCTACAAAGTGAGTCTGGGACAGCCAAGAAAACCATGTCAAAAAAAACAAACAAAAAACTAAAGGCCAACCTGGACTACATAGCAAGACCCCATCTTTAAATGATGATGATGATGATGATGATGGTGATGGTGATGATGGCTAGGGGTGTAACTCAGGTGGGAAAGTGCTTGTCTAGCATTCAGGGCACTCTGAGTTCAACCACCAGCACCACGGTACATACCTGTAATCCCAGAACTCCAAAGGTAGCGGCAAGGGGATCAGAAATCCAAAGTTAGCCTTGCCTATAGTGAGTTTCAGGCCAGCCTAAGCTACGTGAGACCTTACCTGACAAAGCAAACAAAATAGCTGTCTGAGAGACAGGCTCCTGAGTTGGGTCCCCTGGTGTTGCAACATTACCCCCCCCAAAAAAAACTTGGGGGACAGGAGCACAGACAGAAAAAAACAGGCACTCACATTGCACGTGAATGCTGGCAGTGGCCACAGTGTCAGAAAGGTGCCATGTGCGCCCTTCCTCCTGACAGCCCCTCTGACCTCACCTTGGAGGGCTCGCCATTGGCTACTCTTAGGTACAGATTAAGGCAGGCTCTTCAATTTTCCCCTACCCCTCTGGAAATTAGGAATGTCTTCCGGGCACTTTTAGTCATGAAAAGCAAACATTCACTCCAGCTCAGTCTGTGTTGCCCCCAGCGTCAGCGGGGAGAAGGAAAACACCTGTTAAAACTCCAGCAGAGAGCCAGCTTTGCACCTTCTGTGGTGTCAGGTGCCCTCCCCAGCCCCCATGGCAGGAGCCATGCATTCCTGTTGGGACTTGGCACCATCCCAGAAGCCTCAGCATATTTCTTTAAAATAAGCCTAGTCCCCCTTGGCCTTGCTCCTCCCCCTACTGGCCCTTCTGGTCCTGGAGTAGAAGCTCCCTGCTGCAGCCTGGCATCTCTCGGGTAGGGGGTTGTGTGTGCTCTGCCTCTCCTGGCTGGGCTGGGTTGCCTTTGTAGCTCTCTTCCTCTTCTTCCTTCCCCTCGACCCCCACCCCGCTCCTCCTGGAGGCAGGCTGTGGCCAGACTCTCCTATAACACATCTGTCTGCTGTTTTGGTCTGGCCTTTGGACCTCTGTCAAAGCCAAGGACAGGGATTCATCTTCACGCCCTCTACACAGAACCCTAGTGGCCACAAGGATGGCTCCACAGATAGACCTCGTTCCACACCCTGCCTCTGCCACTCACACACCATGCAGCTGTCCACGTGTCCCTTCTGTCTCTCCGTTTTCCCTATAAAATCTGCATTGTGACAGCAGCTGCCCAAACAGCATGAAGATGCTCCAACACCAAGTGTCAGGAGCCCGAAGGGAGGGTGCCTCTAGTAGGGGCCAGCTTCCCCAGACTGCCAACCTTACGCCCCTTTCACTTCCTACAGAAGGAGATGGACAACTACGAGGCCCCGTTCCACTGTCTGGCCAAGCTCTTCCACCAGCTGTACCGGGAGAAGGTGGACATGTTCCATACCCTGGTGTGAGGGTAACATAGACTGCCCCATGGGGCTGGCCAGGCTGGGCTGGGCTCAGCTGCTGCGAGCCTAGCGGACATTCATCTTCGTAGGAGACAGAAGATGGAATAGCCTGGTTCTTCTCGACATCACCGTAGCTTTTAATAAACCAAGGAGAAAGAACGGCAGTGACTGCTTCCGGTTGTTGTTTTTTTTTTCTCCCTGCTTCTGCTCTTAGTTGGGGCTATGCCTTCCTGGACAATCACAGAGTGTACCCGGACCCCGTTTCTGCCCTTCATGTATGGGGCCTGCCTGCTCTTCAGGCCTTCTGTAGAAAAGACAAGCCCAGGGCTGGTTACAGCCCCGGGTTCACAGGATCACCCCTATCTGGAAGGTCCCCAGGGACCTTGCTTCCTTGAGGGGGCTACTGTCTCTGGGAAACCAAGTGACCCCTGCCCGCTTCCCTGGATGCCTGCTGCTCAGCATAGGGTTCAGACAGCCTGTCCCAGCTCCAGTGCTGGGAGTCCTAAGTGCACAGACAGCCAAGATCTGGTCTCTTCCTGTAATGGCCAGCTGTGTCTCCCTGTGCATCGAGCTGGACCAATTCCCATCCTCCTGAAATACCACTTCACCCTGTTCCTTCCTAATGAAGGCCTTTCCGCACCAGCGCTATGGCTACAGTCACCTGAGGCCTTCTGGGATTGTCAGTCTTCCTTGGGGACCCCTATCTCCTCCATGACTCTCTGGCCCCCATGGTTTTGTCACCTCCAATGGGAGAGAGTGCCATGCCCACATCACTAGCTAGGGATATACAGCTACTGGTGTGTCCCTGTGATAGTGGCCATGGTGGAATGGCTCTGGTTGCTGCTGGTGACCCATCACGTCTCTACATGAGCTAAGCGCATTACATGCATCCACTGATTCTGTCCTTACAGCATGGAGTCTGTTAATATCCCACTTCTACAAATGACAAGCTGGAAGGAGAAAATTAAGCTCAGCCAAGGGGCAGCAGAGCCAGAACTCTCAGCATCAGAGCCAGCAGCTCCCAGTTCCCCTCCTTCCTCCCCTTGTGCTTGGCAGAAGCTGTGGAGGCCATGCTGCCTGCAGAGGGTGAAGGTCAGGCTGATTGCCAAGGTCACAGGGAGGAGAGACAACTATGTCCAGGCCATCCAGGCACAGAGCAGCAGCCAGCCCCACATCTCTCTTCTGCATGCTGTGACTCCTTAACATGCCCTGACTATCCTCACTATGGGCTGGCCACTTTAGAAAGCCACAGCTCAGGGTCGACTGCAGGCCAGACACTGACAATGCCAGGCCACAGGAAGTCCTCAATGTACAACCAAGGAACAAGAAGCATTTCCCCTCACCCTAAAACTGGTTCCTGGGACCCCCAAATCTAACTAGAGAACCTGTGCTACAGAAACCATGTTGCAAAGGTCAGTTCCCTCCATGGTTGCCCTCGGCCACCTCTGCTCCCCAACTCTGCCCTTCTGTAAGATCAAGGTGCCCAAAGTGGAATAAATGACACTACCTCTTGTCACCCTCAGAACCTAGTGAAGGAAGTCCTCAGAGAGTCCTGCAGCTAAGGGCACCGCCAGGAAGAGGTACTGGCACTAGGCTCCCCAGCTGGAGGCCAGGGAGGCTGCAGAGCTGGTGCCAACTGCAGGCTGGGTGCAGGTGCCCTTGTAGGAGGAGCACAGGAAATGTCCCTGCAATTGCTTTGCATCTCTGGAGATTCATGGGGAGGTGCCTGCTTCCCAGAACACCAGGGACCTTGCAGAGAGAGCTCTGATGAGGACATGTGGAAAGGAGCCATGTTCAAGCCATGTGGCATGGGGCAAAAATGCTTCCCACCTGGAAAGGGTCAGGGGGACTGTTCAGCTGACAGCTGAAAGGGTCACGGCTGCCTCCTGCCATCAAGGGGCACAGATGTGCCAAATCCACAGAGACTACAGCAGACAAAACAATTCTGAGAGTGGACCTTGGGGAGTCTGCCACTCCTTCCATGGCACCCCAGAGAGAGAAAGAGAGTGTGCATGTTTCCCTCCCCTTCCTGGGGAGAGATTTGAACAGACTCACAGCCTTCAAATTGGCTGGTCTAAGGCATAATGAGTGAGCGTGCCTGACCACGCTGAGGAGCCTTGGCAAACGCAGCAGGAATGGAGATCAGCCGAGAGTTATGGATAGATAGAGAAGGCACGGGGCTTGGGTATTAGGCCTATGGGGCTAGATTTCCTGGCAAACCGGTTCTACCGGTAAATAAGATCCTTTCAGACAATAAGAATGATAAAAAAAATGGAGCTGGGGGAGTGGGGCTGGGTCGGAAGGAATATTGGAACTGAGATCTGTCTTCATGTGGCTATCCTGGGATGCAGTCATGGGCAGCAAGGACACAAGGTGCAAAGGCTCTGGAAAACCCCCAGGCCAGTGAAGACTAGTCTAGGGTGCACTGAGGGGGAAAAAAAAGCAGAGGTCAGCAGGGACCTGGGTGAGAGGAATGTGGGTCTGATTCCAAAGCAACAGGAGCCAGTGAGAAGAAACTGTGGCCCTTCTATCCTCCTGGCACCAGGCACCATGGTGGGAGCCTGGGAAGTGGTTTATCCCCTCTGAAGACATGTTGTCTGTGAGCAGACATTCATGGTGTAACTGTGGATGTAGGGTGTATGGGGTGGTGGGGCAGAGGCCAACATAAAGTCCTTTCCTCTGTCCCTTTCCACCTTACTTTGAGATGGGGGGGTGGGGGGGTCTGTACTGAACCTGGAGCTTGCTCGTAGATTAAGCCAGACTGCCTGGCCAGCAAGCTGTGGGTATCTGCTTGTCTCACATGACTCCCCCCTGCCCCCACCCCAGAAGTACTATGGCTACAGATGTGATCATCTGTTCCTGGTCTTCACATGGATTTGTGAATATGAACTCAGGGCCTCATACTGTACAGTAAGCATTTTGTTGAGGGAACTGTCTCCCCAGCCCCAGGTATTTTGTCCTGAAGGTGTGAGCACCTAATGTGTACCAACCCACTCCAGTGGATGATGCCTATGCTTGGGGCTTGTGTTCCAGTGGAGTGGGAGGGGGGTTGGATGAAGCAGGTAAACAGCACCTGTTATCAGGGGCTAAGAGAGCAAAGGAGAACAGAGGCCAGGAAGAGCAAACATGAGGGATGTAATATGAAGTAGGGAGGTCAGAGAAGACCTTGCCGTGATGGTGACATGGAAGCTGGATTTGAAATTGGACAAAGCCACTGGCACCCATGAGAGAGGCGGATACCCAGAGCCTTCACAGGAAATACCCAGCCAGTCTCCACAGGGCCCCGGGAACACAAGGCCTAGGGACGGGAGAGGGCTCTGTCCATGGTCCTGTTTTTGGCACGTGGTCTGAGGATCCGTGAAGCTGACCAGCAAAAATGCCCTTGGCTACCTCTTCTGTTATTGTTGAGACAAGGTCTCCTGTAGCTCACGCTGGCCTTCAAACTGATTATGTAGCCCAGGATGACTCTGTATGTCTGATCCTCCTGCCTTGACCTCCAGGATGCTAGGCTTACAAGTGTATGCTAACATATCCAATGTATTAGGTGCTAGGGTTCAAGCCCAAGGCTGTGTGTGTGCTAGGCAAGCACTCAACTAGCTGTGCTAAATTCCAAGCCTTTGGCTACTTCCTTTCTTCTCACAGAGAGAGCTGAGGAGGCCACATAAGTGGAGTCATGTCCTGGTCTAGTGTTCAAAAGAATAAAATATTTCTCAGTATAAAAATCCTTGATTCACCCCAGCCCCCACCCCACCCCAACACACACAGCCATCCTGCTCCCCAGTCTCGGGGTCTCAGTATGACCCTGTTTCACACTGGGGAAGCAGCTGGAGGGTTCTGTGCTTTGGATGAGGTTCCTCGGTTACATGGTCTTCTGCAAAGAGGTGAGCACTTCCTGGCCCCACTGTGGGTGTCCACACAGGTCCAACTGTCCCTGGGATGGGCATGCCCTCAGAGTTCTTTTTAATCCAAAACATAAAAGTTGTATTGTTCCAGAAGGAGGTTTCAACAGAAATGACTCACTTGGACATGCCTCGGACCACCCAGCCTGGGAAAGCAGGAGAGCAGCCAGAAGTGCTCAGAGGCAAGGTGGGAGGTGTCAGTACACTTAGGCCCAGGAAGAGGGCTGACAGGTGAGGTGGGACTAGGCTACCTGCCTCCAGCATTACCAGAACGGAGGGAGTGCATGTTAGTCCAACACAACGATGCTACCCCCGCCTGCACTCATTCTTTTTCTTTGGAACATCGATTGATTTTTTTTTTAAAGTGTGTTACCCTCTATTTACCTTAGAGACAGAGAAGACAGAGGGAGAGTGACTTCTTCAGATTGTAAGTCATTAGTGACGGAGGGGGGATTAAGCTCGCTGCCTGCCGCCCTCGGTGGATTTCATGATATTTATGTATAACGCTGTTCCTTCCCTCTGCCATGCTGCAGGTAAACAGAGCTGATAAATATGAAGGTGGTGGTGGCAGAGAGCTTGCTCCCATCCTAAAAGGCAACAGGAGTGCGGAGGCTCATTAGGAGGAAATATTGAACGGGCAGTTTTCGCCTCTCGCCTGTGATTGGAGGGCCCAGCCGGTTCTCAGCAAAGACATTACTTAAGCGGCTGTGGGTGGAGGGTTGGGAGAGTTTGGAGTGGACCTTGGGGCGAGGGACCAGGAGATCATGGCCTGTGGAGGTCTGCTGTGCAGGGGCTTCTTGTAAAAGCTACTGGGGATTGATGAAAAAAGCATTTATTTCTCCTCCAAAGGGGTTAGGATTGTGTCTGTGTGTTCTTAGACGAGGCTCTTGCCCTCTCAGATCATTAGCTTCCCCGTCCATCGGATCAGGGTATCCCCAGCGTCACCAGTGTTGGTGAGTGGATCCAGATATACATAGCCTCCACGTAGAAGGTGCACTCTTATAGGGAGTGCTCAGATTTTCAATGATAACATTGCTGGTTTAGAAGCACATATGTACATGTGACTATAAAAAGAGGGAAAGAAGCCAGCTTGATGGTGTATACCCCTGTAATCCCAGCTTTCAGGCAGCTGAGACAGGAGGATTGCTGTAAGTCTGAAGTCAACCTGAGCTACATAGTGAATACCAGGACATAGCGAGACCTTGTTAGAAATAAATAGAGCCACTGAAGGTGTAGATGAAAAAAAAAAAAAGGAAACTATTCAAACCCTAACACACATAGGGGGAGGGGGAGAGGGAGAGGGAGAAAGGGAGGGAGAGAGGAAGGGAGATTTTGTCACTTGGTTGATTGATTGACTTCTCTCTCCGGTACTTAGGCTTGAACCCAGGGCCTAGTGTATGCCAGAAGGCTCTCTACTAATGACTTATATCCCTAGCTTTTATCTTTTTACAATCACACACACACACACACACACACACACACACACACACACACACACACACAAACAAAGTGTTTACATACACAGCAAGAGGCCACGGAGTCCATTCCTGTCCCACAGCTGAGCTGTCGTTCTCAGTGCTCGCCTGCAGCTCTGGTCTACCTTGCTCCTCTTGGGTTATTGTTCTAAGGCTGCAGCAGAGTACCGGGTCTGACATAACGACTGACCCTCGGTTCCGTGGGCATCAGCATCGCTAACGAAGTCAGCCTTGCTTCCCTGCGTGCATCTGTCCAAAGTCCGCATTCCCTGTGACCCTCAAGGTTCCCTTCCGCTTCCCTTTATGTGACATCTTACAGTAATCCTCCCTGATGTCACTAGATTGCGATGCCACTACACTTTTACAAAGCACCCGGGCCATGTCCCTCTGCACATATCAGCAGACCCTTGTCTGGTGACGTCTACAGGACTGATTCCTAGAAGGGGACTTTCCAGGTCAAAGCTTGCCTACTTTTTAAGCCTTTAATAGCACGTGACAAGTTGTCCTCCAGGGGACCGCACTGATTCATACTCCCAGCAGCAGAGAGCGGCACCTTGGACAGCTTGCACTTGTTAATGACTGGAAACTGAAGTAAAGGAAGGAAGGAATGTGCAGAAAAAGAGGGAGAAGGAAGAAGGGGTCTGGGCTCAGTGGCCCAGGGGAGTCCCCAGATACAAGCCAACCAGTCTAAAGATGCCAAGAGAAGCCCCAGGCATAGCCCACTGGCAACTATGGCATGTTAAATCCTAAAGCAAAGATTCAGTGGGGACTGAGAACAAAGCCTGAGTGGAGACTCGCAATCCATCCAAAACAGCTTGCTTCTCTAGAAGTAGCAGGAGCAGCCCACCATAGCTGCCATGGCAGAAACCTGAACTGCCACAGGCTTGCCACCCAGTTCCCTTGCACTGCCCCACCGTCTAGAAGATGGATCTGAGAGCTGTGGGAGCTGACCACAGACCAAAGCCCAGCACTCTCTGGTCTGAGACCCAGTTAGAAGATGGTCGCCCACTAGAGACATACCTGCTTTTCTCCTTGAAGCCTCTCTTCCTGCCTGCCTGTCATCGCTGCCACCACCTCCTTCTCCTAGTCTTCCCCTCTCTCCTTCCTATCTTCCTCTTCCTCCTCCTCCTGGTCTTCCCCCTTTCTCCTTCTTGTCCTCCTCTTTCTTCTTCCTCTTCCTCCTTTCCATAGCCTTAAAAACTAATCTCTATTTCAAGTGTGAGGGATGCTATGTTTGAGGCCTGGCTCTGCCCACAGAAAATGGAGAGCAGGTTGCCTCTGATGCTGCAGATTGGGTTAGGCTGGCTGTCTTCTGTGGGTGAGGAATATATGCCAAGATACTCTGCTGGCCTCGGTCACGTCCTTCTGGTTAGTGTAGGCATATTTATGTGTTGAGTGTGAACACCCAGACAAAACCTGTGTGAGGTTAAAGCCAAGCACTGCGGCAGTAGACAGAGTCATGCCCACAGTGGCATCCCCTGAGCGAGTGGCACTAAGTCCAGAGCATCTGGGTGTCATACCATTTGTTCAGTGTCTAAGAGCAGGGATGGGGTCAGCTGGCGAAGTACTTGCCATGCAAACATAAGGACCCGAGTTCAGTCTCCAGAATTAGAGAACAAAAGAAAGAAAAAAAAAAGCCAGGAGGCATGGTGACATGACCTAGCACCTGAGAGGCTGAGACAGACAGATCCCTGGGGCTTGCTGACCAGCCAGCTTATCCAAGACAGTGAGTTCCAGGTCAGCGAGGCACTATCTCAATACAACACCATCCTCAGGAAGCGCAGCCGAGATGACCTCTAGCCTGCAGACACCAGCATACCACCAGCAGGCCTGGCACCGCAGGGCAAGGGTAGAGTGTGTGGGACTGGTGGCTCCACCCCTGGTGCTGCAGTATGCACTAAGAAACATGAGTAAAAAGCAGTGGAGTCCTGGTCATGGGAGCTTCTTGCTGGTACAAAAGGAAGATTCCAAGCCTAGTGTGGTGACTCATGCCTATAATCCTAGTACCTAGGAGGTTGATTATGGGTTCCAGGCTAGCCTGGGATACATAGTGAGACCCTGTGTCAAAAAAAGGCTCGGGAGTGGGGTGGGGTGGGTTGTTAAGCAGAGGCCAAGTTTCATGAACAAGGATCCAGCTATACAAAATCAGACTGGGAATTCACACACCCAGATCTCAATTTTAAACAGCAGCCTTTAGAAGTCAGAGAAAGAGAGAGTGTCAGGGCTGACAAACAAGAGGGACATCTGCCTGTCTCTTTGCACCCAGCTTCCCAGGATAGAAACACGTGCCTGGCAGGTAACAGAATTTCCCCTGGGTTCCCTCTGACTCAAGCCATTTTCCCTTAGTCTTTTCCTGACAGCAACTCCAAAGACTTGCTTGGCTCAGTAGCTGGGGTGGGGGAGGGGGTAGCACTGGGCCAGAGCATCTCCCAAGCCTTCCCTGAATGTGTCTTGCCCAGACTTCACCTCCCCCCAGGAGGCTGAAAAGAACTACTCAGTTACAGCTGAGGCCCACAGCACTGCCAGGTATCTCTAAATATCAAGAGATCACCTCCCCCTTCTCAGAAGAGGCTGGGTCCTTCCTAATGTTTGTGACAGTGTTTCTGCTCTAATAAGGAGGGATGGCCAGTTCCCAAAGGTATACAGAGTCCTGGAGCATGCTCAGATCCTGCTGTCTGCTCTTGTCTGCTCCTAGTTTCTGCTCAGATACCCCAACAAAGGAACCTGGAGTTACATCCTGCCCCAAGACCCCAAGATCACCTGCCTCACAATGCAGTGGTCCCTACAAAATGTCCAGCCCCGGTAGCACAGCCAGCAATTAATATGGTCTCTCTTATTCTCTTCCTGGATAGCACAAGGGGATAGATTTGATGGCCCCACCCTTTTCTCAGTTCAAGGAGGCGGGGGGTGGGGGGGGGGAGCAGGGCTGCAAGTGGTCTAAGGGGAAGGGTAGCCCCACAGTTCCTCAAGACTAGAGTCACTAGGCTGGGCTTAGAGCCTTGAGTTCAGTAAGCCCCTGCCAGTGTTGACAAATTTGACCAAACTTCCTCAGAGTCCTTAGAATTCAAAGGCCTTTGATTATTCTTTATGCATGTGGGCAGGCTAGCAGAGTCCTATAAACAGCCTGTAAAGGACTCAACACTGGGAGTCTCTCTATGTGGGCTTCCAGGCACACAGGACAGGCATGGTCCTTTGTCTTTCTCTGTGGCACATACGTTCTGGCATGACAAATATATATATATATATATATATATATATATATATATATATATATATATATATATCCAAGTGGTAGAAACTCCTAGAAAGAAAATGCCAGATTAGAGACTCCAGATCTCTTGTTTGTTCTTCTAGAGACATCCCTGTTAGGGTCTTTCCATGGAAAGGTACAGGAGAAGGCTTTGTTGGGGTCAGGCAAAGGGAATAAGGCTTTCAAAGGTCCTGAGGTAGAGAAGAGATTGGCCTTAGGAAAAGCCAGTGTCCCTGGTAGGGTAGAAGTATAAGAGCCTGGAGAAGCCCAGACCCAGTGTGGACTTTGGCAAAAGTTCAGTGGGAGCCACTGAGAGGTTGTGGTTAGAGCACAGAGTCAGGGTGTTCTGCTGCAACTTGGGGGAAAGAAGGTTGGTGCTTTGTAGCCCTGCCCACATCTTGTATCAGATACCTTCATATTTTGGGGTGGGGGGCTTCCCACCAATCTCCTAGGCATCCAGTGGGACTTGCCTCTTTAAGACCAGCAGCCACTCCATCTACAGAGTGGCCAGCCACTTGACCATCCTCCCAGCCTGCAGTCTGCTGCTGCTGTGCAGAGCTCTAGAATTGGCATCCCCCACTCTGGGTTCCAGGACTGTGCCACACCATGCAGCCCAGCCAGCTGAACTCATCCAGGACAGCAGACAAGGACAGTGGAGCCCAGTGGAGGCAGAGGGGAAGAAGGTGGAGCTGGCCGAGCCTCCTGACCCCGTTCACATGGCGCTCACTTACAAGACCATCTGCTCAGGCAGAACGGGCAGCACAGGGCACTGGGGCAGAAACAGCAGCACCCGGCCAGCCACGTGCTGCCTCTTGGGCCTGCAGGGCAGTCAGAGGCCCAGCTGACTGCCCGCTGAAGCTGCTGACCCTGGCCAGGCTGCAGGGATGCCAGCTTCTGGCAGAGACCCTCCCCAGCAGAGGCTGCAGCAGAGTGCTGGGGGCCTTAGTGGGAACAGGATGTGGAATGGATGCTAAGAGGATCAAGTGTGTGTCCCCTTTAAAAGTATTTATGGGTGGGGTTCAGGGGAACAGAGATTTTGATGCCAGACTGTTCCCAGCATGAACTAAGTGGCCCCTGCCCCGATGACTCCTTAAATGACCACCAAAGTCTTCTTAACTGGTCATAGTGACCCTGTCCCTAAATTTCAGATGTCAGCTGATCTACTTAAAACCTTTCAAAGCCTCCTGTGTGCCTGGCTTGGTTCCCCAGCCCTGGTCTTATTCTGTCTTGTCTACCTGCATGCGCACCTGCACACATACATAATAATATTTTAATTTCAAAGGTTTTTTGCTACCATTTTCTTCATGCCACAGTTTCCCTGCCTAGTTAATATACAGTCAGCAGTGTCTTATTTTGGATTCTTCTAGAGATGCCCCCCCCCCCCAGTAGAAGCTCAGGGGCAGTATTTGTTCTGGGAAGTGATCTCAAAAGCCGTGGGGAGGTGTGAAATGGAGAATGGAACCAGTGAGTCCAAACCACCATTGCAGGCAATAGGGCCTTCATCAGTAGGGAACACCCAGAATGGGTTGCCAAGGGTCAAGGGATCTGTACAATTTGTCACACAGATCTGAAAGCCTGCGGTAAGAGGACTGGGGAAACATAAACCTCCTACCCCCCACCCCAGCACTCCAGCCTGGATTTTGCAGGTGGGCAGAATAGAATCATTTACATCTCCTCTTGCACAGAGCAGAAAAGGAAAGTCCAGGAAAAGCTGTTAGAGACACTGCTGTGCATCAGGCTGCCTACTCCCTCATCCTCCCTGGAAAGTGTAGGCTCAATTTTTAACAAATATATTTTATTACAAACTTATTAACCGAGTGTATGTCACTTATAACCCGACTAACGGAAACAATAGGAAAAGAGGATTAAGGAATACAATAACAAAACTGTGAAGATATCAGTTCTGAGCAACGATTCTCCTGGCGTAATCAGCAGGATTTCTTCTGCTAGAACCTGGAGTAACCAGAACCTGGAACCTCAGCAGGAGCCCAGAGCCCCGAAGCCTTCCCTCTTGTGGTTCTCTCTAGGAGAGTCTCAAAGTGGAGTGATGAACAGCCAAAAACTATCCCAAGTCTCCAAAGGCCCTACCTCTTATTTTTGGCTCACTTATATATCTCCTCCCAGAGTCTGTTCATGGATCTTTTCAGCTGGCAACAATCAAGCTCCCGCATGAGGTGGTTTGCCTTCTAGTGGATTAACATCAGCTGCTCTCTCACAAGACAGGTCCCCATCCCAAACTTAGAATCATAACAAAAACAGGTTTAGCTCTCCTTCAGGAAAGACTAATTTCCCAACATCCTTGTGATTTGTTAGGATCATGTGATCAGCTATGGCCAGTGGACTATGAGAGGAAGTGAGGAGCCTCACATCCTGTCCAACCCATAGGCTCCTCCCCCACAGTCTTCTACACTTTCTCTTCCCTGGCCTGCAGAGCCCCAGAGCAAGTATCAGCAAATGTTTTTGTTAACCTATGTGAAGCATGCAATCTCTGTTACAGCCAGTCAGCTTGGCTGTGCTGTGCTAAAGCAGTCTTCAACAAAAAGTAACTGAGTGGCATGACTGTGCCTCGTTAAAATGTTATTTACAGAAAAACCAAAAAACAAAACAAAAACCTCACGGGTTGCAAACCTCCATCTTAGAAACTGGCAGACCCTTGAGTGGGAGGAACCTGGGGATCACACAGCTTCTTTAAGTGATACTCCACAGCCTTACCATAGCCAGCTTCTCCTCCACTGTGCCCTGAGAGAGAAAAGTCCTGAGTGAGAAAATCCGGTTACAACAGCACGCTTTGTAGCTAATAAGGAGGTCTTCACAGAGGAGGTGTCATTCACATGGGACCTCAACAAAAGCATCACTGTGCTGGTGGGCAGGATGAAGAAGGGCACGCTGAGGGAAGATAGAACCGTGTGCTCCAGATGGCAGGACAGTGGGGTGTTGTGTTTACGCTGCATAGGGGACATAAAAAGTGATCACCAGGAAATGGAAGGTATGGAACTAAATGTTGAGTAGCAGAGCAAGGTGGGAGGGTGGGAACATACATCTGGCTGGTACTCTCCCCTCCAGCCAAGGGTCAACCCCATGCCTAGCATGCTCCCCACTGTTTCTCCTGCCTAAATCTCACCCTTCTCTCAGAACTGTACAGAACTGCTACTTGCTCCATGATGCAGGGGCAACGGGGACTCTCAGCCAGTACAAGCTTTGAGGTAAATGGTCCTGAGTTCAAATTCTGGCTTTGTCAACAAGAAAAGCCAAGGAACAAACTAGTGGCTACAAATAAAGCTCATGAATTAGGTTTGGATGTCTCTCATTCCCAATCTCCATTTGACAACAGTTCTCAAAATGAGAAGTGACTTGTGGGCAAAGCTCAAACCCAGGATTGCTACCACCCAAGGGTGTCACTGTGAAGCATTTTTTCTCATCAAGACTCAAGGCAGTGCCTTCTAGACCCTTCCAGAGAGACAGGGAACTTCTGAGCATATACTGAACCCCTTTTCTGTTACACAATAGAACTGTCATCTGTCTACCCAGGAACTCCTCCCAAGTGGTGTGACCATACCTACACCTTACTTAGAGGACAAGATAAAGACAGGCCTGGGCACAGAGATGAGCCCATTTCATACGAGGGACTGGAGGTAGTATGTGACGGCGGCCCTGAGAGACTCCACTGCCTGGAGACTTCAGAACAGGGGTTCCTTCCTCTGCATTCCTAAGGTAAATGTGAAGCCAGGGTCATGGAACCCTCTTCCTGCATCTTCACACAACCTCCCTCCTAATCTCTTTGGTGTGTTTGTGTGTGTGCGTACCTGCAGGAGCTCACATGTGAAGGTCAGAGGACAGCCTCGAGTGCCAGCTCTTGGCTTCCACTTGATTTGAAAGCCACGTTAAAGCCATGTCTCTACTTTCTGTCCTGTCAGCTGTACCTCCCACCTAACTTTTCTCTAGGATACACACACACACATACACACACACACACACACACACACACACACACACACACACACACACATGCACGCATGCACACCTACTTATATTAGCTGTGGGTCCTTCTTCCATCAGCTCTTGTGGGCTGTGTCCTTTCATGTCACTGCCCTCCCCCTTTCCAGCGTATTCTTTCTGGGATTTTCCCTTCTTCATCTTCATTCTCTGTGAAGCTCCAACTATTCTTTCTAGCACTTTCCTTCACTCCCTGGTGTGACCTGCCCCCAGGGAGACTTTATTAATTTCTCTCCTCCCTCTGTTGCCCTCTTCTCGGCCCCTAGCTTATCACATCCATCAGCTCCCTGCACCTGTTTTAGCTGCTGCCTCCTTCTCATTACTCTCCTTGGAGGATGCCATCCCTTCCTCAAACTGGGCTGTGAGCACTGTCCCCTTGCTTCAGAGCAGGGGCACAGGAGGGCGGAGGCTCCCACAAGGTCGGGTTTAGATCGTTTTATTTTTATAATGTCCTTGGGCTGATCAACGTGTTTGTGAATTTGTGCAGGGCAGGGTTATGTGCTGGGGAAGGGACTGAGACTGCAAATAGCACTTGAAATTAATATAGGTCAGTTTCTGTGTAGTGTCCCCCAAGGGTCTTGGTGTGGGAAAGCCTGTCGTCTGGGGCTCAGCTCTATAGAGGCAGCTGCTGTTGCCCTTAGGGAGGATGCTTTCAGAAGACAAGGAGGAAGCAAGCACTGGGCACAAGAAATGGGGAGCTGCTCTTCTGGTGTCAGAAGTGGGGGGCTTCCTTCTCCTGAGCCCCTAGGTCTGAAGGTCCTGAGCCTGTTCAATGGCTGGCAGGTGGGAGTGACAATCTCATTCCCTATAAAGTGCAAGGCCTTCTTCATCTTGCATACAGACCTTCTCTGTGTTCCCAGAGAAAATGATTTTCTGGTCCTCGGGGTCCTTGCTTGAAAAACAGGAGAACTTTTCCCAGAGAAGAGCCAAAAGATTCGTAAGGAAGAAAGGAATGGCCACACTTAGATCTTCCAATTTCCCAGTCCTAGGAATTCCCATCTCACAACAGAGGAAATGAAGGCTTCAGTGCCATTAGGGTTAAACGAGCCCAGGGGTGTGAACAGAACACTACCGCTGTGGCCCAGCACTGTGCGTGATGGAGGGGGAGACTTCAGGTGCCCTTCTAGCTCAGGACAGGAGGTGCACACAACACTGAGCAAAGAGCTGCCAACACCATGTTCATCCAACTGAAAGTGCTGACAACAACCCTCATGCCAGGCTCAGAGCAGGATGGAGCAGAGCAGATGTGGTACCTGTGCCTGCAGAACATGGGACCCAGTGAAACAAAGCAGATAAAAGGAAGATGACAACGTGAAGAGAATGAAGGAAACAGGCTTGCCAGGGAGAATAAGACCAGGGAACCTTCTTTAAATCCAGAAGGCCCACAAAGCAGGAAGATGCATCTCTGAAAGGATCATACTTCTGTGGTGTTTATGGAGGAAGAAACAGATGCCAGGCAGAAAAGGCCTGAGGAGAGTGAGTTCTGACTTCATGTGGAAGACAAATCTCATGCAAAGGCCCTGGGGCAGGAAAAAAACATGGTGCTAGATTCAGAGAGCTGGAAAGACAGTGCTACAGGCCAGAGGCTACAGATGGTCAGATCCAGGCCATCCAGGGTACTGATCATGTGAACCATAAAGGATTTTGAGAAAGAAAGTGGTAAGGTGTGATTTTTGTGTTCCATCACCTCTCTAGCCACTGTCAAGAGGCAGAAGAGCAGATGTGAACAGGAGAGGACCCCCAGAAGGAGCCCCTGGTTGCTGCCGGGGATGAGAGCACCCAAAATGCAGACAACACTGGCTTCTATTTTCACAGTCCTCTAAGTTGTCCAGTCCTGAGAGACCGCACCCATTTGACTGGAGTGAAGGGTGCCCTCCGGAGACAGAAGAGCATTACGCAAGACCCAACAGTGAAGGTTGGGCCCTGTTAGAATTCCCTGTCTCCCTTATGCCCTTCATGTGCCCCTTAGGAGAGGTAAGGACATGGGTCAAGTGGTTGCTCAGATGCCTCTGTGTGTGTGTGTGTGTGTGTGTGTGTGTGTGTGTGTGTGTGTGTGTGTGTGTGTGTGATGTATGTGAGTGTGTATGTGTGGGTGAATATGTTTGTGCAGATATGCACATGTACATGTAGGAGGCAAAGTCAACCTTGTGTGTCCTTCCTCAGGAGCCATTCACTCCCCCCCAACACCCCCATGAGACACGGTCTCTTATTGGGACCTGGATATCACTGGTAAATCAAAGGTGGCTGGGCAGAGAGCCCAGCTCCACCTGCTTCCAGCCCTGGAGTGCTGGGATTACAAGCACATGCATGCACCTTGCCTGGCTTTGTGTTTATGTAAGCATGTATGTGTGTAGAAGCCAGGGATTGACGTATGGTATCTTCCTCAATCACTCTCCACCTTATTTTTTGAGACAACATCTCTCACTGAGCCCATGGCTGACTGATTTGTCAGATAAACTGGCCAGTGAGCTCTGCAGACCCACCTGTCTCCACAGGGCTGGGCTTACAGGTGCGTGTCGCCACATCCAGCTCTTCACGTGGGTGCTGGAGATCCAAACACGGCTTTTCACGTTTGCATGGCAAGTCCTTTTCAGACTGAACCATCCTCAGATCTAGTGCCCAGTTTTTAGGGTTGGGTTCCACGGACTGAACTAAAGTCCTCATGTTTGCAAAACAGAGCACCGAGCCATTCCCCAAAGCCTGTATCCTAGCCTCTTAATCAATGTGGTGAAAATGGCACCAGTCACCCTCTAGGAAACATGAAAAGAATTAGAGACTTGTGATTGCAAAGCAGGAAGGGGACTCTCTGGCACATAGTGGGCATGTTCTAGTTCTAACTCCTGTTGCTGCTATAAAATACCCTGATAAAAGGAAACTGAGGAGGGAAAGGATTTGCTTTAGCTCTCAATTCCAAGTTTCAGTCAACCATAACAAGAAATCAAGGCTTTAGTCACGTCACATCCTCAGTCAAGAACAGAGAGAAGTAGATGCAGGCTCGCCTTGCTTGTGCTCAGATTAGTTTTCTCTTCTCTTAAACAGTCCAGGATCCAAGCCTGGGGAATGGTGCTACCCACAGATGACTGGGTCTCCCCATATCAATTAGAGACAATCTTTCACAGACTTGTCCACAGGCCAAGCCAATATAGACACTCCCTCATTGATTCCAGGTGATTCTGGGTTATGTTAAGTTGACAAAACAAGTTAACCATCACAAGGCACTTGGTGACTTCAATGTCTTGTCTTTAAGAAAGGGAGCTCCGGTTGGGCCAGGCACGGGTTGGACATTCTCTCAATCTCTGCTCTATATGTTCTATCTTTATCCCTGCACATCTTGTCAGCAGGGTAAATTTTGGGTTGAAGTTTTCGTAGGTGGGTTGGTGTTCCCCTCCCTTTACTAGGAGACTTGTCTAGTGAGAGGGTGTCTTCTTCAGTCTGCATGACCTCTGCGACCAGGAGTCTCTGCTAGAGTCCCCATCATATCCTCCCAGGAGCCTACACTGGCTTAGGTCTCTAGTTTGTCCCAGCCCCCACCCACAGTGTCTCTTTTCTTTGCAGGCCTTCTGTTCTCCCTCCCCCCTCCCCACCCAGCTCTCCCCAGGTCTGATTTTCACCCTCATAGCTCTCTGAGCTCCCTTTACTACCTTGTTCCCTCTCTTCAACCACTACCTCTGTTTATTCTACGTCCCTTTCTGAGAACGATTTAAGCATCCTCCTTGTTACTTTTCTTCTTTGGGTCTGTGCATTGTCGTACGCTTAGCCTGTGCTATATGGCTAATATCTACTTATAAGTGAGTACATACCATGTGTGTCTTTCTGGGTCTGGGTTACCTCACTCAGGTCTGGCCCAACCGGAGACCCACCCCATGGGAGAGAGCCAACCCCTGACACTATTAACAATACTCTGCTATGCTTGTAGGCAGGTGCCTAGCAGAGTTGTCCTCTGAGAGGCTTCACTCGGCAGTGCTTTGAAACAGATGCTGAGACTCACAGCCAGAAATTAGGTAAAGCGTAGGGAGTCTTGTGGAAAAGTGGGGGAAAGGAGAAAAGGACATAGAGGTGACAGGATCCCCACAAGAAGACCAACAGAGCCGAATAACCGGGGCCCAGAGAGGCTTGTGGAGACTGAAGCACCAAACACGGGTCATGCATGAACTAGACCTAGGTCCCCTACAAAGATGTAGCTGATGGACAGCTCAGGGTTTGTGTGGATCCTCTAGTAAGGAGAGCAGGGGCTGTCTCTAGCATGGACTCTGTTGCCAGCTTTTTTATCACTTCCCCCTGGTGGAGCTGCCTTGCCAGGCCACAAGGAAAGAGGACACACTTGGTCCTGATGTGACTTGATGAGCTGGGGTGGATGGGAAGGGGTGCTCCTCTTTTCTGAGGGTAAGGGGAGGGGGAGGGGAGAGAAGGGAGGAGGGATGGAGGGTGGGACTGGGGAGTGAGAAGGGATTAGGCTACAACCAGGACGTAAAATTAGTGAATGAATGAATGAATGAATGAGTGAATGAGATCATTTTTTTAAAAAAGAAAAAGAAATGGAGCTCCAAGGGAGCAATTGGTTAGCACACAGTACTTACACAAAATCAAAGAGGGCTTTCCATGCTGGCAACCACGCCCACTGTCTCACGGTTGGCAGAGGCAGCAGGTTTGGCTGCATGCTGCACTCTGGCTCGGTCTCCCAAAGCAGATAGAAAGTGAGCAGCTCTCAGGATGAGGAGGATGCAGCCCTGGTACTGCTATTGTCTCAGTGTTCCGCAGCAAGACTCTTAGGAACACGGCTAGTGACGAGGCCTGGTTGCCTCCTTCCAGTCTTACCTCACCTCCTGCTTTATACAACCAGCAGACTTTTCCTGACCCCCCCCCTCCAAAATATGGCAGGAGATAGACTCTGTACCCACCCACTGTGCCACGGGTACTCAGGCTGTACAATTCTCAACACAGCAACACAGCTCAGATTGTAGTGTCGTGGCCTGGGATCAGATAAGAAAGATGCTCTTAGATGCAGGGTGGTGTGCCCTGGTGGGCTGGGGGGGAGGACTCAGAGCCACTGAGTGGTCTAGTTCTGATTCCGTAAGCACAGGTGACCTAGGCCTGAGAGTCGCATCATACCTTACGATCCAAGCATAGTCGGGGCCCTGGGTCCTGTTGTGAAGAGAGGCATCATTCAGAAGACTAGACTTGGTGTTGTGTTCTGGCCACGGAGACCTGGCTGGGAGGCACTGCTGCATGGAGTATGGAACAACAGAAAGACACCAGCACTTTAACTCAGAAAACAGACCTGAGCAGGCATTCAGGACTTGAGGAAGTGCAGGGGGAGGGAGGAGGGAGAAGCAGACATGAGCTTTTGTTTCTGCTGTTTCTCTGCCTTTCATCTCGGGTGCCTCAAGTCCTGCTTGAAAATAGAGTATAAATAAATGATCAAACAATATGACAGATCTCATTCCCTGCCAGCCGGTGACCTTGAAAGGGTCTTGAGTATGCCTTTGTTCTTTTCTGGCTCTGGCCCCGTAACTTGTTCCACTCAACAACACTGTCTGGGCCAGCTCAACACACAGGCAGGAGCCCTGGCTCCACCCTCAAGCACCTTCACAGTCCGATGGTGCAGTGGGCACCAAGCAGAGCCCCAGCGTGCAAGAATCCCAAGCCTGAAGGCCACAGGGGACCACGTGAGTCTGGGGTTCTCACCCTGGATGACACGGAAGTCATGGACTGAGCTGGTGGATACAAGTAGTAAACACGCAGTCTTGGCCCACTCAGATCTTACAGGCTCTGCGTTAGCCCACGAGTGAGGGATCATGTGATAGAGTCGAGGGGTCTTCCAGCCGCTGGATCACAGACAGGATGCTGGCAGTGCCAATCTATGTAACATGGGCAGGGAAGTCTAGAGCTAGGAATTTGGAAGCTGTTAATGTGGTTTTGGCACTCGTGAGCTATTCCAATTGTCCTCGAGGGTCCTGGCCTGACTTAGGAAAAGGATGAAGTCCTCACAAGTGTAAACAGCTGAAGCCATGTCAACACGCAGGTGAAATCGTCGTGTAGATCACATGGTGCTGGCTCTGGAGTAATCTGGTCTTTCTATGTCTCCCTGCAATGAACCAGGAGAAATGCCTGGGCTGTCCTTGAATGAGAGGTAGCAAGCCCGGGCCAAACCCCTTCTGTATTTTCTAGCAATATTCCTCTGCTTCAACTTACTGGTCAAAAAAAAAACGGGCACATGTCTCCTCTCAGAGTACTGAGACCAACGGGCTGTGACAGCAGATGCCCTGTGACTTCCATTTAAGAGCCGGGTGCACAGCAGTTTCTCAGAGCCCTCACAACTGTCTCTCCCAACAACGTTTCTGCGGATGTTGTTGCTGGAGGAACAGGGAGTCCAGCAATCCCCAGCTGAGACCCACATGCAGAACTACAGGACAAGAAACATGGCCCAGGAGTGAGAAGGTCACACTTCCTCCAGCCCAGCCTGCTGGTTCGTGCCAGCTGTGGAGCATGCTCTGCCTGAACATAAGTACCTGTCGGGTAAGAACGAGAGCCTGCGGACAGTGTGGGGCTCCCAACCTAAGGCCATCCTTCCTGGATGCCACAGTACTGTCCCCTAGAGGACAGGCATTGGAGACCACCTTCTGCATGAGACCCGTTCTGAGTATCTGTCATAGCACACCACATGCATGCAGGGAACAGAGTTCCCTGTTGGGGGATGGTCTGATGTATTTTTATGCCTGAGCAGGGCAGGAGATAGGTGGGGCTAGGAGAGAAAGGAATTCTGGGAAGAAGAGAGGACTGCCAGAAGGAGAAAGAAGAGAGACCCAAAGGGAAGAGAGGAAGGCTGTCATGGGTTAGCTGGAGGAGAAGCACATGGCTGGCGTGGATGAAGAATCCGGCCCAGATGAAGGACATGAGCAAGTATTTGGGATTATGGATGGGAGGTAACTTTATAGAAGTTATTAGAAGCAGATGGCATGGGATTGAGGCAGGGATCCCATGCCTGCCCCACTATGGGAGGTAGTTTAGAGGATTGATATCTGCCCTGCCCCAGGTTAACTAAGGCTATTTTTAAATTTAACAAATGTCTGTGTCTTAATTGATCTGTAGGCCTGGCAACACAGATAAATTTTAAAACAATAGCTCCCACTGCAGAAAACGAATCTCCAGACACAGCACTGAACCAAAAACAAGGAAAGTCCACAGGGCCTGGCAGGCGCCATCAAGAAAGATGCCAATGATGGCGCAAGATGAGAGTCTAGGGTGTGGCATAGAGCAGAGATGCCAGCCACCTTATCAGAGCTGGGTGACACTCCTGTTTCTTTTCCCTCTTTTTAGAGAGCAAATTCATTCTCGTTCTGCTCCAGACAAAGTCCAAGACAGAGTGTTTTGTAAGTTGGGTCCAGGTCAGGTGCCTCAGAGAAGGCCTGGCCCTTCAAATGACAGTGCCTCGGAGACTGCACCCAAAGAGGAGGAGACAGTTTCACATGAGTGAGCAGGATAGATGTGGCAGTGTGGCTCAGTGGCAGAGCACTTAAGTAGCACAATCCAGGCCCAGGATTCCATCCCCATCACCACAAAACCAAAGCAAACAGGTTTTGTGTGTATGTGACGCAACCCTGCCTCTATGTGAGGACAGCAGAGAACTTAATAGGAAATATTCTGTGCATGGCCCTTGGGCAGGTGAGCTGTCATTCTTGCAAACACTGTCAGGAGTCCCATGACTTTCCTATTGTAGAGCCCCTGCCACCAGCTGGAACCCTTCGTCCTCTTTGGACAGTGCAGACAGCTGCAGGGTTGAGGTCCCTCCCTGAGAGACAGAAAAGGATTCACTCTGCCCCTTGGAGGAAGCACCAGGTATTTTCTAAGCATCTACCTCATGCCCAGCCCCTGCCAATTTTGCACCAGGGAACCCTCAGATAAATAGTCCTTCACCAATATGGATAAATAAGGAGTCATGGCTGGGATCTGAGCCTAGGTGTGTCCTGAGGCAGGAATACCCTCACTTCCAGATGCCACGGGGCAGGCTGAGCTCTCCTCTTTCATCCTGCCCTTACAGCAAGGTTGGGCTCGTATCCAAGACTCACCTCTCAGCTTTTTCTGTATTCACCATTCACCGAGCCTCCTGCCCATGAGTCTCCAATTTCACCGTTAGCTCATTGAACGGTGGCAATATTCCCAACCTCATTCAGGAATCTCCATCTTCTGCAGGATGTGAGGGATGGCAAGGAGGTGGGGGTGGGGCCAAGAGACCTGAATGGCTTCAGGCTAGCATCTTCCTCGTGGCCACCCTCGGGCAGGGTCTTGGGCCTCGCAGGGTCCCTCAACCCCAGTGTAACCTCTCTAAGCCATGGGTTTATGTTCCTAAGCCACAGCAGGGATGTGTCAGGAAGCCTGGGACACAAGTGCAGCATAAGAGGGTCGGACAGCATGGGTGCAATGAGACTACTGTAAGCTGATCTGCCCGCAGCTAGAACCCTTCTGTAAAGAGCAACAAACCTAAATCACCTCTCTTGGTACCAAGAGAAGGTTCACAAGTAGAACCGAGCCACTGGGCCCCAGCTGAGAGAAGAGTAGTGCGACCATCCTCCTTTGGTAGTCAAAGGCATTAAGGAGTGAATGTGGGTCCTATTGAAATTTTCATTTTAGGGGCTGCCATTAAATGGGATAATGATGATAGAGGGATCACGGTCTCAGTTGTTCCTGTAAATGACTCTTTAAGTTTGAACTTATTCCATGCCTGACGAAGCTCTCTAGTGAAAAAGCCATTGTCTTCTCCACTAGGACAGAGGCCCAGGGAGCAAAGTGACTCTCCCAAGGCCACACAGATAAGGGGTATATTCATGGCACCCCCATTCTCTGAGGGAATCCCTCAAAGCTCTACCTGGGATGTGGTCAGCGTGGCCCACAGGGTGCAGCCCGCAGAGGCCTCGAGAGCTCAGCTTCTCTTCTCTCTCCTTCACATTACACCGAGCCACATGGAGCAGGCTCGGGGATCCAAGTTTCTGCTCTAGAGTCAGCCAGGTTGAGCAGCACTGACACCTGCAGCTAGAGGCCAGTGTCTTTCACACCTTCAACCACAGGCAAAATATGGTGTCAAGACACCTGGTGTGTTACAATAGAAATAATTACTTGACCATTAAAAATTAAGACCCCTTCATGAATCAAGAAACTGCCTGCAGCAGTGCCTTCCAGGGGGTCGTCTGAATTTATCCTCTTCCTATATGAACTCTGGCGATCAAATGCAGGTCATTAGACTTGGCAGCACACTCCTTTGCCCACAGAGCCATCTTGCTGGCCCCTTTTCTTTCCAATTAAAATGTTCACCTGATGGTTTACTGGCAATGAATTATTTGGCCATTGAGAAGCAGAGCCTGCTAATGCCATCATACACAGTGGTCATCCAGACTTGATATCTATGTGTAGACTTTGACAGACCCCCTCAGGCTTTCGGAGCTGACCAAGATGTCCAAGACTCAGCTGCAAACTCCCAGATGGAAAATCAGAAAACATAGAACCTCACCTAATAGGCACCAGGCCCTCCTAACTGTGTACTCTTGGGTGATCCCTGGCCTTCTCTGGGACCCACTGCATTGTACTCATTTAGAAGACTCATTTATGCCTCCAGGTGTCTGCCACTCTGGACTGAGGGCACCACAGTGAGTCTCAGGCCCAGGGCTATGAATTGAGTGCAATGCTCACTTGCCTACTTCCTGTGAGCTACCTAACAAGGAGAACCCAAGCCTCCAGTGGAGACGCATCTTATCCCGTCTTGCAGAGCAGGAAGCTGAGCCTTAAGCAATGAACCCATCTCCCATCTCCCCCATCTGAGCTGAGCCATCCTTAGCCCTGCCTCCTCCCCCATAAGTTGCAGAGAGAGAGAGAAGCAAAAGCTGCTTCCTCCCCATCATGGTACCATGAGGGCCACTGCTGTTATTCACACGTCATAGGAGGACAGAGACACATTCATCATAGAAAGCCAGTGGTCTGACTATAAAGTGTGTAAACATGACAGTAGGGCTGACGGTGGTCCACCTGCCCACTGCAGAAGTTCCCACTGTATGGGGGCAGGGCAGCTCACAAGTAACAGGAAGCAGTTAAGTACAAGATGAAGACATGCTAAAAGCAATGAGTGCCCAGGAGAGGTCCCAATCCCAGTACAGGGTGTGAGGAGGCTGCCTGAAGGAGCAGAGACAGGAAGAGGAGGGTGATGTCAAGCAACTCTATATGCTGTGGCGGACAGACTGTGAATCGATTGAGGGACACAAGTTTGGGGGTGCTCTTTCTACTCCTAGGAAGGTGCTGTGAGGCTAACAAGGCAGGAGGCAGTGCGTGCAGCACAAAGCTGCTGGGGACAGGTGAATCACAGTGCTATTTCCAAACCTCAGCCACATCCACCCTTGAGTGTACTGTGGTCACTGAATCTGGACTCCTGCCCTTTGCATGCCTCTCTTGGTGGCTTTGAATCTTATAAGGCTGAAGATCTCCCAACCAATGGGCCTATGAGTATTAAGTAAAGTGGGATCTTCTTCAGTTTTGTGTTCATGACCCACCTAACAGCTGGAGTACTCACCATGAGGAAGAGTCGCCTCGCTGAGTGGAGTGAGGGTGTGGCTTTGTCTGTACCAGCACAAAGTAGATTGTACTCAGTGGTTTTACAGGATGAACAGAGGTGAAGCCAGAATCACTGCAGGGGAGGTTCAGAACTCCAAGAGGGCCTTCCAGCCTATCTCTCTCCAGATCTTGCTCACTGGAGGTGTTTATCAGCCCTACTATGTGCCAAGCACTTTCCCCCTTCATTTGCTTCTTAAAGGCACACTTCTTAAAGGTGCTATGAGGCATGACAGGGCAAGAATCTGGCCCTCTGTCACACACTCCATGAGGAAGTGCAGAGATGGAATTTTTGACTCAAATTTAACTAACTCCAGAATCCTGTTTCTTAGTCATTCCATTTTACTGATTCTCAAAACTCCATCCTCTTTAGTTTAACCATCTGTTGTTCAATATTTGAGGTCTGTGTTATGGTATTTCATCAGACATTTACACTGGGGTATGAATGTATATTTTGATAAGAGCATCTGGGTTATGCACATGTTAATAAAATGCCCACATTAATATTATTACTGGGTTAAGTTATCACCATTATGAGCCCTTTGAAGTCATTAAATCACTTTTCCTTCACAACTCTCTGGGACAGTGAAGACATTTCAACAAAGGTCCAGCCCCCTTTCCTCCCTCGCCACCCCCTCCGCGCCCCATTGCCCTGACTTAGCTAGTAAGGAGCTTCCATTCTGCCTTCCCATAAAAGCCTGCCATACAGACCCAGCTACCCCAGGAGACAGAAGCTCTGTGACCTTGAACATCTCCCTTGATTGTCCCTGCTGAGCAAATAGTCACCAGGTAATAGGGACACCACTTCTCCACATAAAATAACTGAGCGATTTTCTGAGTCACTTCAAGTCCAGGGAGGTGGCTTTGGAGTGGACGGCTTCCTAGCAGGAAAACTACAAAACGAAAAGAGAACTCTGAGCTTCCCGGTGTCCTGAACAAGCATCGCTGAGGGATATAGGGAGACACTCAGACAAGGGAGCAAGAATGGTCTGTAGGTCCCAGGGCTCAAGTTCAGAGCAACGAGGAAATCTCTGGCCAAGCCAGATGACAAAGGCCAGTAGGTCACTCTCCCGCTAAGACCTCTCCTTGTTCAGCGCCCTGTCATTGCCCGTGCCAACTTCATCAGTGTGGTACAGTAAGGCATTTTGGGAGGGAGAGAGAGACTAGGCATGTTCCCATAACTTTTATTACACTCCAATGTCTCTCTTTTTTTTTTTATTCGTTGCTAATCTCCTGTGTGACCAGCTCATAACTGAGCTTTCTTATAGGTTTGTGTATGGAAGAAAACCACAGCCTTAGGGTTCTGGACTGTTGATAGTTTCAAGGTTCTGTTGTCCCTCACAGAAAGAGCCACCCCTGCCCCCAATGCCCTGTCTTCTGTTGTCTGCTACCTTCTAATGCACAGCTCAAAATGACCCTGAAGAGTAGACAGGTCACCTTCAGAGGACTGGCATCCAGCTGAGACCTAATGCATCTGATGAAGGGAGGTGGGAACGGCCAGGGAGCCAGGCCGAATGGCTCTAATACTGATCAGCACTGACTTTTTACCTAAGACTCTAAAACCCTGTATTTTCTTTTCTCCTTGAAGACATCATTGCATGTAGCTCAGGCTAGCTCCTAACTCCCTCTGTAGCCAAGGATGGTCTTGAACTTCCTGCTGTCCTGCTTCAATCTCCTGCATGCTGGGATTACAGGTGGGTGCCACCATGCCGGATTTATGCAGTATTGGGGGGTTGAAGCCAGAGCTTAGTGCGTGCTAGCGAGAACTCCATCAACTGAGTTGCGTTGCCAGAACTCCAGAGACAAATTCTTACATCAAAATTATTGACTTTTTAATAAGCCTTTAGCCAGTCTACCAGCTTATCCAAGCAGTACGCCCAGCCTCCAGCTCCTTTGTCCCCCGTGAATCTGGAAAGCCCGAGGCCAAAGAGAGGTGAGGTTGCTCAAGATGGCCCCCCAAACAACTCAGGCCCCATAGTCATACTCCCCAAACACCACAGACACATGCTATCTGCACCCATGCTTTATTTAAGTCACCTTTCTGTCCCTCTGTCACCCACATCACCCTCAGGATTTCACCCCAACACCCCAAGAATCTTCCTGAGCCCTGAGCAGGGCCTCTTGTCCATTTCCTTCTCCATCCACTCATTGTGATCTGTATTCTCAACGCTTGCCCAACTTTGATGACAAGTAGGAAAAAAGAAAGCAGCCAGCTGGCAGCGGGAAAGAGAGAGGCCAGAGAGGATGGTCCACACACAGCCTGTCTTTCCCGGGAGGTTGCTGGAACACACTTTATCTCATTGGCTCTCCTTTGAGTCCACTGAACGTTCTGACCTCATTCCTCTCTATTCCAGCATGCAGATTCGGGGTCAAATTCTTCTTTATGTGGGCTCAACAGCTGTTTAAACCCTAAACCTCGCTAACCCACAGTGAACACTCCAGGCACCAGTCTACGTGTATTGCCACATTCCCAGATTTGTGGTGGCTCTAGGCACCGTCCTCCAAGACACACCCATAGTTTTATGGAGAGAGGGTGCATCCATAGACGGTATGCAGTGTGGGTCCGTCTGTACAACCACTGAACTTGACACTGGCAGAAACAAACTTAGGCACAGCAGGGACTGTGTCACCTGCTAAGCACACACAACATGAGTTGTATGCAAACAGGTGACCCTGTCTGTGAGCTTGACACTCGGCCTCATAATGGTCTTTTGAAGCCTGCCCACAGGTTATTGCAGCCCGGAAGTTGGCATCTCTGCTCACGTAGAGTTATATCTTCTCTAGCTCTCAATATTTGCAAACCCTCCCTGCCTCCATTGCCTGTTGGGGTGGCCATTTTAAAGCAGCATAGATCAATTGGAAAAGTGGATTATCCCCAGTTAGTGACTAATAATAAGATAATAACGCTATAACTGCCCTCAAAAGTGCGTAGGAGCTGAATAAAATGTGGCAAGAGCCGAAAAATTGAATTAAGTTATGCAAAAAAAAAAAAAAAAAAAAAAAAAAACAGGAGAAGAAAAACCAAAAGCATGTGGCCTTGCAAAAAGGCAAAGAGCAGTTAATTTAGCGTCAGAATTCAATTACTCCTCTGTGGTAGATGAATTTAGCGTGGTAAAATGGAGAGGAATGTATTTAAACAATCATGAGTTTATAAACCCAATAAATCGTCGGGCTCTCCCTAAAATGTCTTAGTTTTAACCTGTTACATCTTCCCACGGTTCTCAGCGTGGCTGAGGCTGTGTGTGTCACTCCTCAACACTCAGCCCAGGCTCTGACCACCAACTGTTTCCTGTTTCTAAGTCTGCACCTGGGCTTCACACACACACCCCGAGCATCGTCTCCAGCACCTCTCACAGGCTCCTCATCTTCCGTTTGCTCTCAGCTCAGAGGGGACTTCCTCTGACCACCTCCTCCTTCCATCTCCTTCTTTCTTCACATGACTCAGTCCACCGGTCTGTTGCTGTGACAGAAAACTAGAGACGAGATCATTTGCAAGAAAAGAGATTTCGTCTAGGTTTGGGTAGCTAGGAAGTCTAGTGTCCCCCATGGCAGGCATCAGAAAGGCAAGTCAGTGCCAAGAGTGGAGGAGGAAACAAAGGTCAAACCCACAGGAGAACTTCCCCACTCCTGTGAGAAAAACTTTCGCCCTCACGCTTTCCAGAACCTTGCCCTGGGCCCCATGATAGTCATTGTTTCCAGTGCATGGACTTCTGGGAGCCTGTTCACATCCCAGCATCCTGCTCCCAGCCTTGACCACATGCTATCACCAGAAACAACCCACTAGAGGCAGTGATGCGGTTACAGGCTTGGGGGTGGGATGACGGCGAGGGCTGGAGAGCCACAGTGCTGAGGCACTCATTCACCATGGCCTGGAGCAGGAACCAGACCCCATGGGCCTAGCTCTTCTCAGCTGTGAAATTGCCTCCCTCAGGGGCCCATTGTGAGCATCTGATAAATGGCTGGAATTAAGGCAGGTCTAACAAAGCCTAGAATACAGCAGTTCTGTGTGCATGGTGTGTGTGTGTGTGTGTGTGTGTGTGTATGTGTGCACATATGCATGGGCCACAGCCTTTTTGTAAAGGTCAGAAGACAGGTTGCAAAAAGTCAACTCTTTCCTTCCATTATGTGGGTTCCAGGGATTGAACTCGGGTCAACAGGTTTAGCATCGAGCATGTTTAGACCTGCTGAGCCATGTCACTGACCTCTGTGTGCAAATTTTAAACTTTTTTTGTTTATTTTTTGAGACAAGGCCTCATGCAGCCCAAGCTGGTCTCAAACTCCCCACGCAACCAAGGATGACCTTGAACATCCTGATCCCTCTAACTCCACCTCTCAGGAGCAAGGGTTGCAGGTGTGTGCTACCACACTTGCTTTACACAAAGCTAGGGCTTGAACCTCAGACTCTGGTCATAGTAGGCAAGTATTCTGTCAACTGAGCTACATTCCCAGCCCTAAAGCTTTTTTATTTTGTTTTGTTGATTTTTCAAGACAGAGTTTCTCTGTGTGGCCTTGGCTGTCCTGGAACTCGCTCTGTAGACCAGGCTGGCCTCAAACTCACAGAGATCTACCTGCCTCTGCCTCCCATGTGCTGTGATTAAAGGCGTGCACCGCCTGGTTACTAAAGATTTTGTTTTTGTTTCTGTTTTGTTTTGGTTTTTGGTTTTTAGTTTTTCGAGACAGGGTTTCTCTGTGTAACCTTGACTGTGAGGTGTGTGTGTGTGTGAAGGCTTGAATGGGGCACCTGGGAATGCTCCAGGAGATGAGGGAGGACTGGAAAGAGGCAGGGTCAGGACACTAAGGTAAGGTGGGGTGGGGTGGTGACAGTACATTGGGATGGAGGACAGCACTGGTTTAACAGCTACAGCTCTGAAGGTGGGGGATGAGTGGTCCTGAGGAGAGGAAAGAGCAGCAAGAACATCCAGGCACATTTGCTCCCTGACAGAAGCTCGATCCATCTTGGACACCAAGGTTCCGTGAGAACTCAGTGTCTATGATCAGTCTAGGTTCATGTTAGAGAAGGGAAAATCAGGGACAGCTAGACCACATGGAAAATAAAAATACGGCCTAAGGGGTGTTGATGAGGAAGTGGCCCGCAGAGCAGGACAAAGACAGCACAGAACTAGAGCCAAGCCTTCAGGAGCCTCACACACACACACACACACACACACACACACACACACACACACACACCAGAGCTGGTGTTTCAATCCAGTGGGGAAAAGGCAGCATTGTTTATTAATGATGCCTGTGCAAGCCGCTATCTTTTGGAAGCAAGTTAAAACCTCATGTTACATTATACGCATAAACCCCAGGAGGACTGGAGAGCTAACAGCCAAAAACATTTTTTAAAGCAATAGATATCGTGAAAGAAAATGTAGGAGATGGCAAAAGATAGTATCGGGTATCAAAAGTAATGTTTTAAAAGAAAGACACAGAGGTTCGAGTGAGGATGCTTACTGTGCAGGCCTGAGGACCTGGGCTGAAGTCCAAGCACCTATGTAAAGGGAAGGGAAGGTGTGGTCACTCTTGTTCCTAATCCCAGGGGTGCAGAGACAGGAGGGTCGCTAGAGCTGGATGGCCAGCAAGCTTACCAAAAGGTCCAGCTGTGGCTCAAAGGAAACCCTGTCTCGAGCCATTAAGAAGGGGGTCGATGGCGCAGGCCTCGCTACAGATGCATATACCATATACACATGCATATACACATGCATATACACATGCATATACACATGCATATACACATGCATATACACATGCATATACCACCCCCATCACCACCCCACAATCGATTACTTAAAAATAAAATTTAAAAAGACATTTCATGACGCAAGCCTTACTTTTATGACAACAGATTATCATTTATAAGGTCAATACAAAAACTAGCAATTTGAGTATAAAATTATTTGCAACCTAGTTGTCACGCAAAAAAAAAAAAAAAGTTAATGCCCATACGTATAAAGAGTAGCTACAAACTTATAATGGACAAGGAGGGTTAGAGTTGGGCAAAGAAACATCCAGGCAGGATATGGCACACAGCTAAATGGTCAACTCACAGATTAAAGATGCACAACCTTTACCAGAAATTGAAATTATAGGGACTGTGAGATTTCCTGTTGCCTCCATCACCCAGGGAAAAATCCCAAATGATGCTAACTAACACCTACTTCTGGAGTTGCTGAAGGGAAAGAGATGCCTCTTGAGTTGCTGAAGACAGTGTGAAGTGTTACAGGGCTTTCTGGTGAGCAATCTGGCAACCATGTCTAACATAAAAAAATACGCGTGCCCTTTCCTGGAGTGACTCCACGATAGGAGATGTATTTGGTGGTGATAAAAGGCTCTGGTCGGAGATTGCATGTACAAGAATGTTTACTATAGCAATGTTAAAAGCAGGGGATAAAAGCAGGAAATAAAGTGAATGCCAGTTAGCTAGAAAAGATTCAATGGAGAAATTGGAGCACTCATCCCTGTGAAAAACAAGGTACTGCCATCTTAAGACTGGCCTTGAGCCGGGCACGCCTTTAATCTCAGCACTCTGGAGGCAGAGGCAGGTGGATCTCTATGAGTTCAAGGCCAGCCTGGTCTACAGAGTGAGTTCCAGGACAGCCAAGGCTACACAGAGAAGCCCTGTCTTGAAAAACCAAGGAAGTGGGGGGTGGGGGTGGGGGTGGGAGAGACTGGGCCTGAGTGTGGTACAACCCCAGAGAAAGTCCCACTAGTGTGGCTGTTTGATGGGGGAATAAGAGACGGAGTCCCAGTGGCCCTTGCGGTCCCTGCAGATATGCGTGGGTCTGTGAGGTCGGCTCCATGGCTATGGCTCCTTCCTGTCTTGTGAATGTGCACATGTAGAAACACAGAGCTGTCAACAAGGACAGAAAAAAGACGTGGGACATCTGCAGAGAGGAGGTGACAAGCAAAAGAGAGAGCAGCACAGGCTGGAAAGGGACATGCGGGCAGGCAATTGGTGGCTATTCACCAGTTGTCTGCCTGTGCGTCACACATAAGGGCTAAGGGAGGGGGGCTGTGGAAGGTGCAGAAATCCATCAAGCCTGTCAGAGAGGAAGGGGGATGCGCCTGACCTCTGTTGAAGGCTGGCTGCTAAGAAGAGTAAGCTGCGGGGGTGATAGCGTGGAATCAGAATTCACAGCTACATCCCAAGCGCTCTGTGTCTCCATCCTCCTTGGAGCACCCTCTCAGTCCCACAGTTCTGGGCTTGCTATAATTAACCCTTACTGAGCCAAACAGTTGCCCCAAGGAAGAAAGTGGGACTCTGGGAATGAGAAGCACCTTCCCACAAGCCTCTGGGGCTCAGATCCCATGATCTGTTCACCACCCCCTTCATCGTGGCATCAAAAGGTTTATAAAATCTCCTTAGTGCAGAGCAAGCCTTGGCTAAGCACCAGAGCCCAGCCCAGCCCAGAGAGGAAGGTACAGGCTCCGTTCACACTTCTCATCACTTGTGCTCTGCATGCACAGCCAGAAGAGGAAGGGCAGGTGGCTAGCACAGCCTCTCCACACTCTGGAACTCTGACTGTGCAGAGGCCAACATAGAGACCAGTGTGCACACCACAGCTATGACATTTGATGGCTATTTGGCTTGGCATGGTTACCTCCCCTAAGCCTTGGTTGTCACCAAGGTGTTTATAGGAGGCAAGAACATATCCAGGACACAATAGATAATCCTCAAATACGAAGTCCAAGAGAAGCTCAGCAGGTGTGCTGCTAAGCTGCTATGCCCCCCCCCCTTTCTGTCCCTCCTCCTCTTCCTGCCCCACCCTTCCCAAATCAATGCTGTATCTATGGAGGTTTGCTCCGTTCAAATCCAGAAAGATGCAAAGGCCAGGCATGAGGATGTATCTCAGGCAGAATGCTTGCCTGGTGTGCAAGGAGCTCTGTGTTTGATGCCCCAGCACCTCCCAAAACTGGGTGTGGTGGCACATGCCTGTAATCCCAGCATCTTGGGAGATGAAGGCAGGAGAAGCAAATTTTCAAGGTCGAGAGGCTGGAGAAGACAGCCTAGCAGTTAAGAGCCCTAGCTGCTCCTAATTTATGGTTTTGAATCCCAGCACCCACATGGCAGCTCCCAACGGTCTGTAACTCCAGTTCCAAGAGATCCAAGCCCTCCTCTGGACTTTACACACATGTGGTGTACATACATACATGCAGGTAAAGCACCCACACACACAAAGTTAAAGTAAGTCTGAGAGGGAGCGAAAGAGGGAAGGAGGGAGGGGAGGAGGGGAGAGAGAGAGAAGAGAAAGAGAGAGAGAGAGAGAGAGAGAGAGAGAGAGAGAGAGAGAGAGAGAGAGAGAGCGCATCAAGGTTATTCATGGCTGCATAGCAACTTTGAGGCCAGCCTAGGCTACATGAGATCCTGGTTTGGTTTGGTTTGGTTTTAATGTGAAGGGCATATTATGGTGCCAGAAACAAGGACTCAGCATCTAGGAGCCTGGGCTGGGCCACCTACAGTGAGTTAGAACAAGCCTCCCCTCATCTGAGGCTTGAGGTCACGGCAGAGGGGGCCGTTTGGGGAAAACATTCATGGCGGGTCCCTCCTTCTCTCAGTTGGTCCTCTTTGGGAAGACCTTTACAGACAGGGTCACAGGTGTGCCTCAATCTGACGCCCTGCCCACCCACCTCAATTTACTTCTTCTCGGACTCAGTAGATACCAGGGACAGCGCTTGGCAGTGACTCATAGGTACTCCAAACCCCTCAGTGATCTCGGTCACACATCTGAAAAGCTGGGTCAACGCGTGCGCATACGCAAACGCATGCGTAAGATTAGCTCCCTCAGAACGGGGCCGGCGCACTGCAGGGACAGGCTGAGAATGTCTCCTCTACAAAATCCGCGTTCGTTCTTCTCTCATCACGGTGTCCAAATTAGCTTGTGGAAACAGCTGAAGGGGAGAAAGGTTTGTTTGCTCACAGTTTCAGTGCATCGAGGAGGGAAGGCGTGACAGCAAGACCTCCCCGTTGTTTTATCCTTCTGCTTGTTCACATGATTATAGACCAGGAAATGAGGAAAGAAGGACCGCTCACTCCACAGGCCTTTCTCAGCTTCCCTCTTATTCTGCCTGGGCCCTCTGCCCACAGTCATGGGAGAATCCCCTCCCGCTCAGTTGGTCCTCTTTGGGAAGACGTTCACAGACAAGCTCACAGGTGTGCCTCCATCTCTCTGACAGTGAAGACAGACTGTCACAGCGACCCTATCCCAGCCTCCTATGGCTGAGGATCAAGAAGGAAGCCAGGATTTCTCAATCCCTCAGCCCTAGGGACACCTGGATAGAAAAGCAATATGCTGCAGTGGGTCTACAGCTCAGCACATCCGTACCCCATTCCCTGTGCCCACGGCCCAGAGGTCGATCTCTGTCTGACTCAGAACCCCCTAGGGCCCATCCATCCACCTGCGATCTACACCCTCTAAGCTTGCAAGTGGGGAAAGCTGCCTATGAAGAGACAGGACCAGCTTGTGCATTTTCCATTCAATTGGAAGTAGGGTAAAGGACACCTTCTCCAGGAAGCCCTCCCTGCTATTCCCTGTCATCCTCCTCCCAGGCCATGGACCTCAACACTTAGTCTTGTTCCTCCGTGGGCCTCCTTGAGCTTGACACCCAGCAGACACCAGGCTGCATCCATGGCCTCTTGCCTATGCTCCCCTCCCCCCAAGCCCCGGTCCCTCCTGGCACACTGGGGAATGATCTGTAGCTTCCACCCACTCTCCACAATCGCAGCTGCCGGTTGTGTGGTCGATTGCTTAGCATCCGCCTCTGGGAAGGTCTGTCCAGGAGGCGGACACCCACTGCCTCATGTACTGATGTGCTCCGCCGACTTTGGTGTTCTGTTCCCTATCACTTCACCTCAAGGCCCTCTGCCTAAAAACTCTTTCCAGGGACCCCTTCGGTTTCCTACGCCATCATCTGGCTTGCAGTTACCAGTTCCCCTAACCCCCTTTCTGATGCCCTGAGTGGAGTTTCTCACTCTCAGAAGGGACGCAGGGCCAAGCCTTCCTCCTCTTTCCCTCACCCACACCCTGTCTCCCACGTTATGCTGAGTGCTACTCAACTCTGTGACTCCTGGGCGGGGGACCACATCATTGCCACTATTGCATTTTATTCAAAGCGCATGCTACCGATGGGAGCTTATCACGCAGCTAATATTTATTCAGGGCTTACCATGGGAGGACTGCAAGTGCATTTTCTCATCATTTTATTTAATTATCAGAACAAGTACCTCGAGGCAGGCGATGCTGCCCCACTTTTCAGACAGGGTGGGAAGTTGTCATCTTCCTGGGCTCTCACTGCCAGGAGGCATCAAGACTGGGCCCTGAGCCTCAGGAACCACCACCTAGCACATAATGTGGCATCCATCCTCTAGCACCCCCAGCAGTCACCACCTTCATGATCTTAAGGTCATCGGCAAGGTCACCTCTGGTCTTTTCATCCTTGCCACTAGATAAGCCTCACACTGCCCTGGTGACCCCTCAAACCTTCCTGGTCCTCTATAAGACCTTCTTCAGGTAGACCTTCCAGCCCTGCCCTTGTCCTGGTTGCTATAACAACCAGCCATCATCATTCCCTTCTCCCATGATGCTCAGGCCTCCACTTCCCTCCCTACAGACCCAGGGCATTACCATTAGGCCCATGTGTGTTTACTGAGCACCTACTGTGTGCCAGACACTCTCCATGAGACAGAGATCATAACAGTCACATAGCCCTGGCCCCAACACCCTAACTAAGGAAATAAACACTTATGGGAAGCGAGGAGCTGTGAGGCGCTGAAGTAGACTGGGCATGAGCCAGGGTGGGCCGCCCTTGCTGGGTGGTTGTTTTCTGAACAGAGACCTGGAGGAACCAGGGAGCTAGCTAGTTTCTAGATGAAGCTCCATGGCAGGTGATGCTGACCTAAAGGCCCTGAGGTCAGCATGGAGCCATTGTGACCTAGAAACATCCAGGAGGAAGGACAGAAGAAAAAGAGGACCTGTGAGGTGGAGGGGGGCGCCTGGTCAGTAGACCACTTAGGACCATTCCTATCCCCCCTGAATCTGCTCACCCAGATACTTCACCTGTGGGAGCCAGTTGGGGGTCAAACCCAGGTGATAAGGTGTGGCAGGTGCCACCTTTCCACACTGGGCTGTCACTACTGTGTCTTGTCTTCTCTACTCATGGTGACGTCCCCCTCCTCCTTCATGCTCCCACTCCGGCTGCCCTTTGCTCTCCCTGCCATCTCCTGCTCCATCATGTGCCCTTTTGATTTGAAATCGTCTCCTCTGTAACTATGCTATTAATTTTCTTTTGGGATACTCATGGATGGCTCAGCTCCGGGGGAATCCCACACCCGCCCTCAGACTGTGATTCATGACTCTGGCTGGGGGTGGCGGTCCCCGGGATAGAAGCAAGTTCCCTGCAGAGATTCTTGTCATGGACACCTCCATGACAGAGCTTGGCTTTCTGCTGTCCTTGGGCTCAGAACAAATCATATCCCCCCAGTGTATAAGCTGGGTGGCCCAGTGCCCTGGCCCCCGAGGCTTGCTAGGGAGATCTTCCTGTGTCCAGGCATCTTCTTCTCCCAGCCCTGGGGTAACTGCCTTGCTTGGTCCTTCCAGTCTCAGAATCCCCATGAATAGCATCTTTCCCTGGCTGTGAGTCTCTTGACTTCTGAATGCCTCCTACCCCCTGCTCAGTCCCAGTGACCACAATGCATTTCAGGCATCCCAAAAGTGGTCATACAGCATCTCTACTCTCTGGCAGCTTCTAGGTGCTGGGGCTTCCACAAGGGACTAGAGACAGGATTGGACATCCAGAGAAGAAAGGCAGGTAGAGGATCATTAGGGAGAGCATATCGGGCTGCAAAACTCCCCATCGTAGAGACAACACAGGCCTCCGTATCTGTGACCACTTATATAAGTGCGTGACTACACCTTCCTGGAGGTGAGAGGAAGAAATGCCAGGGCCTGAACCATACACTTGGAAGGAAATGGCAAGCGCAGGGGATCAGAACAGGCACCATTCCCACACTTACAGATGAAGTTGAGCCCAGAGAGGTCAAATCCCTACATGGGACCACACAGAACTGGATTCCAGGCCAGATGCAGTTGGCAGCGTAACTTCTTCTGCCCCACCTTCCAGCGTCCTCCTAGGCAAGAACAACAAAGCCAATGGGTAGTACCTGTAGCCCAGGGCACCACACTTTCCTACGAGTTTGTCCTCTACATCAGCTGGTCACGTTGCCTTGCTTGGAACTCTCTCCCTCTCTTGACTGCTTGTGACCTTTTCCTCTGGCCTATGGGGAATCTTCTGGTTACCAAACACCCTTCTGAGCCCCTCTAGGATGGGACTACATGCTCACTGCCCTGGGCTTGCAAGTCTTTTGTTTGTTTACTCATCAAGCCCATATTGGAGACCTAGTATGTGCCAGGCAACTTTGGACATCAGTCTGAAATACCAAATACAAAATGAAGTACCACATGAGTATGCACTAAGTAGGAAAACACACCGTGCAATGTCGGACACCCATGGCTCTTCCAGATGGACCATGCTGTTCCAGATTACCCGGACACTTGTCAAACTCTTTGATTTAAGTATTTTAACCTCAGCAGCATCCCTACCCCTCAGCATATTGTCTGGGCCAGAGACAGCACACATTTGGATTTTTACATCAGTAAAGGAAATCCTTTCTAGTGTGTACCTACTGTGTACTTGACTATGTTCTATGGGTTGGTTGGAAATACAGCCTGAACACAGTGGATAACAAACATCTCTGCCTTCATGAGATTTGCATTCTTCTGGGAATAGAATGGAATCAAATGAATGATTTGCATCCCTAATTAATTAATTAGCATTCAGAGAAGAGAGAGAAAGAAATCGTGGAGTGGAGAGGTCTCAGAACATGGCAACCAGCTCCATGACAGAGGCAGACGTCTCAGCTTCCCACTCCCCATACCAGCATGCATACCTGCTCCCCTTTGTCACACCATCCACCTCAGTCTGGGTACCTGTGCTTACCTGGCCCACCCCCAGGTGGTCCTGACCACTATGCTTTCCATCCTGAGTTCCCCGATGCTGACCCAAGCTACCTCATTACTTGCTTGGGGAGCAGCTGGCTGTCTCTTGCTCCAGGCTCAGTTGACACCTTCACTTCAGGATGTTTATTCTGCACCAGTGTCTTCTCCAAGACTGCTGGGCAATTCCCACCATTGCATTAGCAGCATCTGCCATACTTTGTTGCTCTGTTTCCTTATAACTGTTCAGTCATCTCTTCTCACACATCTGAACTGTTCACAGGCCATTTCCCCACCCACCCCATCTTGGCCTAACTACTTCTGCTTTCTGCTCTGTGACTCCACAGAAAATGCTCCCGTGTGTGTGTGTGTGTGTGTGTGTGTGTGTGTGTGTGTGTGTGTGTGTTCACTATCTAACTCTACCTCGTTTCAAGTTCACAGCGATCCTCCTGAGTCCTCTGCCTCCTGAGTCCTGGGAGTGCAGGCGCACCTGCCGTGCCTGATTCATTCCCTTCACTTTTGCAGAGGCTGTCCCTCCTACCAGGAGTTAGCACAGTACCTGACACGCAGTAGACGCTTGAGTTTGGATTTTTTTTTCTCGAAAAATCAACTTGAGACTTGTAAATAGTGGTTGAATCACCTCAAAGTGTTCAAATCTCTGCAGAATCCACGTACTTGACCTATGACCTATAGCCTATGACCCTGGCTTGTGACCTCTCTGGGCTTTTGCTCACCTAAAGGAAAAGTTCTCAGCACAGAATTGAGGATTGCCTGGCCTGAGTGTGGCATCAGCGAGCACCCAGAAGCTTCTCCATAAACTGTGTTTGAGAAGCTGATAGTCTTGATACAAGGCCCTTTCTCAGAGTTCTCAGAGGTTGGGTTCAGCCCAGATGATGGGTTAGACTCCAGAGTCTGTACTCCCTCAGTGTGAAAAATGATACCAGATACTTGCATCTTTAGGTGGCTCTGTTTCCCTCGCCTACAAATGGAAGTGAGATGACGCCCCTTCATAGGAGGGTGCGATTCAGCACCCAATAAATGTCAGCCAGTGCCATAGCTATAACACACAACATGGATGACCACAACGTGAGGCTCGGGTCCCCAGTTCTTGATGAATGAAAAGACGAGCTTTTAGAGAGGCTAAGTAACTGCCCAAGGTCAAACAACAAGAAAATGGCAGCCTTGTACTTCAAGGCCAGGTCTGCTGCGCCCAAATCCCATGTTATTTCCACTCCATCAAAGAGGCAGCTCAAAATAGGCCCGTGGCATTTCGGCTAATTTCCTCTAAGCCCTTCCCAAGTAACAAGCTGCAGTTACACAAAGCCGCCCCCTAGATGTCCATTCAGCAGCTACTAAGCACAGGTGCCTGGTGTGGCCCATGCAGCAAATAGGGCCTGAGCAGGGTCAGCTCTCCCAGGAGGCCTTCCCTGGTCTGGAGAAGGGCCCTATGACATATAACTCATTTGGAAGTGGGGGAAAGGTGAGACAAGAAGTATGCAGAAGATGAAGACAGAGAGCATTCTGGGTATAAAATGGGGTTAAGAAATGAGAGGCATTCCTCCCCCCCTTGCTACATGTCAGGCTCTTTGCTTTTCTTCTGCTGTATGAAGTCCACACGTAGCTGCGTGGACATTGTTTACCAAGAGTCCACCATAGATCTAGAACTTCCCTTGGGTCCCAAAGTCATAACAGTGAATATGACACAGCTCTTGACCTCAAAGGATTATGAGGCAATGAAGGGGGTCACGGCACAATTAGGTGTGATCAGTGTGGCAAGCAGTGAAAATCGGCGGGTAGCTGAGAAGCTCTGAATGGAGTTCACAGGCACTTACAGACCCATTTTCCAGACACTGAAACTGAGTCTTCAGGAGGCCAGCTCGGACAGAGTGTGGCAGTTCCCCATTCCCCGGGGGAAGCTGTGTCCTCAGGCCTAGTCTCTCTGCAGCAGTCTCTTACGTTGTCTCCTTGCTGGCTGTGGGGATCTTACGTTGTCTCCTTGCTGGCTGTGGGGACCGCTTATCCTCCTCCCCCTCCCCCTCCTCCTCCTCCACAACCCCACCCTCTGCCCGTGTTGTTTTCCTGGTGACAATCTGGCCAGAAGATGAATCAAACGCTGAGCGAGTGCTACAGCTGCTGTCAGCAGTTCCGAGGTTAGCAAAGTCCGTGGACGGAGGCTTCTGAGATTGTGCTACGAGTGCCTTTTGAGCAGAAGGCTCGCGAGTTGATATGAAGTGGAAAGAAGATGAGAAGTGTGTTGCTCCCACTGTGCACAGGCAGGTCAAAGGCAGCCAAGGTGACAGGCGTCAGTGAATGGAAACCTCTCAGACACATTTAAGGACGCCAAGAGTCTCTCCCCAACTGCCCGGCTCAAAAGACCTAGGTGATCTCAGAAGTCTTGATACCTGCCCCTCATATCTTCCTTAAGGATAACAGCCCAAGAAAAACACCCACCCCAAACCACTACCAAATTGCCCTTGGGATGAGCAAACCAACCCCTCTCTCTTCCCCACTACCACTTTCCTCCCCAAATCCAAGAAGGCCTGAGAACCCTTCCCGTGTAAGCTAGCTCCAGCCACCAGTAAAAATCCCTTGGCACCAGTTGCAGAGCCCTGGGTCGCCTCCTCCAGATGCCAGTACCCTCTCCCTGAGCCAGCACGACGGCTGTCAGTCCTCAGAATGGTCTTTCCGGTCTGAGGATGGAACAGAGAGTGGAAAAACAGAAGATTTATGCAGGGCAGAGAAACAGGTAGTTTCTACCTGTGACTGGGAAGATGAGAGGAAGAAGTTAGGCACAGGGAGCTACACTCAAGGAACCATTTCTACTTCAGCCATCTTCTGTGTGAACTCCTAATCTCTGGATCACAGAGAGGGTACCAAGCAGATCACCTCAAGAGAAAAATGAGGGGGGTGGAACTACTAAATTATGAAATTAAAAAAAAAAATCTCTCTACACCCTTCAACCGACCTACTGGACTCATGGCTTTCTCTGGCCCCTCCTCCAAAGGGAAGACATACCCTAGAGCCTATTTGTTCTCCTTTTTACCTAGTCACAAAGCTGACTGGAGAAGACATGTCATCCACAGCACTGAACACCGTCGTTGTGCTCCCGTTTCTGAGGTCACATCTTAAGGAAAAGCTGCACACACAGACTGGAGAGGTGGTGCAGGAATCAACCTGAGCAAGAAAGGGCTCCTGCCTTTCCTGTTCACAGCAGAGAGGCTTGGAAAACAATCTCTCCAAACCTCATGGATGAGCGAAACTTGGAAAGATCCACACTCACCCACCTCTCCTGAAAACATCTTTTATCCTTGAGATTAGTATCACGGCCTGAGCCCCAGTTACCAGCCACCCTTTTCTCATCATTTCTCATTAATAATCTTTTCAAAATGTCTACTTGTGGGAACGAAGATGTAGAATTTCACGGAAAACTACAGGGAGTCTCAGATAAAGCTATTGCCCACCCCTGTTAGGCAAAAAAGAGACAGAGATCATCGAGAGAGGAACGAGGAAGTTGAGATGCATCTATCTAGCCAATAAAATAAAAACAACCTCCCCTCCCCAAAAAGCGTGGAACCCATGGTTACAAGGGCAAAAGCACATAGAGACTGTGTTTGTAATTACCCATCCAGGTTCTCTTGCAGGCGGAGAAGCAGCTGATTGAAGTTTTGTGGTAGCCTGACTGTGATGGGAGGGCTGTATTTGAAGCTCTGGGCACGTAGCGATGGAATGAGAAGGAGGCTGATCTGGAAGAAACACCGAGGGGGAGGGAGGGACGGAAGAGGAGAGAGAAAGAGAGAGAGAGAGAGAGAGAGAGAGAGAGAGAGAGAGAGAGAGAGAGAGAGAGAGAGAGAGAGAGATCGCCAGCTACGCCTTCCTCTCAGCTCCAGGAGGCCCCGGCCAGCGCTCATTCCGGAACTGTGGAACAGGAGTCGGGAAGGCCAGGCAGACCTGCGCTCGGCCCTGGCCTGGCCCGTCCCGCAGGACAGAGGCCCCGTGGCCCCGGGGCCCCACTCCTGGCGGACTACAGAGCGCAGGGAGCGCGTAGAGTGGGGAGCTGTCCAGTTCAGCACCACGGCGACGCAGTAGGTGGGCGCTCCTGCTCCGAGAGCTGTCCAGTCCAGCACCGCGGCGATGCTGTAGGTGAGAGCGCCCGGTCGCGGGGAGCTGTCCAGTCCAGCACCACGGCTATGCAGTAGGTGGAAGCGCCCGGCCAGGGAGAGCTGTCCGTTTCAGCACCACGGCGATGCTGTAGCTAAGAGCGCCTGGCCCGGGGCTGCGCGGCCGCGAGCGGGGGAGGCGGGCGGGCCTGCCTGCTGCAAGACGCCGGCTCGCGCGCCCCATCGCTCGCTCGCTCGCTGGCTTCCAAGAAGCTTTGCGGATCGGGGGAGGGAACCCCGCCTCGATTCTCCGGGAGAAACCCCCTCCCTCCCCCACTTCTCCGACACTACCCCCGCCGCCAACAACAATAACCGCGGCTGCTCGTCCTGCCGCCGCCGCGCCCGCCAGCCCTGCTGCCGCCGTCGCCGCCGTCGCCGCCGCCGCTGCCGCCGCCGCCGCCGCCGCCGGGGCACAACCATGGGAGGCGAGACCCCCGCACCGGTGCAGCTGAGCTTGAGGGCTTGCAGAAGACTGGGCAGTCTCCTCTGAAACGGAGGCGCCCCGAGGACCCCCTCCCTCCCCAAGGAAGAGAACTGGCGAAGCCACGGATTTTCATGGCGCAGGCCGCAGAGCCGCGAACGAAGACCGAAGGTTGCTTCCTGGCTCTCCCAGTCTCTAACTGTCTAGGTCCAGACCATGAGAGATGGTGTTGAGAATTCGGCTGTTTCCTGGCGCGCTGTGGAAGCCATCTCCAAATTAGTGATCACATATGGAAACTGGAGACCAGAATTTTAGGAAAAGAGATTAAGACATCTCACTTGGGGGGGTGGGGGGTGTCTTTTTATTTATTTTTCCCTTTTTTAAAAAAAATCGCTGCAACTGGAACAGTTTTTTGATCTCAAAAGGCAAGCCTCTCTTCCCGTGTGATCTTTATAATTTACACACTTTTCCGTGAGCTTTCTTATCTCCCTTTTTTTATATCTCTCCATATTCTCTATTCACACATATATCCATTATATTAGTAGTGGAATTACCATTCGCACCCTCACACACACGCTCCTGAGAACCAGAAGTCGGTTGGGTATTTATATAATGAAGAATTATGGGGCTGTTTGATCGAGGTGTTCAAATGCTTTTAACCACCGTTGGTGCTTTCGCTGCCTTCAGCTTGATGACCATCGCTGTGGGAACCGACTACTGGCTGTACTCCAGAGGGGTTTGCAAGACCAAAAGTGTCAGTGAGAATGAAACCAGCAAAAAGAACGAGGAAGTTATGACCCATTCCGGATTATGGAGAACCTGCTGCCTCGAAGGTATTTGATTTCCTACCTCCTCCCCCTCCCCACGCCGCCCCTCCCCTCCACACACTCCCCCTCCCCACCCGCCTCCAAATAAGTCCCCTCCACATTCCACCATTTTCCCACTTCACTCCCTCCGCCGCTGCTGCAGATCAAGGTTGGCTGGGTTAGTTTCAGAGGAAAGAAAAATCAATAAGCAAAACCCACACTCTCTACTCTTTGGCCTCCACCCTGTCCTCCCAAATCTCCTCATTGGAATGGTCTATGAAACGGTGAAAAACAAGAAATTGTCTGTAGAGTCAGATGTGCTCTGGATGTTTTGGGGGTCCTTAGGGTTTGCCTTTGGGTCCAGCTTTGCCACCTATGAGGAGGAATAATAAATTGCTTTCCTGCGTGCTGCTCAGCTTTTTGCAATGAAGGATTCAGAAAAGCTTCTTTCTCTTCCCCTCACTCCTCAAAAGTTGCAGGCCCAGCACCATCTGCAAATCTCCTCTTTTTTAAAAAAAAAAATCTGTTGTTTCTAAGAATCCTTATTTGGTAGATTCTAATTATTCCAGGAGCCCAAGCTGCGTTCAAGAGCATTTTGTAATGTCTGCGAGCCCCACATAGCATTTGAGGCGGCTGACTATGTGTATATGTGTGTTTTAACATTTACGAAGTCTGAAAATGCATGTGTCTCTCACTGGAAAAAAAAAGCCCAAGTTCTAATAAACGTCGGTCACTTGCAGGTTAGGCTGAGCGCTGATTTGCTTCCACGCAGAGTGACATGTCTGACATCCAGAAGCAAGTTGAGTCAGCACTGTGCAGGCAGGAGTCGAGGGCACGGGGAGGTTGAGGGGGGAATGGGAAAGCATGGGGTGGGGGGTGTCAGCTGTTGGCCTTGATCTTGCAGAGTCATTGGGGCATGTGTGCTGCATGTGCCGTGGGCCAAGGGGCTCCCACGGTGTAAAGGCTGGGAGACTAGGACATGAGGAAGGCATGTGCTTCTGGGACACGTTAATAACACAAGAGCAAGGGGGAAAACTCTGCAGGTCATACAAGCTGCATTTAGCCACAGACTTTAATAGGAAGGAGTGAATTTGCATAGCTATATCCGTCTGTGTGCACAAGCCACCTATAGGAAGACAGGCAGAGAGGCACATATGCCCTGTGTAGAAAGAGGCTTGTGTGTGTTCCACTGATATGAGCCAACCCTGGAGGCCCTTTGAGGCAGCATCGGGAAGTGAGCACTGCAGAACTGTTTGTTAAGCTCAACATGGGATTGTGCTGCAGGGAGTTGGGGCCAGCAGATGGGGGGAGAGGGTAAAACTGACGCGGTCCTGGGTGTCTAACCCATATTGAGCCAAACACTAGTCTGGGAAAGAGCTCACATCGCATGCCCCCTCCCGGTGTTCTTGGTGCAAACGGTTGAGTGATGGCTGAACATGTTTTGAATAGCTAAGTGACTTCATTGAGCGATGGTCTGTTTGACGCATACTGCATTTGGTACCCTTTCTCAGTCCAAGCGCTGCCTTTAACATTCTGCAGAGGTGCTCTCTGCTGAACACTCCGTGCTCGTCCCCAGCCAGAGAGTCAATATCAGGAAATTAATAGGGACCGTTTTACACACACGCATTCCGCCTCTCTTAAAAAATGAAAAGCCTTTCATAGCGCCAGTCATTTGCAGTGGAAAGACGGCTTCCATGTAATTAAACATTTATGGCAAGCTTTGATGCTGAAGAGAAAGAGAGCGAAGTGAATGAGGGTTGCTTTGGGGACATGATCCTGGCAGCGATTTGCGTTCCTTGGATTTTGGTTAGAGGGATAAAGAGATCTGCAGCCAAGAAAATTTTGAGAATAAAAAAAATCCGTCTTTATTTTAGGGCAAATGTAATCAGATATTGGTGACTTTGTGTAAATATACTGTTTAAGTCAGGGGTTTATCAACGGATTCTTAATTCTGTGATCTTTTAAACATCTTATAATTCACAATAGACAGGCAGACTTGCGATGGCTTTGGGTCACTTGTGCATCAAAAGGCTTAAGTGTTTTCATTAGAAGCCCATCTGTTCAGGAGTCTGCAGCTACCCACCCCCTTTAACTTTCTCTCCAAGCTGCACTCTCTTCCTCTTCGATCGCTTACAAGGGGATAGAGTTGTGTGATGCACGCAGGAACTGTGGGTTTGGCACTGTCCCCAGCGGCCTCCCCTAGTGCCCAACCCAGCACTTGCCTCCTGGCGGTGAGGGGAGGACTGGGTTAATAGTCCCTTCTCCATGTGGAGCTGAGGCCCCAGCCTACAAGAGCTGGTGAGTTTCAGGGCCCTATCCAACCTGACTTTTCATGTCTTGAGCTTCTGTCTTGGAGCTTTGAGGGCCTGGGGCCACCTCACCTAGGCCACTCAGGAAGAGGCTGGAGGAGTTTAAGGTGCTGCTTTTCAAACTGTATGCACTTCCGCAAGCCGGGGGGAATTGGCATGCACAGCCCCAATGGTGTCATTGACACGTTTGAGTCTCTGAGGGTTCAGAACACAGTCAGCTTCAAAGAGGGCTGGGTTATCGGCACTTCTTCAAGTCGGGGCCTAGGGTGAGAAAGTAGACTTCCCAGAAAGATCCCCTCACCCCATCTTTAATTGTGCTCTGTGCCCACACTGGAGACCTTGTGAACAGGTTTCCAATTTTCTCCCTGAAAGGCTGCCGGTAACTGCAGCTGAAAACCAGGCCTTGCCTCCTCTCATGTCTTTTACTCTCTACTTTTCATTAGGATTTCTGTGCGTAGTCTCCTGAGGTGGTTATTTTCTTTTTACCTTGCCGTGAAAAGAAGAATTGGGAAATAGTTCCTGGCCTCTGTGGCTGCTTTTGAAAATAATGAGTCTGCAGAGGGATGGCCACCTGTTAGGGCCACACTCTGGAGAAAGAGAGAAATCAAGGAAATATTCCCCTCTGCGGATAACTGAAAACTCTCTGTGTGAACGTGAACTGTCTGGTAGGTGGGTGTCCTTACTGAGTTTCAAGCCTGTGGCGGTAGAGGGGGCAGGCTGTACGTGGCACTGGCATGTACAGACTGCCTTAGGAGTCCCGGAGTGAGAAGCTGACCTGGCTCTTTCAGGAAAAAAACAAACAAACAACTTAGTCTAATTTCCAAAAGGGCGCAGGAATGGCTTCCTGCAAATACAACATGTTTGCAGCACCGTGGCTTGCCACTTGGAGAACTGGCCTCTGCTGTAACCTCAGAGGAAGCATTTCCAGGGACAAGAGACTCACGGTGTTGGTGCTCTCCAGATACTTCCCCACTCCACTCTCCCCCAGAGGACTTACAGCCCTGCAGAGGAGGAGCCCCTCTCCCTCCTTCTGTACTCCTTACCACGCCTTAAGTAACAGCAAGATTATTGCTATCTTTCCAGATTGGTGCCTTCCCCTTGCTGGACCTTCCAGCCCTGCGGTATCAGTGATGCCTTACATCTGCCTGTGCATGGTACCTCTGACTAGTTACTCGGCGCCTTTACTCTCTTTAAATAATGAACACCTCCCCTGTCCCTAGCTCTTTTCTAAGTTTGGAGCTGCACGGTTCTCATCTGGCCTTCAAGGTGTTAGAATGTTCCAGGCCTCTCAGCATGCATTCTTGTTTCTACAGAAGGAAAGAATAGAGGTTTTGGTCCAACAGAGGCCACCTGCCTGCCTGAACACTCTTGCCTTGGTCTGAGCCTTCTCAGTGTGTGCACACTGGTCCCTAATATTGTAATAATGTAACACTATTTCTAAGATCACCTGGCTTTCTCTAGGGCCCAGAGTCTAGGAACTTAGCCCACAGTAGATGCACAAGAAATATTTGTTAACATCTAGATTCAGAGATTTATAATATGATTGAAATGAATACAAACATTAGAATGGGGAGAGAGAGAGAGAGAGAGAGAGAGAGAGAGAGAGAGAGAGAGAGAGAGAGAGAGAGAGAGCGCAGAGAGAAGGGGGAGAATCAGAATGATTTGGTTTTTTCTTGGTTTTTTTTTTCTTCCTGGAATTCTTTTTTAAAAAATAATAATGAGTCATGAGTTTATTATAAAATAGAAGAAGCCAAAGGGCTCCATCTCTGAGCTGTGCAGTTCCTAAGTGGCCAAAGTGAGGGCAAATTATTCAAGGGAGGGAGAAGAGAATCCACACAATCTCTAAGGGAAAGGGGGCAGCAGGTTTTCTTCATTTTCTGTTATAGCAATTCAAGTGTCACTTAGCCATGTCCAGAGCAGGGACCTCTGGGAATCATACTCTACCAACCCTAGTCAGCACCTATAGAACCTTCTGTTCTTTAGGAAAACTGCCATTCAACTCATCCAAACGTCCTGCCCTACCCCCACCACCCAGGGCCCAGTAGCTTGACAGAGATCAGGCCCAGTGTTTTAGCATAGCCAAGCCTGACTCTGCCCATTGCCCTTCACAGCTGCCCCGCTCCAAACACTCTCTGCCTTGCCTTTGCTTCTAAGGTGAGTGGGAGGAGGGGACCGTATACCAGGGTCATATGGCAGAAAGTGGCTGAGCCAGAACTTGTACTCACGCCCCTGTCACACCTGGAGCTCCCTTCTCTCCTATGCTCCATATACTATGGAGGGCCATGGAACACTCTGGGCATGGGACCTTGGCTACTGTTCATGGTCACTGCCTATAACAGGTCCTATTTTGTCTCCATCAGATAGAGCCCCCATTGAGCCAGCATGCGTAGTCAGGAGGGCTGAGCTCTCGGCCACTCGACTGCCACTGTGCCACCTTGCCCCTTTCAAGAGGACCTGACTGTAGTCCACGCCCCCCACCCCCTCTTTCTTGGCTAAACTGAGGCTGAAGAATTGCAATGACCAATTCCCAGCAGAGGACTATAGCCCTGACCCACTGGGCACTTTTTTCTTTGGGATCTTTTCCTTTGGAGGTGTTCTTGGCATGACCATTCCATAGGTTTATGACAAGTTTAAGAAAATACCCAACTCTACCTCCCCTGTGCATCATGGGAGTTTTCAGAGGAAGCTTGATGTTGGAAAGGGAAATGTTTGTAACCCTATGGGACTGGGTTCTCTTCAACCTAATGAGCTGCGGCATTTGGGGCCATCAAGAGCCCCTCTAAGCCTCAGCTTCCTTTCTTCTAAGAGCAGGAAGTGTCATAACCCCATTGCAAGGGTGGTTGGGGGGTTAGAGCTTAAATGACTCCGTAGGGTAAGGAAAGGAAGAACACTCCATCTGTGATGACAGCTGTTCTTCTTGTCCTCAGCCAATCCCTATTCCCACCTAAATCCCATCCTGTAGTCATTTTATTGGTTTGTTTGCTTTTACAAAGTACTTACTGCTGTCCAGCTCATGGTGTTGAGGTTTTGTTCTGCAATCTTATCTCTCTCCTGCTTTCCGCTGTACCCACAGTTGATAGTGACAGTGCAGAATGTCAGCCTGTGTTGGCGGATGAATAACTATCACCAGCTACAAAAGGAGGGTAGATAGTTCAGCCTTAGCAGCCCCTTCCTATCACTCAGGAGTGGGCCTCTGAGTGAGCAGTAAAAACAAAACATCCTTTTGACACTGCAAAATAAGGAATGAACCTAAGACAGGGGAGAGGATGAAGGAGAAAGGGAGACAGGGGGGGCTGCCAGGAAAGGAAGAGTGACAAAGAGCAGTAATAGAAGTGGGACCTGGGAAAGCTGATTGTGGGGACCCTTTACATTAGCCCCAACTTTCCCTCCTCCATCGTCTACAGAGGCTGTCCTGAAGCATTTCAGAGAGAGCTTCAGTGTCAGGGAGAAGGGTAAAACGTCTAGCCAGGCTTCTAAGGTGTTTTCAGTTCTGTCAGAATACCAGGACGTGCTGTGGTGGTTCACACCAATGAGCTCAGAACTCAGGAGGCTGAGGCAGGAGGATTGTCACAAGTTTGAGGCAAACCTGGGCTACATAGCGAGTTCCAGGATGACCTTAACCGCAGTGTGAGACCCTGTTTCTAAATAATAATAATAATAATAATAATAATAATAATAATAATAATAATAACAACAATAATTAATAACAGTAATAATGTTTTATAAATTTAAATCATCAATGGCTCTTTTTAATCTTTTTAATCTTAAATAATTCTTTTAGCCAAACCCCATACTCAAATGAAGTTCACATTTTAAATGTCCAGGCTGTTTCCCCAGAGGCACATATGAAGCAATCTCTGCACTGGTTCAGCCTCTATAAAGTCCCAAGTGCACAGCCAGGGATCTCAAAACCTCACGAGAAGGTCTCACTGACTCGAGGTCACTGACATGGGGTCCTTACAGACTAATTTAACAGTTCTGGCTTATGGGGCACAGGTTAAGCATGGATTAGTACCGCTAAGTGGCGGCACACGGGGTTGAGTTTAGGAGACTTGGAACTCTGTATGGTTGGTAGGATCCATGGTGTTTCTAAAATAGACTCTGGGAGCCAGAAGCATGGCTCAGTAAGTTGCTTTCCATGAAAGAGGCCTCTGGTACCACATTTTAAAAATAGGCTGTGGGCTGGGTAAAGTATTTGCCTTACAAGCATGAAAACCTGAGTTCAAATCCCCAGAGCCCATGCAAAGCTGGGTGCAGTAGCATATTTTACAGTGATGGTCTCAGGTGGAGACAAGAGGATCCTCAGAAGCTCCCAGGCCAGCTAGGCTGTGTTGAATAGTGAGAGATCCTGCCTCAGACAAGGTGGAAGGCAAAGACCGACTCTAAGGATGGCCTCTGACTCCCAAACCTTTACCATGGCATGCCCATACCACAGTCACATTCATGTGTACACATATATAGACAGATACACACAGAGAGACACAGACACACAGACACACACACAGACACACACACAGACACACAGAGAGGGGGGAGGGAGAGGGAGGGAGTCAGGCACGGTGGTGAGTACTTGAAATCCCAATACAAGTAGCGTAGAAATGGATGTATCCTGGGAGTTCACTGGCCAGCCAGTTTTACCACTTCATTAGCTCCAGGCCAATGAGAGACCTTGCCTCAAAAACTTAGTCGGATGGCACCTAAAGAACACCACCCAAACTTGACCCCTTGATGTCTACCCACATGTGTACCCACGTGAACACACCCATACATAAAAATACACAGAGAGAGGGAAAGACTGAGCCACTCTTATTTCTGTAACATTGGCACTTAAAATGTGTGCCTTGGGATCAGAGGAAGAGAGCCACCTTGCTGGTCAAGAGAACAACAGGCGGTGTGCTGTAACCCCAACGGGGTCTCCACAGCCATTAGCTAGTGTCCGGACCCTGGCCCAAAGCAACGTAAGGCCAAGGAATGTGGTCCTGGCAAGGAAGAGAGAGTGAAGTGTTCTCAGTGACTGTCCTCCATGCCACCCTGGCCAGACTCTGAGCCCCTGGGATAGAGCTGCCAGTGTGGATCTCTGTCCCGGAAGAGTTCAGTGTAGTAGAGAAGATCCACCAGTGAATCCAGATGCTGCTGCTGCTGCTGCTGTGAATCTTGAGGGTCTAATGGGTGGTATGAGGAAGTCAATGCCACTTGGGGATTCTGGGAGCATGGAGAAGGGGAAAAGCGGGGCTCCTGGGGGAAACTGAGTCCTGAAAATTGAGTGATCAGCTAGAGAGAAAGGGGTGTAGTCTGAAAGAGGGATGGTATACACAGAAATACAGGTTCCCAAGAGGAAATGCTGATGATCTCTTGGGACTGGAAGGCAGGGAGAGACAAAGCTGGGAGGCATGTAGATGTGAGTCCAGGCGGACAGAAGCAGCTCACAGAGCAGTTCCTGTTAGGCTAGAGTGAGAACCAGGAGGATCCCGCTCTCTCCGGTCCTTCAATCTTGAGGGTCTAATGGGTGGTGTGAGGAGTCAATGCCACTTCGGGGTTTACTGGGGAGGCACAAGGCCTGGAGAGGGGGCAGCTGCAATAACTGTGTGGCTCGCGTGAAGGTAGTCACAGTAACAGAGATGAAGCATGGCGCGCAGTAGGGGTTACTTCTATCCAGATCCCCATTTTTCACTTTCCTAGAAGGTGAGGTCGATTCTGTTCCTTTTCCGTTGCTGTAAGTGAAACACTATGGCCAAAAGCAACTTAAGGAAGAAAAGAGGTTGTTTTGGGTTCCAGGAGGATAGACATGGCGTGGCAGGATGCTGGCTGGTCACATTGTATCCACACACAGGAAGCAGAGAGAGTGAGCAGGAAGTGAGGCGAGGCTATAAACACTCAAGGCTGACCTCCAGGGACGTACTTCCTCCAGCAAGGCTGCACCTCCAAAGGATATCGAAGCCACCACAAACAGCAACACCAACTGAGGACCAAGTGTTCAAATACACAAGCCTGGGTGACATTTCACAAACCACCATGGATGGTAAACACAGACAGGGCTGCCTCTACCCCAGAGCGTGGCCCATTGCCTAGCGGAGAGCACACCCTTAGGGCATAAAAGGCTCATCTGCTCCCTCAAGGAATTGAGCCTTAGGGAGGAGCCCCACCAGGGACCAATGTTGATAACACACCAAGGAATATATAAGAACGTGGAATTCTAGGAGCGCAGGGATGATGCAAGGACCGCCCTCCTTCCCTGCTAGGGTATCAAACCAACCTTTCAGCCCGCCTTTCCTTTAAGGCTTCAGAAACACACATTCTCCAAGAGCAGATGGGCGGGAGCAGTGTTTCCCTTGTACCCTCATGTTGGAGGCCCGTGTGGCTGGATATTTTGCTGGATAGCTCAGCAAAGGTAGTAAGTCACAGCCTTGGGGGTGCTGGATGACTTGGCTTGGGGTGGAAATGCAGGGTGGTTACCGCCTAGCAGAGGTATAGATTTCACATCCTGCAGCCACCTCCAAGGAGCCTCCGCCCCTTCCTCCGTTCCCACTCTGCTTGTCCTCTCTGAGCCTCCACACCCTTGGGTAGGCCTCCAGCTGCTGACAAGATGCCCAGGCTTCAGAACAAGTTCCCAGGAGCAGGTTGCTGTGGCTGCGTTCCTTTGAGAGCCAGCCCTTCAGTCGGTACTCCCCTACGCCCTTAGTACCCAGTGCCAGCATCTCCCTGGCCTTACCCCTATGCAGCAAAGCTCTCTTCGGTAGTGGGGAGGCTGTGGCCACCTAAGAGTTTCTCTAGCCCAGTTCTGCTCCACCGTGCACTTTGTTCATTTTCTCTGCCTGATCACTTACTCTCTGTGGCTTCCCTTGCTCAGCTTGGTCCCATCTTTATCTCAGATAAAGGACAAACCTTATCCTCTGCCACATCCCAGTTATATCAAGCACAGTGGTGATGATGATGATGATGATGATGATGATGATGATGATGATGACGATGATGATAGCCATTGTGCCAGGCGTGGTGGTGCACGCCTTTAATCCCAGCACTCAGCAGGTGGATCACTGTGAATTCGAGGCCAGCCTGGTCTACAAAGTGAGTCTAGGACAGCCAAGGCTACACAGAGAAACCCTGTCTCAAAAAAAAAAAAAAAACAGAAAAAATAGCCATTGTGTGTGCATGCATGTGATTGCGCATACAGCTGCCACTATTACACAATAATAGTGCTTGTGTGAGGGTGCTATTCATCTTTTTTGGTAACTGTCTCTCAGTGGCCTGAAGCTTGTGAATTAGGCTGGGCTACCTGGGTATCTTCTCTTACCAGCACTTCCCGGAGATTAACAAAAACGCACAGCGCACAGTCAGGGCCTTAAATGTGGGTTCTGGGAATCAAACTCGGGGGTGGGGGCCACACACAGCGAAGCCTTACGTGTGGGATGTGAAAAAATCAAACTTGGGTCCTGGTGCGTGCCCAACTAGAACCTTCTCCCGGCCCCCAACCATTAACATTCCTTGAGTGCCTCTGTTCTACTCAGAGCTATTGCTGATGTTTCCCAGATGTTAGCTCTCAATTAAGCTTCCGAGAGCTGATTCTGCCACCCACTTCCCAGGTGTCCCCTTCAAGCTGGCAGCTCCAAGGAGAACTGTGTGCCCATGCCACACCTCCATGGTTGCGTTTTCAAAGAGCAATACTCCCCACCCTTGGCCCCAGGTCTGGAAGTGCGTCCTTGCTGAGCTTCATTCATAACTAAATACCAGTTTCCAGAAAGATGGGTGTTGTGTATTGCCTGTGCATGGAGGCAGGGGTACGGGGTGGATTTCCAGTGGGTCAAAGGATACCCCATTTCCAATTTGTATCTATTAAGACCTCCTGGACCAGAGGAAACTTTTAAGAGCCCTCTACATAGGGAAAAGAATCAATGAGCAATCACCCAGAAAAGAGCGTTGCAGGGACTTTGGGAGCTGGCAAGATGGCTCAGTAGATCAAGTGCTTGCTGTACTCATAGGACCTCAGTCCAGATCCCCAGTTCCCATGTGAAAGCCAGGTGTGACAGTACCTGTGTTGGGTTGAGAGAGAGTGGTAACAGGCAGATCCTGGGGAGCTTGCTAGCCAGTCAGCCCACCTGAAGTAGTGAGTCGAGACAGCTTCAGTGAGAGCTCTGTGTGAAAAACAAACAAACAAACAAACAAACAAAAACAAAGAGTAAGAAGAGTGACACATGATGTGGGCATCTGGCCTCCACGTGCACAATTGCAAGTGAACGCGCTCAAATGCATGTGCACACACCACATATATACACACACCACACATGTGCATAAAATCAGCCGATCAAAAATAAGCCAATAAAGAATCTTAAAGATGTGTAGTTTGGTCTGGAAGAATAGCCTGATTTGATCCCAGTTGAGTTGTCTTTAATACCTCCTGACTCTGTGTGGTGTCACTGGCTCTCCTGAGTCCAGCCAAAGCCTGGGGTAGGGAGTGGGCTGCCTCCTGTTGCCTGCTCTTGGCCTGCTTTATGTTTTGTGTTGTTTCTAGTGTCTTTTGCAGGTATTTCATCAGCACACATTGCTCCTGTCCTAGCCAGGGTCCTTTTCTGTTACTCGGTGCCATTACCCCGATACAAAAGGAGACTGGCATGCAGTTTTTAGGCAGTATGTTCTAGGAGTTCCGAAAATGTCTGTCAGAGCAGATGTGTCTCATTTCTGAAGGAGAAGACGTGGGAAGTCTCCAAGGTCATTACCATGAGCCCAACACACACAAGGGCCAGAGAAGAAAGTTGTTCTATATAAAGGGCTCAGGTAGGGAAACATCTAGGAAGTAATCTCTATATTGGGTTCTGTAGGATGAAGAGGAGTTTGCTGAGTCGAATAGAGAAAGGGCTCAAAGCAGAGAAAGACACCCATGGCTGGTTTCAGAAGGGTGAGGCCAAGGAGAGATCAGAGTGAGGTCTAAAAGAGCTAGTATTATGCCAGTATTCCCACAATCCCCAGGGATCCTGCTGCAATGCTGACGCTGACCCTGGCTCCAGGTGGCTGCTGACATGCTGTGTTTGCAGCCTGCAGGTGCTGCTTGTCTATTGGACCACAACTTGAAATTAAGGCTCTGTGAAAAGGGGACTTTCCCTGGGAACTGGCTGGTGATTGGGTGCCAAACCCTGTCCTGAGGACCACACAGGTCACCCTACATGAGCAGCCCAGGACTCTGTGACCTACGTGGCCCCTCAGGAAGCAGGCTGCGTACTTGGTGCCTGTTGCAGCTGTAACAAATGACTGAGACCATAGGGCCTTCAAACAACACACGTTCATTCCCCTACAGTTCCACAGGCTGCAAGTCTGAGGGTGTTTCCCAGGCTAAGGCCAAGTTCCCAGCAGAACTGGATTCCTTTTGAGGCCCTTGGGTGTCTGCTGTTTCTAGAAGCACCCATAATCCTTTCCCTGTGCTCTTTCTTCATCCCCAGAGCCAGAACTGGGACAGTCTTTCTCTTCTGTTCTTAGAGACCCAGACAGCCCAGAAACATCCTTCAGCTGGAGGCCAGATGACTAGAGCCCTTAATTCCATGGCAGCCCCTTCCAACCGCACTGTGGGACAATGCAAACAGAGGTGCATGCAGGTTGCAGAACAGGGGTGTGGTCATTTTGGGAACGTGGTCATTTTGCCTTGTGGGGAGTGAATACTTAATGAACTTCCAACCCCGAAAACCTATACCCGACTAAGACAGTCTGCAACAACTTAAAGATTCCTAAAGTCAGCTAGGGCAGCAGTGACACATGCCTTTAATCCCAGGACTTGGGAGTTAGAGGCAGGTGGATCTCTGATCTACAGAGTGAGTTCAAGGACAGCCAGGGTTACACAGGGAAACACTGTCTCAAAAACAAACAAACAGAAATAAAAAACCTAGTGTCACTGCCCCAGACCAGTTTTCAGGAAGAAATCTTAGAGTTTTTAATCAAAGGATTACATTGGATTGCAAGTACCAGAAAAACAAAATTAACAAGGCATCAAATACGGTGAAAGGGTTTCTTCTTGACCGAACACGTGGATCTGCAGGCATGATGTTCAGCACCTGTCTGGAGGATGCACACACTGGTTGGCAACACAGACTATCCCTGAATCCCCACTCTACCACCATAACTGTGACTCTTAGTCTCAATGGTCCAGCATGGGTGCCAGAGCCCCAGCAAGTGCCTTCGCCTTTCACACAGTAAGGTGGCAGATGGTACAAAAGAACAGGGGGCAAAGGGCTCCTCGGACTGTTTCCTAGACACTGTCACAGTTTCGCTTTAGTCTCAAAGGCCCTAAGGTTCTTTTCCATGTCCAAACATAAAGTACAAGGAATATCTCATGGCTCATTCTCTGTCCCAGGCTGCCATGTAGCCAGTAAGACGCTAGAGGTTCTATGGTTCCTAGTCAAGAAGACCAAGGGAGCTAGCAGTGCCTCCAGAGTACCCTATGTGTTCCCTTCTCCTAGAAGGCCATGAGGCCAAGAACGGGAAGGGGCTGTGCAGGCCTACAGAGTCAGTGACAAGCAGTGGCTGCAGGTATGCAGCTCAGAGTAGCAGCTAACGGTGCCTGTGAGATAGAAGGGGCTTGACTGCTCCTTCACGGCCCAGCTGCTCCTCTCTCTGGTCCACATACTCTGCTGGATCCCAGCTTCAGGAGGCTCAGCCACTTGCTCTTCTGCATCCCTTGGCTGCCACCTGGTCTTGCATCTCTCTTGTTCCCCCTGGTGAACTCCAGGCTCATGCAGTGATCCACAAAGCCATTGCTTCTAAAAGTGTATCTGCCCACAGGAGAGCAGCATGGCGGCGTTGGCCAGAGAGGGGCCTCACACATCCATGGCAACGCAGGCCTTCCTCCTTCCTGGTTTGCACATTCACAGGGCCTCTCTTTGGAGATGGGCTTTGTGGTAGGAGAAGGCTTCCAATGTCTGGGTGTTCTGCAGCATCCATGGTAATGCAGATGGTGGATGGACCTGAGGGGAGGCAGAAGTAGGCAGCACCAGCTGAGGGGCATCCTTGGGTGTTCACTGCCCACCAGTTCAGGCACATGCAAATATCCATATACTTTCTTGTGCTTCTAGTCTTTATTTTTTTATTTTTTTATTTTTATTTTTATTTTTTTTTGGTTTTTCGAGACAAGGTTTCTCTGTGTAGCCTTGGCTGTCCTGGACTCACTTTGTAGACCAGGCTGGCCTCGAACTCACAGCGATCCACCCGCCTCTGCCTCCCGAGTGCTGGGATTAAAGGCGTGCGCCACCATGCCCGGCTGCTTCTAGTCTTTAAGTAGTCCCCATTTCAACCAGGAGGGAAAGCTAAGGGGCAATGCCATATTGGTTTTGCCTCTGCCTGGACAGTGAGTGAGGGGAAGGCTAATGGGTACGGTGAAGTAAAAGAGACAGTGCCTGATGCACACCAGTCTCCCCCAAAAGAAAATCATAATGTCAGAAAGGGGATCTAGGCAGGGAGGAAATAGGGAAGAACAAAATGACTAAAGTCTGGCTTCCCAGTGAAGCAACGCAAGCTGAAAGTAGGCAGATGCCCTGCATCCCGGGCCCTGGAATGGCAAAGTCCTCCGCCCCCAGGCCTGCTTCAGAGAATGCTACTTGCTTCAAAGGGCTTCTCTCCAGCTCAGGAACACTGTGCTCTGGCACCGGCCTCCCAGGCAGAGGCAGAGCAGGTAGGTGAGATGGCCGATGCGTGGCACAGAGCAGGGCCACAGAGGCTGAGCCTTGCCCCGTGTCTCCCGCCTGAGAACAGGAACCAGGAATGAGACTCCTCCCAGGCTGGTGGGAGGAGGCAGGAACACCACATGACAGGGTGTGGTGGCAGGTGTTGGGGGAGGGATGAGAGCCCAGAGGACCAGCATAGGCCCTCCTAGGCATAGGGGCATCCTCCCCCCCCCCCCCCGCCACCCTGGGAATGGGTGGGGAAATGGATTCCATGACAGTTGGGATCAGAAGAAGAGAAAACATGATTCCAGAAAGGGTCTGCCTCTCCCCGAGGCAGGGAGGGACATCTGCTCCTGCGGACAGTCTGTTCTTGGACAGCTCTCTGAAAAAAACTACTGTTAGTGGAATAATATGAAAGATCCACAGAGTCTGTGGCCCTAGAGCCCCAGCTGAAGTGGCACCTGGAGCCTTGAACAACAAGGCCACACACCACAGCATCCTGTAGATTTCCCCCCCCCCCATCCCCCACCCCTGGCCCTGAGGGCTTCCTGCCCTAGATTTTTCCGCACACTGACAATCCAGTAGCTCCATCCTCGGGAAGAAAGGGTTCTGGGCATTAGGTGAACCTGGCTGTGGATCCTGACTGGCTCTAAGGCCACGGGCTAGCCTCTCTGACCCACCCTTTCATCTGCCAGCAAGAACAGAGATGACACCCAACCAGCAGCATGCTAGAAGGCTCGCACTCAGAAGTTCAAGGCTCACACACTCAGAGGCTCCAGAGCTGGCGGGTGCTGCTTGCAGCCATCCATCATTTACAGATCATGTGCGTTACCCAGACGCCGACCGTCATGCTATTACGCAGATGCCTACCGTTCTGCTATTACCCAGACACTCACCTTTAAGTGATGCTCACTCGAGAGCTTCACCCTGAGCAATGTCTACAGACACACAGATTTAAGGCTCTCATTATAATTTTAACAACTGTTTAAAATATCCAGCTTAGGGCTAGAGAGATAGCTCCGTGGGTGGGTAAAGCGCTTGCATGAAGCCTGGGTCTGAGCCCCAGAACTGATGTAAAACTCCGGGCATCATGGTGCTTGTAATTCCAGTGTTGGGAAGGCAGAGATGGAAGAATCCTTGGGTCTCACAGACCAGACGTCTTAGCCTACCTGGAAAGCTCCCGGCCAATGACAGACCCTGTTTCTAAATGAAAGATGAATAGTGCCTGATAATGACATCGCAGGTGCACAGGAGGAGGTAGAGGAGGAGAAACGGCACACTATTGACAAGTAGCCAACACGTGTTTCCTAGTGTGCTTAAACCATCTCTAGATGACTCAAGTGTCACCACTTGCCCCATGTCTCCCGCCTGAGAACAGGAACCAGGAATGAGACCCAGGCTGGTGGGGAGGAGGCAGGAACACCACATGACAGGGTGTGGTGGCAGGTGTTGGGGAAGGGGTGAGAGCCCAGGGGACCCGCATATCATTATTATAATGTGCCTGTCACCAAGCACAACTCAATGCTGTGCAAAAAGCCGTCCCAGGATGTCATCTGGGAAGTAAGAACAAGAGAGCTCTCTGAATGGGCACACTGTAGGGGCGGGTTTTATACCACATTTGATCTGTGGTTAGTTGAATCTGTGAGTGTACAATCCGCAAAGCCAGGCGACTGACCACCCTTGCTTCGGGAAGTGCCCAGGTGTCACAGGAGTGACAGCTCCTAGTGGGAGATGAGAAGAGGGGCAGCTGTGTCACAGAGGTGAAGCCTCAGTTAACACATAGTGACAGAGCATTCTGGGAAAACAGGGCTTAGAATGATACGCCACACACTAGCCTATAACACGCCACGTGGGCCTAAAGATGGCATCTTGTTTTCTTTCCTTGCTGCTGTGATTTAAAAAAAAAAATACCCCAACAAAAACAACTTGAAGGACAAAGGGTTTGTCCTGGCTCACAGCTCACAGCCTATCCTGACAAGAAAGTCAAGGCAGGGGCTTGAAGCATCTGGTCACATCACACCCACAGTCAAGAAATAGAGAGGAACCGGGCGGTGGTGGCTCAGGCCTTTAATCCCAGCCCTTGGGAGGCAGAGACAGGCGGATCGCTGTGAGTTCAAGGCCAGCCTGGTCTACAGATCGATTTCAGGACAGTCAAGGCTACACATAGAAACCCTGTCTCAAAAAAAAAAAAAGAAAGAAAAAAGAAATAGAGAGGAATAAATGGGTATGTGATGGGGTTCTGCTTGCCTTCTCCATTTTATACAGTCCAGAGGATGGCCTGGCCCACAATTAAGACGGTCTTCCCACATCAAATGACACAGGAGAACCTCCAAGTTCCCAGAGCCCCATCTTCCAGGCAACTCTAGATGCTCACATTGACATTTCTGGCACGGTAGTGATGCAGAACACAGGCTATTGCCTTGGTCCCCTTCCTGTGATTCGTTCTGGCTGGACCACTTGGATTCATGAGCATCCCCTCCTGCATCATCCATAAAGAACATGCTGAACTTAGAGAGCTGAACTTCACCCCAAGCGCTCTTCTTCCATATATCAAGCACTGTCTTGTTAGACCCTAACCCGCTGACAAGAGCCACCATGATTTCTTCCACCGCAGAACGTGTCCACACATTAGGAAGGCTATAAACTAATTACTGGGCATTAATGTGGGCCTGGGAAATAAATCTCAGAGTCCCTTGTCGATTTAGCATTGAGAAGCCAGGAAGGGAAGATGGGACACTTCCCAACAAGAGCTCAAAGTAAACGCCTGCCCTTCAAAGGGACCAGAGTGCCTGGCTTCAGGCGCCCCCTTTGGGATGGCTGTCTGAGGGAAGTCAGTACTCTCACAATGAAGCTGATGAGATTTTAATAGCTGGACAGATGGCCTGAGTCAGGGAGGGAGGGGGAGAAAGGAAGAATTGGGGGTGAAAGGGAGAAAACACTTGCATAGCTTTCCTTCAATTAAAGCAAAGTGAGAGCCTCCCATGCTGGGAAGAGGCATCACTGTTATCAGTATTGTCGAGTTGGATGTCTTCTTCTTTTTTTTTTTTAATAACTGCATGATTTAGCATCAATTATAACTAGGGCAGTAGTCACAAACAAGTCAGAGGTTAGAAATGCCGGCTGGCTTCCCATACTATTGCTGTTATTTTGGAATCACTTTGTTTTCCTATGTAATAATGATCCCACGCAATTATGTCACTGTCCTTGTGTATGCAATTCAATTTACGTAGGGTTCTTCCCCGCCCATCTTCCCAAGGTCACCAGGATCCAGTATCCCACCTCTGAGCTGCCAGCATTTCTAGAAATCTAGATCAAGAAACCTGGAGAGAACAGGAAAATATAAAGAAAGGGAAAGGATAGCAGGAAAAAAAAAAAGAACAATTATTAAAATTTATCTTATTTTGTCCTGACTACAATCACGTGGATACCTGGCTTTAAAACCTCATTTTGCAGATGGGGAAACTGAGTAGAAAAGAGACTGGGTAGCCCCCTTGTGAAGCTCACAAGCAGAGGTGAGACTGGGTTTGGAATAGCCTCTGTCCTCTTCCCCGGCTCCAGCACAGACTCTGCCTCTTCCCCAGGCATGAACCAAACTGTAGGAACGGCCCCCATCCGTGGGGACAAGTGAATCGTCTCAGGGCATTCTTGAAGTTTTTAAAAGGACATCCAATCGCATGGGAATGCTTCCTCCTTCCCTGCCCGTGTCACAGTTCCCGAATGCAATTATCAACCGCCCTCGATGGCTGAGCGCGGTAAAGATGAGCAGAGAGGAGGGGGAGGTGGGCCCCAGGAGCAGGCAGCTGTGGTGGTATTCCACCGAACCAGAGATGTAACCCATAGGGAGAAGGGGGTCCACAAAATAACGTTGTGCACATGCTTAAAGATTGGATGCCCAATAACGCAGGAGAGTTGGAGAGGCACGCTATTTCCTTCATCCGCTTCCTACCCTTCACGCTGATTGAATCACTTAGATTTGTGGGCAGCCCTTCCTCCATCCATTCATAAATGAAACACTGGAACTTAGGGTGTTGAACTTCACCCCAAGAATACTTAATGTGGACCCTGAGAATAGATCAGAGTCCCTTGTCTGCGTAGCAGTGAGTGGCCAACAAGGGGGTGTGGGGCACCTCCCAAGAATACCTGATCTTCCAGGAGGCTGGATCCAAGTTCTTGCAGCTCCCTGGCTCGAGGTGCCTAGTTGGGATGACAATGCTGAGGGAAGCAAGCCCCCGGTGAGCATGCACCCACCACAGGCTGGACTCCCAGGAACTAATGCAAAGACCATATTCCATTGCATTCTCACCCACATTGTATGGTGGAATTCCCACCGCTTGGATGAGAGCGGCAAGACCCAAAGAAGTTGGGTGACGTTAGCACAGATTTGTTCATCTGATGATGGGTCATCAGAGGGGCTGGGTATTAAATTCTGGTCCACAGATGGATCCCCAGAACAAAAGTCCATCAGTGTCAGAGTTCGATAAAAACAAGCAAACAAACGGAAGTAGTGGGTAAAGCCAGGGATGTGTCCTGAAGGGAAAGCCCAGAGTCTGTGGACTTGGTTCCTTTGCTGCCTGAAAGCTGAGGGTCAATACTAACATGGTGAGTGCCGAAGAGGTGGGCACTGTACAGCCACGTCTGTGAAAGGCCAGGCATCAGTTCAGATTGACTATCAGCTTGGATGGAAACATTTGGTTTGAGTACAGAGAACTGCTCCCTCCTTCAGCCGCCACCCTCCGTCTCATTTCTAGCAAGCAGGGACTGCATGACTTGTGGGGCCTTTGGAAGGGTGCTGCACGTCCTTGGGGGCCATAGGGTTAAGTAAGACAGCTCCAAGGGAGGTGGGGGGGGATAAGAGGAAGCAAGGGAAGAGCTGGAGGACAAGGAAAAACGAAAAGGAGGAGAGTTACTAAAGTTCAAACAGCTAATGTATTCATACAGGAAGCAGATGAATACTTAAAGATGTAAAAACAGGAGAGCTGAGATGTGGCTCACGTGGTAGAGTGCTTGCCCCACAAGCACAAAGCCCTGAGTTCAATTCCCAGGGTCACCTGAGAAACTGGGCACACAGAGCTGTAATTCCAGCAGTGGAGGCAGGAGGACCAGAAGCTCAGGATCATCTTCACCTAGGTGTTATAGTTGAGTCCAGCCCGGGATGCATGGTGCTTTGTCTCAAAAACAAAATGAAATAAATAGGGGGTGAAATTTTCTATTTTTCATCCTTACTCTTTTCAAAGACTTCATTCATAAATAAAGGAGGTGGTGTAGATGGCGCGGCGAGGTGAAGCTGAGAGCGGTTCGGATGCGGATGCAGTAGTTGTGGTAGATGTGGCACCTCTGAGTATGACGATGGTGAATGAAATGGTACCTGAGTGTGATGTTGATAACAATGATAACGGTGACTGGGATGGAGGCCAAGGCGAGAGAAGGTGGTGATGGCTTCTTCAACAACCCGAATAGCTGTCATCGTTATAATAAACATTGAGACTAAGTCTTGGCCGTACTCGAAACCTTTCTTCTGCGATCACTTCCTTTTAAGAGGAAAAACTCAGGGCTCTCCCAAACAGCGGCTATTCCTAATCATCATCCCACCCTGAGTGTCTCAGTGGGGATCCGCAGCCTCTGTCTCCATCACCTACACAGACAGTAAGCAAGATGAAGGGGTACCACAAAGCCCATTTGGTCTTCTGTCCACCACATTCCACTGCTTCATGCATATTTGCATAAGTCAGTGACAGTGCTTAACAAGCCACTTGGTAGCTTTTTCGGTGAATAGATTAAAACCGTTTGGGGCGATTGGCACATATTTACTTAATGAACGCGCCATGGAGAGCCATCTCCACTCACCCCTTAAAGAGTCCTGCTGACTTTGTGGGGACACAAGGAGAAGGTGCCCTGGGTGGGATATTGACCCTTTCCATGAGTTCATACAAAGACCCTGAGCCGCCTGACCTGTGGCCTGTCACACTTCACCATAACTACTCACAGATCATATTTACTTAAGAAAAGAAATGCAAGTGCTGACAGATAGGCCGCCAACAAAATGATTTCTTTAAAAATAACCTAATAACAAAATCGCAGTTGAAGGCATAGGCAGCTGCACGGTTTCCTCTGGCCATAGCAGGTGCGGCGGTAATTGCCTGCGCGGGGCTGGGCTGCAAACTGTAATTGGGAGCGCTGGCATTGAGAGTGGCCTTGACATTTCAGCAGTGACCTGCCAGGCATGTCCTTGGGAAGAGGCTGTGTGGTGAGGTTCATGGTGGGGAGCAGGGTTTAAGAAGTGAGGGAAATGAGTCAGATCCCTGGGAACACACCTGGCAGGGAGGAGGCTGTGCCCAAGTGAAGCTGGCCCTTCCCTGTGCTGGAGAAGGGGGTGGTGTGGCCTCAGGGAGAAGAACGCTGGTCCAGCTCCAGCCCGTGTGGGGAAACAGGGAGGAACAGGTGTGATGAGGAGCCTGGGGGTGGAAGTGAGGTTGGGGCTGGAGCGTGAGAGCTGAGGGTTGGGGCGGGGGGGGGGGGGGGGGGGGGGGTGATGGCATGTGCATGGGGAAGGATGGAGGCAAATTGGGTCACGTCTTTGTGGAAATGGTGAGAGAATTGGGTCAGAACTGTGGGGGAGAAGGGCTTGAGAATTGGGCCGAGTCTTTGGATAGAAGGGGGAAGTGGGTCAAATGTGAACGTGCGTGGAAAAGAGGGTAGGAGAAGGTGATATTGAAAGTGCGCTGGTTCCCTCCGAAAAGACAGCAAATGAAACAGTAGCTTGGATCTGCAGCCTGGATAAAGAATGAAGCCATGAGAGTCTGGCCACTTCCTCCTGGCTCCATTCATGTACCCAACTCCCCTCATGGACCGTGAAACTTAAAGTAGCCTTGCTTACTCTCACCCAAAGTCACATAAGCGAAAGCCACGGCAGAGTGCTGCTCAGTCTTCAGGCCATGTTTGGGTTTTGGGAAGTAAGAATTCCAGAACTTTCTGTGGCCTTATTTCACCTGGGATATCAAGCCTGGGTGCAATCACTTTACCCTTAACCCCAGCATATCACCACATCCGCGACCCGCCCTCCTCCCTCCAATGGTTGGCATCATTACCTGACTTGCAGCCTCAGAACATATTGTGTCGATAAAGCTGAGTAATACACTCGTTTTAGCGGCTTCCAAACTGGCTTTGTTCAAATCCGAGTCGGCACAGAGCAGTCAGACTGCAATACTTAAAAATGACGCTTAAAAGAAACGGGCTTTTATTAATCAGCTCGACTCCTATTGGCTGCCTGGGTGAATAGAACTATTCTCCAGGCAAAAAGAGAACGTGTAATTCACAACTTGGCTGTGGCACTCTGCAGAGGCATTGTCACAGAGGCATTGTCAAGCACACAGACCTGCATTACAAGTGAACAGCGGCAGCGTGGGGAGGCCTGTGCCTGCGTATGTTTTTCTGGTGATTTCAGCTTCGCTTGTAGCACATGTGGGTCAAGCTAAGTTTCTGCAGAAACATACCCTCATTGCCCTTGGTTTCCTTGGGGATCCAACGGAATCTAATCGGATCAAGGCGCATTGATTAAATCTGCATCTTGGCTTCTAAGAACTGTCTTGATTGACGCGCACCATGGTGATGAACGAGATCAACTTGTAATAGGCTTACGTGGTTATGTAGACCACCCTGACCCAGCCCCTAGCAAGAAGCTCACCAAGACAGGCCAAGGATGGAGAAACCATCCACTCCTTTTCCTGTGGGTCTCAGAGAACAGGATGTCAGAAACATGGTGTCTTCTCTCCTTTAAGTGGTGTTTGGTGGTGCTCTGGGATCACAGGGGTGGGTGCTAGCTAAGTGAATTTTCAAACCAACCATTTAGCCCTAACTGTTCTTGACTTAGGAGGATCTTGCAGATTCTGCAAGCCTCCTCCAGGAAATACAGAGAGTGCCTCCCCCCCCCCCCCCCCCACTGAAAAGGAATCGTTTCCTCTGTGATTCAAATGAAACCTGAGCTTTCTTCAGCGGAGTTATTTTGAGTCATTCATTATGGTTTTTCCTCTAAAGCAGAGTCTGTTTGATATGGTGAGACGTTAGCAACAAAGGGAGAGAAAGGGACAACACTGAAGTCACTCTCTCTGTGATTTACACACACACACACACACACACACACACACACACACACACACACATATTCTCTCTCTCTCTCTCTCTCTCTCTCTCTCTCTCTCTCTCCTCTCTCTCTCTCTCTCCCCCCATACTAGCAGCAGCAGGGACAGCTCCACTGAGCCACATAAGGAAATGAGGTCCCTGTCATTTTTTCCAAGGGCATTTGCTAAAATTTGTCCAGCAGGTGTTCCCAGGCAGTGAGTGGGGTACAAGAAATAGTACTGGATATGAAAGCAAAGCATCAGGGCTAGAAGCTCTCTGCATCTTCCACTTCTGAGCATTGTGACCTTGGCCCTCTTACCCTGTCAGCCTGTTTCCTCTTCTGTAAGAGAGAAGAGGTAGCTAATGACTGCCTCGGTAGCCAGCCACAGCAGGCCACGCCCCCTCGCAGTCCCATGAGGAAGGCACCCAATGTGAGTGAGAGACCCTGAGGCTTGTGCTTCCTGGGTGGTCCTAACAATGCAGGCCTAGATTAGGAATCTGCTCATACCTTAGGAGAGTGACTTAGCTCTCACGGCCTAATGTCACTCATTTGCAAAATGAATGACACTGCCATTTTAATGACAGCTCCAGTGGCAATATCTGCCGAGGCCAAACTGCTTTAGTACCAGTTTACATGTAACAGGTGGCAGACACTACTCTCCTAAAGAGGGGTGCTTAGTCCCAACAAAAGCAATCTCTTCTGCCACCACTAAGTCCAGGTTGATGACAGACTTACCAGGAAGGGTAAAAGTGTGTGGTCATAGTTCTAAGAATGGCAGGACCACATGTCCATGAAAACTCACATCAAGGACTAGGGGGAGCTGTCGGTGAGGTGTTTGCCTCGCAAGCATGAGGACCTGAGCTTGGTGTCCAGGACCGTGGAAGCAAGCATGGTGGCCTACACTTGGGATGCCAGCACTGGGGAGGCAGAAAGAAGCTCATCTCTGAGTCTCAGTGGCCAGCCAGTCTGGCATACATGGAAAGCTCTAGGCTAGTAAGAGAACCTGTCTCAAAATGTAAAAAAAAAAAAAAAAAAAAGCAGGGTGCCTGAGGAATAACACCCAAAATTATCCTTTGGCCTCCACACACATATATGTGTACACAGAAGACACACACATATACCTCACATCAGGACAACACATAGCCCATGCACAGTCGTCTTCTTCTTCTTCTTCTTCTTCTTCTTCTTCTTCTTCTTCTTCCTCCTCCTCCTCCTCCTCCTCCTCTTCCTCCTCCTCCTCTTCTTCCTCTTCCTCTTGCTCTTCTTCTTCCTCTTCTTCTCCTCTTCTTCTTCTCCTCCTTCCTCTTCTTCCTCTTCCTCCTTCTCCTCTTCTTCCTTTTCTTCCTCTTTTTCTTCCTCCTTGTCCTCATTCTCCTCTTCCTCCTCCTCCTCCTATTTCTTCTTCCAGAGAATATAGGAGCCTGTTCTTTGAAGGTTGAGATGAGACTCCATCATGGCCTCTGATGTCTCCCAATCCAGGAGACCACCAAGTCTGTCCCTCCTACAGTGAGTGGCAGGGCCATCCCGCCCTCATTGGCTCAGAGTGAGGGCCAGTGGGTGCACATATGAAGCTCTTGCAGCCCCTTGGAAGAACAGGCATTACACCAGGCCTGCTCTAAGGGGTAGGGAGAATAGTCAGCACAGCCATTCTTTTCTCCCTCCCTCTCGTTCTTAAATATGTCTGTGGAAACAATCAGAGTCAGGAGGATGGAGCTCCCAAAACAAGGGAACTGGCTAAAGGCAGGAGTGAGTCACAGTGTGGGAGAGCTGAGAGCTGGCTCAGGCAGGCCAGGCCTTTAACTGGCAGGTAGCATTGAAATTCAGTGCATCCCAGCAAGCCTCATGGTGTCTGATGAGCTGTAACTCCTGGGTCCATTCTCCATACAGTAAGATACACCGTCCTGGAAGAGCTAACTTCACTTAACATGAGAGTGCCATGTGACTCATGAGATGGAATTCACCCCAGCCCTTGACCCTAAAGGCTGGGCATAGCCCCTGTTTTGTGAAAGATAAGGCTGGAGATTGCTATCTTTTGATGGATTGACCACCTCATGAGGCACCTGACCATCCGCTATCCAACACTGAGAATAAAAAGCCCCACATTGTACTTAGAGGTCATACACTTTGACCCTCAAAGCAACCCTGGGAAGCAGGTACTGTGATCAAAATTGATTTTATAATAAAGAAACCAAGGCTCGGAGAGATCAGTTCATTTGGTCAAGGCCACACAGCCAAGAATCGGAGAGCAGGGGCCGAGGTGTAGTTCATCACTCACTCTGGCCCGTTTCCCTCCTCCCTGCAGCATAGCACAGAAGCCAGGAACTCTGTCTCAGGAAACATACCGCCTGTGCCCAACCCAGATCTTGTCGTGAACTACATTAGGTCTCAGTTTCCCCATCTGAAAAAAAAATGGGACTTTAAAGCCATCCTCATAGTGAGCATGGTTTTAGGACTAAAGGAGTTTAGCCACAGTCTGTGCTATAAAGTGGGAGCTGGGAGAGGTACAGTCATTTTCCCATCATCACTTCTCCCAGATGGTCATCACTCCCCCTGCTCAGAAGCCAGCCTGGATCTGAGGTCACCACATGGTACCATCAGCCAGGACCAAGGTCATCCCGCAGGGGGAAGCTGCAATACAGGGCTCTAGGGTCAAGCATGGTCATTCCCAGGTCAGAGAACAGACAACTATTCTGTGCCCACCCATAAACACATGCAACAGTGAGATGCACAAGGACCAAGTGACCTGATGGCCCTGTCCTTCCTCACTCAAGGATGCTTTCCTAGTCCCTGATGTCAGTTCTCCAACAGGCCTGGTGTGTTCTGCAAACTGTAGAGTATTCTCCTCAGGAGATGAATTAGGATGGAGGCTAGAGCCTCTGGAGGAAGTGGCTGAGACCCCCGCCCTGTGATCACTTTCCTCTGACTTCTGCAGCAGTGACAGCTGCAGCAGGAGAGTGGCAACTCTTCTTTGCTCTTGGGGCCAACCTCCCATGATGTAAGTGGCCTTACCCTTGGCTTCTCTCTATCTACCTCCCATCTACCCTTCCACCAGAATGGTCCCTCATTGGACACACCCATTCCACAGCACTGAGGAATTTGTAAGTAAGATCAGCACATATGTTTTGTGATGTTCTCTTTGTAGGCAGGCACGTAAAGGTTTTAAGGACAGTTCTGACATTATTGAAGTTCAGAGGGTTCAATTTCCAGTCTTTTCCATCTTCTCCTAATCCTTGCTACCTACTCAAATAAATCAATCACCTCCATCCCTTGTGTCGATCCCTTACACACACACACACACACACACACACACACACACACACACACACACACACAGTTGTCTCTGTTGTCTGGGAGAGTCCACGGTTTACCCTATACACATTTTTAGTATCCCACTACAGGAGAAGCTCTGAGCCTAGAAACTAAAACCAAACACTAGGCATCATCCTGAGCCTGTGAAGTGAACCTTCCAGCCCCTGGATGAGCTTCCTAATCCCCAATATACACACATCAGCCAGGGTCTGGTGGAAGCCTGGGGCTCAGCAAGTGTGGGTAAGGCATCACCGTGGGGAACAAGAAAGTCCTCGCCCTCAGGCTTCACCTCACCTAGCAGGAGCTGGATCTAAGCTCCCCGAAAAGCCCCCAGAACCCCTGAGGAGAAGGAAACACTGTTACCTGCAGCTTCTCCATCTATGGCTCTCTACCTTCTTTCCACCCCATTCAAAAAGTAACCTGCCTCACTGACCTGCTTCACCATGGCAACCCGGGTACCACAAACGTGTGCTCACCTGCTCTTTCATGGCTTGGGTTTGAGGAAATGCCACACCCTTGTCTAAGAATGTGCCACATTTCTGTCATTTGTCACTTGTGACTGTCTTTCATTACCCCTTCTTTGGTGCCTTTTGTTGAAGTTGTCACTGGCATGTCCCTGTCTACCTTCAGTGGCATCCCTAACCTCTTAGTCTCAGGGGTGCTCTGTTTCTCTCCTCTCTTTAAAAGATCAGGTCACTTTGTCCTCTATCAGAAGTCCTGGAAGAAACTGTGGTCCCCCTTTGATAGCAGACAATCCAGATCCTTGATAGGCCTGTGAAATTGATGGACCCCCCCACCTTAGAGACAGAGGAAGCCGGGTTCCCTGCAGATACTAGGGTGAGGCATGCAACTTAGTACTCAGGTACCTCCGTGTGTCCTAGGGAACACAGCCAGCCCTGGCCTTTGGACAACAGGAAAGTTTGAGCACCCCTCAAGCTGACTGTTGGTGAGTCTGTGCTCTAGAAAAGACCACATTCACACTGGGGGGACAGCTCTGCGGGTCAAGTGCTGCCTGTGCAAGCATGAAGACTTTTCACTCCACAGCCAGTGTAAAAGCCAAGCACAGAGGAACGTTCCTGTAGCCCCAGTTCTGGCATGTCCAGGTGGCACAGGCAGAGACAGACAGCTCTTGGGGACTTGCTGGCCAGCTAGTCTAGCAGAAATGGCTAGCTCCAGATTTAGTGAGAGACCCTGCTTCAAAAAATAGAAGGGTCAATGAGATGGCTCAGGGGTTAAAGACTTACAACCAAGCCGGAATTTGATTTCCATTAGTCACGTGACAGAAGGTGAACACAGACTCCTGAAAGTCCATGTACAGAGAGAGAGAGAGAGAGAGAGAGAGAGAGAGAGAGAGAGAGAGAGAGAGAGAGAGAGAGAGCACAGACTTGCCTGAAGGCCCTGGGGAGATGGGTTTGAGCTCACTCCGGTACACAGTGAATGTTTAAGCCCGTAATCACCCGTCAGTCACAGCCTTCATCAAGCAGGTGCCACTTGGAAGCCATAGGCCTGGCAAAAGGCTATGAATTATTTAAACCAATCAGCTGTCAATGAGGGGGAACTGTTCTGGGGTCAAATCCAAGGGGAAGGCAGAGCAGCATTTTCCAGCCTTCTCGGAGATTGTCAGATTAATTTTTACTTATTTATTTCTGACCTTACAGAAAACGTATTGCCACAAGGTCAAAACACTTCTTTCCATAGATAATTTTAGAACTTCAGAAATGGAGGGATAGAAACTAGTTGAGTAAAGAGCAGAGATGCAGGCCGGGCCTGTAATTCTGGCTGCCCTGCCTGCCCTACGGGCAGACAGCTTAAGCGCCAGAGTTAAGAGTTTATCGGGGACTCCCTTTGGAGCAGCAGGCACGGGGAGCAGCTCTGAGTGGATACAGATGCAGCAGAACACAGGCAGAGCCTAGGACCGAAGAAAGCCTCACTGTCCTGCCTCTCCCTCTCCCTCCATCCCTTCTTTCCTCTCACTTCCCTTTCCTTTTTCCTTTCCTGTCTATCTCTATCTTCAAAGTCTCACTATATAGCTTGAAATTTACTATGTAGCCAAAGGCGGCCTCAAACTTGAAGTGATCCTCCTGCCTCTGAGTGCTGGGATTCCAGGCTTGTACCACCAACCCCAGTTTGGAAATCGACATTTTCCTAACAGGCCAGGGAGGCTGCCGTTCTATAACGATAATAGCTTTTAAGACTCTCCCCCCAAACTAGCCAGCTCGGCAGAGGATGCTACAGTGATGTCAATACTTATATTCTGTCGTGCTAGTAGCTGACGCTGTCATTTGTGTAGTCAGAAGTCAGACTGTCAAGCCCTGGGTTCTGAAAGATGGGTCAGGCTAGCTATGGTGGTGCAAGCCTGTAATCCCAGCTACTCAGTTGGTGGAAGCAGAAATATCATGAATTCAAGGCTTGCCTGGGCAGCTTAGTGAGACCCTGCCTCGAAATAAAAAAGGGGGGTTGGTTTGTTTTGTTTTGTTTTTTTTTAAAGCACAAAATGGCTGTGTGGCTGTGGAGACGGCACAGTATGTATGAGTGCTTTGGGCACAAGCCTGAGGACCTCAGTTCACATCCCCAGAGCCTAGGTACAGAGCCAGGTACAGCTGGCCACATGTACCAGTAACCCCAGCATTGTGGGGTTGAGATGAGAAGGCTGATGGAGCTCAGTGGCCACCAGCATAGCGGAGAATTGGTGAGCTCTAGGTTCAGTGGGAGACCCTGTCTTGGGGAAACAAGGCAACGAGGAATAGAGGAAGATGCCCGACATGTTCATCTGACCTCCACACATGTGTGCACATCTGCAACACACACACATGTGCACACACATGCACACACACGAGACTCAGTGGCAGAGTGCCTAGTACATATGCAGCCCTGGGTTTAATCCCAGCCACATTCCCATAGTCACCCCCCCCCAAAAAAAATGGACTGGGCTAGCAATATAGTGTAGTAGTAGGGCACTAAGCAACAAGGCCCTGGCTGTTATCCCTATAACAGCCTCAAGTATAAAAGACAGACTGTCCCTGGTACACACACACACACACACACACACACACACACACACACACACTCATGTGAGTTTGGATCAGTGAAGTGGGTATCCGTACCTGTCTGTTCCTTAATGTCTTTCCATAGCTGCTGCCTAGCACAAACCCAGGGCTGGCCCTAGGACCCGGTGCATGATGGATGGTTAATAAATGTTTGCTTTGGGTGGTTTGGGTGAGTGAAGGCTGTAAAGAGGTGCTTACAGCTAGATGAACATCCTGTAGCAGCCCAGTCAGGGAGAGAGAAGGGAGACGTGATCCCTACTCCAAACCATAGTCTAAATGTAGGAAGAAAGCGATCTCAGCAAACACACATCTCACATACATTTCACACACACACACACACACACACACACACACACACACACACACACCTCTCTCTCTCTCTCTCTCTCTCTCTCTCTCTCTCTCTCTCTCTCACACACACACACACACACACACACACATACACATACACACTTATACACACTCACACTCCTGAGCACCCAACCATTGGGCAGCCAAACATTGGTTAGGGCCATTGAGTGTAAATTCAAAGAGAATGTTCTGGCATAGTCTAGACCTCTACCACATCTTCAAGGGATAGGCCTGAGGCCACACGGGGGAGAGAAGGGAGGATAGTGTCTAATTTTATGTAATAACTTAACTGAGCAAAGGGATACCGACATCACTGATACAACTGTATGTGTGTGAGTGTGTGCATCTGTGGGTGTGTGTGTGTTTTCCGAGAAGAGAATAGCATTTGAGGGATTGGACTCAGGTTTATAAGCAGTGGTTGGGCACCACCCACCAACCCACAATGGACCAACTAGGAAGAAAAGGATATGGAAGGGGCCTGATCCCTCGCCCTCCTGGGTATAGTGGGCCCAGCCACTGTTCTGGTTTCACTGTGTTGCTGGAACAGAGACCTTGACCAACTAAAGTGTAGGGAGGCTTTATTTGGTATATACTCCCAGGCCATCGTCTATGAGGGAACAGGGAACAGTGGAGCAATGTTGCTTGCTGGCTCATGCTTTGCTAGCTTTCCTCCACTTCTACGATTTATATTTTATGTGTTTAGGTGGTTTTCTGTATGTATCTGTGCACTACATGTGTGCTGGCACCCACAGAAGCCAGAGAAGGCATCAGGTCCTCTGGAACTGGAGTTACACATGGTGGTCAGCCTCTGTGTGGATGCTGGAAACTGAACCTGGACCCCCAGCAAAAACAAAGCGTTTTTAATCCACTGAGCCATCTCCCCAGCCCTTAGTTATCTTTCTTCAACATGCTAGAATCACCTGCCCAGGGTGCTGCGTCCCACCGTGAGCTGGACACTCCTACACCAATTAACGATGAAGACGCTCCCCCACAGACATACTCACCCACCGGTCTGACCTAGGCCATTCATCTGCTGAGGCTCTCTGAGATGACTCAGCTGTCTTAAATTGACAGTTAACGCTAACCAGGGTGTTCATCTTCTCCTCCTTGGACAGTAGGACCTGCTGGTACTTGGCTCTTTGGACTCAGAACAAAGCTTATGCCACTAGCTCTCCTTTAAGCTCAGATCCAGCTGTATCCCTGACATTTCTGGTTCTGCCATGCCAACTGTGCCCATGCAAACGGATAGATGAAGATTTGTTTTCAACCTACTCAATCTCTCTCCTCTCCCTCCCTTCCTTCCTCCTTCCTTCCATTTGCCCTCTCTCTTCCTCCCTCTCCCTCTCCCCTGCCCCACTCTTTCTCCCCCCTCCTCCCTCTCTCCATCCCTCCCTTTCCCTATCCCTCTCCCCCCCCGCCCTTTCCTCCATCCCTTTCTCTTTCCTCCCACCCTTCCTTGCCTTGCCCTCTCTCCATCCCGCCAGCTCTGTTTCTCTGAAAAGCCTTAATACAACTGAGCAAGTGTACAAAAAAGAGACAGGGTCCTTGTACCACCTGGGAGCTTGAGGAAGTCCTGGGAACCCACCCACTGTGCATGCCCAAGACCCCAGCAAGCAGAGGGTAAGGGACCAGGCTGGGAACAGGGAGAGCAGCCTAAAGCTACAAAAGCAGTGGGCCTGGTGCCCTCCTCTCTGAGCTAGGGCAATAGTATGACCCACTCAGTAGAAGCTGTGGGGAAATCTGAGGAGTCTGCGTAGGTTAAAGGCTCAGGGCAGCAGGTGCAGGGGGCAAGGGCAAGGCAAGCGTGCTGCTTGGTGGTAGTTAATATCCTGAAGGAACTCGAGCTGAGAAGTAACAGCGTGGATGAACTGTTTCAGGAAGCCAAGTCTAGCAGAGCAAAAAAACCAAGATAATTACCAGATATTTAGGCCAGAAGAGAACTGATTAACATAGCTCTGTGAGGCACACTCAGCGACACCCAGTGACCTGATTTCTCAAAGGAGAAACACAAACTCCTGCTCTATCCCTCCTGCTCTGGAGCAAGGAGAAGGCAGAGCAGAGTGGCCCTCCCTTGGCTATCTGTCTAATAGCCTCTGCCCAGGAGGGAAACAGCCCCCAGGGTTGAACTGGGATATGCTTTATTACAACCTGGGAGACATGAGAGCCCCTTAGGCCTGTGTGTTCTCACTTAGTTCTGTTTTTATTTAAGAAACAGTATATTTCTAGACTGTCCAGGCTTGCTTCAATCTCCCAGACTCAGAGCATATTCCTACCTCAGTCTCCCAAGGAGCTGAGGCAGTTAGTATGTCTGTCCACCATGCCCAGCAAATGCTCTCCTTTTCTGAAGCTAAACCCATTGGGTCATGCTAATCACCAAGTTGGCCTGCGGGGGGGGGGGGGGTTACAAAGGCTGGGGATGAGTCATCTAAGCCTACAAAGGCTTAGAAGAGTCTCTCTAAGATGAGAGTGAGTCTTGAGTATGACTCCATGATGGATCTGGCCTGGGATGGCAGGGTGGCTTCAGAGGAAGAAGTCCAACAGTGTCCAGGGGCCCAAGAGCCATGGCCTCTGAGTCCATTGGGAGCTCAGAGAGTGATGGGAGGGAGCCAGGAAGCATAAGGGGAACATAAGGACCAACAATGGCCTTGCGAGCAAGGCTACAGTATGGTCATCTCTGGGGGCAAGGAAGAACCTCCACCCACACACAATTTCTTATTGTGATAAAATACATATGACATACAAGTTACCATCTCAACCACTTTTTTTTTTTTTTTTGAGTTTTGGAAATGGCCAGTGTTTTGAAATTCATTCACTGGTGTTAGATATGGTCAGTGGTATGAGACATCCTCAGCGGTGTGAGATGGGGTCAGTGGTGTTAAATGCAATCAATGCTGTCAGATACGGTTATGGGCAGCCATGGCTACCATCCGCCTCTGGAAGGCTCACCATCTTGTAAAACTGAAATGCTGTGCCCATTAAACACTAGTGACACATTCTCCCCTCCTGTAGCCCTTGGCCACCCACTCTGCTTTCTGCCTCTGCATTTGGACTTTTCTAGGGATCCTGTAGAAGTAGAACCACACAGTGTTTATCTTTTTTAATTCTAATCTGTGCAGCAGGTCACAAACCCTGGTGTCATTTCATTACCTCATGGTGGTACCTGTGAAGGGATTTCCTCTGTTTTCAGGATAAACAATATTCCATGGGATGGGTACAGTACATACAGTTACCAAGAGTGTGGGTATAGTACGTATAGCCACCAAGGGGTGGGTACACTACATACAGCCACCAAAGGGTGGGTACAGTACATACAGCCACCAAGGGCTGGGTACACTATATATAGCCACAAAGGGATAGGCACACTACATACAGCAACCAAAGGGTGAGCACACTACATACAGCCACCAAGGGGTGGGCACACTACATACAGCCACCAAGGGGGAGGCTGCTTTGGTGCTTTAGCTACAAACAAAGATGTCCAGAGGGTTCTTGCTCTTCAGTTCTCTCAACTATCCCCAGAAGTGCTGCTGCTGAGTTATACGGTCATTCTTTTCTTAACTTTTAGAGGGACACCCACGTGAGTTCCACATTGGCTGCACCATTTAATATCTTATGCACAGTTTACAGGGTTCCTGTCCTCCACCTGTCACCAACACCCCTTTCTCAGGTCTCTTAGAAGCAGCCACACTAGTGGGTGATCTCACAGTCTTCTCACTGTGTTAGACTTGCTACCTTTGGGTAAGAGCACTGAGCATCTCCCTTCCTATGTGTGGCCATTCCTCCTGGGGAGATGTCAATTTTAGTCTTTTGCTCATTTCTGAATTGAGGAATGTGGTGTGTGTGTGTGCGTATGTGTGTGTATGTGTGTATGTTTGCATGTGCATGCAAATGTGTGTGCTTGTATGTACATGTATGACTATGTGTGTGTGCATATGTATGTACACGTGTGCATGTAAGTGTGTGGGCATATACATGCACTGCAGATATTGTATATGCAGGTACACATGTGTGCATGTGTGTATAAGTGCAAGTGTATTGTGCATTCATGCACATGTATGTGCATATGTGACCATGAATGTGTGTGCATGTGTGTGAATGGGTGAGTGTGCATGTGTGTAGATGTGTGTGGGTGTGGGTGCATGTATATGTGTATGTATGTGCATGTGTTGTGTGCATTACTGTGCTCATGTATATGCGTGCATGCACATGCATGTGTTGTGGGCACATGTGTATGCTTACTCATGGAATTTTAAAAGGAAGTAGAAGGAGAAAAGCTACAGTGATGACAAGCCAGTGTGTGAAAGTGAGGCAGGGTTTGCCTAACAGGCTCAAGGACCTGGGTTTGGTCCTCAGCAGCAGAAACTACACTGAGTGCAATAAAGACAGCAGCTCTCCTTTGCTGAACATTCCAGCCACTAATCGAGCTCTGTGGGCACTACCTCATCAGTCACAACCCGATGTGTCTGGTGTGGCATCGTTTCTCACTCAGAGATGAGGACATGGACATCTGTACAGTTAAGCAACCTACCCGGGACACACAGCACGGCAGAGGGCTGAGTACACTTCAAGCCTAGGCATGTGGCTCTGCTATGCCAGCAAATTCCTTTTAGCTGCATGGAAGGTAGATATTGGGCAAGAAGCAGAGAACGGAGTGAGGAGATACAGGTGACCAAGTGACTGTCTACAAGCCCCTGCCACATGCCATCTGCATGGTCCTTCCTTTAACAGGCTTTTCCCGTGAGCCTCTCTGTGTCCCGCCTGACCTTCTGAAGGTCCTGACTCCCAGGCCTTCTGCCTCTCTCTTCAGAGCTAGGTGTTCATCAGAAACTCTGTTCCCAGGCCTATTCTCTCTACACTTCCGTTTTAAAACATGTGCCCCCCCCCACACTGAAATTCCTGTCTTGACATTTTCCTCTCTTGCTCTGTAAACATTAGGAGCGGGTGCCGATAAGAGACGGCCCCCTTTATTCTACTCCAGTCTAGCAAACATAATCGAATTAGGCGAGGCCTTTGGTGAGCACACTCCAGCTGCCTCTTCCGCCCTCCTCTGCCAGCCCTCCCGGCTCAGGTCTGTTAGGAAGCTTCATAGAGAGTCAGAAACCCGACCTAGCACAGAGCTTAAATCCTGGGTCAGTCCACAGCCCAGTGGGAGACCTGGATGGCCTGACCTCTCTGAAGCTGTCCGATCTGTGTACCTCCCCTCCGCCCCACCCAGAAAGAGGCCATGGGACATCCACCATACCAGAATTTACTTTGCATTCTGACCATGGCTTTGGTCACGTTAACCCTTTCCAGGGTCCGGCATGCAGAGAAACACCAAGTAGGGGATCAATAAACACTTTTCAATGAATGAATGCTTGGATGGATGGATGGATGGATGGATGGGCACAGCTCTCTATTTCTTGGTTTCCTACGTGTGTGTGTGTGTGTGTGTGTGTGTGTGTGTGTGTGTGTGTGTTTGTGTGTGTGTGTTCCTGACTCTTCTTGCCCCATCCCCACCCCTTCCTTATTCTTCCCAGCTCAGCCTGCCACCCATGGTACATGAGGCCATTGGAATGAGGCCTGAATAACATCAAGTTCCAGGTTTTCCAACCACCCTGAAGCAATGCTCAGTACTAGGATGGGCAGGCTTAAGAAGCTTTTTGGCCAGGTGGGGCAGAAGAGAGCTGAGACACCTGGGAATAAATGAGGGCTAGAACTGGCGGCGTTCCTTAATGAACTCAGGTGTGGCCCTATAGGCAGAATGTGTGCTTGTTCCTGCCACTAACAACCTGGTTCCTTCTAAACCTCTTCAGGGCATTGGTGCCCTTGGTTAGAAGCCGGGCCATGTGACCGAGGCCTGTGTCCTGAATTCCCCTGTCTTCCAGCCCCCTACAGATGGGAGCCTGCTTAGGACTGCCTTGTTCTTGCCCAGGACACAGCAGGTCCCCATGACGCGGCCCTGCTCAACTCTGAACAGGGACCAGGCAGTCATCTGAGGCACCCGGGGACGCTGAGGACCGGGAGCCATGAGAGCTCTTTGGAAGTCTGCTTTCCACAGCTTGCAGGAAAGGCCCCCTCGAGTCACATTAATAAAGATTAAAGGTCTCTCTTGTCCCTGTGATCTTCGCCATGTCAAAGGGAGAGAGTCGCTTTTCTATCCTTCTCTCTGCCTTGTATTAATATTACGGAGTTTGCTCTAGAAAGGAACGGCCTGGAGAAGACAGCGTTTGGAGCGCTGTCACTTCAGTGTCGTCTTATCAGCTCTCGCACAGCAGTCACCAGAAATGCACTGTCCCAGGGTCTGGGTGGCAGGGGTGGGGTTTTATATTCCTCTAAGTACCCCTTGCCATATCCCAGAGGCCACTGAGCTTCAGAGACCTGGAGTCGCCTTTGTTCACAGAGCAGCGTGGTCTAATTGTCAAGTCGGTTGGGGAAAGGCACCTGCCTGTGCTCAGTGTGTCCACTGAGCATGCTGTCCGTGGCAGGTGCTGGATGGGCACATGGCATTGTGGGTAGGACTCCCCTCTCACGGGGCTTTTGGTTCTAGTGAAATGGGTCAGAGGGTGGGTACTGAGTCCTAGAGATAGGAATCTGGGATCCTTGTGTGTCCTGGCTTTTCTTTTTTTTTTTTTTTTTTTTTTCCCTTTCAACTGTAATTGTTCTAGCAATGCATTACGAGTGCTCAGGATCTGCTCAGCCACTCTAGTCCACTTCCCTAGATGGTGTAGGGCCCTGGGGACACAGAGCTAAGTACATCAAGGTCCAGTAAAACAGAAATGCATAGCTCATGCCCGAGGGAGAGTAGAAATCTCGGGACTCATCTGGGTTTGAATTGAAGCTCTCTAAACATGAGAATTGTCTGTAAAGGACTCAGGCCAATGCCAGGACACGGACATGCAGTCACTTTCTACATGCTACTGACTAGAGTAAATGCCAGGTACCGGGGTGCCAGGCCAGAGGGTGCCCACTTCTAGTACCCAGAAAGGGAAGTCATCCCAGAGAAGAAGGGGGAAAAAAATCAGCCACGATCCCAAAGGATCGGGGTGGAAACAAGGCTTGAATCCATTAAAGGTGTGCCCATCAGGCTACCTGACCTTCAGCCTCAGGGTTTTTGTCATGTGACAGGACATGGAGCAGGTCCCCTCATAGCCATGGGACTGTTAGCCTCAGGTGTCTCTCCCATGTGCTGGCAGGCAGTAGAGCCAACTAAAAATCTCTGCCTTCCACCTGGGATGCCAAGGTCCATGACAAAGCATGCTTATGATAAGACATGAGAGATGAGCAGGGATGCCCTCCGCAGCATTTGTTCATAGGGATGGAATTGTACACTACAGCTCCTGGAAACCCACACTGCCTCCTCCTGAGACCTTTGAAGAAGGCCCAGTGATCCGTCCCGTTCACAGGCAGGGCAGCAGCCCCACAATGACTGATGTGTTCCACAGCGGTCAGCACAGATGTAGCAGACCTGAGCATCCAGACCCACCCCTCCCCCTCTTTGCCAACAGAGTAGGTAGTAGGCCTCCATCTCAAAGACACACTCAAGGACCCAGCATTAGCCTGCAGAAGGGATAGAAGAGCTTCGTTGGGGTTGGCAAAGCCTCCATCTGTCTCTGTGGGCCCATGCAACTTCCTGGCTCTGGTGCGGGCACATAGAAGACATGACTGCCTCCTCCTTTCAGGCTCCAGGGAGCTGACCTCAAACTCCAAGGAGCCCAGTATAGCAATGTACAGCCCAGTGAAGGCCTGGAGCACACATCCAAGCACAAACACACATCTTCCTCTCAAGCATCCAAGGCAGCAGCCACCAGACATTTTGATCATCAAAGGCTCACAGGGCCTTTTTGGTTTTTTTTTTTTTTTTAATCATCAAAGGCTCTGTGCCAGGCACCTAGAATCCATCTCATCCAATTCTCCAATGGCCCTGTGTACATATCACTTTTGTTTCCCAGATGGGGAAACTGAGGCCAGAGAAAGTGAGTCTGGACCCACTTTATTAGGAACCCAAGTTCCTAATAAAAAGGACTAGGTTAGAGCGATGGTTCAGCGTGTGCACGAATGTACTGTTCCTTCAGAGGACGGAAGTTCAAGTCCCAGCACCCACACTGAGTGGTTCACAACCACCTGTATCTCCACCTCCAGAGGGTCCAGCACTCTCTTCTGGACTCCGCAGCCACCTGCGCGCGCGCGCGCGCACACACACACACACACACACACACACACACACACACACATACTTATCTTCTCTCACCTAGGCAAGGAGGGACCCAGGCTGGCAGAGAAAGGAGGCCACTGAGCTGAAAGTAGCAACATCTTTGCTTGTGTGGGGACGCGGCTCCATGTGCTCAATTCCGCTTGAATCATGTTGGCAAGAGTTCCGGGAGCAGCATGGAGTTTCCTTGTGATTTTCCAAGACAGAAAGTGAGAACGGGCTGGAACCAAACCAGCCACGGAAAGCACGGCAAGGAAACGTGACAGATGCCGCTGCGTGCCACACATCTGAGAGACATGCTACCCATAGAAGCCTGGTCATTGGGGCGCCAGCAGAGATATGGTCCCCAGGCAAAGGTGCGGGGACTTCCTGTTGGATCTGGAAAGGACCTCACCAAATATTTGCCAAGTAGCCCCTGGACTGTGCCAGTTCTTACCACAAGCACTGGGAATAGATGACTCAGGCACTCCCTGCCCTGCAGGGGTTCACAGCCTACTGAGGGCCAATGACACACAAACATGCAACTCCACGCAAGAAAGCTAGCTGGGCTGAGGGAAGAGAGGGTAACCTGGGAGGCTAGAGCTTGTGCCGGGCGGGGGCAGGGGGGACCAGGAGCAGAGGCATGATGGGAATGTCCCTGCCTGTTCCCAGAGGAGGTTGGGCAGTCAGACCAAACTGGGAGGTACCAGGCCACTGGGCCACTGTCCTCTCTGCAGTCCCACTGGCGGAGAGCCAAGGTGAATGAGTCAGGCTCTTTCTGGGGGCTGCTTACTCAGGCAGTCTGTGGCAAGAGGAGCCGAGCTGGGGGCCTCCTCTGGGGGACAGCTGGGGAGGTCCTTGGGCAGACAGTGTATCATCCCATCTGTTCCTGAGCCCTGGCAGTTGGTATCAGTTGGCATTTGAGCCTGGCTTTTTCATATACCGAGAGTAAAGCCCTTCTCAGCACACCAGCTCTTCCAGGAGAAATGACAGCAGGGTGGCTTGGGGACCACGCCCACCTAGTCCACCCAGGATGCTTTATTGAATCCTCAGCGGCAGAGAGCTCCTGCCTGGTGGCCTTAATGTTGCCTTGGAGGTCCGTGGACAGGCCCACACCTGTGCTCACTGGGACACAATAGTATACCCAGACCATCCTTTAGACTCCCAAGGCCTGAGATTCATGCCACTGTGCAGAGTGGAGTGCTTACCCTTCTGTCAGTTGACCACCCCTCGGGGAGGCAGGCATATGCTTGAGTGAGAGGGAAGCTGTCAGATGCACCGGTCCTCACTTCTCTCCACCAAGCTGGGACTCAGGTTGCCCCCATCACCCTGCGGAGCCCTTCCCGCCTATCCCTACTGCTCCCAGCTCTTCCCTCCATGGCGTTCCAACATCTCCAGTTAACTACACCCAGAAGGGCAATCTCGGTCTGGGACCATGCTCTGGTTCACTCTTTATACACGCCCCACACTGCAAACTTCAAGCAGGCAGAACTGGTCCTGCTTTGGTCACTGTGGGCACCTGGTGCTTGAGTAGGATCTAGTGAGAGACATGAGGAAGTGTGAAGGAAGGAAGGAGGGAGAGAAGGGAGGAAAGAAGGGATGGAGGGAGGGAGGAAAGAAGGAAGGAAGAAAAGGAAGGAAGGAAAAAGGAGAGAGAGGAAAGAAAGGAGGGAGGGAAGGAGGAAGTGGGGGACAAATGAACAAACAAATGAAGGAAACAAGCAAGGAAGGGAGAGAGAAATTTTTTTCCCTCTCCAAGTCCTAGCCCTAAGTCCAGATGCCAGGAGCTGGTCTGCACACTGTCTGTCCAACTTCTGACAGTGATTTTTTTTTTCTCTCTCTCTCCTGGAAACTGGGAGCAACAGCAGCCACTTAATGGTTATTTCAAGACCCTGGTAGGAATCCTACTGGTGCTCCTCTATGGCTTCCATCTCTGAGGCCCCACAGTTACCTCCAAGCCCGCCCAGCAGTGCATGGCACTCCCTGGCCATTCTGTCAAGGGCTCACTCCCAGTTGACACTGAGGTACAACCTGCTCTGACCTTGGATTCCTGCTTCCATCTTCCTTCTTCACATAAAGTGTTACCTTCCCACCTCATACTCAAGGTCACCTGCCATTTTATTTTGTTGTTGTTGTTGTTGTTCACCCCTGTGGCTTTCTGAGGTCTTGTACATATATCTGTTTTCAGAGTAGTGTCCTATAGATTCTCACAAACCCGCCACAGCACTGGTGGGAAACCTTGCGCCGGGGTGCAGACATGGCCTGCCCAGGGGCTTCCCACGCAAAGGGAAGGGCAGCCAGGAAGGAGCTCTGCCCCTGATGAGTCCACAGAGCTGGGCCTGAGCCGTGCTACGCTCCCTGTGACACCGTGATGTAGCAGTTCACAGGCACACGCTGGCGTGTGACAAGTCTCTAGGCCTGTCCCTGACAGACTCAAAGCCCTTATGTATTCTGTGTTTCGTGGTCCCGCTCAGATCACCAGTCACTTGGAGTAGGGGGGTGGGGGGGGGCGGGGCAGAGGACCCAAAGTTCCAGTGTTGCCACATTGCTGGCTTCGCAGGAGCCCAGAGTTCTAGGAACCCACTTGCTATTCCAGAACCAGCCGCGTCCATCTGCTGGCCATGGTGGAGGAAACGCAAACCTCAGGACATCCCTGCCCCCTCACTCTACTGTCCACCGTTCACCACTCAAACCTACTGTTGTCCATTGTTTTTAATTAAAAAAATAAAAATTCTATTTTAAGTTAAAACATTACAACCACAGGGTATGACTCCTAAAACAAAACCCTGGGATAACTCTGGAGCCACAAGACACATTCAAATAGAAGCAAGTCCAGGCCCGACAGCCACCCACTTAGCTTCTGGCACAGGCTCCCCCGCAGCCCTTCTCCCAGGCAGAGCCTTGCAGAGATGGCACCCTGTTCCTCCCTTCCGAATCTATGGGCGGCATGTGCCTTCCTTGCTAGTGGCTCTTTCCTTTTCTTTTGAGGGCCCTACACTTGCTTTCTACTGTTGACCAAAACCAGGCCTCTCTCTATTTTGTCCCATTGATCTTCCATGCCTGTTGACCTCCCCCCTAAAAAAGACCAAAAAGAAGAAGAAGAAGAAGAAGAAGAAGAAGAAGAAGAAGAAGAAGAAGAAGAAGAAGAAGAAGAAGAAGAAGAAGAAAGCAAGAAGTCAGTGTTAGTTCCCAGCCATGAAGCCAAGGGAAATTTTGCACAAATCCAGCACAACATACAACACAAACTGAGACATGTGGCCTAGGAAAGACTACATTCAATGCTGGTAAAATTCTGATACTGACTCTTCCGGTCTCGTGAGGCCCATCTGTGCCCCTCCCCCCCACAAGCATACAGGAGCCAACAGAGCAAACGAAAGCCCACGTTCTCATGGCAGCTCTCATTCTCATGAGGAGAGGGAACAGGAGAGTAAACCAACCCACAGAACAGAGTAGAGGGCCCTGGGAGATAAGCACTAGGGACAATTACACCAGATGGGGTTGGGGCATGCTAACAGGGGAGGCCCCAGGAGCTTTATTGAGGAAAACCCCAAAAGAAGAGAGGGAAAGAGCACCTCCCCCCATGACTAGAGAATGAAACATGGAAATGGGTGTGGCTTTGCTGGAGGAAGGGCAAGGACATCAGTGTCCCCAGAGACGGGGTACACAGGGGAGGGGACAGGTTGGGGACAGGTTGGGGACAGGCTGGGAAGACCTTGCCTTTGTTTCTGGATATAATGGGAACCATTGGGATAATGTCATGGACAAAGCGTTCATGACTGGCTGGTGGGTAGAGAACAGGTTGTGTGACCAAAGGTAGAAACAGGAAACTCAGTCAGGGGCCATCACAGCATCCCAGGAGCAAGAGGAGCTAGCTGGCTTTTGGATTAGGAGCTCAAAGCAGATGTGAAAGGATTCAGGATGCTTGTTGAAAATTAAGACAATGGGGTCCTGGCTATGGTCACTAGGGAAGAGCATAAGTCAAAGGTGAGTTTAAGTTTGGGGACCTGCAAACTTGGCCAAGGCCTTGTCTTCCACAATTGCCTTAAGTTCCCAGATTAAAATATTTGAGTCTTGAGTAAACTGCAGCCACAGTTAACCTCACTGACCAACTCACCCAGAGTGCTTGCATTTGCTGAGCACTGTGGGTTTAGCTCTGGGCTGAATCTATAGAGATAAACCCTGCTATGTGACTAGCTTCCACGGAGCATAAGCACAAGTGTGAGGACCCTCTAGCTGGCTCATTGCTTCAGGAGTCTAGGGAGGCTTCAGTGGAGAGGTGACTCTTGGTCCAGGCTTCCTTTAATCCCCCAAGACTTCTGCAGGAGGATTTGGTGGCTCCAAGACCTGAGATGCTGGTATCACAAACCCAGTAAGCTGTGCGTGTGTGGTTCCAATGCACTGCAGGCCTCTGAGTAACTCAGCTCTGCAAAGAGCCATGTTGCAGAAGCCTGTCTGAATGGTAGGCCGATGTCCACCTGTAGTCCTAGCACTTAGGTGGTAGAAGAAAAAGTATCCGGAGTTCAAGGGTATTATCAGCTACACAGTGAGCTCAACGTCAGTCTGGGCTCCATAAGACAAAACTCAGGGAGGTAGAGAGAACCAATCAAAGAGTAATTGGAAAGCAAACTCTCATTTTAAAAAATATCCCTAAAACACCATTCACGCTTCCAGAGTCCCCTCCACCGAAAGCATCCATTGCCCAGCCTTGCCAACAATCTGCCCGGGGCCCCTCATCACAGCCATGCGGACCTGAGTTTCTCTCTCCACTCAGCCTTGCTGTTCCCTTCAATGCCATTCTTGAATCCATACAACTAAGACTCAGACACCCGTGTGGCAAGAACTTAGCCAGGACAGAGTGCAGCCAGCTTGGTCCTGCCACAGGTCCCAAGTCCCCTTCCTCCCCTGTAAGGAAATTGCCCAGAAGAAATCAATATGCTGGCAGCCTCGCTGGTCCTGAGGGCTTCTTATCAATAAAGATCGCCCGTGTCATTGTGAAGCTGCCCTGAGTGGAATGCTTGTACCAGCCTGAGGTTCTGACAGTGTTTCATCCTGGAATGCTCCAGCTGACTTTTGACTTCTGATTCCTCAAAGTCTTTCACCTACAACCGTGCCTCCCACCAGGGCGTGTCACAGAAGGAGGGTGCCGTTGTAGAGCTCCCACGGTCCAGGTTTGAAAACTTCAAAAAGCGAGAGCACAGGACGTTTTGGGATGAGCTTGACAGGCTCCTTTGAAGAGAGGGGAAACTTGGCTGTCATTCTCGAGGCCCATGTCCAGCCTTGGTGAAAGCCCTTCTCGCTTTATCTGTGACTCCCTGCTTCCTGCCAGCTGTACGGGGAGACCCAGTCCTTCGTTGAGCCTGACCTGGGCAGCTAGCTACCCTGTGCTTTGGGTGGGAGGAGCTTATTCACATTCTGGGGGAATGAGGTACACCAAAGGAATAAAATAAGAGCTTGTAGCTAGGAGTCATGACCACAGTGTATGGGGCTCCTTTCAGTGAAGTTGTGCATGCATTATTTAATACATGTTTCAGGTGTGACTATATACATATAAAGAGTTCCAAGACAGAAACAATCCAAGCACAGGGTTCTAGGCACAAGGCCCACGTAGCAGCCCAGCTCAAATGCTTCTTGAAGCCAGCCTTGCAAGCCACATAGAGACAAATGCGCAAGAGGAAAATAAGTGAAAAACGTGGGCTTTCTGGGGCTGGAGAGATGACTCAACAGTCAAGAATGCTTACTGTCTTCCAGAGGACCTGAGTCCACTTCCCAGTACCCACATCGGGAGACTCACAGCTGCCTGTAAGTCCTGCTCCGGGATCCGATGCCCTCCTCTGGCCTCTGCAGGCATGTGAGGGCAAGTGTGTTCACCTACACACACACACACACACACACACACACACACACACACACACACACACTTAAAAATAACAAGACCTTTTTTTAAAAAACAGGCTTTCCTTTCCAGGCAAAGGGAGATAGCAATACAGGGTAAACAGGGAAGATCTTAGTAAAACACTGAATAAATACATCTGAAAGAATAAATAACATCTTGGAAATCACAAATCAATGATAAATAGTAAGGAAAGATGCCTGGTAAGGCACAAAGGACCTGGGGTAGTATTTTAGACCAGCATGGAGAGGCCACTATGTCTAGAGAGACGCCAGAAATGCAAGGATGAGACAACAGTGGTAGCAGCGTCAAAAACAAAAACAAAAGCCCAGTCATGTGAGAAGGATGTTAGCTTTGGCTCCATATGAGCCCCTGGCAGGTGTGTCCATCCTCCCCCCTTGCAGGCCCAGTGCTGCTAAGGATAGCTATGAAAGCCACTCAACATGGAGCTGTGAACTTACTCAAAACATTACGGGATGCTTTCTTTCTGCAGCTCAGTTGCACCACTCTTAAGCCTGAACTTTGTAGCTGACAATGTTGTGTCACAGTGTCAAAATGCCGGACAGCCCTGTTCCAGGGACTTGCAGAAAGGTAGCCCAGCCTGGCCCATGTTTTAGCATCGCTCTTCTGCATGTTGGCTTAGGAACTGAATGAAGAAGGTGTGTAGGGGAGGTGGGACAGTGGGAAGAGGATACAGTCGGAAAGAGTGACAAGTCAGGCCACTGCCACCATCCAGACAGGACTCGGTGGGCAGCCATCATAGGTACTGCTGGCTGGGGGAACCTTCTGGAGGGCCAGGTGCCTGGCTGTCTGGTTGTTCTGACAGCTGGGAAGCTAAGTGTGAAACAGGAAGGGAAAAGGGATCCAAGTCTTTTCACCTGATCAGCAGGAAGAAATGGAGATGGGGGTTTTCCAGGAAGCAGAGGGTAGGGATAGGATGGCCACCTGTGATGCCCTAAGCGAGATGTCACGTTGGGAGCAGGGAGGTCCCCACAGCATCACTGGTGTGAGACATCTTATCCAAGACTCTGGGGGCCCTGTGGGACTGGAAGAAATTTTGAGTGGCTTTTCCTCTAATTTCAATTTTTTTAATTACATTTTTTATTACCGTGTGTGCGTGTGTGTGTGTGTGTGTGTGTGTGTGTGTGTGTGTGTGTATGTGTGTGTGTGTGTGTGTGTGTACATGTATGAGAGAGAGAAAGAGAAAGACAGAGACAGAGAAAGACAGAGGGGGGGCAATTTGTGACACATGTGTAGAAGTTGGTTCTTTCCTTCCATCATGTGGACCCCAGGGATCAAATTCAGGTCCTCAGGCCTGGTGATACACACCTTCCATCTCTGTGGCCCCTTGAATTGTTTTTCTTTTTTTTAAATATTTATTTATTATTTATCCAGTATTCTGCTCAAATGTGTGTCTGCACACCAGAAGAAGGCACCAGATCTAATTATACATGGTGTGTGAGCCACCCTGTCATTGCTGGAAATTGAACTCAGGACCTTCACAAGAACAGACAGTGCTCTTAACCTCTGAGCCATCTCTCCAGTGGAATTGTTTTTCTTAGCAATAGGAGAAATAACAGGTACCTTCCAGGTACGTGGGCCCCTGAGGACAGACAGGAGCATGATAGAGATGATACAGGGAAAATAGTATTAAGATTAGCATGGGGGTGTTGGAGAAAGGGGGCCATGGGACAAAACTTGACAGGTGAGAGGAGATAGGTACCAAAGAGAGGTAAAGGAAGCCTGACTCCCCAATTTCCATCCTGAGGAACTGGGGCATCAGCAACAGTGACCAATGATGGGTCAAAAGAACAAGGCATGCTTTTAGGTCCAGCAGTGGCAGGGGGAGGAGTGCACACCAGGGGCCCTGGAAAGCAGGGGTGAAGAGGGAAATGGGAGGCAGCATGCGGCTCAAGGCAGAGAGAAGCACGGATCCTCAGCGCATGTGTGTCAAGTGTCTAAATAGGGAGGTGAGAGAGTACTGGTGGGTCTCAGGACAAGCCAACTTCCCCAGTGGGAACACGGTAAAGGGAGCCGCCTGTTCATATCATGTTCTGAGAGCAGCAGATACCTGAGGCCAGCCACGCCACCCAACTCCAGGTGACCGTTTTCACCATCAAAGGTGACCAGCAGAGAGCCTGACTTTTTCTGTTGCTTGACTTGGAAATTGGATGGTCTTTTAAATGCTGTTTTCATATTGTGATAGGCTCGCTGGACACTTTGCCACAAGTCGATGGGAGTGTTTTATAAAGGCCTGGGCTTCTGCCGGGGGAAGAGCTTTGCATAATTTCTCAGGCTGAGACTAGGCATGCACTGGTGGCAGGGCTGGATGGGGCTGTCATGCTATGCAGCTGGCGCATGCCTTCCATGTGGCCAAATGAGAGGTGTGCAAGGGCAAGGATTGCTCTTCCAGAGCTTGCCTCATCCAACAAAGATCTTACTTTTACCTCAGAGTCATACACTCCCTTGGGAATAGTTCTTAAATCTCCACTGTGTGACTAGCATACTTCAGTTCTGCGGAAGCGTGGGAGGCCACAGTGGGTCCAGTTACTGTGTTTAGTGCATGTATGCACTCACATGTACACACACACACACACATGTGTGTATACACATACACACACACACACACACACACACACACACAACTATATCATGAGCTGACCAATGTGAGTGAAGCACAGAGAGAGCTGGAAGGATGTGCAGCTGATGGTTTAGCAAGTCCCAAAAGAAGAGGGCTCGTAACTAAGCCACAGATGAGCAAGAAAAGAGTGGTCCAGACTGAGGTAACAATGTGTGCAGAGGTCCTGAGGCAGGAGAGCAAATAGAGATGATTAAGGACCAAGCATGCGTGTGCTCCTTTTGGCTCTAGTGCCAATAAGGAGAGGGAAAGAAGCAAGATAAAAGTGGGCCTCTGAGGAAGTTGCTGCCGCCATCCAGATGAGAGGTAAAGATGGCTTAAGCTAGGACGGTGACTACAGAAGGAGCAGAGCAGAAGGCTTTGAAAGCTGAATCAATACTCCTGAGCACAGCCAACAAAGTGTGAGACCCAGAGAACAAACTGAACATCAAGACATACCAGAGTCAGTGCGCTGACTCATCCCTGGCAACGCGGTTCATCCACTAGGAAACAGAGGCCCTCCACAGCGACTCAGAGCCAGCCATGAGAGAACCGCTGCCTGCCACTGGCTTCAGTCCGGTGCAGCAAGTACGTGAGAGAAATCTAAAGCCAGCGCCCCTCCCTCAGAAAGCAAGACTCGAGTACGCTTACGAGTAGCCTCCTTTGTTCATTATCACGTGAGGGAGCTCAGTGTGCCAGACATGCCAGGACACCCGGGGGCGGGGGGGGGGGTGCGGCTGGAAGTAGTGGGGAGGGGGAAGGTGGCACGGTGAGCTGTGAACCCCACACTGAATAGTCGGGCTGTATGGGGTGAGTGAGCCTCCAGGCGTCTGTTGGAGATAAGAAAATGGCTCCGTTCCAGGCTTTCACAGAAAAACAAGCAAACATCTACCCAACTTTCCAGACTGTAATAGGCTTCTTTGATTTAATGAGAACGTATGTGCCTGATTGCCAATCCGCTTGTGTGTAGGTGATCGCTAAAACATGGCCACAGCGCTACTGATAGCAGAGGACCGTGTTCTCACCTGATTCAGACTCATCTTAGTCAAAGAGCCTGCTCAAGGGCCTGACATCTTCCCCTGTGTGGCGGGAAAATTTAATTCCAATGCACTTTGTTTCAGTGTGCCGTGGGTTGACGGCCTTATTTCAGATTTGAGTTAGGAAACACAATTGCAAAGAAAAGTCCTTTTCACTAGCTTTGGTCAAACATATCTGTTAAATGGAGATTCTCTATTTTAAAAAGAGAATGGGGAAAGCTGGGGCCAGGGCAAGATAGCTCAGCTGGTAAAGTGCCTGCTGTGTAGGCATGAGGCCCTGGGTTTGTATCTCTACCTGGGCATTTGTGCCTGTGGCCTCAGCATTGGAGCTGTGGAGACAGGCTAGCAGAATTAGAAAGATCCAGGTTCAGTGATGCCTGTCTCAGAAAACAGTGAAATAGAGAGTGATGAAGGGAGATGGCTGATGCCGACCTCTAGCTTACACACACACACACACACACACACACACATCTGCACGCACATACCCAAATGCCATAATCAGACACACACCAATGGAGACAGCAGACACCAAAGAAGAAAGTGACTGTATGACCACGGCAAAACCCATGCAAAACCAAGCAAGCTAAAATGCTCTTATTGAAACAGTTTCGCTACGGAGCCTAGGTTGCCTTCAAGTGCATGGTCCTCCTGCCCCGCTGCCTCTCTGCCCCCTGAAGGTCTGAGTCACAAGCAGCTCTCTATGCTCAGTTTGGGGCAGCTCTTTGTTGTTGTTGTTGTTGTTGCTGCTGCTGCTGCTGCTGTTGTTATTGTTGTTGTTAAGATGCCCAACATGTAACTTTAAAATAATTCATCTTTTGAGATGATGCTAGGATTATATCATTGCCCGTCTCTCTTCTCTTGCCAAAGCCTCCCGTGTAACTCCACCCTTGTTCTCTTTCAAATCCATGGCCCCTTTTTCCTCGGTTGTTTATACACACACATAAACATACTCTGCTCAGTCTGTAAAATGTTACTGGGCCGTGTGTGTTTTGGGGGCTGTCCTTTTGTTATCAGAAGACTGTTTCTCCCACTCTCCGCACCCCTTAGTGGCTTGTGGTCTTTTGTCTAAGGTTGGGGGTTCATGAGCTCTGTCCCATACATTTCTCCCGCTGTCATCCTTATTCAGCTCACGTTGGTGAGACTTCACGGACGTCGCCTTACCAGAAGACACAGTCTCACAGCCAACTCCCTGCTCTTCCGGCTCTTGCAGTCTTTCCACGCCCTCTCCTACAGTGATCTCTTAGTTGCAGGAGCTGCGGTGTGGGTGTAATCAGCCCAAAATATAACTTTAACTCCTGGAGTTTACATTGTCCCCGCTGTACCAGCTAGTTTTATGTTAACTTGACACAAGCTAGAGTCACTGGAGAGGAAGGCGCCTCAACCGAGGAAATGCCCCTGTGAGACTGGGCTGTAGGCAGGCCTGTAGGGTATTTTCTTAATTGATAAGGCAGGACCCAGCCCATTGTGGGTGGTGCTGTATCTGTGCTGGTGGTCCTGGGTTCTGTAAGAAAGCAGGCGGGGTAAGCCATAATGAGCAAGCCAGTAAGCAGCACCCCTCCACGGCCTCTGCATTAGTTCCTGCCTCCAGATTCCTTTCCAGTTTGAGTTCCTGTCCTGACTTCCTTTGATGATGAACAGTGATATGGAAGTATAAGCCACATTAACCTTTTTCTTCCCAAGTTCCTTCGGGCATGGTGTTTTATTGCAGCAGTAAAAAAAACCAAAGACACCCTTCTTTCATTTCTGTCTCCAACCTTGATTTTTAGCAAACATTGTAAGAAGAGTTATATCCAAAAGACCTGGCTCTATGCAGGATGTTCCATATTGAAATGTACATTGGGCATTTTAAAGTAGGGACACAGTGTTGTCCTTATACTTCTTGTTTGGGGGTTTGTTTGTTCTGTTGTTTGTTTGGTGGGGGGACAGGGTTTCTCTGTGCAGACTTGGCTGTCCTGGATTCGATTTGTAGACGAGGCTGGCCTCAAACTCACAGAGATCCACCTACCTCTGCCTCCTGAGTGCTGGGATTAAAGGCGTGCGCCACCATGTCTGGCTTTTTAATTTGGGGATGGGGCTGCTCTTATGCTTTTTTTACATTTGTCTGAGAAAATAGGACTTCTACAGACTCAGAAAAAAACATGAGCAAGGAACCCTCCTATGTATCTTTTATCATGAGCTTCGTGTTCCACAGAATGCCTTAACACTCACAAATGCCCAGTCTCACATCAAAGCATCACCCCCAACAAGGGAGAAAATAGAGTCCTCCCTCACCCCTTGCCAATACATAAACTTTGAAAACAAATATAAGCACATGTAACAATGGTACACAGCTCACATCTCCACAGTGACTTTCACTAGAAGATTCTCAGACACTTTGTAAACAGTGGTTAATTAGATTGCTAACATCCCCAAAAGGGGCCAGGAGATTTGGGGACACTGGTTCATGCTCACCTCTGGGTCCCTGCACAGCTGTTTAAAAGCCAAAAAGCACACAGAACCTGGGACCTTAGACCTTAGAAGAAACCACTTAGGATTCTAAGATGCAACAGAAAACTGGATGTGGGTCAGGCTTCTGTCTTGACATGTGGATGTGATTGGAAGGGAGGAGATTAAGATTGTTTCTTATGTCATCAGTCATCGCTGCTCCCCCAGGGTTCAGTCTATCCATGGCATAGTTCTGCCAGGCTTATCATCTTGGAGATGACCCCATTACCAAGCAACTTCGCCTTAAGGAATGTTGCCAAGTTACACACACACATACACACACACAGAGGAGAGAGAGAGACTGAGACAGAGGCAGGGAGGCAGGGAGAGGGAGAGAAAAACAGAAACAAACAGACAGAGACACAGAGAGACTTTCCAGGTACTGCTAAGTTCAAGGGAAGCAGCAATTCAGTTTATCTTTGCAGCAATTCTTTGGAGGACATGTACTATTATTGTAATTTATTCACCACCACCATCATCATAACCATTTTACAGGTAAGAGGTGGAGGTGAGAAGTAGGAGGTATAAAAGGTTTAAGAAATGTGTCTAGGGCAGGCATGGTGCCACAGTCCTTTAAGTCCAGCACTCAAGAGGCAGAAGGTGGTGAACGCCTATGAGTTCAAGGCCAGCCTGGTCTACATAGTGAGTTCCTGGTCAGTTAAGGCTGCAGAGTGAGATCCTGAAGAAAGAGAGACAGACAGAGACAGACAGACAGACAGACAGAGACAGAGAGAGAAAGAGACAGAGAGAGGGGGGAGAGAGAGAGAGACAGAGAGAGAGAGAGACAGAGACAGAGACAGAGACAGAGAAAGTGGGCCCAAAGTCACTCAGTCACTTCTCAGGGTTGACATTACATGCCAGTGATTTGAAGATTTCCAGGCTGGCTAAGAAAGTTTTTCCATCAGCTGCAACGTCCATCGGTTTCCCAGGAGCCTTGCACCTGGGGAAAACCACCTGCTTCAGCACCTTGGAGAGTGGAACCTCCACTACTGGGGGCTTTTGTAGGAGGCTTGGAGCAGATGTGGGGGAGGGGCCGGGGTAGGGCGGGGCTTCTTCTTCCCTTCCTAGGATTGAGCTTTTGTAAGCAAGAACTCTCTGTAAAGCTTTCAGGGCTAGGGAACAGGTCAGGTCCAGCCCCAGACTGCTCAGTTCCGCTTTTCCCTTTCACGGGCGTTTCAGTTGTCTCGAGGCTACTGGATTTCAAAGTTGACCTCAGTTTCTCCATTGCATGTGGGCATGATATTTTCTTACGATCATTTTCCACCCTCAGACTCTCTCCCACAAAAATCAAGCCTTTGCCACAGGGGCCACTATTTACCTTTTCTGATCACCCTGCAAGAAAGGTAGTGTGTAGGCTGGGGAAGAGCTGGGCTCTGAGTCTGGGCCACCCCAGGATTTCTCTCAAGGTTTGATCTTGGGCAAGTTCTTAAGTTTTTTAACACCCAGTTTTTTAATCTGTGCAATGGAGCTAGTGACGGTAACGGAATGGTGAGATTATCCAGAGGCTTAAATAAGGCCATGTGATTAGAGAGCATGTTTTATTAAAGGGGAAAATAGGACACAGAGCTGTCCCTTATGAATAGTAATACTCCATTCCTGGTACACACACACACACACACACACACACACACACACACACACACACACACATATACACACACTTGCTGCTTCGGCTGCTTCCCACCCAGTTCACACATAACACTAGCAACTGTACAGGCCACTGGCCTCCTACTGGCGTTTGCTTCTCCTCTGGTCCTGACCTTCCCTTCTGATTGACATTCTTCAATCCTGACTCCCGGTGACTTTTATTTTCTATGTCACTGTGTGAGATGGACGGAGAGATATAGATCATCAGAGTCTAAGAAGCCAAGCTGAGCAAGCCTTGTCTATTTTGTTTGTTGCTGTGGCCCTGAAAGAGTAGGCAGCATAAAGTGTGAGCTCAGGGAACATGAGCTAGTTATTGTAATAAGATTGGTAGGCAGAGAGACAGCTGATTGATAGATGATAGAGAGATAAGGGATGGGTAGATGATAAACAGATGACAGAGGAAGAAAGGGTGGGAAGGGAGGGAAGAAGGGAATGAAGGAAGAGTGGAAAATAGGAAAGGAAGATCAAGGAAGGAGGGGAAGAAAAAGAAAGGAAGGATGGGTGAGTGAAGGATGAAGACAGAAGAAAATACGGAGGGCTCCAGTAAGGAAAGAAGGGAGAAAGTCATCTCTAGTCAACTCTTCTCTCCCAGGTGGCTTTGCAGACCTCCATAGGTATCTGTTCCCACTTGTCATGTCTGTCCCTCACTGATACTCAGAGGGGCCCTGTGTTGAGTGGACTGCACTCACTTACCCCGCGGCTTCACTCTGGCAACACAATTATGGCTGCCACCACACTGCCAATCACCCAGGATCACAAGAGCCCTTGCCAGACAGCCAGGCTGAAGAAATCTTGGGGACCATCCTCATCAGAGTGTGGGCTGCCTTTCCCCTCTGTCTGAGTATAGAAGATGGAGCAGGGTAGGAGGCTGGCTAGGACCATTCTTTATTATTAAGATAACTACCTTAGGTCATAGTCCTAAAGAGCAAGCCAGCCTTTATGCGTGCAGTGGAAACAATAGCAATAAAATTGGTCCCTACAAGGCACACCCTTCTAGCTCTGGGACCCAGCCTGTAAACAGAGCTGTGCCTCAATCTGATGGGAAGTGTCCTTGGGGAGACTGTATCTTCCCTGGGCTACCACAAAGGCTCCAGCCCTGTTAGTCAATTGTGCCAAGTTATTAAGGCAATATGAATGTGCTAGGTGGGGAAGGAGGCGACAGGTTCGAATCCCCGTCCCTAGCATAGCAGCAAACCTCCAAACCCTCACCAGCTGAGTCCATTTATGCATTTCAAGCCTCCAATTCCCAGGCTTCTGATTTTAGGAGAAGACGCTCTCTCTCTCTCATCTCCCCTGCTTCCCTGGGTCTGTCAGCCTTGGACTCAAGATTTTAACACCCTCCCAACTTGGACTGAGCTACCCTTCCGGTTTCTGGAGGGAATCCAGTCTGGGCTCTTCTTTGTCTCAGCAGGTGTGGTACAAACAGCAATTGTAGCCAGGCAGGGAGCACTTGTATTTCTCCCTCCTCAGGAGCTTTTCCAGCTTGGGTCTTGTTATAAGAATCTTGCCTCAGAAGCCTCCCTGGGAATAAGCAGGCGTTTTCTGAATGCCTCTAAAGATTAAGCCAATGAAATAAAAATTCATTTCTGAGACATAAACTAAATGGCCAGGGTTTTCCGTGGAAATGCTGGCACTGTGGCAGAGGCGCAGCGGCCCTCTGGTTGACAGTAATTTGCCGCAGTGAGCCAGGCAGTCCCAAAGCCGGGCGATAGACAAGACATCATCAAATACCGCATCTGAATTCTGTTCATATTATAAGAATGAAAAGGGTAATGTAATTCAATTGCCTGGAGAATCAGTACACACAGAGACATAAACAGAGCTGGCCAGAGGCAAAATTGCTTAGCAAGTGAAGTCGGCCTACAGGGTCCCTGGCTTACTTCGTTCGGCCTCCCAACTAGGTCTCTTTTTTCCAGGAATCTGGTGTGAAGCTAACTTTTTTTTTTTAATTATGTGTATCTGTTTGTATTTGTGTCTGCACACTACTGTGTGCATGTGAGTGCCGGTGCCCTTGGAGGCCAGAGGCATCAAATATCTTAAAATCAGAGTCATAGGCGGTTGTCGTGAACCACCCAATATGGATGCTGGGGATTGAACTTGGGTCCTCCACAAAAGCTGTAGGGAGTCTTAATCACCCTAAGCCATTTCTCCAGCCTCTGGTACAGATTTAAATCAGGATGTTACACTTCCCGAGGGAATGTGCTTTTTAAACATGCTCTTGAGTTTGATATTGAAGGGATAAAAAAAAAACTCACAGGTAGAGCTGGTAAGATGTACCATCAGTAGGCTTTTCCACACAGCATGAGGATCTGAGCTTGATCCCTAGGATCCACATTGAGATTTTGAGCATGATGGTGTGTGTTTGTGATGGCAGGGCTAGGGAGGCAGAGACAGGAGGATGGATAGATACCTCGGGTTCTCTGCCCAGCCAGGTTAGCTTACTTAGCAAGTTCAAGGCCAGTACAAGACTTGAACAATCACAAATAGGCGGACAACATTCCTGAGGAACAAAACCCAAGACTGACTCCTGGCCCCTGCTCTCATGCCCGTGCACACACATGTACATATGTCCACATGAATAGTCATACGCACACATAATTTTTTTGAAGGAAGGAAAAACTCACATGTATCAAGCACCTACCATGAAACCAGGCACCTCTTCACAAATATAGTCAGTCAAAAATACACATAGAACAATTATTCATTCATTCATTCATACAAGAAGCACTTGTTTCCCACTATGAGGGTACACCCTGCACTTGGAAATGAGTACATAAGCTTTGGGAAATAGCTATGAGGAAGACATCCCAGGGTAGCAGAAGAGCAGCAAACGCAAGGGTCCTGGGAACGCTTGGTGTGTTTTGAGGTGACTGGGGGTGGGAGGGGGGGTAGAAAGATGTGGGAGAGAAATGGAGATGAGGGGAAGGCAGACGAGGTGAGATTTGTGGGCTGAGCGGAGAGTCTGGAAATAACGCTAAAACATATGAAGAGCAATCGGAGTGCTGAGCAAACGGCGAGAAACAAGTTTCTCTATTTGGCATTCAGACACTTAAACGCTGGTGCTCAGTGTCATCCTGTGGGGTGTGGTTTTGAAGATAGGGAAACTGAGGCACAGAAAGAGGACATGGTTACCAAGGGCAATTGAGCCCCACAGGCCGCCTGCCGCAGAGCACTGGGTCTCTTAGCTGTCACAAGTTTGAGTGTCTCCACACGGTGAAAGGCCCTGCTCTTTATCAAGAGACTAGCCGGAGAGAGGGTTTCTGGAGGTGGGGGCATCGCTCAGGCCGTCCGCTGGGAGTGTTCCAAGAAGGAATAAGAATAGCCAGCCGTGAGTAGTTCTTCCACGGGTGCTGCGGCGTTTTCTCTTCTCCCACACAAGCCTGTGCCTGTTCTCAGAGCAGCTGGTGAGGAAGCTGCTGCTGACGTCCTGGCCAACACTTGAGAGCAGGTTGCAGCTGGGTGGTCAGGTTGTGGTGTGGTGGGCCTGGGTTAAAGCCCCGCATCATTTGAGTTCCTAGAGTTCCTCCTTCCACTAAGGCTTGCTCCATCTGTTTACCTGAAAGACTGAGGGTCTGGAACTGGGCCCAGGAGACTGAAGCCCACATGCTTGGTGCCTATTCAAACTGCCTATGGCCATAGCTAAGGACACTGCAGAGGGTCCATGCAGGGACTGCACCTCTCTCAAGAGTGCAGTGAGGGGCTCCCTAGTCAAGGTGGAAGGCAGATGATGTGGCCTTAGGGAGCTAGCCAACCTCCACTGTGGACCTCAGCTTTGTCCATCTGTGTTGGGAGTCGGGAGAGGTTGAGCAAGCAATGGTTAAATAACCCCCACCAGCTTCTCTCCCGCATGATGGGTGAGAGATGCTCACAAGCCTTCATTACTTCCAGTCTGAGGGGAGGCGGACCCCTAGAAACTTATGGAGAAACAGCAAGGATGGAATCAGGGATGGAGAGTAGGAAAGAAGAGGGGACAGAGGAGGACTTGGTCACCCAGAGAGGAATAGAAGAAAAAAAGGGTGTCATGTGTCCCTCAAGGAAGAGGAGGACCAGAGGGCTACAAACCGATACTGTAGGCTCAGGGCCACTTTGTTCTTCCTTTGACACACCTAGTCCACCTGCCTCAGTAGCACCTACTCAGTTGCAGGGGCTGGTGACCCTCCTCGCCTCAGCAGGCCTGCCCTGCTTCACTCCGTGTCCCACCTGAGCAATGGCCGTCTACAGCAACACTGCAACCTCTTCCCTGTGGTGCACCCTGCCCTTAGATGCTTCCTCCGGTTAACAACAGGTTGTCCGTTCAAGATGGATATTGAGGTGATTTGGATGAGCTCTGTAACAACAAGGCCCATGGGCCAAACTTGGAAAACGTGACTGGGGAACGGAAACTCGGGCCCTTGACCTCAGGTGTCTCCCTGTCTGCTCTATCCACACTGAGCTGCTGGTGGGCTGGCACATTTCTCTCAGCCACTTTTTACATCGTCAACACCCAGTTGGTGCTTAGTAAATATTGATGGGAATGACTCAGGGGTGAATAAATGAAAAACTGCATTAGGAGGAACTGGGTTCTATAAATACCCTCGTGGGGCACCACATTGCCAGGGCTGATGCTGACAATCTTGAGGAACCAAACATTCATTCAACAAACTTTTAAAATGACTAATCAAAGTCGGCTATGTGGCGGGCAGGAGGTGGGGAGCTGAAGGTGCCACGGTGAGCAGAGCCATGCTGGCCCCTAACGTGGAGAGGCTCTAGAAAAGACCAAAAGAAAACAGCAGTGAGGCTGCAAAGAACAAGACAACAGGAAATCATCCAAAAGTGACAGGAGCTGGGGGCAGACTCTGGAGTCCACTCCCGGCACCAGAGGAAAAGGAGATAATAGAAAAGAGGAAAAGAGGAAGAAGTGATAGGGATAAGAGAGAGGAAGATAATGAATAGGAAGAGGAAGAGAGCAGGAGGAAGAGGAGAAGCAGCAGGAGAGGTGAAGGGGAAGGAGGGGAAGGAACAGGAAGGGATGAAGGCTTTGAGGGAAAGGATGTGATTGAACAGTGAGGTCCAGGGACCTGCGTGCGTGCGTGCATATGTGTGTGTGTGTGTGTGTGTGTGTGTGTGTGTGTGTGTGTGCACACACACGTGCATGCATGCCATCTCACTGGTCCTTGGAGACATTCCTCAAGTCAAAATATGTCTTAGGTTGAGTAGCAGTCACCAAGGCAAGAATTGGGGGAAAGCATTCAGGACAATAAGAATGTCATATGTTGAGGCCTTCAGGGAAAAACAAAACCAAACAAACAAACAAACAAAAAAGCCCACAGCTTTAGCACTTTCAAACAGCTACCAGAAAAACAATGTGGTCAGAGCGAGGGTGATGAGATGGGGAGAAGGAAAGGAGGGGACAGGGCCCAACAATGCAGAGCATCTGGGGCCTCTGTAAGCTTTGGGGTTCTAGGCTAACTCAGTGGAAAGCCTTCAAAAAGAGGAGGTACAAGGTGAGCCACATGGTCTCTTCTGTTGTCAATGAGAAAACACAGCAGAAGCAGGAATATACTGTGCTTAATTTATAGGTATGGCCTAATAATGTTTATTGTCATGCCTATAATCATAATGACAGCAGTATTTTCTAACCCACTAATAATCAACCAAGACACAGATACCTGTTATATTTTTTAAATAGCCTTCGTTAACCTGGGGCAGGGCAGATATTAATCCCCTAAACAACTTCCCATATTGGGGCCTATTGCCCAATGCCATTTGCTTCTAATAACTTCTATCACGATACCTCCCATCCATAATCCCAAATACTTGCTAATTATCATCATCTGGGCCAAGTCTCCATCCATGCCGGCCATGTGCTTCTCCTCCACCTCACCCATGGCTCAGCGTCCTTCTTCCTGCTTACGGCTTTCTCATGGTCTCCCAGATGCAACTCAAACAGTGATGAGAAACAGGCAGATCTGAGAGATCTCTACTTACAGGCAGGCTATCAAACACAGAGATGTCGGTGGCATCACTCTTCCAGGGAGGAAACGCTATGTGGGCATGTCAGGTGGGTGTGATCTCGTGCCCCCCACCCACCTTTATTGGCGATGTGACTTAGGGCAGGTCCCCCACCCTCATCATACAGGAGTGCCCTCCCAGAGAAGTGGTTATCAAACAGGCCAAGCTGGTGGCTTATTGAGATGCTCCCACGCAAGCCACTCTTTGTCAAGTCACCACCAGATGCAGGCTCTCTGGCCTCCCTCTGCCTCCGGACTTCTGGCCTCTATTGTATCAGGAAACACTTTAAAGGAAACAAACGTGGTTGTGGCAATGACTAATTTGGTAAAGCTTTTGCCACACAAGCACAAGATTCTGAGTTCTAACCCCAGCATCAAACACACACACACACACACACACACACACACACACTCAACATACACATACACACACACACATACACACACACACAATGGCACATTGCTGGGGAGGGGTAGACAGGAAGATCCCTAGAGCTTGCTGGCCAGCCAGTCAAGTTGAATCAGCAACTATATAGGCCAGTAAGAGACCCTGCCTCAAAAATAAATAAATAAACAAACAAACAAACAAACAAACAGTAAGGTGGAGAACAATAGAAAAGACATCCAACATTGACCTTTTTCCGGTACATGCATGTGTACACCATTCGTACTTGTACATACATGTGCATGCCACACATGCATACAAACACATGCACACACAAAATAAACTCCTCCCACACATCCTGTGTGCCAAGGGAAAAGGGCACACGGCCCACACTACCTGCCAGTCTTCTGCCATGAATATCTTGTACCACTGACCACAGCTTCTAGTCACTTTAGCAGTAACTCAATTGCCAGTCCCTGGGCACGTTTGGGCACAGAGCCAAGTCAGGTGGGTCCCTGTTGTTTTCTTGAGACACTGAAGGCACAAGTCAATTACTTGGCCCTAATAAGAGCTTTTTATCGCCTGGCAGCAGCCACTGAGCCTGTGCTGAGCTCAGCCTTAAGGCCACCCAAGCTGCCTCCCAAGACAGATGCTCCAAGAGCCAGGAGGTGCCACATGAGCTCTGGCACCGAAGCCTCACACAGCAGATGTTGTCACCTGCAGCTCTGGCCAGATCAGGGCATTAACACCCTGGACGTTAATCTCTGGATCCTTGCCAGCCAGCAGGGACCGGCTGTGTCTCTGCTGCTAATGACAAGGTCCTCTGGAGGGGCTGAGGAAGGGTCTTGAATTCCAGGCCCAATGTCTTCCCTACAACAGGTTCAAGACCTGAGATTTCCCAGTCTTTCGGCACTGGGAATGCCTATCCGTGTCACTAAGGCTTGCTGTTACAAACTGAGACCTAGAAAATGAAATGTCTCACTCAAGGAACTAAAACACATCGGCAGGAGCCAATTGAATACAAATGTACTTGGAGCTTGGGAGCTCATTAAGTAAGAGCTAAGCTCAGAAAGAGTCTGAGAGACAGCACAGCCACAAATGACTAGTCTCCGTTCAAATTCAGTACCACAGCTGTGATATGCACCCCAACACCTCGCCTCTAGAGGTTGGATGCCCAGTCTGCACTTTAGGGGACAGAAGTTTGCTAATGTCTGGTTCCTTCCTCCCTGTAACAAACACCTCAAGGTACCTCCCCTCCCTGTGTAGACCAGGGAAAGCTGATCCCCAAGGAGCCTGGCTGGAGAGCAGATGGTGGAGAGGCTTCCGGGGTGGCTGAGTTGATAGGGAAGTGGAGAGTATGGAGGTGTGAACCTGGCAGAGGCGCCTATGGAGGAAAGGACTCGGGGAGGGCAATGGAGGGGCTGAAGCGCACCATCGTGTGGGATGTGAGGCAGGAATGTTGAGGAATAGAATGGGTTGACAGTAGTTCAAGGCTCAGGTGGGGTGCTCAGGCTTGTAAATTTAGATTTTTTTTTTGTCTAAAAGTCATGAAAAGCCATTGGGAGATTGAGAGGTGAGAAGCACTGAGAATGAAGGGATCAGATTTGATCTTGACCATCCTAGACAGGAGGGGAGCAGGAGGATCCCAGCTGGGAAGTCTAGCAGCTGAGGCAGTGTGAGAAGGTAGCAACAGGAAACGACATGTGCAGGATCTGATGGGCTGGACATGGGGAGGGAGAAAAGAGAGCATCAAGGATTATTCCTACAGTTCTGACCTACACTGGAATGGGCCAAGAGAGGACTTTGTGGGATGAGAGAAGAGTAAGACAGCTAATGTCAGCTCGTCCAGATCTAGAATCACCTAGGAGACAAACCTCCGGGCATTGGGCATGCCTGTGAAGGGATAACTAGATTAAGTTAACCAGAGCAGGAAGTCCCACCTTAACTGTGGGTGTGTCCTTCCATGAGTTGGACTGAATGAAAAGGAGAAAGCCGAACATCCACAGGCATTACTCTGCTTCCTGACAGCACATGGGACATGACCAGCTTCCACACCATTACGGACTGTGCTCTCTCAGACTGTGGGCCAAAATAAACTCCTCCTTCCCTAAGTTGCTTTGGTCAGAGTACATTAACAGTAATTGATACAAGCAGGTGCACTTCTCTAATAGCACTCAGGAGGCAGAGGCAAGTGAGTCTCTGTGAGTTGGAGACCAGTTTGGTCTACATAGCAAGTTTCAAGATAGTTAGGGCTACACAGCGAGACCCTATCTCAAAAAGAAAGAAAAATAAAAATAAAAAAGTAAGTGAATACAGAAAGGAACATGGCCAAGCAATATGGATACCAGCCCACATTTAGGATGATTGAAAGGCCTCTGTGACATACAGGTAGACACTCTAAGAGACAATGGAGTGGAGCTGGAGAAGTCAGAGCCGGTGGCTATGACGTGCGAGTCAGTCATTGGTGTGGTCATGATAACTAATCTTGGGAACTGCTTCTGCTCAGTGAGGTTTGTTAGGAACATGGACCATCAAAGGGACAGACCGCAATCCACTTATGTACCCTCTCCCCATTGGCTGTCTGAGTTGCTTCTGTCATTTGACATTATAAAATAGCTCAATAATGAGCATCCTTGTCCCGTTTATAGGCTTTTCCGTATTCTAGGTTAATTTTCTAAGGAGCCTACATCACTAACATGGTTAGCAATGAATATCTGCTAGGAGGATGAATACACCATGCTCATCCTTCTGAAAATGTAATAGGAGCTCTTTCTAGATTGCCCATTATCCATGGTGGCCCATGTAGCTGCTGTCTTCTGCTGTCTGGCTGATTTATGAAGTCTTTCCTAACTGGCCACAGAAACCTTCCTCTGAATTCTAATGGTTATTGCTGGAGACACTCATTCTGACCTTGTCCTGCAGAAGCCTGATGTCTTAGGATACACACACACACACACACACACACACACACACACACACACACACCATGAACGACAGTTGCCTTCTCATGAAAAGGACATGGAACTGGGAACCACCAAGGACCTGCTTTGTATTTTATGGTGTGTGTGTGTGTGTGTGTGTGTGTGTGTGTGTGTGTGTGTGTGTTTGCGCATGTGCATGTGTGCGTGCGTGCGTGCGTGCGTGCATGTGCATGTGCATGGATGTGGAAGTTAGAGAACAGTCACTCCTCAAGCAATGGCCCTCTTGCTTTTAACACAGGGTCTCTCCATGGCCTGAAATAATCATACAGGCTAGGCTAGCTGGCCAACAAGTTCAAGGATTTGTTTGTTTCTGTCTCCCTAGTCCTGGGATTACAAGCATGTGCCAAATGCCCAACTTTGGTTGTGTATGTGTGTGTGTTGTACATGTGAGTACACATGTTTTGCATATGTGTGGACACACATGTGTTTGGGTGCATGTAAAGGCCCAAAGCTGGTGTCACACTCATCTTCAATTGCTCTTTCACTTTATTCATTGAGGCAAAGCATCTCAATCAAACACAACACTTACAAATATGGCTATTTCTGATAGCCAGGTTGTCGCTTCCATCTTTCAAAGCCAGAGCTACAGGTAGGCTGCCACACCTACAAGCATTTTACATGAGCTCTGGACATCTGAACCCAGTTCCTCTGCCTTCTAGCTGATTTGATACTTGAGAGGCAGATGTTTTAACTACTATGCCATCTTCCCAGCCTACCAGCTGGCATATTTTATGTGTGTGGGTCTCTTTTATGTTTGCCTGGTGCTCATGGAGGCTGGAAGAAGGTATCAGATCCCCCTGAAGTGAAGTTAGACATGTGTGAGCCACCATATGGGTGCCGGGAATTGAATCTGGGTCCTTTGGAAGAGCAGCCAGCACTTTTAACAACTGACCCGTCTCTCTAGCACCCTGATCTTTAACATGGCTCCTGGGCACTTTACTCGGACCCTTGTACATGCAAGACAAGCACTTTGCCAACTAAGCCATCTTCCTGGCCCTTCCCCACCCCCCACCCCTGTGTTTCTGAAATCCCCTTCAGAGATTAACAAAACACCACATAAGGCTTACGTTACTGACTGTGTTGAGTAGTTAAGCAAGAGGCTTGGAGGCACTGGTATTCTGAGACCCCTGCTACAAACCTAGGTCTTCCTGAGAACTTCGAACACAAAGGGTTTCATGCCCTGTCATTCATAGGTATCAGGATGAGGACATCTTTTCTAACAAGCAAGTTTCTAGACCACGGTGTTCAGGACAGACACATTTAACTCTTACCCACTATAAGTCCAAGCATGGAACTACGCAAGCATCATTCAGAGGCCCGTGTCTTTGGGTCTTGGGGTGTCTTCGGCCCATGTCTTTGGGTCTTGGGGTTCCACTGTCTTCAGCACACAGCTTTAGAAGTTGTCACGACCCCCTACCTCAAGCCAGAGGGGAAAGAAGTAACTGGTAACACCAGCGTGGTTTTTAGGGGCCAGACCTCAGGATTGCCTCACAATTTCCAATCCCTCACAAGCCAGGATTCAGTTCTGCATGCGTCACTGTAAGGGAATGTGGGAAGTGGTCGGTCTGAGCACTAAGCTAGAAAGGAAGCAGGTTTGAGTGACCTATGGTAAGGTAACTAGGTTTGAGTGATTCAGTCTCCCTCTCCTTCTCAAAGGCAGAAGCTAAAAATGTGAGTAGCCTGATGGTGTTTAGCCTGTGTGGTGCAGAGCTGGGACTCAGCCCCCAGCTCATCTAAGCCAAAGCCGATGTTCCATCTACTGTGTACACACCACTGGGGACTATCATCAACCCTTTCCTGATCTAAATCGCCTTGGCTGTTGTTTAATTCCATGTTTAACCCATCTTCCGACTGCAGTGGACAAGTCAGATGTTCCTCGCTCTGAGCCTCAGCTGTGGTTTGCAGAATGTGTCCTCCATGTCTGGGGTGCTCTCCTTCAATGAGTCAATGGGCTCACCGACATGCCCTTGCACCACATAGGCACGTGTTCTAAAGCCGGTGCCTTATGAACTTGACATATTCTGAAGCTATGGCGTCTATCTCGAGTAAATTAAAGCTCTTAAAATGTCAGAATGTTTTCAATTCATTTGACATTCTCACCATAGGTCAAACTGCCTCTGAAACAGATGTGTCTAAACGGCTGTCTGCCCGTATCGCTCAGAATGGCGTTTCAGGAAGTTTGGGATGTGTACTGATCTGAGGCCTGTCAACATCAGTCATTCTGGTTCAGATCTATTCTCTTATAAACTTTTGACAACCCTTCCCTGTGCTACAAGTCAAGTACCTGAAAATTCCAAAGGCATCTTGGGAAGTTGTTGTCACTTCCTATTGCTTTGTGAGCACTGGCCCTGGGTCAGCAGGGGGAAATATTACATTTTATGTATTTTCTACACAATTTGAGGTAGATGGCAGTGTGGAGGCCAGAGTATAACTTGCAGCAGTCAGTTCTCTTTCCACCATGTGGGTCCTAGGAATTAAACTTAGGTCCTCGGTCTTGGCAGCAGGCATTTTATCGGCTGAACCATCTCTTCAACCTGCTTCAACCCTGAGATCTTACATTAGGGGAGAATAATGACTTTGGTAACCATGGTGCCATCCACCATGGATGGAAGCTCATGGTCCAGATGCACAATACAAGTTCCCCAACCTCACAAAGCAGATGTTTCAATGGGACACAGAACAAAGGTACAAATAGACATGTAATGTATCCAGTGGCGTGGGCTCTGAAGACAGAAAAGGGAGGTTTGATGATGGAGAGAGGTGAGGCAGAGAGATGCGGGGTCACTAGATGTCAGGGGTAGTCACTGCAATGATGAGCAAAAAGTGGAAGATGGAGCAAAACGGACTGTAGGTAGAGGGAAGTCTTCCAGGAGGGATTTTAGCTGAGAATGTGTTTGACACTTTCCAGAACAGCAACTAAGACTAAGGGAGAGGGGAAAAGAATAGGCTGGCCCCCGGGGACTGATTGGATTAGGGCCTCCAAGCCCATGGTAAAGATGCTGGCTCCTATCAGAAGGCTTGAGGGTTGAGCATGGCTTGGTAAGACAGAACATCAGTTGGTCCCTGTGGATGTGGGGGATGTGAGGAAAGGTACAAGGGAGCTGAGGAAGTTGAGCCAGTGAGGTGGGAAGAATGCCAAGGGGAAGGGAGATGAGGGCAGGTGAAGCAGGAAGCCAAAGAGGGAGTCAGCAGCCCACATGATGTCACCAGTTACTCAGATAAGGACAGGGAAGTGGTCATTAGAGGTAGCAAGCAGATGTCTCTAGTATTTGCAACATGAGCCATGAATTTAGAGATGAAAGAGTGGGGAAAGAAAGCTTGGGAGATACAGGTCAAGGATGGGAGGAGAGAGTGGCCTGCCTCCCTCATCCTCAGGCCTTGCATAGGCTGATAGACAGATGAGCCCTGGGGACCCCAGCCAGTAGAGACATGGAAACTGAATTTCACCATAGATGCCAGTCCCCACCCCTCCAAAAAAAAAAACTCCCACTTGTCACCTCAGGGTTATTCTGTGTCTCTTAGAGGTCACCTAGGGCAATTGACAAAAAAAAATGAATTTCCACTTTTAAAAGAATCTCAGAAAATAGGTCACTCCGCTTCTGTCGGAACAGTGTCTGAATCATTCTAGCAACGAGTGTCTCTCCCGTGGGTTTCTAATTGCAGAAGCTCCGTAGCCCACCTCTGCACACGACGACACAGTGCAGCGTGCTCTGCAAGGGAGAGCTGCCTTCCGCTACTCTGCTTCCTCATTAAAAGAAAAAAAAAAGACTTATGGGAAACGAATCAAATTGAAACCAACTCCAGAGAGCATCTGAGCCATGGCTCTTTTCCATCTCAGACTCTGGACAGAAGCTGCCGTAGCTGCTATCATGTCCACACTGAAGTTCCCACTGTTCCTTGTCTCTCCTAAAATGCATGGAGCTAGAGGTAGAGAAACACTCCACCAGCTGGGTTCCCTATAAAGAAGTGGGTCACTCACAGAACAGGCCAGCTGTAGCCTGTTGGTCCGGTTTTCTCATTGTTCTCAAGGCTGGTAGAGGGACGGGTACAGAGTTTGGGGGGGCGGGCTGCACATTCACAAGGGCAATACACATGTGACCAGATAGATCCATTCTAGCCTCTAGCAATGAGGCTGCTTTTCCAGACATTTTGATCACAAGACCATTTCTACTAATTATTGGCAAAGGTTCTGCTGTCTGACTTGTCAGGAAGAGTGTGTGGAACCCAGGTGGGTCAGCTTCCCCGTGAGGGATAGGGCTACCCTAATGCATCCTATCTAGTGTTCTGACACAGACACTGTGGGCTGGGCTCTGCCATGCTCTGCCCTGCCCCACATTGCTCTACAGGAAGTGCAAACCCCACCCAGGAGCAGGCAGAACCGTGCCAACTCTTGCCTGCCAACGCAGCATTCTGCACCTCCCAGCCAGAAAACAGCTCAGGCGCCTGCCCACCTCTACACCCACCTTCCTGAGATTTCTCCCCACCATGCCACACTTTATCCATCACTCTTCTTCCTGCCACCCCTGTACAAACGTCCACAGTGAGAGCTCATGTCTCAAAAAACAGACCATGACAGCCTCACTCTGATTCTGAAAAGCCACCTAGAGCTCCTGTGGCTTTAAGTTTATGTCCAGCTCTCTTACAGGCCAGCCAGAAGAGCCATCCTGACCTTGGCCTGCCCTACCCATCATTTCCTACACCCAAATGATGCCCTGATAAACCATCTATTGGATTGCCTCCCACTGCAAACAAAGTTCTTTCCCATCTTGTGAATGGCCACCATCTTCCTGCTGTGTGTGCAGAAGTTTCAAGGCATTCTCTCTGCTTCCTTCCTTTCTTTCGCCACATCCAGTCATTCCACAGGCAATGTTAGTGCTGCCTTCAGAACACAATTCCAAGCTGTCCTCCTCCAACCAGGTTCCCAGCTCCCACCATAAGCCAGCCCTTCTTACCCTCTCACTGAGCTGTAGCTATCCGGCCAACTGGTCTACCTCCCACTTTGGCCCTCTTCCAGACAATTCTTAATATTTTGCTGGGGCCAGCAGACACACATGATCTGTCTTCAGCTTGTCTATCTCATCCTGTCAAACCTTATCCTCTGTCCCAAGACTTATTGTCCTTCATAGATAACAATCTTTCTCCTGCCTAAAAATGCTTGCTTTTGCTGATCTCCTCTGGGGTGTTCTTTCCAAGATTTCACTGATTCAGAGAGCATCAGTCCTCTGAGTTGGCTCCCAAGCCCTCTCCATGTCCAAAGGGCCTCCATTCACATGATATTCCCTTGCAGTCTCAGTGAAACATATGCTTGAGTAGCCATCTGCTGATCCAGGGCCCTTCTCCACCATGCTCACTTAGTCAAGGAAAACCTTGGACTTGGGTGCTGGAAGCTATAGGAACTTAGTGAGGGTGATATTAGATGAAGGATACCCATCTGGCTTAAGTGTTCCATGTGGCCTGCCTCCCCTTTACTTATCTAATTCTCCATGCCCTCAGTTCTACCAGTCATCAGTTTATACATATACAACACACATACACACACATCCATGTACAAGAAACAAGTAGTTGCCTCTCTACCTCCCACATTGATGCCTAGCACTTACTTATATCACTGATGTGACAGTCTATGTTAAAGTGTCCTTTCTCCATGGTCTAAGCACTATCTATAGCCAGCAACAGCATTGGGCAACTGCTGTATTTATGGATAGATACATGGGTGGATGGATGGATGGATGGATGGATGGATGGATGGATGGATGGATGAATAGATGGCTGTATTCAAAGAAGGATGGACCAATGACAGATAGATGGATAAATGGATGGATGGGAAGATAATGGGTAGATGGATAGACAGGTGGGTAGATTAATACATTCTTTGCTGGGGCCCAAAGCAAAGATGTTAAAATTAGACCTGGGTTACTCTGTTCTCTCAGTCAATCCCACATCTGAGAATTGGACAAGGAGAAGACATGCTAGCTCCTGTCTATGTCTCTGCATGCATGACTCTCAGGGTGAAGGGCTAGCAGAGCTCCAAACTGTGGCCCCAAAGCCTTCCTCCATACTGTGTTTCTTATCCATTGCTATTTGTTTTGATAGTGGTCAGATTTTTTTATTTATTCCAAGTTTCTCTGGGGTCTTGTTTATTGGATTCTCTCACTTTCAAGCCTAGGTAGAAGAATGACTTACCTGTAAATCTTTTTTATTTGAAGATGCATCATAAAGCAAATCTGCCTTTACCTCCTTATTGTGTTCCACTGAAATTGAAGGATTTTGGCTTTTTGTTGCTGTCTTTACCTCTCCTTTCAGTGAGGATCTGGAGGTCTCAGAGCTCCACTCAGGACAGTGGTTCAACCCTTTAAAGGATTCCTCATGTTGTGGTGACCCTCCCACCCATAAAATTATTTTCATTGCTACTTCATAACTGTAATTTTGCTACTGTCACGAATCATATTGTAAATATCTGTGTTTTCCAATGGTCTTAGGCAACCCCTGGGGAAGGTCAATCAACCCCCAAAAGTGTTTTGACCCACAGGTTGAGAAGCACTGGCTCCAGAGGATCCCAAGACCCCACACTCTCTTGCCAGCCCACCCAGTCCACGGCAGCTGTCAATGGCACACTTGGGAGTTTCATCCATGACATTCATCCCAAGCTGAGGACACTTACTCTGTTGCACCCACCCATTCAGCTTAAACTGCAGGTCATTTCCCCTACCTGCCTCTTCTGTTTGATTTCTGGCAGATGCCCATGAAAAAAAGTCCAAAACTTTCACTAAGAAAGCAAAATAGAAATAAGAAAACACTTTTGGGTGGGGGACTTGAGAGGTTGCTCACTCAATAAAACCTGAGCCCCACAACCCATGCTTTTTTAAAATTCTAGTGTTGTGGTACACACTTGTGGACCAGGGCTGGAAAGACAGAGGCAGAGGGATCCCTGGGACTCCCCGGCTAATGAGCCTATCTTAGCCAGTGGGAAACCCTGTCTTGAGAGAAAGGTAGATGTCACCCAAATAGCAACAGTAAAGCTTCTCCTCTGGCCCCCACCTATATACACATGCATGTGCATCTACGTACACCCATACATACACACACACACACACACACACACACACACACACACACACACACACACAGAGCAACTTCAGGGGTTCCTAGGTAGAGGAATTGCCTTTTGAACAGCTAGTGTTCCATCAGAAAGGTTGGTACTCAGCTGAGACATCTTTAGAAAAGACTCCAGAAACACAGAAAACCATTCCTCAGCTCCCCACCCCCTCAGCATCCACTAGGAGTAGAGTGTTGACTGAGGTCAACAGGAAATTGCTACTTTATTTTGTCTCTGAGCACACCAGTCACTATGCTCCTTTCAAAAACATCTTGTCCTCAAATATCTGTTCACCTTTATAAATAGCATGCCTTATTCTCCATGTAAGCAAAACATGCCATTGCACTAAAAAAAAATTAAAAACTGTAGTAAATACAGAAAAGCACCAAGAAAATGGTTAAAGTGACTTCCAACATTCTCACCTAGAAGTACAGTGAAAGCAGGAAGAGGATGGAAGCTTCTCTGACTTTTTTTTTTTTTTTTGGGTAGATGCAGGCTCACATTTTAACACTCAGATCATGTTGAAAGCATAGTTTTATGATTTCTTTCTTCTCAGTACCATGTCAAACTTTTTATAAACCCTTAATCCTGAAAAGGATAGCCCAAAGACTTAGTGCTATTTTGGTATCTTTAAAAATCCAGCTTAGAAGCAAGAGTCAATGATGTTACCAGACGCCAATGGCCCAGCCACCCCAAGCACCCAGAGTTGACAACAGGCAGCTCCCAAGCACTTCCTTCTAGTTGTCTCCATGACAACTTGGCACTAGGCAAGAGCAGGTGAACCCAGGAGGAGAACTTCCAGCCCAGCTGGGTCTCCTGCCCACAGAGCATGGGATCAGAGAAGGTCCCTTCCTTTGCTGCTCTTTTCTGTGCCATTGTGCATTGCCATGAGCATGCCTTGCTCTTAAAATTTAAAATAAGCTCTAACTATATATTACACTGGTCCTCTTCTTATAGACAACTCCCCAAGCGAGTGATTTCCCACGCCCAGGCACACCATCAGGGGCAGGTGGGGGTGCTCTCTTTTGACCTCTGAGCCCTCCTATCTGACTCTAGTTCCATTGGTCTCAAGCCTGCAGCATTGCTCAGCAGAATAGACATAATCTTAGGTGGAAACACACTGGGGTGTGACATCGCCTGTGTCACTTCTGCTCTGTGTGGTTCTGGCCACATCTTGCCAGCTCTCTGAACCTCAGTTTCCTTGTCTATAAAATGAGGATGAGGATGGCCTGTGTGTGGGGTGACAACAGGGTCAATGATGTCAATCGATCGACATGAGTTCATTAACCCTCTTCCTCTGACCAAGATCAAGGCCATGTCCTCCTTAGCTGTAGCTACAGAGTCTTCATCAGGTGGTCTTATTGCTTGGATAAAGTGATGTCTTTTAATACCAGAGTCAGAGTCTTTGCTGGAAAGGGCTGGTAAACCAGATTTCGAAAGCAAACCATTGAATAGACAAGAACCAAACATGACTCAGCTCCTGTGAATGCGCTCCCCTGCTCGTCTGAGGTTTGGCTTGCCTCTGCAAAGCACAAAGACCTTCCATAAATAGTGTCTTCACTGAGACAGAGTGAAAAGCACCAATGAAACCCAACAGTTCCATCCTGAACCCACATTTTAGCCAGTAAAAACCTAAGGAGGGTGGGGAGAGGAGAGAAAGAGAACACAAGTGCATAGGAGTCTGGGGGGGGGGGGGAGGGAAGGAAGGGAAAAGAGAGGAAGAAATGGGGAGATGAAGGGAAAGGGAAGGGGTAGGGAAGGAAGAAGGGAGGAGAAGAGAAAGGGAGGGAGAGAGGAAAGAAGGAAAAGGGAAGATAGATGAAAGGAAGAGGTTGGCTGGAGGAGGGGAGGAAGAAAAGAAGGAAGGAAGGGAGGAAGAAAGGAGGGAGGGAGGGGGGAGGGAGAGTGAGTTAGTCAGCAGTGAATTAGGTCACTGGTGTCCTGTTTGGCCAGAGCTGCGGAGCCTGAGTTCAGCAGAAGCATCTCTTTTGAGGCTGCCGCAGACCAGCATCAGCAACAGGGCTGGAGGTTGGGGTGCCTTGTTAGCCTGCAGCTGTGCACTGCTCTAGCCAGCTAAAGGTAGCCAGCTGGGCTGCTGTTCCTGTGCCTGCACCTTTAAATTCCCAAGCAGCAGCATCCCTTGCTGCTGGAAACACTTGTTCTTGGTTTGTCTTCCTTCCTTCCTTCCTTCCTTTCTTTCTTTCTTTCTTTTTTCCAAGACATAGAAAACCCATATAGTCAAATTACTGTTGAAAGGTTTTACTAAAAAAAAAAAAAAAAAAAGTAAAGCTGCTGTTAAAGATAAACAAGGTTTAATCTGAGCTCTCTCATCATATCAGACAGAACCTAACACCGTTCCTTTTTTAAGATCCCAATGAGTGTCTGCCACCGGGTGTGATGCGTTACCCTGTGCAGGGCTCAGCCACCCACGGCACTGCCAAAGCTCATTCATTCAGTGGGACAGTGCTCTCTCAGCACCAGTGTGTAAAGTCTGTCTAGACCCTAGACACTGGCGGGAGACAAGAGTCAGTCACACACACACACACACACACACACACACACACACAAGCACCCTGACCCCCAGCAGGTAGAGGATCAGGAACAAGAGTAATCTCAGAGCAGAACAGGAGCTGCAGTTAATGGAGCCCACAAAGGGTGTACCCTCTGGTCCTCATTTAAGAGGCAGTCCAGAATCAGGGCGTGGAGCTTCCTCAGTGCCACACAGCCAGTGAGTAGGAGAGCCGAAAGGACTTCTTAGATGCCACCGCCACTGATCTTTGCTCTGTATCAAGAACGGACTCTTGCTGTACGTGGTGGCACACGCCTTTAATCCCAGCACTTGGGAGGCAGAGGCAGAGGCAGAGGCAGGTGGATCGCTGTGAGTTCGAGGCCAGCCTGGTCTACAAAGTGAGTCCTGGACAGCCAAGGCTACACAGAGAAACCCTGTCTCAAAAAACCAAAAACAAAAACAAAAACAAAAGAATGGACTCTCGAGGGTCTGCGAAGATGGTTTAGCATTTAGGAGATGAGGCTTGCAGGCTGGCCAGCCTAGTTCCAGGCCAGTGAGAGACCCTGTCTCAAAGAAAGATGGCGGTAGTGCCTGAGGAATGGCGTACATAGTTGTCCTCTGACCGGCACACACAAACACACACATGTATACACAATAATAGACATGAGCTTGAATTTTGAAACCCACCATTGACCAATTCCTGGCAAGGTCTCAAGCCTAGTGACACCTTGGGGACTCGTGGGCCAGCCAGTCCAATGCTGCCTGCCTCCTTAGTCCCATGGCCTATGGAGCCAGAGCTCCGAATGGCTTCTCAGCCAGCTTGAAGGTGGCTGGCAAACTGTTTCCAAAGCCGTAGCAGTGGGGTTTAGAGCAGGACTGGCAAGATGAAGAGATGGCTGAGGACTCAAAGTAGAGAGGTAGGAGGAAGCAGTCCTAGTGGCATTCCCTGCAGGCCCTTCTCTCAGCCTCTAGCTGTGCGGCTGAGGGCCAGAAGCTAGCCTTACCTGCAGAAGGGAGGCTTGCTCATCCCTCCCCTGGGTTTGCTGTGGGGCCTGGAAGATGCAAGGATGAGTGAGTGGTGCCTGAAATACACACCGTCACATACCATCAGGTGGCACAGTGGGAGATCTTGACGTTTAGAAAGGTGCATAACCCTCAGTATGCCCCTCTTGGCTTCACCTTTCACACAGACCCACTGCATCCCCAGTTGCTAAACCATTCAAGATAACTGCTGAGTTGTCTGGAATGTCAAGTTCTAGCTGTGTACCGGTTGCACACCATCACTGGGGTATATCCTGGCTTCCATGATCACCTGTAAATGGCGTGCTCTCACACACGGCTGGTCTTTTCTGGTTCTAAGATTCATTAGCCCAGTGGGTTTCCAGTGCTGACCCTTGACCCCCAAAGCTAAAGGCTGAGAAGCTCCCATGCTGGGGTCACCAGGTCTCATAAAAAAAAACAATTCTGTGAACAGGAAGACCCTCAGAGAACATTGAGACCAACCCCACATTGGAGGCCCATGGAGGTCAAGCAGATTGCCCAGGTCCTAGGGATTTTTTGGGCGTCACCAGGCAGAGCCTCGAACTCCTCACTTGACAGAGAACTCTAACGAGGGCCAGTGAGAGGATCCTTGAGATGTTTGATGGAACACTTTACACAGTGACTGATCCACTAGCGTTTCTGTAGAAGGATCAGATAGCAGCTGCGGTTTATAGGACCATCAGTAGCTGGCTCCCTCCCATCAGAACCATCTCCAATGCTATTTCAACCAGAGGGCTTCCCAGACTGGGCAAGGTGGATGCCTTTAGGTTCAGCGACTGGCAAAATAGATCTAAAAATGTGCACTCTTTCCCCACAACTAATTTCCGGAGTCAAATCAGTCCTGTGACTAGATGCATTTTTTTTTTTTTTGCTCCAATGCCCACCTGTAAATGTTGTGTGTTCACAAACATGGCTGAACTGTCATCTTAGATCCACTAACTCAATAGCTTTCCAAGGCCATCAGTCCTTACCTACTGTGCCAGAAACTCCAAGATGGCAGTTTCCTTCTCAGTCCCTCTGCAAGCCCACACTGAGAAGTGCCCATTCCATGGGTCGTGCCACACCTAGCACATGCCCAGGGCAGACCACGACACAGAAAATGTTGGCTAAACAAACTAACTGCTTCTGAATCCTGTTCTGCCATGGATTAGCTGAGCAGCCTGGGGCAGGACACTTGAACTTAAGCCTCTCTGTGCTTCAGATTTGTCCTCTGCCAAGGGAAGCAGGAACCCTGTGGGCTTTGCAGTTGTGCTTGGAGGGCTAAACCAGAACGCAGGCCTACAGTGTTGAACAGAGCGAGTGCCAGACAGCGAGCACTCAGGAAATGTCACCTGCTGTCTAATTGTTGTTGTGGCTGGCAAATACACAAGCCACCATGTGTGCTTGACATGACTTACAGGTGAGTCATCCTTAAACAGTGTCTGACATGGCTGAAGCTCCAGGTGTCTTTTTAATTCAGCTCCAGTCAAGGAATCATTCCTAAGCATCTCCTGTTGGCCAGCACTGTTTGGTTCTGTGACACCCAGATGAATCAAATGCTCTCCTGGGAGACACATGCAGGCGACTTGTAGGGGCAAAGGCTGAGGAAGGCCTGTGTCCCACAACCTTTGTGTGCCACACGGGAAGGTGCTACTCCGAGGACACTTGCCCATGTAGTGTGTGCACATGTGTGTGTGTGTGTGTGTGTGTGTGTGTGTGTGTCCCACACACACAATTTAATTTTGGGATGTATTATGAAACACAAATGGATGTTTGAGTACCAAGTCACTCTGTTCTCTTGACTTTTTGATGTGTTTCAATCAACAATTAAAGATAAGCACCAGTTATTCACAGGAACAGCAAACCAAATTCCAAACTGGTCATCTCTGACCTCAGCTTGCTTCCCGTCACGTAAGGCACAAGATTCCTAAACACAAAACGCAGACAAGAGTAGAGAGGTATGAGTAGATGGCCAAGCCAACAGCTGGGAAAAGGCTGCTTAGATGAAGGTCACAACCAGGCCAGCTATCTAGATGTAGGGAAGGGCTGTAAATGTGGGTCTGCCATCCTCCCAGAGCCTCATGGTCTCAGGCCACAGAATGGAGAAGCTTGGACCACGCAGACATAACACAGACCTGCTGATGTGCGTGTGCTCAATACCTTTCTCCTGTGTGGACACAGGTTCCTAACAGGGCACCTCACAGGTGAGGAAAAAGAGCTGTGCAAGACTGGATCCCTCAACACTCCGTTGTGGAAGGAGTCTGTACTCCCAGGAAATGGGTCCCTCCCCTCCCTGAGGTTATATATGTAATTAATGGTTGATGGAAGAGTTAGGGTGGAAGGCAAAAGAGAAAAGGTATGAAAACAGAAGGGGTCTAGTTGGGAACAGGGAATCGATGGGCATGACTAAGAGAGAAACAAGAGGGGTAACAGGGTTGATCAGGATACATTACGTACCCGCATGAAGATGTCATGATGAAACCCATTATTGTGTATGTTGAAAATACATTAGTAGTTTTTAAAAATTAAAGGAGGTGCAGAGAGGTTAAGTAATTCCCCCAGGGCCACACAGCCAATAAGTGTTATTGCTGGAGTTACAGTCTGCGAAGTCTTACTCCTACATCTGTGCTCCCAGACACCTCACTATATTATAGATCAAGCGACCTGACACACAGCGGCAGAAGTGGCTCCCTACATGGCAATGTTATTTAAAGGAAAAAGAAAGAAGCCATAGAATCCCCCTTTTCCCAAAAATGCATTGGATAAAGAGATCCCGTCCCCACTGCAAGATCCGCTGTAGTGTGCGGCTCTGCTGTCACTCATTTATCTGAGAGTCACTCAGTGGCATGCTGGAGGACAAGCTGTCCTAAGGCCCCCATGGCAGCCAAGGAATGCTTCGGTGTTGAGCTTGCAATTACAGGCTCTGCTGGCCCAGCTCAGCCTAAATCCCACAAAGACAGGGACAGTCTATCAGTTGTCCTCTGACCCTGCAGTCTTGGTGCTGTGGCTGAGCATACGCTGGTGTTTCTACTTGAAAGATAATCTTTCAAAAACCCACATAAGCAAAAACGGCAAAGGGCAATCCAATCCTACACAAATGCTCCACTTCCGTGCTAGGGTGTGTCCTTGTGTTCACGCACACCGTTGACCCCAGGTGACAGCATTTAACTGATAAGTGTGTCTGGCTGCCATGCAAGTGGCATGTATACTCCACTTTCAGGTGAACAGTCCACACTCAGATTGAAATCTCCTAGGGAAAACTGAAGTTAGAGGCAGAGAGGGAGCTCGTTGGTCACGTGCCTGCAGCCCAAACAGGGATCAGAGCTCAGTCCCCAGAACCCATGTAAAAACTGGGGCGTCATGGTGAATGTGCTGGGGTAAGGGGAGGAGACAGACAGGTCCCTGGGGCATACTTGACAGCCAGTTTAGCCTACTTGATGAGCTCCAGACAGAGAGAGATCCAAAAATGAAGTTGAAGGTACCTGAGAAACTGCGCCTGCTGTTTGTCTCTGGCTTCCACACATCGGTGCACATATGCGCACTCACACCCTTACATGCACGATCACATGTACACTTAGAGAGCAAAAAAGAGAAGGAGCGAACTTCTCTCTTGCAGTCTCTGTCAATGAAAAGTCAGAGGGCTGGGGAGATGGCTCAGTGGGTTTAAAGTGTGCACTGTTCTTGCAGAAGTCCCAAGTGTGGTTCCCAGCACCCACCTTGGTGGTACACAGTCACCTATGACACCATGTCCAGGGGATCATCTCTTCTGGTTTCCATCAACACTGCACTCACATGCACATGCCCACAGACAGACAGACACACACACATGTAAACTTACATAGAATTTTTTAAAATTATCTTCTTAAAGAAGAGAAAAGTCAGACTCAAATTAGAACTCGTTCTCTCATCTCATAAACTGGGCCTTTTATTTGTGATCACAAAAGAAATGGCATGAGGTGAGAAGTGTACCTCCCTGCTTTTTACAAGCTCACGAGCCTAATTAAGGACCTGATGGGCCACCATCCATGAAGGGCACATGACTTTGTGGTGACCTCCATAGGGAGGGTCTTGAATGAAAACACAGGTCCAGAAACAGCACCAGCAGTAAGTCCGCATTGGCCGAGACCCAGCAGATTCCAAGGCCACTCCAAGCCAGCAGCATCCTCCACTGAGTTCCATGAGTGCCTCACATTTAAATTCTGGTAGGGTTGTGACCCTGACTTCCCATGGACTTTTGTTTATATGTTTATATGTTACAATTATAGAAGAGCTGGACGCATAAGCATGAGAAATTCGCGCCTAGCCTTGGTTGTACATTTTAAGCATCAGAAATATTTAAAATCTGTCAGCCTTCAGGGCCATAAGAATTTGTAGTCTCCCCTTCCCCCATCTGTCTCTCTCTGTCTGTCTCTGTCTCTCTGTATCTCTCTCTGTCTGCCTCTGTCTTTGTCTGTGTCTGTCTCTGTTTCTGTCTCTGTGTCTCTGTGTCTTTGTGTCTGTCTCTGCCTCTGTCTCTCTTTCTCTTTCTCTCTCTCTCTCTCTCTTTCTCTCTCTCTCTCTCTCTCTCTCTCTCTCTCTCTCTCTCTCTCTCTCTCTCTCTCACACACACACTGCCATGGCTCCAGATTGAGAATCTAATGCAGAGAACAGAGTATAAAATTGGGGCCCTGGCCCAGTGGAGTGTATGCTCTGCCTCTGCCACCTACATACTTTGTGATCTTGGTCCATCCCTTCTCTGTTCTGGACCTCATTTTCCTCTTCCGGATAGGGGAGACAACCTGGACTCACACATTCACTGTGTGCACTTTAGAGGGTCTTTTAAGAAGCGGAGAGAGGACTCTGTGGTTAAGACTCAAGTTCGATTCCCAGCACCCACATTGTGGCTCACAGCGTCTGTGACTCCAGTTCCACGGAATCTGTCCCCTTTCACGGCCCCCACAGGCACTACATGCACAGAGTGGACAGATGCACACACAGACAAAACACTCATACACATACAAGAAAAACAAGTACATTTTTTAAGAAAGTGTTTTTCACTGGGCAGTGGTGGCGCACGCCTTTAACCATAGCACTTAGGAGGCAGAGGCGAGTGGATCTCTGTGAGTTCAAGGACAGCCAAGGCTACAGAGAAATGCTATCTCGGAAAAAAAAATAAAAGTTTTTTTTTCTAGAAAGGGACATGAAGGAGCCAGGAATCACTGCATGCCCATTCCTGTTTCTTTCTCTAATGTTATACTACCGCACGCCCCTGTGGTCTCTCCTTCCTCTCAATGGCAGGGCACAAGAACTCTTTCCTGAGTCTGGTTTTTTTCCCTCCTCTGGTCTGTTGGGACTAGGGCTGGACAAGCCTGCGTGTGGCCAGCAGAGAAGGGAGAGTTGGGGAGCGGCCCTTGGTACCTTCAGCGGCCACCTGTCTCTGGGAAGGGAGGAGCCAGTCTTTGGTAAGAAGGCAGCAGGATGTCCTGGCAGCAGGTTGGGCCAGCCACTGCAGCCAGGCTGTGACACAGGAGCAGCTGTCTCCGAGGGCCCCCACAGGCACACTTGGCCTCCTGCCTCTGGGCTTCACCCAGTTCCGGTCCAGCTGAAGACATGGCCATATGGCAGATGCTCCTTGTTGGGAAGAAAGGGGAGGTCAGTCCCATCATGACTGAGGGGGCCAAAGTTACAGGGGGAGAGGCTGGCAGCGTCTGGGACCCAGAGTCCTGGAACCTACCCAACAGCCACCGGTGTCACCAGCACACCACTCACAATCGACTTGCTGTCTCTCCCTGCCTTATCCTCCACCTCCACCTCAGATGACATGTGGGACACAAAACCAGATAGTCATTTACCACCTATTTATCGATCAGCTACTATGGCCTGGCAGACCTTGCCTAACCATAGCTCATACTCAGCAAACAGCTTTTCAGGGTGAGATTGACAGCAGCCATTACCAGCTCCCAGGATGTGGCAGGTGCTCAACGTAAATGATCTCAATGAATCTTTCTCAGATTCCTCAAAAGCAGGAGCAATTACCCCACTCTGCAGACAAGCGCACAGGCTCGGAGACTCAAAAGCACAGAGGCGACAGTGTCCATGTTTCGTCCCTATGTTATGTTACACCATGGCTAGGTATCTGATCATACCAGGCTGCCTTTCAGAGTCCCGATGGCCAAAGGAAACCAAGCGAGGTCTTAGTGGTTGCAGGGAACAGGGATTTTCTGTGCTTTCTTCCTTTTATCTTCTAAGCAAAGCCATGAAGTAGGCAGAGGATACAACTTTTTCAGATGAGGAAGCCAGGGCTCAATAAACTTTGGATACAGGCTCAGCATGAGCTAGCTGTCACGAGACAAAGCCAAGGTCACACCAAGTCTGTGTGCTTCCGGAGCTGGGTGCCATTCTCTCCCTGAGGCTCCTCAACCGGGTTCTAACATTTCTGACTAGAAAAAGGATTGCCACCAACATTCCGCCCATCGTTAACTGGCAGTCATGGCGCACCTACCGAGCTTCCAACCCTGTGCTTGTCTCTGAAATGGAGTTTTGAAAGCTAGCTCTGTCCTAGTCCCCAAGGAACGCCCAACCACCTAGGGACATAATACTGTAAAGCATGAAAAAAGTGTGCCAAATATACAAGGTGGGGGGAGATGGGGAAATGACAAGCTTCCTGGCCCTGCATCCTCTGTTTATCAAGCCCCTAGGTACCTCTGAGGTTCCCGGTGCAACATGGATTCTTCAGGAAGGATTCTGTTAACAACCAGAGTTGGTTACAGCCTAGTTACACATCACTAGGAGGCTCCGGTTTCTTCTTCTTCCATGACTGTGGCTTCCCCTTGTCAAGGACAGGAGTGTGCTCTGACTCCCTCCTCGCTCTCCCCTCAGCCCCTGACACGCTCAGTGCTTAGCACATTACTTGGCACATTATAGGAAGTGAATGTAAGAGAAATGATTATGAATTTTGTGGTGGGGGAGGGGGGAGGCTGGAAGAGCATAGGACATTGGTGAATTGATGAGAAGTAACAGGCCAGGAGAAGCGTAGGAGCCAAACAACAGCGGGAGATGGTGCTGGGGCAGCTGGGTATCTACATGGGAAACAGGGTATCACAATCCCTGTACAGAAAAGTCAGCCTGGATGGATCACAGATACAAACAACAAAAGACAAACCACACACACACAAAAAATTTCATCCGGACCCCAAGACTCTCCTGGTCCCTGAGTCTTGCACCCTCACAAGGAAATACATTCACTAAAATTAAGTGGAGATGAGAGAATCCAGGAACTCACCAGCCCTGGAGCATGTGTTGCGACCATCCTGGGATAATCTCAACTGAGAAATGTAGATATTTGACAGCGTCTTATCTGAAACCCAGCTGCCTGGGAGAGGCATCTGGAATGCAAGGGGAGAGTCCTCGGGGAGGAAGATTTCCACCAAAACTCCACAGTGACCAGCCCCAAGAGCAGCCAGCATGGCTACAGCTCTCCCAGGAGCCAGGCCCTTTTTAAGTGTGTCTGCTGATCCCCCCCTGACCCTCACTCCAAGCACGAGAAGACTCCTTTTCCTCCCTCCATATTCTTGCTGATAAAAACAAGGTAACAAAAGCTTACATCAGCCGGGCATGGTGCTACATGCCTTTAATCCCAGCTCTCGGGAGACGGAGGCAGGTGGATCAATATGAGTTTGAGGCAAGCCTGGTCTACAAAGCAAGTCCAGGATAGCGAAAGCTACACAGAGAAACCCTGTCTCAAAACAAACAAACAAGCAAGCAAAAACAAAAGGTTACATCACTTGGGGATGTCATCACTCGAGGGGAACCAAACTTGAAGATCTTTTATTTGTCCGAGTCCTGAGCCTGAAAGAACGGGGTGTGGAGGTTCTACCAACAGCAGATAAAGTTGGGAGGAACCTGTTCTCTCTCCTTCCAACATGGGGCTCTGGGGGATCAAACACAGATCATCAAGATTTATAGCAGGTAACTTTGCCTGCTGAACCATCTCACCATCCCAAACAAATGATGTCTGACCAGAGATCTGAATGAGAAGATGGGGGCAGCTGTGGGGGGAGGGGAGACCCAGTGCCAACACCCTATGGTTGAAGCCTATTTGGTACTTTTTTTTTTTTTGAGACAGGGTTTCTCTCTGTAGCCCTGGCTGTACTGGAACTCACTTTGTAGACCAGGCTGGCCTCGAACTCACAGAGATCTGCCTGCCTCTGTCTCCTGAGTGCTGGGATTAAAGATGTGTACTTGGTACTTTTAAGGGCAAAGCCAGTGTGGATGGACAGATTGCACGGGAGTTGGGAATGGAGTGTATCAGCCATTGCAGACTGAAGTGAACACATCTCTCTAGACATGGTGCTGTTAGATACCTAAGGCATCTATACCTGGCTGCAGCTCATAGGTTAACTCACAGGTCTTCTCTGTATGAGTCTACCCAACCTCTGTAAACCTCAGGCATATACTTTTCTTCCTGACCAATCAGGAATAGCCTTGTAGTCTGCAGTGAACCTAGCTAGTGAATGCATTCATCCAATACACCCATATCCCAGATAGTTACAAAGCACCTGGCCAGGTGATGGGGCTGCACTGTGACCAGAACTCATGTGGCTCCCAATCCAAAGGCAGGCATCCCTCTAGACCTAGAGGAAGATCGGAAGTAAACTAAGTCAACGTGCCTAGTGCCATGCCCTTGTCTGTCTAGGGCTAACCAAGATGTGTGCCAAGGACAAGGGAAGCTGAAGAAGAAAGTGGCCTCCAGACTCCAATGCCTTGCTTCCTCCAGCTCAGGCTGTGACTCAATGCAGCCGCTTCCAGCTCACAGCTGTCCACAGACAAGTGGGTCACTGTAAGCCACAGAAAAGCTCCAACTGCATTTCAGCCAATACGGGTAGCCTCTTCCATCCACCGGCCATTCAATAGCTCCATAAGATCCAGCCGTCACTACCACTCGCTTGCTACCCTGGTCCTGCTTCATCTCTATGTATGGGCTGACGGCAACTGAGAGGGAAGCAGGAGAGAGCGAGCAGGCTGGCTGCCTGGACTGCCTCCTGCCTAATGACTGACAGCAGCTCTCCGGGGGCTTGAGCTCCAGGGGAGGGACTAGATGAGGCAACAGGGTGACAGGACACTACAGTGCACTGGAAGCAGTTTTAATTAGTGAGTAGCTGTGGGAGACAGTGGGGCTGACCAGTCTTTGGGATGATGGAAGTACGATCTTTAAGGAAGCCTCCCTGAAGAAAAGCATGTTTCAGACGAAGGCACCAGTAGAGACATCTAGAGAGTGAGCAGAATGGAGGGGGAGGACAGGCATGTGAGAAGCACAAGGGAAATGCCAGAGACGGGAGAGAAAGGACTGGACTCTGGGGCTCAGGGAAGCTTGTGGCTTCTGAAGAACAAAGCAGGAGCCCGTAATATAATGGTTAGCACTCTAACTCTGGAAAACAAAGTGGTGTGCATATTGTGATGGATGTTGAGAGGTTTACAAAACTGTCCTGGAGGAATCGGGGTGGCATCTCTGGGACTCTAGCTCAAAAGGTCCCCTTTTGCAATTTATGAGTGCTGTGGGCAAGAGGGAAGTTGGCCAGGGGTCAGGAGGATGCTCCAGTAATGCAGATAAACTTAATCGTGCTCTGGACCACAGTGTGATAAATGCAGAATGAGCAGAAAGAAACCAGCACCCAGTGGAAAGGGCAAGAAAAGATGCCAGTTGGTCAAATGAGCCATTTGATGGCAAAAAACCAGACAGAGGCTGGAAGTAGGGACATATGTAGAAATGCCCCCAGTGCTGACACCTAAGGAAAAATACAGGTGTTGCAAACCTTCATTTCCAACCTTTGAACCCTTCATCTTCATACCCTCTCTCTGGGCAAAGGTAGAGGTGTAAAACTCAAGAGTCACTTAATGCAACGTTTATCAATGAGTAATGCAAAGAATGGAGCCTCGCGAGACGGAACACACACATGCATACCCACACATAAGCACACACTCCATCCACACTCATGCACACACCTACGTCCATCCATGCATGCACACGTACATACACAATGTCTGAAATGGAATGAGACTTTGCAGACATTGCGCTCTGCATTCCCGTGTTCCCATCTGACAATACAGCTAGCGAGTAAAGGTCCCAGAAAAGCCTAGGTAAGGACACATGTTTAACCTCACCCTCCCCTGAATATGGGATCCCTTCGCGTCTCTTACTGGCATTTCCTAGGCTGATGTCAGCAAAGTGCTCTCTGAAAACCTCAGTGTTGGGAGAAAGGGGGTGCATCTAACTGGTGAGATGCCTCCAACTGGCAAGCCCCAAGGGGGAAAGGCAGCCTTGAGACAAAGAAACGACTTTGGTCTGCGTTCCCTTGTTGGTCCACTGATTTAAACTCTATGAGATACCTACTGTGTGGTAGCACTGCCAGGCAGGAGGCAAACATGACTTGTTTAGGAAACAAGGGCTGAGAAAGACCAGGAAGACATTCTTAGCATGTGTGTACTCTTGTGATAGCAAATACAGCTAGCTACTCTAGTAATCAGCCAGGTGCTGGCTTCTTGGGAGGGATGAGGAAAGCGGAGCTCACTACGAGTCAGCCCTTTCCCCTCTCCCCTCCAAAGAGTTGTGAGACTCTGGGGATTCTTGGCAATATGTGACATATCAGGTGATAAAAGCCAAGAACCCTAGTAAGGGACCCATGAGAGTGAGAGTTCTTCCTGCAAGCCGCGGAAGCCCATTTCAATGTGGTTATAGTTGCAACCATTTATTAAGCACCTACTATGTGCCAGGCCCTTTATATAGCAGCAATATAGTAATCGCTAACATGAGCTCCTACTACACACAAGACACTCATACCTATAGAGTACTAACTCATGTAGCCTTTCAACAGCCCAGGATGTATTTGGGTTAGTCTGATTTCCACAGCTGTGACCAAAATTTAAAAAGCTGTTCAAAAGGAAGGACTTTCTCATTGTTTTAAAGGATTCAGTCTGTGGTTGCTTGGGTACATTATTTTTCATCTATGGTGAGGCAGAACATCATTTGTATCATTATGTGATTGCATGAAGTGAAGTTGTTCACTTCATGGTGACCAGGAAGCAAAGTGAGAGAAAGAAAGACTTATGGCATAAATGCCTCCTTGGCAGGGGTACAGATTGAAGACTGGCTTTTACCTCAACGGCTCCTTTAAGTGCCAATCCCAGTGACCTCACTTACTTCTACTCTACCCCACCCCCTAAAGTTCCATCACTTTAGGCTGTGACCAAGCCTCCAGCAGATGGTGTTTGAGTCATATTTAAGACCCAAACCACCTACTAGGTATGATGCTACGTGCCTGCAAACCCTAAATTTGGGAGGCAGGGTGAAGCAGATTAAGAGCCTGTCTTCCTAGGCCAAACATCTTCATCCCCAAGGTAATAAAAGTAAGGCACTGAAAGATGACATTTCCTGCACAAGGGCATAGCTAGCTAATGGCAGGGTTCAGTTCTGGCCCCAGACAGTCTGGTTCCCCTAGCTATTACTGTTTTAAATGCTACGTTCTTTGACCATTTGAAGCATCCTACCAGTGCTTGAACTTGGAATGCCTCAGTCTGGGCCACTGGTGCCACTCTGGAGCCTGATATATGCACTTTAGTTTTTACAGAATTTTGACATAGGTGTGGATCACCAACACAGCTTTCAGGGAGCTTCTTTGAGACATGTGGATCCAAAGGTTCTCACCCCAAAGTTCATCCTTTCTCCCAAATGTGTATTTTATTGTTAGGTGGGCTGGTGTCAGCTGAAATTGGTGTGGACGCTGACATATTTTCACAATTGTCACATCCTGGGCAAGCATGTGCCATGCACATCATGCATGGGGTTGGGGTGCTAGCCATGGTGCTGAAAACCCAGTCCACATCTTTTGGTCAAAAAGACCCCTGAAGAGGTATAAACTTGGCTGGCGCAGAGGGAAGAAGGGAATTTTGGGGGGTATCTATACAACATCATGCCTTTTGTCAAGCCATATCTGTCAGCCTATGGAATATCCGTACATATGTCTGCAGAATGTCAGTGCTAGCCAGAGTCACAAATGTATTTGTGTACCTGTTTCCAGCAGCTTTGACCTTCAGTGTCCCTGGACTCAGGGCCAAGTGGACTTAAAGACAGTTCTTCTGTTCAAAGTTGGCCTCTGAGGAGTCCTTACCTCACCTGGGGTCACCGTCTTGAGTCTCAAGTAGGTCAAGTGCATGTGCACTGTTCTGAGGTCACATGCTGAAGCCCAAAGCTAGGGCTGCAGATTTCCAGGCACAGACTGGCGCCAGGACCCTCCCTCCCTATGCACAGGATGGCCAAAAATCAGTGCCCTTGATCTAGAATCGGCAGAGAGCGGACCTCCAGCTGAGAGGTACAATCCCAGCCTCCACAGCCCCTGTCAGCGTTGCACGTCTCCACACACAAGACCCTTAAGTCGCTCCTAATTGAACGGCTTTCCAAGCCCTCTGTGCATTGTGGATCTAATTAAGTTCCAACATCGTATCAAATTAAATCCTTTTATTAAACGTTTATCTTCAGATTCCAGAGTGTCACAACACCACATTGTTTTAAGTGACAGAAATGTAAACAGCCTTTACCACCAGCCAAGTGCAGGCCAGAGGCAATGGCAGAGCACCCCTTCCCAGAGACTACGCTTTCTCAGCAAAGGTACCAGAGGCCCGTGTGGTGATGCCTGAGAACCTGCCTCCATCTTTCCCATATGCATGAGCCCAGCTCAACCTTCCTGAGCTCTCTGAATCAGCAGCATACTTCCTCAGCAGTATATCTTGTGCCTTGGGAACCCCTTTCTTCTATGGGGATCTGTCCTACTCCTGTCTGTACAGGGCTGGTTCTGGGACCAAAATTCTCTGAGTCCTTTTTCTCCTCATCTCTGAAAGTAAAGCCTACAGAGCAAAACATATCCCCCCCCCTCTCTCTCTCTCTCTCTCTCTCCCTTTATTTTTATTTTATTTTATTTTGTCTTAGTTCCTTCCCTAGCCTGTAGCTTGGTTTGGAGAGGGTGGCCAATGTGCATTTATTTAACCAATGCATTGTAGATAATAAAAGAGCAAGCCTCATCTTCTGCTTCTAGTCTCTTGCACTTGCCCCAAGGATGACAAGATCCTGGGGGACTGGTTCCTACCAATGATACTCACACACACAAAAAAAAGATCCACTTTTATGGTATAAATGGCTGTGGGAACAAAGGGGGAACATAGCCCTAAAGACACCATGAGCTCTGAGGGGGAAGTCAGTCTTTCTTCTACCAAGATGGTCAATCTGATTTTTTTTTCCAAGACAGGATTTCCCCCTATGTAGCCTCGGCTGTCCTGGAACTCAATTTGTAGAACAGGCTGGCCTCGAACTCACAGAGATCAGCCTGCCTCTGCCTGCCGAGGGCCGGGATTAAAGCCACCACGCTTGGCTTAGTCTGGATTTTCTCATCACCTGGAAACCCTGTGCCCTGTGCTTCTATCATTTCTTTCTAGATTCAGCAAGGCCCCACCATTCTTGCCAGAGAACGTAGGATTTAGGTCTGCCCATGCACCCCTTGCCCGGATACTCCCTTCTTTAGCCCTCACAGGAAACTGTGAAGCGGATCGTATCAACATCCCATTTGCAGTAAGGAAGCAAAGCCGCTAAGGGGTTAAGAAGTGCTTGCCGTGGCTCCATGCCCTGGCGTTTCCCATAGCATGGGTCCTGGGCCTATTAAAAACAGTAGCTAACATTTGCCAGCCTCTCCAGGCCCACCATTCCTCACCTGGAGAGTGGACTCATTCATAATCTGAGGGGCCCATGTGACTGTAAAAACTGGTTCTATATAAAGTATTGGCCCAGAGGGGGGTTTTTAAGCATTAAAGAATTCCCCCCGCCAAGCCCCACTGAGAAGGAACAGAGTGTGGAGTCCAATCCCCGTCCTTGATGCAGTTGTATTAGGGAAATGACACGTGAACTTTGAAATAACAAGACGAGACAGCAATCCAAAAGCTGTCCCGAGGCTGCCTAGGATTAATCCCTAGATCAGTAATCTTGAAGGTAAAAGCAGAGATGAAAGGAAGGAGATGCAGCTCCAGGCTATGAGCATCAGGGAGGGCTTCTCAGAACCAGGCTCTCGGATGAGGCGAGGGCCGGGCGGGGCAGGGGGGTGTGGTGTGGGGGGGTGGGGGTGGGAAATGACACACAGATTCCCAGCCAGCCACGTTCTGCTACCCTCTAGTGATGGCTAGCCCAATACCTGGAGGTGAGGTGCTCCAGAAACCCTAATACATAATCCACATGCTCACATGTTAACTTGACATCTCTTTGACACACAGGCCAGCTAAGGGAACTGACAGAGGGCAAAACAGGAGGGGTTCACTTAACTTCTTAAAGTCTGCACCCTAGTCACCTCCTACTCCCAGCCTTGCCTGTGGGAGCCACCTGTGGCTCTCAGCTCCGTGCTCTGGGAGGAACAAATATTTTAGATAGAGAAGAGGCGAGAGCTTCCCTCATCTGGGAAAGAAAGCAACAAGAGATGGGAGGGGGCGGGGGATGAGAGGTGGAATCCCTGGGCCTGTCTGTATGTAGCCCTGTGTAGGAGGCCACGCAAACCCTGGAGGCTTGTGAGCAGGTGGGTGTCCTTGGCTTGGGAGTGTTGTGTGACACTATTCCTGGAAAGAACAGATGTGTACTTCCCCCAAATAAGATACTGGCAAATGACTGAAGTCTGCATTCCACCCAACGAATTTCATCGTGGTTGCCAGAATATGGGTAAGGGGTTGCTTATAGGAGCAGAAATGACTCAAAGGCATCTGCATCACTAAAACCCACCCCACCAGGGGTGCTCACGAAATCTGGAAACTAGGGCACACTGAACAGCCTGAAGGCAGCCACCAGGTTGGACAGTGTCTGAGCCTTTTTTAGGCAGCTGGACTGGTGGTCTCTGAGGCTTCCAGTCAGCTCAGCTTGTCTGAGAGTGTCTCTCAGCACTCCTTACTGTTGGTATGTGCTGAGGGAAGGCTGTCTAATTAATCTGGTCATTTTCAGGGACTTCCTGAAGCCTTCGGGTTGTTTACTAACTGAATTTAAGGAGCTTCCCGTAAGATGGAGTGGTTTGCCTCCCTTTTGAACAGCCTGTTTCTTAGTAAGTGTCTTTCTGGGATGGAATGTTCTATCCCTAAGGAAGCTTCTAGAGACCAGAGTGTGGTCAGATGGGCATCCCAGGCTTTGGGCCCTCACTGTATGAGCTGTTTCCTCCATAAAGACCAGTGGTGTGGGTGGTGTCTGGCCATGCCCTAGCTCTCTGAGAACATTCAGCGTAATGGAAATGAGGTGGAGAGAGCACGCTCTGAAGCTTGGGGTGGGTTACGTAGGAGAGACCTCTAGCACCTCTTCTATCCATGGAGAAGGCTAGGGTCGTGGTTTCAAGTCCCCTTCCCTGTAGCTGGTATTTCCCACTTTGAGGGGTCTTCATTTTCCCACCTTTTATCCGCCCCCCCCCCCACACCCCTATTTCATACCCTAACTGTAGATCAGAAAGAAACAAGGAGAGAGGGGAGAGAGGAAATAGGAAAATCCCTTTTGTTTAGCCATAGCTACCAGCAAACCACAACTACCGATCCTGCCTCTCCGGGGCCCTAGCATTTGTGTAACCTCCTAAAAGTTCACGGACTTCTAATGTCACAATCATAGAAACTATCTGCAGCCGGCAAAACCACACCTCTGCCAGAGCACAAGGCAAATCATAGTCAGCTGCTACTGCATAATATTTATGTTTTCATAATATTTAATATCATGAAATCATAATATTTAGAGAAACCAAAATTCCAGAATTCTCTTGATAGTTCCCCCATCCAAGCACCAGGATACTGTCCTGAGTCACAACTCAGGTCATGTTAACTCAGAGATTCCCACATTAGGCCAAAAATTCATACTTAATAACTCATTAGATCCTAAATAACCCAATCTCTGCTGTTTGCTCCCAGTTAGTACACACAGAGAGGCTGGGGGGGGGGGGGATATGAGGAAGGATGGAGGGAGGGAGGAAGGGAAGGTAGGGAAGGTGGGGGGACTCACCCAGGCATACTAGGTCCTGGAATCCCAGCCCTCATGAGCCTGAGGCAGGTGGCTGATGAGTTTAAGGCTAGCCTGAGCTATATAGTGATACTCTGTCTCAAAAAAAAAAAATCTCTTTGAGCACTAGCTGAAATATTGAATTGAAAGATGGGTGGCCTGTCCAAGAGTCATTTTAGTTCTGAAAGGACAGGGGGTGTTTCAACACGTTGGTAGAACATTTGTCGTATGACATGATGTGCTATTGTTAACTCTGCGGTCTGAAATGCTTAGCTGTCAGGTTGGATTCCTTAATAGACCAAATCACTTGTCACTGAAGTGTTCTGAGATACGGCTTCCTGCTTAAAAGGGAAGAGATTGTTAAAATGGAAGAAAAAAAAAACAAAGAGGATGAACAAGAGGGTGACTTAGACTTTAGCTCTCTTGCAAGGCCACAGCTGCTGAGCCCACAGCCCCCACAATAGGTCTCAGGCTGAGGACACATAACAGCATTTCTCTGTGAACAGCCCACTCTCAGGACTCTGGAATTTACAGAATTATCGGAACAGGCCTGTCCTTGGGATGCCAGCATTCACGGGTCCTGTGGCTGCCTGGAACTGTCTAGGCATCTTGCAGTGTGATCACTAGCCTCCCCCTGGCCACCATGAGCTTGTTGAGAAGGACTCCATGTGTCCATCCTGCCACTGTGAAGTGTCCGCTAGGTCGCAGACTCTGTGTTGAGCCCTTGCAATATAAGGTTCCCTGCAGTTCTCACAGTCCCGTCAGGTAGGCACCACATTATTGCTAGAGCTCAGACTGAGGCAGCAGGTGGAAGACTAAGCTCCTGTGATCGCTGCCCTCCAGTGGCAGGTGCTGTCCCTTCATGCTTGTGACACCATCAGCCTTTACAGAGTGGCCTCATGGGTGTGTTTTCATCTGTCTCCTACCCTGTGTGAATCCCCTTCATCTGCCCAGGAATGGAGTCTGAGGTTGTCTAGGATTCGGCTGCCCATGATATAGATATATGCCCATCTCTTGGGGACCAGTCTATACCACCAGTAGAGGAAGATGTGATTAGATAGCTCAACGGTCAGATTCTGGAACCCTCCAAGTTCTCAGTCTCACTGAGATCAGGCTCCTATCAGCCCACACATCGTGGAGAGTGAAGCCACAGGCTAGCCTCTCCTTATGTACCCAAGCCCCGCCCCTGCCCACCTCCTGGCATGTGATCTGAGTACCATCTCTAGGAGTCTCTTGTACAATCTTTAAGCAGGTCCTGGTTTGTGCCTCCTTCCTGGGGTCTTCCTTCCCTTGTCAGAGCTCAGAGAGCCATCTTGTGCCCCCTGCCCCCTGCTAGCTTCCTTTGTCCAAGACTTACTTGGTCCATTCCCAGCCATTCCTCTTACCTCTTTGTGACATTCATGACAGCAGCAAGCACTGGACAGTAGTAAAAATCAATCCAAAAGAGAAGTTTACAAGGACACTGAGGCCTTGTTTCACTCATCCAACAGTCAGTTTGCTCTGTAAGTATTTAGTGAGCACCTACTGCATACCAAGCACTGAGAATCCAACTGATTTTCCTTCTGTAAAATGTATGTTAGTGCGTTTAGTATTAAATATTCACAAAAGACTAATTTAACCAGTAACAAAATGAAAAGGCAGCCTGGGAACTGGGAGTAAATATTTGCAAAGTATCTGTCAGATCAGGGGTTAATGTCTGAAAGTTAAAAAGAATTCAGATGTAATTCAATAACAAGAAAATGTCACCTAGCTTTGAAGTGATCAGTGGACTTCAGTAGACATTTCTGGAAAGAGAATATACAGGTGGCCAGTAGGTCCATGACAAGGTGTTCAACTTCACTAACTACCAAAGAAATGCAAAGAGAAAGCACCAGAAGGTCCCACATCGTGCTTGTGAAGACAGTTACTACCATAAGGACCAGATTAACAGGTGTTGGTGGGGAGCAAATGGAACAGGTGCTGGTGGGGGTGAGGAGAGTGGAAGAGGTAAAGAGGGATGCCATCATGGAAGACGGTGTGGAAGCTCCTAAAGAAAGTACACGGGCCAGCAACCCCTTCTGGGAATGCACTCAAGGGGATGAAACAACCGCCTGGTCAAAATGTCTGCACCTGGGCTGGAGAGATGGCTCAGAGGTTAAGACCACTGACTGCTTTTCCAGAGCTCCTGAGTTCAATTCCCAGCAACCACATGGTGGCTCACAACCATCTATAATGAGATCTAATGTCCTCTTCTGGCCTACAGGCATATATGCAGGCAGAACACTATATATGTAATAAATAAATAAATCTTTAAAAAAAAAGATGTCTGCACCCACTGCTCCCCACTGCAGCATTGTCCACAGTTGCCACGGCATGGAATGCCATGAGGCATCCATCAATGGACAGCTGCCTAAAGAGACCACGGAAGCAGTCAGATATGGCAACCCACGCCTTTTATCCCTACACTTGAGAGGCAGAGGCAGGTGGGTCTGTATGAGCTTGAGGCCAGCCTGGGCTACATAGTGAGATTGTGACACCGATAATCTACTCTGGAGGTAGGAGCAGGAAGCCCAGGAGGTGAGGGCCAACCTTGGCTAACTGAGACGATAGCTATCTCAAAAGAGGAGCTAGGGAAGATAAGGGAAGGAAACTGTGAGATTATACACAGCGGAGTACAAAAGTTTCATCCTTTTAGACTCTGCCATCGGCCTCAATCCAGAAGAGACTAGAGGACATCACGCTAAGTGAAATAAGCCAATCACAGAGGGAAAATTATTATGAGATCTCGCTTATGTTTAAAACCCTTACAAATTAAACTATAAACAACAGATAATAACAAGGTTGGCCATATGGAACCAGATAATAAGTTGGTAATCCTTGAGAGCCACAGTAACTCATGATGCATCGTAGTCTGACCTCTGCTCCATGATAAGAGACCCAAGACCCAGGAAAAGCTATGCGCCGCGGTGTGTTGTCTGTTACCCCAGAGCTGGAGGGACAGAGGGCGGCTTGCTGGCTAGCCAGTCCAGCCAGTCAGTGAGCTCCAGGTTCAGCGAGAGATGCTGTCTCAAAAACATAAAATCTAAAGCATTCGAGGAAGACACCCAATGTTCAACGCTAACCTCACCCTACACACACACACACACACACACACACACACACACACACACACACACACACTCATAAACACTAATCAAATATAAAAGAGACTACATCATATGTTTTAGTTATATACGCTCAATGGGGGAGAAGTAAATTTTCTTCTAGTTAAAAGAAACTTGTTTCTCTCCCACTGAACAATTCTGAAGGCAAGTTTTCCAGAGCTAGGTGGACTCCTCATGATAGTGAGGCCTACACCCACTACCTCATCCTACTGTGACACCGCAACTCATTCTCAAGATTGCCTGAGAGTCCAAGATGGCAGCCAGAACTCTACTGTTCACTGACCCAGAGAATAAGGCTGAGAAGTGCCCATCCTTACCCTGAAGAACATTTCCTAAAGTTATCCCCACAGATCTCATTAGACAGAATCAAGTCACACGGCCACCCCTAAACTGCAAGAAAGCTGGGACCAAAAGTCTGGGAAGCCTTGTGTCCAGGCAAGACGTGGAAAGATGGAGAAACGGGGTGTTGGCAAAGAGCCAGCCACGTCTACCACAGCAAAGGATGGGGACTGAGGCAGTGAGACTGACATGCTAATCACAGGCCAAAAGATGGGGCATCCCCAACACCCTGAAGCAGCCGAGAACCCTCCCCCACCTCAGCGAGCACTTCTTGAGTTCAATGCCTACCATTGCCTGCCTTGCTTTCCAGTTTTAACACAGAAAGGTAGAAGGGACCTGAGCATTCTCAGAGCTGTTACTCATGGGAGGTCCAGGAACTGGTCTCCTGTGGAAATCAAGGGGCAACCTATATTTCTAGACACTATAAATTAGCCATATATATATTTTATCTCTGAGAAAATGCAACCATTGTAAGTTTTTCTGCAGTTTGATTTTTATACGTTCCATTTAAAAAATTTAAATTATTTGTGTGTGTGTGTGTGTGTTAGTAGTAGTAGTAGTAGTCTGTACATGTACTGTTATGCATGTACCCATGTGTGCACATGCATGTGAAAGTCAGAGATCAGTGTTGGGTGTCTTTTTTGACTCTTCTGCCACCTTACTTTTGTTTTGTTTATCTTTTTGTTTTATTTATTTATTTTTTATTAAACAAGGTCTCACTGTTTGGACCTGGCTGTCCTAGAACTCAGTATGTAGACCAGGCTGGCCACCAACTCACAGAGATCCACCTGCCTCTGCCTCCCGATGCTGGGCTTAAAGGTGTGCGCCACCACACCTGATTCTCCCACCTTAGTTTTTGAGATGGTCCTCTCACCGAGCTCAGAGGTCACCAGTTGGCTCAGGTAGCAGCTAGCAAACTCCGGGAAGTGCCTGAGCCCTGGGGACCTAAACTCATGCTTGCACAACAGGAACTTTACCAACTGAGGTCCTGATTCTTTAGTTTTAGCGTTTCTTTGTTTGTTAGTAGTACGTACCAATGTGTTTCATTAGAGGTGTTTTCACACACACCATGGAGAGTGCCATTAGCCTCCATTGCCTTCTTTTGTCTCCTTCCTGCCTTCTCACTTGTCCCCTCTTTCCCATCTAGGCTCATCTCTTTCATGCCTTTTTTTAAATTCTAAGTTAGATTCCACCTATGAAATAAAATACGTGATGTCAGTCACTCTGCATCTGGTTTATTTCAGTCAACCTGATAGTCTCTGGGGACATCTGTCTTCCTGAAAACCACACCGTTTCATTCCTTTTTATGCCCAAATAAAACTCCATCACGCATGTGCACCACATTTTATATTTCATACCACACCTCTCTGTCGTCCACTGACGGGCGTCTCGGCTGAACCCACAGCTTGGTGGTTACTGTGGATGGTGCAGCTACACACACAGGAGTGTGGGTTGTGCACGCAGCCTGGTGTGTCACCGTCACTCTGTTGTCTGTGGGACTCTTCTGCTCTTACATGTATTGTCATCTGGAACTCATTTGCTTTCATTGCTGCCCAGTATCCTGTCCCTGAACTGTGAGGCAATAGGAAAGGTGGTCAATCCCTGGTTTGCTTCAGGGACACTCAGTGCTGTTAGAGACACTCCACTAGGGTCTTTCTGCACCGTCACACAGGGGTTTACCCGGGCCTCGCTTCTGAAGGAATTGCTGAGTGTGATCTGCACACACATCTCAATTCTGCCAAGTAAATTTTTAATAAGAGAAGTACAGGATCGCCTCACACTGCAGGGATCTAGTGGGTTGTGTGTGTGTGTGTGTGTGTGTGTGTGTGTGTGTGTGTGTGTTGGGGGGTTTTATTTATTTTTTTATGTATACAATGTTTTTGCCTGCATGTATGCCTGCATGTATGCCTGCATGCCAGAAGAGAGCATCAAATCTCACTATAGATGGTTGTGAGCCACCATGTGGTTGCTGGGAATTGAACTCAGGACCTTTGGAAAAGCAGGCAGTGCTCTTTAACCTCTGAACCATCGCTCTGGCCCTGATATCTACCATTTAACACAATGCTTATTTGTTTAGAGGAATAGAAATGCCCTGTGCCGTCTTTCCTCTTACATGTGTATGCACACTTACATATTCATGGATTTCTTCATGTGTGTGGTAAACTTTTCCCAGGAGAAAACAATTGTTTAGATGTATTTATTTTTGTTTTATGTGTATAAATGTTTTGTCTGGATGGATCGATAGATGGATGTGCCCCCCTGTGGATGCCTGTTGCCCTCAAAGTCAAAAGGAAGTATCAGATCCCCTAGGACTGGAGTTATACATGGTTGCAAGCCCCTGAGTGGGTGCTGGGAACTAAATCCAAGTCCTCTACAAGAGTAGCCAGTGTTCTTTAACACTGAGCCATCCCTCCGGCCCCAGAGACAGCATTTTTTTTTCAGTAGAAAAGCCACATGTTGCAACAGTAGTGAAATATACACGTGAGCATCTCAGAGTCAAGGAAAATGTCTCCAAAGAAGACAGTCTGCCCTGGAGATTACAGATTTGACATTGTTCTAAAATCACAACAAGACAGAAAATAAGATCAAAGCATGTGCAAAATGTCCCTCATCTCCCATCTGGGGTCCTTGCAGTGTGGGCATCACCTGGGGACTTATGATAAACACAGTGCTCTGGCCCCTCCCTATCCATCTTAGATGACTGGGGAACTTCTAAACCCACTGGAGTCTGAGCATTGCACAGGAACACGGAGAAGAAAACAGCCTTTTCAGCTGAGGACAATAAAGAGTGTCACTTGAAGAAGATGTAGATCCAGACATGGAGAGACATGTCTATAATGTCGTACTCAGAAGGCTGAGGAAGAAGTTTCTTGAGTTCAAGGATAGCCTGGGCTACATATCGATTGTGTTGCAAGAAAAATAAGAAGAAAAGAATGAAGAGGAAGAAGAGGAGGAGGAGAGAGAGAAAGAAGCAGAGGAAGAGGAAGGGAAGAGGAAGAAAAAGATGCAAAGGAGGAAGAGGAGAACCAGCTGCAGCATTTATTGGGTGCTTAGGAACTACTAGGTGCCCTCACTTCTGTTTTCTCATCAAGCCCTAAAAGATGACCCCAAGCCCTACACAAAAATTAATTCCCCTTCCTTACACAAAGGAAACTGAGGCAGAGAGTGGTCACACAACCTGTTCAGATTCACACAGCTGATCGCTGACAGAGCCATGCTTAGAAGCCAGATCATCTAAGACCAACATTCCAACCTCTCACATGCATCCCATGGAAAGAACTAAAGCAGTTCTTTATAGAAGATTAAAAAAAAAAACACCAGGACCCAATGCAGCAGGACAGTGTGTGAGCCAATGTCCCCCGAGCTGCAGACAGCGGAGCATGCAGAGCATACAGAAAGAGTAAACACAAGGAAAACAGGAAATCACAGAAGACCACAGTGACCCTACCCAGAAACTGCCCAGCACCTGGCTGCAGCCAGCATTCAGAACCACCCCCGAACGAATAGATGGATGATGGATGGATGGATGGATGGATGGATGGATGGACGGACGGATGAACCAGTGAACAACCATATGAGCAAACTCACCCACTACCACATAAGAAAAAAAAACTGGCTGGTACCCAGACTACGCTGAGAACTGAATAAGCACCAATCATGCAAGGCCACCATCTCCTGAGGTCTCCCAAAATCTCACTTCCAGGGAGAGCCCTGCCAGAAAACAACAACAAAAAGCCAGGAGCAGAACAGACTGAAAGAAGCAAGCAAGCAGCTTCCACCAAACCCTTCATTTACTTCACTTAAAAAAATTACTTGGACAGCCTACCCCTTCCCCACCCCTCCTGCGCTCCCCTGCCCCTCCCTGTTCTGCTTTTTAAGGCTGCTCTGCATATGTGAAAATAAACCAGCAGCAGCCTCCCCTAATGACCGGGTTTACCAGGAGCTCATTGTACCTCCAGAAACAAGGCAGCAGACGGTGTTTTTATGAAGCTGCTGAAACTGCCATTTAAACCACTTAATACCTGTAAGCCTGAATTCCAGGGTGCCCGGGAAGTTCCTGGGCTCCAGCCCAGGGGCCCTACCTCCTCCACTTGGCATGAAACCATGGTGCTTTAGGGATGGGGAGATTACCTCTATGGAGATTCTTGGCTTTCTGAACCCCTTGGCTGATGAGTCCCTCCCCACACCTTCCCCCAAGTGCAAAGCTATGGAGGGGAGGGGGAGGTGGGAGGTGAGCTGTCTCCTTCCTGGGTCAGACTGGTCTGGGTGGGAACTGGCCTCTGTCCCTTGTCCAGCCACCTCCTGGCCTCATTGCACTCTGCTAGTCCTCTTTACAGCTTTTCACCCCCCTCTATTTGTCCTGTGTTTGCAAAAGGCTTAACTGCAGGTTCTGGGGTGGGGACAGCTGGGAGGGGGAACAAGACTGTAGCACTCGGAGATTCCTGATGTAAACTCATCCGTCAGAATGGACATTAAACTCCTGAGAGTTAAGGAGAGATAGCAACTACCAAACGCACCCTTGAGCCTGGACAAGTGGCTCTTCTCCAGTCCTCCTGCCCCTCCCTCCACGACATCCCAGCACCCGCTGCTCTTCCAGGAAAACATTCTGCCTCAAACCACAGACTTCAAGTCCCTGAGAACAAAACTACATTTCCCCGGGCCCTGAATCCTCAGCAAGTTACAAAGTACACTATTGCTGTTACATAAATGTTAGCTGAAGGATCCTGCTCCCATCAGGCCTTGCATGCCTCTCTAACACGGTACAATGAGACTCTACTTTCTATGCACTCTGTGTTTTCTACCTTGTCCCCTGCACTGGGAGTCCACAGGGATCAGGTGAAGTCAACCCCAGCCATGCCAGCACCAAGCAGTAGGCCAGCCCTAAGTTTCCATTATGGCTGCGCCAGGATGAAGCCAACTTAGAGGAAGTCACTGGCAGGGCAAGGCAACGGGTTCTTTGAGTACCTGGTCCATCTGGAGCCATTCCACCCGTGAGCTTGATGACCACCAAACAGGAGGAGATGCAGTGGACCAGAGGCCAGCCTCGGAAAACCTGGTCACACCACTCCCTGGACGCACTCATGATGTGTGTCCATTTGAAGTCCCTGTAGATGGAGTGTTGCTGGGACCCACCCCTCGTGAGCCTCTGCCCCAGCACTGGGACAGGCTCTGTTCCTCGACTCCCACGGCCTCTTCATCTGCTCTCCACAGTCTATGCCTCCATGGCCTGCTGTCTCCTCACCCATCTCATCTCTTGTGTGTTTTCATTCCCTAAAGCTCACCCAGCCCCAGGGCTCCTTGCCCTGGTGCCCTGTGGAATGTGTATCCCAATGTAGACCAAACTCCCCCAGCCACTCATCCTTGTGCTCTTTGTGTCCCTAAAGCTTCCTCTCCCCTGCCCCTCGCTGATGCTCACTATCTGCATACTGTGCCCCCAGCCTCCTCTCTAACTCCCCAGCCTCTGAGATTCGCTCACCCAGCGCCCCATCTCTTTCTAGCTCCCTTTACTCCCTCACCCGCTAAAGAATACAGCTCTAGCCTACTTCCTCCTACTCCTGGGGCATCTTAAAATTGTTCTAGGTGGTTCCAGATCCATTGGGCAGTCCCTCCATGCATGGACTGGCCCCGACCACCTCACTTCCAAGAACCTGAACCCAAGTCTGTAAGCATGCTTGCTTTCCCAGGGACTTGATACTGAGATCCTGCTGTGATTCTGAGCTAATCACTCCCAATAACTAAAGAAAGGAGGGCTGGTAGATAGGACAGGCAAAGAGGAGGGGAAGGTTGGGTAACACCATCATCCCTCCCTTCATCCCAAAGACAGGCCAAGAACTACACTCTGCTCACAAGCCCTCAGTTCTGCAGGCTCTGAAGCCCCTCCAGTCCCTTTGTGGCCCCAAGGGGTACATGGCAAGCAGCCCCTGGCCATACTCCCTACCACTGATGAGGATGTTTCTTCTAAACTGCCCTCCTACACACACACCTGCCCCACCCCACCCCTCCCCATGCCTCTGGTGTCTAAAGCCAGACCTCTGGGGGCTGTGGCTCCTGGGGCCAGTTTCACAGAACCATAGCTAAGGAGGGAAACCGCTCTGACTGTGACCAAGCACGCTTCTTCCAAGCAGGAGGCCGGGGAGCATCTGCCGAGGCTCCCTGTGTCAAAGCGTGGCCAGACAGGCCCATCATTTAGTCCGCAGCAGCCTCATCAGCCGAAGATCACACCAATAATTTCTAAAAACCAACCGATGATTTGGGGCCCATTAGCATAATTTGATGTATCGTCTGCGCATCAACTTTTCACTGGGTAGGCAGTTTCCTAACACACCCTTGGCATGTGGGGAAACTGAAAAGGATGAATCCGTCTTGTCTCGAGCATTCATTCGTACAATCTTTCCTATTGCCTCGTACTTGCAGTGGCACCCCTGCCTTCCCCTGAGACACCTTGACCTTGTCGTGACTAGTCACAGCAGCCCTCCACCCTCTGCCTGGTGCTTCCCTCTCTCTCTGACTACCATGTCTCGCCTTCTAGCTCATTCTTCTGGGACCAACAAGTACTTTACCCAACCCCCATCTACCCACAGCTTCCCAGCTTCTGATGAAATCACATACACAGGCACACATGCTGAGACACACACACATACACACACACACAGAGGCATGCACACACATGCATGGAGTGAGGTTTTGAGCATCTTGCTTGTCCCTAGGCTGCCCAGTACCTTCAGAACCTCAGCTCTATCTACACACACACACACACACACACACACACACACACACACACACACACACTCCACTCCTGGTCAAAGCAGCTCCCCAGCTGTATCCCACCTGTACCCTGGATGGTGCCAGAGAAGATCAAAGAACCTCAAGATCAATCTTCAAGCCAGTGCTCATAGGCCAAGTCACACACAGACACAGCAGCCTGGTCCCTCCCTCTCTCAGCTCCTAGGGAAAAGAGTCCTTCCCCAAATCTCCAAGCCTTTCCCTCCTCTGCTCCAGTGAATCCTGCCTTCCACTGCATCGGGAAATTAGAACGAACCAAAATAGGAGTATCCCAGGCATCTTCAGTGCTGTCCTCCATCCCAGTGTACCATCACCTGGAAACACACACACATACACACACACACACACACACACACACACACTGGGGAGCAGGGAGAGTGACGACACTCAGCTAGGCATGATGCCATATCTATTTTCAAAGCTTGGAAAGGGGAAGACAAAATGTAGAAGTGGGTGACTATGGCGTCATACACAGGCTTGCCTTATATATAGGTTTATAGAGGTGGCGTGAAAGGCACTGAGGCTTCAACATGGGCAGTGAGGACAGGCCAAGCTGATGACCCTGCTTCCTAGGAAAAAGGGAGCCATGGAGAGGCTCTCAATGCTCTCGCTGCTGCTTCCAGAGGTCCAGGCTGGAAGGAGATTGTGAGTGTGAGTGTGAACTTACAGCTTTCTGTAACAGCCACCAGACTTGGGCCTTGAAGGAGAGGGCCAGCTGTTCACGCCTCACAGCCTCTGCTCTCATCCACTGGACCTTTCTTCCATGCCTGGCCCTATGCTAGGAGCCACCAGGTCAAGTCAGGGATGAGGCACAGGAGGGAGCAGCCGGCAGGAAATAGGTGTGGATGAGGTTCAGGATGAAATGCTGGGCCCTTGAACAGGACAGCAGGAGGCTCCACCCTCAGCCCTAGGCTCCAGGTTCAACTCCATGCCCATGCTGTCAGGACCTTTGTCTCAGGGGCTTGCTGAGCCTCCCGCACATTTTCCTCTTACAGTCACAGAGCTGAGCTGAGGAAATAGTTGTCTCGGATCAAATGGAAAGAAAATGCAAATGCTTTGGAAAGCGCTGCAGAAGGGCTGGGGTTTGTAACTGAACAGGAGGGGGAAGTTAAGCCGCTGCTGCCACAAGGGCCTTCCTGGTGGAGCAGGGAGAGAAGACACGAGCCTGGATACTGGAAATAAGGTATCAGGGTGGCACGGGCCTCTTGTTGGCACCTCAAATGCAGGAGGGCAGAGAGGAGGAACTGGCCAAGGATGAAGATAGACCAAAATCCTTAGAGAAATTATGGATCCAAAGACTACGCTTTCAGAGATCATTTCTATAATTCATTATTAGAGACTGTGGATCTATTTTGTCCCTACAAAGTTAGGTCAAAGCCGGGCATGATGGCACAGTTCTTTAATCCCAGTACTCAGGAGGCAGAAGCAGGCAGATCTCTGTGAGTTCAAGGCTAGCCTGGTCTACAAAACGAATCCAAGACAGCCAGGGCTACACAGAAAAACCCTGTCTCGAGAAAAAAAAAAAAAAACAAAGCCAGGTTAAATAGCCAGAAGACCCAGTGTACTCTACATGTGTGTACACATGTATGTGTGTGCACATGTGCGTCATACATGTACACATGTCTGTGTATGTGCATATGAGCATGTCTATGTGTGTATGTGTGTGCTCGTGTGCATGTGTGTACATGTGTGTGTGCAACTGTGTATGTACATATATGTGTGTGATCTTCAGACTCTATAAGCAAACAATTTGCTAAGTTGGGCATGGTGACTCACACCTGTTATCTCAGCATTAGAGAGACAGAGGCAAAAGGATTATCATGAGTTAAAAGCCAGCCTGGACTAAACAGTGACTTCCAAGCTAGCCTGGGCTACACAGAGTGAGGCCTTGTCTTAAAAGTAAATAAACAAAACATAGAAAATAAATGTAAATGTTTAATTGCTGAGTTACTAGAGACTGTATTTATTAGGTGATTATAGCCCTGTCACGGAAAAGCACAGTAGCTTTATCAGTTCATTGGTCTTCTATCACTTGCCAAACTAAATACTCCATCAGCTGTTCAGAACACGTGTGTGTGTGTGTGTGTGTGTGTGTGTGTGTGTGTGTGTGTGTGCGCGCGCGCTCCAGAAGAGAACCTGAGTCAAGTGAAGAAAGCTGAGCTGGATCAGGCAGGCGGGGCCATCCTTCCTGAAGGGATGGGTACCAGCCTTACCTCCGCTGCTGCTGGAGACAAGGTGTTGGGTATGCACAGAGCAGACCAGAACTGAAGCTAACACTCTGGTGATGGCAAACTGAATCCCGTCTATCAGTTTGCCTGTGGGTCCCTTCCTCCCATAACTCCTTCACTCTCTGTGAACACTGCTGACAATCTACAAGGGCCCTGTGCTGGCACCTGCCCAGGACCAGTTCTCGCCAAGCAGAAGTCTAGAGTCTAGGCCCACTTCTGAGTCCTTGCTGCGCTCCTTTTCCAGCCTGCTAATCTGTTCCTGGTACTGAGGTGCTGGAGATCCATCCTCCCCATCTGCGAAATGGGCTGATAACACCTCTCAAATGGGCACCTAGTCGCTACAGTGAGCTGTAGTTCACAAGCTTAAAAACTAGCATGGTAGCTCAGCTTGAGACCCAGCACTTGGAAGGCCAAGACAGGAGTACCGTGATGAATGTGAAGCCAGGCTAGGCTCTACAGAGGAGCCTTGAGTCCAACATGGTCCATGGTAGAGGGCCAGCCCTCAGCTCAGAACTGCTGGCAGGGCGGTGGGGGGGGGGGGGATGTCCGGGAAGTGCAGATGGTTGTCTGCCTTCTTGGGAAAGAATCTGAAGCTTGCAGAGAACTGGGTGACTCTCTGCCAAGCTGCCCCACCCCCTCCACCCTGCTGGGCTGATGAGCTCATCTCCTACCCCTCTTAGCGCACTTCTCAACCCCTCTGGGCTCCTCAGAAACCGGTGAGAGGATGTGTGGCTAGAGGTGGGGATGGAAGGTGGGGTTTGACTCTGAGCCTCCGCTCTGTGCTCAGGACTACAGGGTGTGCTTTGATCTACCAGGAAAAATGTGCCAGGTAGTGACCCTCAGAACATCATGGGAAGATCATGATGTCCAGAAAGGGCAAGGTGGGTCCCCGAGCCACGCAAAACCATGCACTCACTCCTCGCTCCTTCTGCATTGTCTTGCAGGGAACTTCAAAGGTCTGTGCAAGCAAATTGACCACTTTCCGGAAGACGCGGACTACGAAGCTGACACTGCAGAGTATTTCCTCCGTGAGTCACACGGTGTTTTAATCTCCCTCCTTCTGCTGAAGGGCCCCTCAATGTGCTCCTTCTGGGAATCAAAGGCCAAGCCTATTCAGAGCGGGGTGTGGGAGGGTGGGGACCGCTGCTCCCTCTTGATTGGCCAACTAGTACTTATCCCCCCAGGTCTCTCCTGAAACTGCACCTCCTCCAGGAAGCCACTCACTTTCTCCTGGGTTCCCAGGCACAGCCCTTTATCATGCTGAGGGGCTAGGGATGGGGTGGGGGTGTCTTTGTCTTCCCAGTTAAATGTCCCAGTTCTGCGGAGAAGGGACGTTCTCTTCCAACACAGGGCATGGCACAGAATAAGGACTCAGGAAATATTGTTCAAATAATGACAAAGCCAGCAGGCAGAGTGTGTGTGTGTGTGTGTGTCTGAAAGAGAGAGAGAGAGACAAATTTTCCTTTCCCCACAAGTCAAATCAAAGCTAAATCCTGGTGTAACCGCTGTGATCTTAAGTCCCCCGAGACATATTATCAAGAGAGAGCATTTTTGAAGCCCTAAGGCAATTTTTCAAGCATCCCCGGAAACCAACACAGACCTTGTTAGTTATCAAAAGGGATTTCCCAGAGAGGAGCTGAGGGTCCTTGAGGCCTGGGAGGCCACACTAAAGGCTCTCAGGCAGCTGGGCTCAATGGAGGGGTTTGCTCACAGAGTCCCAGAAGCTGCTGTCCCTGCCTCTGCAGCCCCCAAGGGCCTCTCCTCGTCCCCTCTCCAGCAGCACCCCACTTAGCATCACCCCGATGGGTCCCTGAAAACCTGTGGAAAGTAGCTCTGGTGAAAAGCCAGAAAGAGAGCATGGCATGTTTCCAGATTATTTGTTTATTTACTTACTTATTTGCTTGGGTTTGGTTTTTATTTGTTTGTTTGTTTTGTTTTGTTTTGTTTTTTGTTTTGTTTTTTGTTTTGTCTTTGTTTGTTTTTCAAGACAGGGTTTCTCTGTGCAGCCTTGGTTGTCCTGGAACTCCCTCTGTAGACCAGGCTGGCCTCAAACTCACAGAGATCTACCTGCTTCTGCCTCCCAAGTGCTAGGATTAAAGGCATGTGCCACCATGTCGAGTTATTTGTTGGGGTGTTTTTTCTTAAGGCGGGGTTTCTATGTGTCACCCCGGCTGTCCTGAAACAAGACTCCCTCTGTAGACAAGCCTGGCATTGAACTCAGAGATCTGCCTGCCTGTTTCCTAAGTGCTGAGATTAGAGAAGTACCTGAGTAGTTGGGGGATTTTTTTTCAGGGGGCGGGGAGAAAGGACAAATACCATAAAAGTGTCATCATTTCCTTTTCTGATTTCCCCTCAAGATCTTGCTCTTTAGTAGAACCCCCACAGTGCTGTCTTGGTTGTCATTGCCTGTTACTATATCTGCATTTAGCCAATACAGTAAACATGAATTGTGTGCATGCTATATGCAACAGCCTGTACTAAGATGAAGAGAGGCCGGGATGGGACAAGTGAGACAGTCCCTAGTGCCATGTGGGCAGGCATGAGGGAAAGGGCCCTCAGACACAACTGGTCAGGATAGAGTGTGATTAAAAACAAGACCTGGATACAAGAGTGGGAGGCGCACACCTGGGCCCCTGGGCCTCACCTGGCCAAGCGCGGTGAGGGCATAAGGCTTCATCAGCCAGACAAGAAGCCTCTTCAGGCAGTTTGTCTCATTGAGTACAAGACCCAGAAGACAGTAGCTGCTCAATAAACGCCTCTTGTGACGTACAGGACAGAAGGAACGCCTTCTTCCGGGGCACAGTCTGCCGTGTTGTGTCTCCGTTTCCTTAGGGTAAAAGAGAGAAGTGTCTGGGGTCATCTTGTCCCTGCACTGAGGCTGGGGTTCTATGCCAGCAACATGGGTCCCAAGGTCTGACTTTAGTTCTTTGAGCAAACGCAGGTGTTCTCAAAGCATGTAAAACAAATGAGGAGACTTTTTTTTTCTTCAAAGAATGAGACAGGAAATTATTTCAGCAGCTGAAGCCACAGTGGCGCCATTGTATCCACAGACAGTGGAGGCCACTGAGTAAAAATGCCCCTTTTCTTTCCTCAGTTAGCCCAGGCTGCCCTTAAACTTACCATAGAATCAAAGATGACCTTAAACGTCCAATTCCCTTTTTTTTTCCCACCTCCCCAGTGCTGGGATTACAGGCACGAGCCACTCTGCCTGGTTTTTTATTAGATGTCACTTGTTAAGGAAAAATAGACAGAGGGTTCTCAGTGGTACTTCTCATGAAAGTCCATTCACAAGAGCATGCTCCAGGATGCTGTGGGTGTGCTGGCCCTGCGCCATAGAACATGGTAGTCTGAGCTGGACAATATGGCTCTGGAAAGGTCAGAGCCACTGCATCTGTCATTCTGTGCAGCTAGAGGAGGTGGGAGGCAGAGGTGATTTCTCTAGATCAGTCCCTGCCTTCCTACATCCTTTCTGGTTCACAAGCCCCTCTTAGGGCCGCCCCGTGCCCCGCCTGTATCTCCATCTCATGTCTTATCACCCTACACTGCAATTTTGCTGGTTCCCACCCAGTATCCTGGCAAGACATAAGTTTCTTAGCCTCTGCCACCACGTGTTTCTTCACCCCAGCATCCAGCACAGAGCCTGATGAGGAGACAGGGTTGGATAATGTGCTTCACTGACAGACCAGACCAAAGAAGTGACTGGATAGGTAAATGGGTATGAAATAAGTCACAGTGAAATATCACCAGTCACAAAGCAAGCAAGCAGGGTCTTCCAGAAGAGTTGCTGAGGGGCCAGCAAAGTGGGCAGGACTAGGTCAGTCAAACCCATCACTTCAGCTCACCTGGCACTTGAGAGGCTGGGAGACTAACCCTGAGGACTAGCTATCTTGGGGAAAGACTAAGGACCTAAGGCTTATGCTGCTGCGGAAGTAGAAGGCAGCCTGGGGTGCTGGGGGAGCCTGCTCCCCTGTCATACTCCCCACAGGGACGTTCACAGAAGTGTTTCCTGGAGATGTCACCAGAGTGGAAACTTTGGGTCTAAAAGGAGCATTCATTCACTCAACATGATAGACACGCTTTCTAAGCACTCACTGTGTGCCAGGCCGCGCTAGGTGCTATTGTCAGTACTCAGGATCTCAGGGTGAACCAAGGAGACAGCAGGGGCCTTTGGGAGAGCTGTGTCCTAGTGGAGACAAGAAGCTATGGGAAAGAGCCTGCATCCCTGCCTGAGATGGCCTCAGAGAGTAGAATGTGATGGGGAAAGGCAGAGGATACGGGACCAAGTCAGCAAAGAGGAGACAGGGAGAGGGAAGCACCAAGCAAAGGCTTTGAAGCAAGAATAGTACCCCGTCTTCAGGCAACACAAGCAAGGCTGGCCTGGCCTAAGAGAGGAGAGATACAAGAAGGGGCCCCCGCCTGGTGGGTCTAGGGGACAGAGACAGGTGTCCTTCTGAGTGAGATGGCACCTGGTTTGGAAACGGCATCTGGCCATCAGGGGTGGGGGACTGAAGGGAGTAATGGGGACGTGGAGGCCAGTTCAGGCTTTGAGGGGCAGACATGGTGTAGACCAGTAAAGCAAGGTGAAGCCTACAGAGTCGGGGGGCAACCAGAGACTGGGGTGGGCTGAAGGCCAGGCAAGTGGTAGAAGGCTCAGCGTTGAGTCCTACGTAGAGAAGCTCAGCCAATGGAGACACCAGAGCCTGGCCCGTCAAGGCAGCTCTGCCTTTGACCTCTGGACTTGAAAGGACAGCGGCCATGTAGAGCGGGATCTGGGAAGGTAGTGAATGACCCAGTGGTTACAAGGCCACAAACAGCCTTCCTGTCTTATTTTTCTTGTTTACGATAAAAATACCCTAACAAGAGCACCTCGGGGGAGAAAAGGTTTTATTCTGTCTCACAGTTCAAGAACGCAGCCCATCGTGGCAGGAGAAACAAGGCAGAGGAAATCTGAAGCAGCTGCTCCCATCACAGCCATAGCCAGGAAGCGGAGAGGGAGAGGGATGGACACACGCTGCCTTTTTCTCTAGAATTCCAGCCAGGGAACGGCGCCGCCCACAGTGGACAGATATTCACACCTCAATAACATCAAGATGGCCCCGATTGGCATATCCAGAGGCTTATCTCCGTCAAGTTGACAATTTTCACTAACCACGGCACCACCCGATCCTGCTCCACTTCAGAGCAGGAACAGATCTATGGCAGGCAACCTCAGCTCCCCACACCCACCCAGGCCAGGGCTGACTGAGGCTAGCAGTCTTCTGGAATGAACCAAGCTCTGAAGATATACAAGTGTGAGCTAAGTAGAGCCTGGGCCTAACCAGACAAGCCCTATCTCCTGCAGGGCCAGCAAAGGTGCTTACATGGGCTCCGTGGGACTGAGAGCTCGTTAGCGCTCAGGAGAGGCAAGGGCTAAGCTGCCTAGCACCCAACACACCTAAATTCAAGCTAGCTCAGTCCTGACCAACCTGGTATCTACTTCTCTGACCAAGGTCACGTGACCATGAAAATTAGGACACCTCCTACCAAACGGCATCATCATGAGAATCAGGGGCTATAGCAAAACACCCATTCCTCTAGCCTACCCTAGGCTACCCTAGACTTTCTCACCTTATTTCTGACTCCAGGCTTTGAAATACTATTTGAATACAGGTTACACCTATTTTTTCTAAAAATTCTAGAAAGAGCCAGGAGTGCTGGTAGAAGCCTGTGATTCCAGCCCTTGGGGGGCGGTGAAGGGAGGGGAACTAGGAGCTCAAGGCTACCCTGGCTCTGGCTCCACCCTCTCCCTCAAAAGAACTAGATCTTACTCTATCCAGTGTTCCTTCGCAGGCCTTCACAGAGCCTCGCTGTGTCCCCAGCACATGTGCTAAGTGTCGGGATACAGGAGGGAATGCTGCAGGGCAAACTCTGGTCTGCTGAAAGGAGACCCTGAGCAGATAAGCAAGCATAAAGCCCCTTTGGTGTGTGAGGACTACAGCACCATGGAGCAAGAGCCAGAGGATGGGGGTGATGGCTGTTTTCATACAGTGTGACCAGGGAAGGAGCCAGTATTAGGGGTGGTGTGGGGCCCTTTGCCTCCAACAGATGCCAAATTCCGAGCCCAGTCTGTTCTGCTTTCTCTAAAGCAATAGAGGTGCCAGAAAAGGGCCAGCAAAGCAGGTGCCTTGCCCCCTACCCCCACTGCAGCAGCCCCGCCCAGCCCACAGAGGGAACTGCTGGGGGATGCAGTCCTTTTGCCGTGTTCCGAACTCCCTTCAGGGAAAGCAGAGATGTGAGCAGGGGTGGGGGCAGGGTGTGGCTATGCCTGTCCCTTTTGTTCACTGGCTTTTGGCTCTTCCCAAGCCCAAAGTGAGCCACACAGAGCCAGAGTAGCTAGGGGGGAGCCGAGCCCTGCCAAGCCTGTGCCTCCTTCTTCCTGGGGGGCCTGAAGCTTCCAGGAAGCTGACACCCTAGAGACGAGTGTATCTCCCTCCTTCTATTTCAAGTGTGAGCAGCTCACACTCACGGTCTTGCTCCCACAGCAGCCTCCTTCCTGTATGCAAGGCCCTCCTCCAGGTGCTGAGGACGGGGAAGCTGACAGCAGTAGAGAGAGAGCTGGCCTCAGGCACTTGAGATTTGCAATCAACGAAATTAGCGAGTTCGTCATACAGCCTGTTAGACGATGCTGTGCAGATACAGAGAAAGTCAAGCAGGAAAGGAGTGGGGCTACTGCCAGCATCAGGGTGGGGCTGACAGCACTCCCTAGGGAGCAAAAGGAGCCAGTGTGCCACCTCAGCCCTCCTTGTCCGCCAAGGGTGACTTAGGACTAGGAGTGTGTGATGCGACAGGAGCTCAGCTTCCCAATCAGTGGAAGAAACAGGGTACCAGCTTCCCAATCAGTGGAAGAAACAGGGTATGCCTGCTCACAAGCCACTCTCCAGCCTTCCTGAGGGCCTGATGAAAGGAAGGATCTTCTTGAGGGGAGGAAAGGATAGATGGATGGATGGATGGATGGATGGATGGATGGATGGGCCCCCAGCAATGTGAGAATAACCTTGGGTCCCCTTACCTCCCTCCTGGTGCCTGTCACCTTTACTAGGTGTGTTGCTGTAGGCCTCACCTCACCTATCACTGCCACCACTAGGAATGAATGGTGGCCACATTGTTTGTCCCACTGAGCATTGTGGGCCATAGGATGTGCCTGTCATGGTCCCCTCTGCCTCTTCCTCAGTCTGAGCAAGAAAAAGGAGGTGCTGACTAGTGGCCACCATCCCCCTGCGAATGCCAGCAAATGTCTCTGCTAAGGTCTGCATCTGTGCTGTGCTCTGTGCCTGTTACCTGGGTGCCTGTGCATCTGAGTGTTGTATTATGTACGTATGTATGTATGTACGTATGTATATACATATCTGCACATTTCCCTTTCTGTGTCAGAGGCAGATCTCTGTGTGCTAGGGATGTCCCTGCTGTGACCATTAGATGGAGATTTGTGTTTCTTAGATTTCACCATGTAGCTTGGAGTGAGAGAAAGAATCAGGGAAATTGGTTCCTTTCCACAATCACATAGTAAGCACCTACTGTCTGCCAGACACCGAAACCTCCAATATTATAGACTTTCATGGCTCGCGACTAAAGGATGGATGGGATCGGGCCACCAACATTTAGAGCCTGGAGTTAGAACTCAGGGGGAGGAGCCAGGGCTAATACTGTAGATCACGCACATACACACACACCTCACACACACAGCAGAGCTAGGTACCAGGTTTGACAGGCCCATTACACACGTGGCCACAAAAAGGGACTGACAGAGAAGGAGCTGAGGGCTCCAGACACAACTACTTATCACCTTCCCTCAACACACGGCGTCACACCTGAGTGAGAGGGCCCCTCACCAAAGACTCATCCTGAGAGGGCATCTAAAGCAACAGGTCCTCCTGTGGGCACTAGTTTTTAACACCATTTTATTTGGGGTTCCTTAAACCTATACATCCCTTCCAACAACCCTCGCCCCATCCTAGGTAGGAGAGAAGGAAGGTAATAAGGAACAGGGGATGTAGACCACTTTAGACTTAGTTCTGGCTGGTTAAAGTCATCAGGTTCTTTGGGAAAATACCGATCTTAGTTGTCAGGATATCTAGCCGTCCAGCAACAGCAAATGTAGAAGCAGGAGGAATCAGCAGCCTCTGTCCATCTCCTTGAAGCCCTCATGCTTCCTCTCTTTGGGCTCTTTTTTTTTTTTTTAAGATGTATTTATTTATTATTTATACAATGTTCTGCCTGCATGTACACCTGCACACCAGAAGAGGGCACCAGATCTCGCTATAGATGGTTGTGAGCCACCATGTGGTCACTGGGAATTGAACTCAGGACCTTTGGAAGAGCAGTCAGTGCTCCTAACCTCTGAGCCATCTCTCCAGCCCTCTCTGGGCTCTTGTATTTATGCCCTCTCCGAGTCCTCAGAATTAATCTCCAGCTAACAAAACCACACCCCTCTCTGAGCCACACAAGGCAATTATCAGCTGTGGATTAACTAAGGCAGTCCCATATCCCACACTTGGGATTAAAACAAAAAAACAAAACAAACACACACACACACACACACACACACACACACACACACACACACACACATACCATAAGACAATTGGGCGTATAAGACGACCCCTAACTTTTCCAGTTAAAATATAGTTTGGGATACACTCACCATACTACCCCTCTTCCAACACACACCCTATGCAGCAGACTCGGGTATATGTCTATTTGCAGGCAGCGCACAGACAGACAGACATTTTATTAAATGCCAGAAGACAGCCAGTCCCCGCCTACATTGCCCCTTTAAGGTGCGCTCCACACTCAACCTCAAGTTGCAAAGCACTGTGAGTCAGATGAGCGGGTTCCAGTGGAGAGCCAATCCACACTCATGGTTTCCTCCTCGAGGTACAGGAAGATGTGTGCAGCTTGTTCCTCCCTGCTTCACACTCCCCCACACAGAATGGGGTATTGGGGTACCATCCGTGGCACCCCACACACACACACTATATTCTTCAGACACATGAAGCAAGGGGAAGCAAGCTGCAGGTAACTACCCAGCATATAAGATGATCCTTGACTTTGGCAAGGATTTGGGGGTGGGGAGTCGTCTTATATGCCAGAAAATATACAGTATTTACATGGCATGACAGAGTTGTTAAAGAAACCAAAACTTCCACTTCACCCTCAAAAAAAAAAAATCATATAACCAGGTAGGAAGGACACCTTACAGGGAGGAAAAAGTAACCACCAGATGGCCATGAGGGGTTTCCCAGAGATGAAGGCACTAAGATAGGCTACCAAGAGGCAGGAGAACAGAAGAGCCATGTGGGCCTAACTGCAGAGGTTCCAACACCAGCCGCCTGTTGCTTGTTGCCTCCCAAGCCTCGTTTTCGATGTTGTCTCCTGAGGTTGTGATGAGGGTGAAATGAGCTGGCTTAAGACATCACTTCTGAGCAGCCGCGAGCACACAAGGCACTCAGAAGGCATTAGCCATTGTGCTTGCTTAGTGTGGCAGTGTGAGTCGTGACTACAGTGATGCAAAGAACAAAGAGGAAAAGGCTGGGATGGGAACCAAGCTGATGAGAGAGCTTCCCTTTCCAGTTGGTTCCTCAAGGCAAAATTAGCCTCTGACCGGAGACCAGGAGGAGAGGGAGCTGCAGCCATCATAGATACCTCTCCACCTGCTCTGGGGGGTGAGTGTGTGTGTGTGTGTGTGTGTGTGTGTGTACACCTCAGGCCCAGGAGTGGCCACAGGATCTCTACCACTGGCAAGCTGAGACATCAACTTTGCCCTGAGATGGGACACTATCACCCTGTGTGTGAAGGTTCTGAACAAAGAACATAGTCTGATGCTCAGACTCAAAGCCTGGCTCCTCAGTGTGCTGGGCTCAACCAGAAGAGGAAAGGTCAGCTGGGAGGCAACAGGCTATGGGATCCAGGATGTGCAGCAGTAGGTGGGTGCGAAGGGCCATAGTAAGGGGACATGCACTTATCAATAGCCTGGTGGATAGAAAGGGGTGTGAAGTCCCAACTGGGATGAGAGACAAATAACGCTGCCCTTCTCTAAGACTGGGGCAGGCTACTTTCCTGTTTAGTCTGTTTCTTTTTCTGTTTTGTTCTGTCGTGCTGGGAATCAAAGCCAGGGCCTTGTGTGTGCTAGGCAAGCCCTCTACCTTTGAGCTACAAGCCTAATCCTGGTCTTGGTTTCTGTTAAGATTCTTCTCCTTGTGGGGCAGTGGTGTCGCAAACCTTTAACCCCAGCGCTTGGGAGGCAGAGGCAGGCAGATCTCTGTGAGCTCAGAGGTCCAGGACAGCCAGGAATACACAAAGAAACCTCGTCTCAAAAAAAAAAATTTTTTTTTTTTTAAATTTTCACCCTGGAACAAGAGGAGCTTGAGGACCCAAAGACAGGGGGCTGCACATACTGTCTCTCTGTTCCCCATCCAGCTCAGGGACTGTTCACCAAATGTGTAAGATGCCCTGTTCTCTAAATCTGCCCTGCAGATTTAGTGCTTCTTCCTGCAGTGAGGAGAGAGATGGAGCTAGGTTTCCAGCCAATACAAGGCCACCCTCTCATCTTGAAGAACATCCCCTCCCTACTTTTCATTCTGTTCCCACTTTTTTTTTTTTCGAGACAGGGTTTCTCTGTGTAGTCTTGGCTGACCTGGACTCACTTTGTAGACCAGGCTGGCCTCGAACTCACAGCAATCCGCCTGCCTCTGCCTCCCGAGTGCTGGGATTAAAGGCGTGCGCCACCACGCCCGGCTGTTCTGCTCCTACTTATCCCATCATTTGCTCAGGAGGCTCCGAGGGTGCTGAGCTTGGGATATACAGGGAAGTGAGGAACCAAGGTCTAAGTAGGAGCAAAAGGGCCTAAATTTCAGATAGGCTGTGCTCTGTGGCCTTGAGCCAGTCACCCAATTTCTCTGAGCCTCCAGTGAATGAATAGGACTTGTTAGCTCTCCCCAGCCACCAAGGGGAACAACATGAGGGAAGTCCCTGAGGCAAGAATCACCCCCTACAATTTTGGGAGTAAAAAGAACATCATCAAAACTGTTTAATGTAGGCCTTGGAGACATGGGGGGGGGCAGGGGGTACCCTGTCCTGTGCCTCCATTTCACAGATTAGAGAGAAGCTGAGATCTAGAAAAGGAAATGCCTTGCCCTGTTCAGGACACTTCCTGGGAACAGGTTCCAGGTTCGTTTTCCGGCCACACATCTCTTGCCCAATGCTTCAGCAGAGTCTAAAAGATAAGGGCCTTCTTCCAGAAGCCACAGCAGTTAGGGAGTCTATTTGTCACATTTCACAACAAAGAAGTCTCTGCAGGCCGAGGCTAGCAGCCAGCCAGTGTGGAACAGGGCAATGCCACCCTTCCTGTGCTGCTCAGGCAGGTTTCACTCACCCCTCACTCTTAGCTCAGTGCTCCTTGGTTTTTGTGGTTGATGAATCACAGCCTACACCTAACAAACACCAACATCATGACCCCAGAGAGAGGGCCAGCAGCATGGCTCAGCCTGCCTGTGGCCAACAAACCTGACAGCCTGAGTTCGATGCCTGGGAGCCACATGGTGGAAGGAGACTCCCATAAGCTGTTCTTTGACCTCCTCTCATAAATCACAGCAGCGCACACAAGTGCTCCCCATCCCCCACCGCCAACACACACACCATAAACAAATAGGTAGATGATTGATTGATAGAGAGATAGATAGATAGATAAGTAGATAGATAGATAGATAGATAGATAGATGAAAAACAACAGCCACATCTGCTCTGGTGTCATGCCAGTAGCATCTCCTGGCCCCGTGGGGACATGTCCTACATTTGTTGCACAGGCCTCTCCCCACAGCATCTCCTGACCCCTTGGGGAGCACACCTTGCACTTGTTGCACAGGCTCCTCCCCAGAACAGTTGAAAAGCTAGTTGTACTCCTTCCTGATCTCTACACATAGAGCTGGGGAAACTGAGGCAGGGGGCCAGGCAGCATGGTGAGCAGAGATGCTCTGACAGTTGTCCCCTGAACCTGAGCGATGGTCACAGGCTCCACACACAGCAGAACATGGAGGAGTGCCTGGCCCAGTGCCAACACATCCAGTGCTCCCCAAGGAGCACCCTGTGTCCCCAGTGCATCTTCCATGAGGCATTACAGAGAGCAAATGGGTGCTGAGCACTTGACTATGTGTCCAAACTGACAGCAGCCTGAGTCATCTTCACAGCCACCCTGAGGTGGCTATGGCTGGTACCCAGTCATAAACAGTTGGGAAAAGCCAGGCGCAGGCCACACAGACAGTGAGGCGGCCTGTGTCTACAGCTGCGCTCTCTCATGCTCTCCCTTGCTCTCCCTCTCCACCTTCTTCACTCCCTCCCTCTCTCCCTGTCAGCCTCTCTGCACCTCTTTCCCTTTCTCTTTCCAAGACACACACACACACACACACACACACACACACACACACACACACCCTGCTATTACCCATCTATCCACTTTCATAGTCATTGGCCACACCAGGCAATTGGAACAAGAATGGGGTACAGGCAGGATAAGAGCCTAGAAAGTTCTTCCCAACCCAGCATACCTCTACATGATCCCATTACAATGGATCACGTCCCAATGGGCTAACATTCATAGGTTTCAACACTGTGCAGAAACTGGGGGACGGGGGTGTTGCCCTCTGTGTGCTAACCATTGTAACTATTGGTGTGCAAGCCAAGGGAATAGTTAAGATGACGATCTGACCTAGAGGAAAGGTTCCAGGGATGCAGGGCGGTCACAGCAGTGGGGACCTCGAGCATTCCCTAGTGCAGCGCCAGCAGAGTGTAGACCTGAGGCCAGAGAAGAGAAAGACAAACAGAAGAGCCAGCAGCAAGCCGAATCTCCTATACCTTCGTGCACTGAGTGCCACCCACCCACTCTGCCAGACGGAGGGAAAAACAACATGGCGTCTGAGTGCTGCTGTCCACCAGCTGTGCCCACCCCCAAGAGCAATTTCACGGTGTGATCACCATAGGAGCTGGTTCCCTGCGGCCCAAGATCACAAACAGGATTTGCCAAGGGAACCTGACAAAGAGAATGTTTGCGCCGAAGAGAGGGTGTTGGCTCAGTTTCCCTATCCTCACCCACCCACCCCCGCTCTGCCCCTCCTCTCACCCTGGCAGAGACGAGAGGCCACTTCCTAAGCATAGACCTTCCCAGTGTTCAGACATTTGTCACTTCTGCCACCAACACAGAAAATGTGGATTGAACTTGATTGTGGCGGTGCACACCTGTGATCCTAGCCAGCACTTAGGAGGCTGAGGCAGGTGGATCAGAGAGTCTGAGGCCAGCCCAGGCTACATAACTAGTTCTAACCAGGCTGAGCTACAAAGACTCTGTCAAAAGGGGCAAAGGAGAGGCAAGAAAAAGCAATAAAGTGCCCGAATACACAAACAACTTTCGCTCACAAAATCCCCTTCTTTTCATTTCTTCTGATCACTGCAGCTTGTGAGGGAAGCCGTTAGGATTTTTATCTTCTCTGGACACACGCTGGGGACCCCAAGCCTCAGGCATCCGGGCTAAGGACAGGAAGCCCTCATCTGGGTCTGTGGGGCCCACATAAACAGCCTAGCACACACGGCTCCTCCAAGCCCCAGCGGCAGACTCCACCACACGTGGTTATAGCCTCATGGAAGACCTCAATCTGGGGATGTCTAAATCTGGAGTTTCTTCTCCCTCTCCTCCTCCTGTCCTCCTCCCCTAACCTTCCCTTTTCCCTCCCCTACCCCTTGGAGAAGAGGGACAGAGCCCTCCCTCCACATCTACACGGAAAAGGCAGAATCCCCTATGAAACAGTTCACACAGCAAGTCCACTGTGCTAAAGGAACCAGAGTCCGGTCCACTCCTCCATCCTCCCCTCCCCCTCCATCCTCCCCTCCCCCTCCATCCTCCCCCCTCCCCTCCATTCCCTCCTCTTCTCCTCCTCCTCTCCTCACACTTCAGGCCTGGCCTGGCCCTCCAAAGTTTGTTTCCTCCTTGTCTCCAAACACACTTTTTCTATCCAGCCTGCAAGTCTGAAACCATAGAAAGAAAGTTACCTTCTCTCTCCCACTTAGCCACCTGTAGTCACCTCCCAAGATCTCTCGGACCAACCCACTCTGCCCATATGCTGGAGTGTGCTCATGTGGGAGCAAGGCCACTGTTATGGTCAGCAGCCTTCCTCTAGGCCGCCCCCCACCCCCACCACGCCCACAGTCACTCTTTGCTTCTGGTGATGCAAATCAGGACCCTCTAGAGCCCTCCCTGTCCCAAGGGCCCAATAGTCCCCTAGCTCTGAAGACTCAGGCTCCCCTTCACCTTGACCCACAAGACCCCTAGTGACCCTGTAGGCTTCACCCGGTTCTGGCCCTGGCCTTGACCTTCCCAGCTTCCTCTCTCATGGGTCCTCAAGTCCTTTCCTTGAGTGCCTGTGAGCCTGGCCCTGTCTGTCCGTCACTTGGCGCTGCTTCTGTCCCACAAACACTCCCCGCAGCTGCCCCCATGCTGCTTGAGAACTTCTGCTCCTTACCTTCCCAGGCTCAACACCACATCACTCTCTCAGGGCAACCCACCTTGATCCAACGCCGAGAATGTTCATAGCTTAGGCGGGGACATGCTTTGGTTAGATAGACGTGCCTGAGATCACAGCACTTGGACAGACGGAAACTTCTCTAGGCCTCAGCTTCGGCCTCTATATAATAGGAATAACATGTTCTTCATAGGCTGAGGAGGCAGCGAGGGCCTACAGCTGTGTCTACACACACACACACACACACACACACACACACACACACACACACACACACACACCGCTGTGCCCCATGGGTACCTTCCTATTGGAATACTTTATCCTGGCTCTCTTACTATTTGATCCCTCACCAGGACACAGATCTGTAAAAATGGCGCTAAGCCTGTTTTCATTAAGACTGGAACTGGGCATGGGCCAGGGCATTCCCACCCGGCAAGATCAAAGTCCCTCTGTCTCAGACAACCATCCCTGCCCCAGTGCAATCTACTGTGGACCAGAAGGGCCCAGCTCCAACCAGCAGGCAGCATGCACTGGCTTCCAGGGGCAGCATTTTAGAGGCTGCCCCTGAAAGGTGCAAAATTCTCACAGCAGCAGCAGCAGCAGAGTTGACTATCTAGCCCAGGCTGTCTTGAGGTCCTTTGCATCAAGGCAGTCTCTTCTGCCCAACTACGGGCATGCTATGGGCAGGATGAGCCTTGGAGAAGGGGGACACAGCCCTCCTCCATATCCATGTGAAAAGGGCAAAGTCATCTATGAAACAGTCCACAGTGCCAATGAAACCAGAGTATAGCAGGTGAAAACCATTCTGCCTTCCAACACCTTCCTAAGCTCCTTGGGAGAGCCCTGGTGCTGTTCTCAATTAGAAAGCCCACTCGCCAGCTGGCTGCCCTGCCTCTCTGAACTCAGCTTTTCCTCTCTGAATCACAACAAAGGTGTAATGTATCACAACAAAGGTCCCAGGCCATCAGTAAGCATTCATCATCCTCATGTGCCTACACTGATGGGGATTAAGGAAACTGTGAACTGTGTGTGTGCCTGGGTCTGGGTCTGGGCCTGGTTCACCATTCGTGTGTGTGTGTGTGTGTGCACTTGGGTTGGAGCCCAATTAGGGACAAAGTGCATTTTCTAAGAAATAGCATACAGAGAGTACATCTCCCTCAGGCCTGGGGAGGGAAACAGCTCTGTCCTCAGGGTGCTGAGACTTCAGAGAAAGCCTCTGCCCCGACTTCCATCAGCGGCCTGCCTGGATGCAGAGCTCTACATGACTTCAGGTCCCCTCCCCCAACATAAAACTGTCTCCTCACCAAAGTAGACTCAGCAAACGGAGCAGCCAGACTCCACCGTAGGTGAGGGGTGCGGTTACAGGGAACTCCCTAACCTTCTGCTTGAAAGCCCAAGTCTGTCCCCAAGCCAGTTGTGATGGCGCATACCTTTAATGTCATCAGAGCCTCTGTGAATTTGAGGGCAGACTGGGCTACATACTGATTTCCAAGATAGCCTGGGATACATAGAAAGATTTTGTCTCCAAGAAAAAGAAAGAAGAAAGAAAGAAACAAAGAAACAAAAGGGGAGAGAGGAGCTGTGCCCTAGCTAGCATGGCAATTCATGCCTATAATCCCTGCACTTGAGACACTGAGGTAAAAGGCAACCTGGTTCGAGGCCAGTCCAGGCTACATAGTGAGAACTTGTCTAGAAAAAAAAAGGAGGAAGGAGCTTTCCTTTCACAGATCCTTAGCCTTTGACCACCCAAAGGGACAAGGTCAGGGACATACCTAATATCTTCACCCCCAAACTATACCATAACCAATCACTGGGTTTGGTTCAAATGCCCTGTGGTCTACAGGCCCCTACTTTCTTAGAAGCTGTTGAAGGAGGCCCAGACCTGGCGGCACAGGCCTCTCATCCCAGCACTCAGAAAGCTGAGGCAGACGGATCATAATTTCAGTGGGCTACAGAGTGAGTCCAAGGACAACACAGACAATCCAGAGAGAGCTGAGGGTGTAGATTGGTAGTAGAGTACTTCCTTAGGATGTGGGGGTCCTTGGTTCAAGCTATAGCACTGAGGGAGGAAAGACAGTCATGGAGGAGTCAACCACAGCATCTAAGGGGGCATCCTCCCGCTGGCCTTCAGCCCCGCCCCTGCCTGGCCACAGCTCCACGACTGGACTCAGCTGGGTCATGATGTCACTCACTATGTAGTTAACTTTGGAAAGAGAAAGGCATGTGACTTTGCAGGGACCCTCGGAGCCTCTGTAGACTGGCATTCATTAGACGCCGGTTCCCACAGACAGACAAACCCAGCCACACTACCCTACTGTGTCCACACCCTCATGCTGTCCAGCTGCCACCCTTCCTGCTCTCTTTCCCTTAAGCTCCTCTTCCTGTGCCTCTCACCAAGCAGGCCTTCCTTGCTCCCTCATCCCATGGATGAGGCCCTGAGTGTCTCCTTTTCACTTTCTCTTTGCAGTGAGCCTGTCTGCTGCCCTTTATGGGCCATTTTATTCACTCCAAGAGTACACATGGGGGGGGGGGCAGCAGGGGGGGCAGTCTCCTACATCTTTGAAAAGAGGAGTGAATAAAAAAGAAGCTTAAAAAAAAAAAGACAGAGTGCTTTGGGCCCTATGGCTTACAATGAAATCTACATATAAACAAGGACCGAATATGACAACTGTTGCTTACTGCCCGTGAATGTATTTTATATCCATTAACTGAACTGACTCATTGAACCCTCACATCACTCCCTGGAGACAGACCATCCCTGTCTTATTGAGGCGTGGACACACAAGATGACATTGCCAATTTTAAATAGCTAATAAATACTACAGCCAGACTCCAGCCCAAGCCCGGTGACTCCACCTACCTCCTAATACTCTCAAAGCGTCCCCAAGCACCAAGGAGGGAGCTAATAGAATTTATATAAACAAATCAGGGAAGGTGTCACAGAGGAGGGGACTTTGAGCTGGGTTTTGACAGATGAGTAGGAGTTTATAGAGGTAAAGAGAGCAGGAAAGGCATCCCAGTAAGACAGCTAAGTATGGCAAAAAGTCAACAGCTTGAAACGATACATCCTAGGAGGCTGCTGTGCTAGGGCAAGAAAACATGGAGGCCAAAAGGCAAAAGAAGACTGAAGGGAGTGAAGGCCATATGTATCTGACAGGGTGCTGCAGTTTGGTCCTAAAGGTTTTTAGGGTGCTATTAGCTGAGCAGGGACTCCCTCCTTCCTGCCCATCTTTACACTTTTAAGCCACTTGGACACCAGGGTTGTCTTTGTGAAGCCCTGGCCCGCTGCCCGGCCTCCTCGCGACCCTCACAGGGCGTCTGTGTCTGTGTTCCACAGGGGCCGTGAGGGCCTCGAGTATCTTCCCCATCCTGAGTGTGATCCTGCTCTTCATGGGTGGCCTCTGCATCGCGGCGAGCGAGTTTTACAAGACACGCCACAACATCATCCTGAGCGCCGGCATCTTCTTCGTGTCTGCAGGTAAGGCAGGGATGTGCCAAGAGAAGATCACAGGGTGGGCCTGGTCTGTGCCCTCAAGGGAAGGTGAGGCTGGGGCTCCAGTGCATACACCCCTGTCCCATACCCAGTGTCCCGTCTCCCTCCTACCGCTGAGGGAAGGGCTGAATACTCCGGTAATTTACAGGGCACCAGGCCCACCCCACTTGCCCTCTGCCCTCCCAGAACAAGCAAACTGAGAGACAGAGAGAGGCACCAAGGAACCCACTCTTCCACGGTCTGTCCCACATGATACCCCAGCTGCACCCTAGAAGCCAAGGAAGACCGCTCCCCTCACCCACCCCACCCCCACCCCCAAGCCAGCAGAGCAGCCAGGCACCACAGTCAGGTAGCTACGCTGTTACACGCCCAGTCACAAGGGCTGCAGTTGCCCAGGGAGTGACAGCAACTGTATCATAAGCCATTTAATAAGCCTGGCTACCACCTAAGGGCACCGACCACGCCCTAGGCGCCATTCTCTTTCAAGAACATTCATCTGTGTTCCCTCATCGAGTCTTCTCTGGGGCCTTGCCTTAGCCCCAGTTTGCTGGTTGGAAAACTCAGACTATGGCCACTGTGGCCAAAGGGTTGGGTCCCCTTTGCCGTTCCAGCCGTGGGACTGAGCAAGGAGCTCAAGCCCTCTGTGTTTCATTTCCCCATCTGCGGCCTATTTGTGGAGCACCGGATAGGGAAGGCTTAGCCGTAACTATTGCTATCCCTACCTTCTATCTGCCCATGTTTGTCACCACAGGCCCCTCCCCTTGTGGCCAGGATAAGATATTAAGGCAGGGCCGGCAAGGTGGCTCTGTGGATAAAGGAGCTTTCCACCAAACCTAATGACCTGAGTTCCATCCCTGGGACCCACACTCTTGAGAGAACCAACTCCCAGAAGTACCCTCTGGTCATGCCTCACTGGGATCCACGCCTCTCCTCCCCCGCAAGGCATCTCAGGCTCTTCTGTCTGACCCACCCTCTCTTCCGTTCCAGGTCTGAGTAACATCATTGGGATCATTGTGTATATATCAGCCAATGCTGGAGACCCCTCCAAGAGTGACTCCAAAAAGAACAGCTATTCCTACGGCTGGTCCTTCTACTTCGGGGCCCTGTCCTTCATCATCGCCGAGATGGTCGGGGTGCTGGCCGTTCACATGTTTATCGACCGCCACAAACAGCTGCGGGCCACGGCCCGCGCCACCGACTACCTCCAGGCCTCCGCCATCACTCGCATCCCCAGCTACCGCTACCGCTACCAGCGCCGCAGCCGCTCCAGCTCGCGCTCCACTGAGCCCTCTCACTCCAGGGACGCCTCGCCCGTGGGCGTGAAAGGCTTCAACACCCTGCCGTCCACGGAGATCTCCATGTACACCCTCAGTAGGGACCCCCTGAAGGCTGCCACCACGCCCACCGCCACCTACAACTCGGACAGGGATAACAGCTTTCTCCAGGTCCACAACTGTATCCAGAAAGACAGCAAGGACTCTCTCCACGCCAACACAGCCAACCGCCGGACCACGCCCGTATGAAGACCGTGGGACCCGGGGACCGGGAGGCTTGGTCCGCGGGCGGGGGAGGGACCGCAGCAGCCATGGGGAGACCTTCTACACGCAAAAAACAAGCAAGCAAACAAACAAACAAAACAAAAACAAAAAACAAAAAAAAAGAGAAAAATATATAGCAAGCAAATAAAAAAAAAAGAACAAAATACAAGAGGAACAAAATCAAAACCACAGGTTATGCGGGGAAAAATATAACCGAGGGAAGACAAACTTTAAACAAAGCAAGAGGGATAAAATTAAAATAGAAAATAAATCTAAAAGAAATTGCATGATTTCCCATGTACCATTATTTTAACATTTAATAAAAACCAATTTAAATGAAAAATAAAAGGGAACCAAGATAACGTAAAGCAAAAAACAAAAAAAACAAAAAACATTTTAAAAAACCACAAAAAAAATGAGGAAAGCAAGAGAGTATTTATTAGGGTTTTATGTTGCTTTTGTTTTTGTTTTTGTTTTTCTGTTTTAACTGCAGGGAGAGTTTAAAAATAAAAAAACGCATTCTTTTCCCTTTAACCCCAGTGGGCCCTGCCTCCCGGGGAGAGTAAGGGGTAGAGTCTCAGGGCCCCCAGGGCCAGGGGAGCAATGGTCACTGCCAAGCCCCTGGCTCCCTGGCTGGGCCCTGGGATGCTGGGGGGGGGGGGGGGGAGTTCAATGGCGCTGCAGCCAACTCTACCCAGCACCATATGGGGCAGTTGCAGGCCTCCAGGTGACCCAAGCCCTTGGTCCGCCCCTGTCCGTTAGGTGCCTGGAGGTGGTGCACTTGGAGCCACCCGGCCCCAGGCTCCCAGTCCTTAATGGTCCTTAACCCACTGTGATGACTTCCTAGGCCTTGAGAAAAGGGAAAGAGAAGGGATGACTGCTGGTGGCTCACGCAGAAGGCAGATCCCTGGCCTCCTCAGGGGGAGCCTTTGGGGGGCCAGTAACCCCAAGCTCCTGTCCTTGGAGGCAGGAGACACCCACCCCCAGGGGATAGAGAGCAGCCGTCCCTCCTCACCCCGCACCTCGGGTCACTAGATGACCCTGGGGCAATGGTGGACCCCCACACTCACAGGCCCCCAGCCCCCGGGAAGGGGGCTCTTTGACCCTTTGGGGGTCCATGGACTCACTGATGCCCCTCTGGGGGCCCAGTGAGTCCAACAATGACATTGCAAAAAGGTTTCTTTTTACAAAAGAAAAAGGAAAAACAAGTGGTGATTTTTTTTTAATAAAAAAACCACAGACTATAAATAAATGTAAATATATAATAAGTGAATTTACTTGCAAGAAAATCAAGTAGTATTTTTTTCTTTTAATTCTTTTCCAGCTTTAAACTGTGAAAACAAAAATCGGGGTGGGGTGGGGGACTTAAAATTTAGCAGGGAACTTGTAAAGACAAAACAAAAATCAAATATAGAAATCCATTAAGACAAACAAACAAGCAAACCCATTGGGAGAGATGTGAGCTGGGCAACAGAGCTAGAGGGAAAGGAGAAAAGGCCATCTTCCTGGGGACTGCAGGGAGATGCTGCTGATGGAAAGTGGAGCCCCTCCCCACCCCCCTTTCCAGTCATAGTCACAGCCACAACCACTGTCCCCAGGCTCTGGGCCACAGGAACCACTCATGTTCACACTCAGTGAAAACCCTTCCCACCCAACGCACAGCCAGGAGCATGCCTCAGAGGCAGCTGGCCTGTGCCCTCCAAAGCCATAGAAACCAGCCCAACGACTCCATCACTGACCTTTGTGTTCCTGTGTGCCCCTACCCTACCTTGCCTACATGTGGACAAACCGCATTCTTGTACACGGAAGGGCTCCCGTCTGTGTTCCAGTTGTCCATGCCGTGTGTCCTCCCGGGACCACGGCTTCCCACTGTGTCAGCTTGTGGACAGACTGAGCTCCCAAGGCCCACTCTTGTCTTCCGTGTCTGTGAATTTTAAGATCTGCCACCAGCCCAGCCCAGTGGAAAATGGTCAGGAGCAATCTCTCTCTCTCCCTCTCCCTCTCCCTTTCTCTCCCTCTCCCTCTCCCTCTCCCTCTCTCTCTCTCTCCCTCTCTCTCTCTCTCTCTCTCTCTCTCTCTCACACACACACACACACACACACACCATGTGCCTCCTCACTGTGTTCCCCACATATATGAGCAGCAACCTGTCCAGCCATGCAGACAGAGGGAGATACACCGTTCCCAAAACTCCTCACCTGCCTTTCCTTTTTGAATGTTATAACCCCAGTCATAGTGAGTGGGGGAGGCTCCCTTGAGAGACAGGTCTCCTGCTGTCTTTGAGGTCAGTGAAAAAGCATGTCTTCTGGGGCGAAAGATCTCCCTATACGGAAAGAATGTCTGCAGAATGCTCTCCTGGGCAAACATCAATCCCGTTAGGCCTGCACCCCAGAGTGAATTGAGGGAGCGCTCAGGGTTACCCTTTTCCTTCCCCTAAAGTGGCAAGGGCCAGATCAGACAATGAGAACCAGGCTAACAATTTCCTAGAAGCCTCAACAGCCTCCCCAACCCCAAGTGAGCACCCTGCATCAACCAGCCTCCTGCCTGTCTTTGCTACGCTGACCCCTGCCTGCTTTGAGGGTTCTCTGGTGGAATTCTCTGGGAACCGGAAGGCATGCTAAGGAAGGCTCCTATTACTTCCTGTCTTGTGTCTGGAAACATTGTCCTCCCACGTCAGCTACAAGGCAGACCACCTGCTGGGCCAGCCCAGAAGTTCAGGGGAGGCCTTGGACCCTATGGCTCAGATCTGTGGGCCAGTTAACAAGCATGGGGGAGGGGGGAGCAGAGCACCTTCCAAACTGAGAAAAAAAAAAAAACAGCATCTTGTCCCTCCCCACTCAGCCCTGCCCAAGCCCTAGCAGATCCCAAACCACACCAGATGAAGGCCTAGAGACAGAGGAAAGGGTCATCCCAGCAATCACCTCTCTGTGGAGGAACCAGGGGCCCAAGCTCCCTGAGCTCTGGCCAGGTATTTGAGCAGCAATTGGACTTCTTTCCAGGCAGTGAGACCTGGGGTCAGGCCACTCAAAGAAGACTTGTGGGGGAGAGATAACATGAGCGTGGCTGGCCAAGAAAGGGCTAGGGGGCCTGGGGGGGAAGGAGCAATGCTTTCTGTGGTGTCTGACAGCTCATAACCCAGCTCTGATCAATTTAAAAAAAAAAAAAACAATTTCCATTTTATTTTCTTGGTGGGTCCTTTTTTTTCCAGACTGTTAACAGAAAAAAAATTTTAAAAAGAAGAAAACTAAAAACAAAACAACGACAAAACAAAATCCTGGTACATGAAATAAAGATTTTTTTATATATATATATAGCTTGGCTCTCACTTCCATGAATTCCTTTAATTGCTTGTCCCAACTCCTGGCATCCCATTGAAAGCAGTTCTCAGAGTCACTGTGAACTCTCAAGAGTTGAGGGGTGGCAGACATAGACAGCATGCAGTAAGGCGCCCCAACTTCCAAAGTCGAGAATCCACTCTCCTCGGCATTCCTTAGTGACAACTGCATTCCTCTAGTGACAAGGGGCTCACCTCCTCAAAAAGTGGCAGAGGCTGGTGCCAAGAAGTTTTCTAACATGTCCCTGCTGTCACTGTCCATCCAGTTCCTTCACACTCCATCAACACTGGTCCTTTCCAACATGACTGCCCCACCTCCCCATATTTGAAAGCAGAGCTTACAGGCTGGAGAGATGGCTCAGTGGTTAAGAGCATTGACTGCTCTTCCAGAGGTCCTGAGTTCAGTTCCCAGCAACCACATGGTAGCTCAGAGCCATCTACAATGGAGTCTGATTCCCTCTTCTGGTGTGCATGAAAACAGAGCATATGTATATATATGTAATCGTTTAAAAAGAAGGAGGAAGCTGGGCATGGTAGTGCATGCCTTTAGTCCCAGCACTCGGGAGGCAGAGGCAGGTGGATCACTGTGAGTTCGAGGCCAGCCTGGTCTACAAAGCCAGTCCAGGACAGCCGAGGGTACAAAGGAAGGAAGGAAACAGAGCTTATACTACCCTTGAGCTCTTCCCTTTTAGCAAGCCAGCCCCCAAGTCACATCCCACCCCCACGTCGTGTGTGCAGCCTGGGATGGGCATGGTGCTGAGGTATGTCCTAAAGGCTTTCTACAGAGAGAGCCAGGGGCTGGCACAAATGTGGGAACCCCTCAACCTGACAAAGTGGAAAAAACAAGAGGGAACACTACCCAGGCGGGGTTGGCCTTGACCTTGGAGAAAGGCCCTGTCTGATGGCTGATGAAGTACAAAGCCGGCACCCAACATTGGCTGGTTAGCGCGTGGAAGGAGCGTCTTTAACGTCTCTAAACATGAACTGAGTCTGTTTAATCTGGTTCACTTGTAATTTGAAAATCTCTAATGCCAAACAGGATTCGAAGAAAGCCGCGATTTCATATCAAACCTAGACTTAGAAAGTATAAACAAAGCCAGGCAGTACTTGCGTACACCTTTAATCCCAGTACTCGGGAGGTAGAGGCAGGCAGATCTCTGAGTTCGAGGACAGCCTGGTCTGCAAGAGTGAGTTCCAGGACAATCAAGGCTACACAGAGAAACCTTATCTTGAGGGGAAAAGTAAACCATAAAACACTCATCTAGTATAACATTGGAGTTGTGGTGGAGGGTGGCATTCTTTGACAATACCCCTTTACCCAACGCTGGGGACCAGACCCAGGACTCTACCAACTAAACCATCTCCCAGCCTGATAACCAATTTGACCCACCTGCCTGTCACCTCTCTGAGTCTGTTGCCCTCGACCTAGATAGAGGTCAGGTGGATGTACTGTGGATGCAGCTATGAGAAGGAAAACAGGGCCAAGTTGATTTATAGCGGAGCCGTCACCTTGCCAGCCAGAGCCCCAGCTACTACAGTGACAGCCACCCTCACCACTGACACATGAGTCCCCTTGTTAAGATGGGTGGCATCCACCTGTCTGTTTTATTAGTATTACTGGAAAGGGGGCACACACACACCATAAGCCCAGCTCGGATCTAGGGGGTTCAAACTCAGATCTCTGTACTTGTACAGCTAGTGTTTCACCCATGGGGGCATCTCTCAAGCCCTAGCTGCTTATTTTAATGCCATCATTTAAGAAGACGAGGCCAGGCCAGGAGAAAGGGATAGAAGGTTCTGTAGACCAGCCACAGCCCATCAGCCAACTCTGGGGACTATAGGGTTTCAGATGCCATGGTCCCAATGGCCACATGATTAGGGGTGGCTAACTGTGCCTGGGGACGGCCAGGAGGTGTTTGTGAGGCAAGCAGCGGTCTAATGTTAAAGGAGGGGAGCTAAGCCAGTATCTAGCTCCCGGGACTGGGGAGGAAGAGGATGAAACAAAAGCCACACCAACCCAAGAGGAGTAAGACCCAGAAAGGTCTATAGGAAGGCCCACCAATCAGAATGACAGGCTCAATTCAGCTCCCAGGCAGAACATTGTCAAGGCCTTTGACAAATCCCAGGCTCTTTAGGGTTCACCCTGAATGAGTGTGGGGCCCAAGGCAAGCTCGCCAAAGGAGACTCGGGGATTATAAACCAAATGCCAACAGCTAGGAATCAAACTGAGACCCTAGCAATGTGTCCTCTCCTGTCCTAACCACACATCTTCAAGGCGAGGGAAACTCAAGGTTGATTTGGAGTAACAGTCGGGGTAGTCCTGAGCCCCGCTTCCCCACCTGCAGGCTGCCCCTCCCTCCCAATCCCCACTGCCACTCAACAGGAGCAGGGTACCTTCCTCCAAGGGACACACTCTCAGGTTCCTCAGAACAGCCACTTCTGAGAACAGAGAACAACTCACTTTGGAAACAGAGGTAGAAGTCAGTTCTGCAGGACTCTTCAGGCAGAAATCCAGAGTGCCAGGAGCCCAGATCAGGCCTGGGGCTCAGGCAAGTGCATCTCCTTGGCCAGAAATCTGTCCTCTCCTGCTCTGGACAGGGCCGGAGCAGGGTCCCTAAGAGCCAGCCAAGGCCTCAGCAGGGCTTCTGACTCTGTAGTGGTAGCTAAGCCTCACTATGTGTTTGTTTGTTTGTTTGTTTGTTTATAAAACAGGTGCTCCTGTAGCCCATGCTGACCTTGAACATTTGACCTTCCTGCTTTCCTCCCAAGTGCACCACCACTGTGTTCACATGGTTGGAGGGCTGGAACAGAGGCTTCATGCGTGCCAGGCAGGAGCTCCACTGATGCAAACTACAGCCCTAGCCACCCCCCTATGGCTTTTGAATGGAAACCCTCCAACACTGCAAACTCAGCGTCAGGGTTCTGCTTCCAGAGGGGTCCAGTCAAGGGCTATCGAGATTTCTGGGAAGTCCTGTCCCTTGCTGAAGAGGCCCCAGATGGAGGCCAGAGAGAAAAAGTCACATGCCCAGCAAGATGACTTTAAGCAGCCAAGGGCGCCAGCTTCTTGCCCCCCTCAACCCTTCCCACCATCCCATGGGACAGGGGTCTCAGGTGCACCTCCCTCCTCCTCCGTCCCCACACCTCACTGCTTCCTTTTCTGCATTCTTCCGGCCACCATCTCTCAGAACAGCCACACAGTAAGGCCGACTGTACTGTCTCCAAGAGTTGTCAAGGCCAGCTTAACAAGGAGCATCAGTTTGGACCAGCTTCCAAGTGACACATAAAACACTGGCTAGTGTCCAGCCACCTCTCTCCTGCCCTACCAGCACAGAGGTTCTGCATCCTCTCTGCCAGCCACAGACAGGGCTTGGCCCCGCCTACTACTACTGGCAGGCACAGATGCAAACCCAATTCCCAGACACCCAGCCGACTTCCACAGCTCCTGCAGTCCAACCATGTGCATCTCTTCCCACCTCTCGGCTTAGAAGGTGCTATGCCCCGTTGGCAGCTTAATGTGGCCCCCTGTGGAAATGTTCACACCACAAACAAAGGCTACAGTGTAGGGATTTTTTTTTTTTTTAATGAAGAGCCAGTTGTTAAACATTTATATGAATATCACTGCCCAAATCCATAAGGGACATGTGTGCATACGGGCTCGGTTGTGCATACCTTAGCACACGCCTCGAAGCACGTGCGCATATGGGTGCATCCATGCAAACAAGTGTGCATGTACAACACACACACACACATACACATACATGCATGCATACACTCTGGAATTTAATACAGAGAAGCATGTTTGTTCGGTCTGCAAGACTTGATCTTGCTCCTATAGGAGCAGAGACCTGCTGTGGCAAGGAAAAGATGGAAGACTGGCATGGGACAGAAGGCGTGCCTGCCCCCCCTCCCCCCCCACCCCACCCCCGGCTCATGATTCCCTGCATTCCTCACCTCTGTGGCCCAGATCACCTATGCACTGATGGGGGGGGGGGGGGCAGGCACGGAGACTTCACTATGTCACGGAGTCCAGGATCACAGGCCACATGCACCATGCATCAGGGGTATGTGGCTATGCAACGCACACCTAGAATCCATCAGGACAGAGACACACAGCGTGAGGGCAGATGGCTGGAACCTGTTTCTAGTATAGAGCCCAGCCCGGGAAGCCGGTTCTGCTCATTAGTTCTCTCTGCCAGTGTGCGTGCGTGCGTGCGTGCGTGCGTGCGTGCATGCGTGCGTGCGTGCGACTCCTCTTTTTTAACCTCCCTCTCCTGCATTAGCCAGAGGGACAGAACAGATAGGATAGCATGGATTGGAAGAGGATTTACTAGTCTGGCTTACACAGCACAGTATGAGTACTACAACAACGGCTGTCTTCGGCCTGGCAGTGGTGGCGCACGCCTTTAATCCCAGCCCTTGAGAGGCAGAGGCAGGCAGATCTCTAAGTTCGAGGCCAGCCTGGTCTACAGGAAAGCCAAGGTTACATGTAGAACCCCTGTCTCCAAGAAACGGGGGGGGGGGGGAGGGGAGACTGTCTTCACACTGGAGAGGCTGAGAAGCCAATAAAAGCCCAGTTCACAAACCTCAGTAGTCCCAAGCTTGGTGATGAAGGTTTGCAGGATTCCTGGTCTTCGGTCTACACTGGGCTGATTGTTATGACACATGCCTTTAATCCCAGAGACAGAGGCAGGTAGATCTCTGTGGGTTCAAGACCAGCCAGGTCAACATAGAGAGTTCCGGTCCAGCATGAGCTATACAGTAAGTCTCCGCCTGAAAACAAAAGAAAACCCACCTCTCATCTAGACCCTATCATATGGGTAAAGAAGCTGGGTTGGGTCTCCTCGAATAGAGCAGTGGGTGGAGGCAGCCGCAACACAGAGGAGAAACGCAAAACTCACAGAAAAATGCAAAGACGAGGAGACAAAAAAGCGAAGCTGTTTCCCTCCTGTACCCGGGCGGCCGCACTTAGGGTGGGTCTCCCTACTGCAGATAACCTCTTGGAGAAAACCCCTCACAGACCTCTTGGTTGATTCCAGGCCCAGCCATGGCCTCCACATGCATCAGGTTCTCCAGAATAGCACCCAGAGCAGAGACACAGGGTGTGAGGGTCAGACAGTAGTAGCAGACAGATGGCCGTGATCAGGAGGGAGTGAACAGCGTAGGACTTGAACTAAGCCCTGGCTCCTGTCTCACTCCTATCTCACTCAGTGGCTCCCCAGTGCCTTCACAGCTTCCCTGGTTGCTCCACCACTTGCTTCCTGTTTTTGTGTTGGTGGTATTGCAGATGAAAGCCAGGGCCTTATGCATGCTAGGCGAGGGTTCCAGCCCCAGCCCACGTTCGGTTTGTTCTGTTTTGCTTTTAACAACAACAGAATCTTCCTAGGTAGCTCGGGCAGGCCTTGAACCTGCTTTGGTCTCCCACATGTTGACATTGCAGTTGTATGATCTCATGCCCAACCCCGTTACCTATTTTGTCACAGTAAATCAGGGTTTATCCGGAAGCTACCACATGCCAGGCATTGTCAAATTGTCTATTGTCACAGTTCTGGGAAGCAGGCACTAATATCCCCTTTGCAGAGATGAAACGGAGGCTAAAAGAGGTCAAGTGACAGGATGGAGCCCTTTGTCAAAGTTCAGACCAGACCGCTCCATATCCAAGCACGGTGGCACATGCATCTGCAATTTCAGCACTCAGGAAGCCGACACAAGAGGATCAAGAGTTTGACGCTGCCTGGCCTGGTTCCACGGAAATGAGAAGGAAAAAAAAAAAGTCCTCTTTGGTTGGGAGTGGAGGCGCTCATGAGGTCAGCAGAATGAGTGGAGGCTCCGAAGGGTCGCCCCCACAGCTCCGCAGGCAGAGCCGTCAGCAGGGCTGGGAGCCCCGTACAGTGCTCTGAACTGTTGGCCATCCGCTTAGAGTTGGAGGCTGACGAAGGAAATGCAGGCCCAGGTAGGGTGTGAGTGGCACGGAGGCGGAAGGCAGTAAGAAGAGCGATGGCTGTGCAAGCATTAGGACATGAGTTTGAATCCTCACTCAGCACCCACATAAAAGGCTGGGAGTAAGGGCAGGAGGAATGGCTCACCCGTCAAGAGCACCAGCGTTCCATCCCCAGAGCATCCACCAGGCAGCTCACAGGCACCTGTAACTCCAGCTCCAGGGCATCAGGCACTCTTCTGGCCTCTGCAAGCAACACACTCACATGCACAAATCCAAAGACACATAAACATACATGTACACATACATATATACATACATACATACATACAGTTAAAATAAAATATTAAATAGCTACATGTGCTGAGCACCTCACATGCACCTATAAACCCCCCCTATCACTGGGGGAAGTGTTGAGACAAGAGGATCACTGAGGCTTGCAGGCTGCCAGCCCAGCTCCAGGCTTCATGAGAGACCCTGTCTCAGGGGAATGAAGACAGAGAGCAATATAGCAGGACACCCAAAGCCCTCCTCTGGCCTCGGTGCATGCATATGAGGCTATGTACACGCACACGCACGCACACACACTTACACGCACACGCACCACACACATACTCGTGCCCAGTAAGTAAATAATATAATTAAATCTAATAGAGCCATTGTCCACAACACAACAGAGAAAACCACCATGGAGCTTCCATGCAACGTCACCGAGGCAGAGGCAGAGCCAGACTGCACAGGGGCAGACGGCACACTCACATCCTGTCCCTGCAGCTCGTGGCTTCATTTAAAGTGTCCCCTTGTGCTCTGTAATGCTCCACCTTCATTTCAGCCTCTGCTTCTTCCACTGCTCTGTGACTAGAACAGCTCACAGGGAAAGCCATGTACATCCTAAGGCAGAAAACACACGCCATCCAGAAGGAGAGGCAGCGCGACAAAGGGCGCATGCTTACTAGCAAGCAAGGCATGAGGGGAAGCATCCCAGCTTATGTCAAGTTCACTGTCAAAGTCACATTTCAGAGATTTGGTTGAGTTTTCTGGGAAAGAGAGAAACACAGAAAATAATCTTTTTTTTTTTTTAACACCGAACCATTTATTTAAAAGTTTAACTTGTGATCAGGAAACTATTTGCAGTAACAAAGCCCAAAGAGGACCCCAGATAGGCACCTGGATGGATGCCTCAAAGTCCTTGCATTGCAGGGAACCCAGGCCTTGATAAGCAGCAGTTTCTGCAGGAAAAAGTGGGAAGTGGAGAAGAAATGCCTGTCTAGGATGCAACACAGAGAAAGAGAGACAGACAGAGAGGTTGAGAGAGACAGAGACAGAGAGAGGAAGGAAGACAGAGAGACAGACAGACAAAGGGAGGCGGGAGGGAAGGAAAGAGAGAGAGAGCACTGTGTGGTATCAGCACAGCAGAGACTTTCTGAGCCTTGCTTTCCTATGGTTCAACAATCCTCATATAGCATGAGAAGGCGGAATGCTTTGTGAAGATGAGCAAGCAAAAAAAAAAAAGTGAAGGAAAGTTCCCTTGGCACTGGGACCATGGCTCAGTCAATGCATAGGGACCTCCTGGACTTGATCTCCAACACTACATGAACTGAACATGGTGGTCCATGTCTGCGTTACCCACACCCAGAAGTTCACCCTTTATCTTCAGATATATAGAGGGTGGGAGGCCAGCCTGAGCTATATGAGACCCTGTGAAAGAAAGAGATGGGGGTGGGGGTGGGGATGGGGGGAGGAAGGGAGGAGGGAGGGAGAGGAAGGAGGATACTATAGCACAGGTACAGAGTTAAGCACTTTAAGTATTTGCCCTAATAGCAATATTCTACAACAGCTCTCAATATTGCCCCCTTTTTAAAAATGGGGTTCAGAAAGGTTAGGCTGTATGTCCAGGTCACACACAAAAAAGAAAGTGGTGGCCCTGTAATAATGAGCCAGGCCGGCCACCGCCTCTGGAGCTTACATCTTTGCAGGACACCAGGCTTCAAGGGCCACAGGCGACCACACACGTCCCCAGCCGTGGTCTCATTGGCCATTTGCTTGCCTCCATCTCTCAAGTCGTGGCCACTCATCTCTGCTTGACCTCAGCTTTCAGCCTTTCCCTGCCTGGAGCAAATGCATTAGTGGGAGTGACAGTCAAAGACGGATGTGAACGATGGCGGGGTCTCTGCCCACTGGCCCCTGCTCGGCACACGGCGAAGGCGCTAATCTTAGGAATTCAATAAAAACAAAATGAATTAGTCGAGCTGTACTGCGCTGGGTCTAATCAAACGGTGTTGAATTGCGGGCCTGACGGATGGATGGACTCAGGAACGGGTGGAGAGAGAGACCACGATGGATGGCCAGAGCAGAGGATGGTCACACAGATGTCTGGGAACAGATTTGGTGGCCATACCTGGGACAGAATCTGGTGACTGCGGGTACAGAGGCAAGGCTGGCTGAGGCATTGCTGGGAGAAGCAGGAGCGACTACTCAAATTCCCTCTGGAGAAAGGCCCGGAGGCTGCATCCAAGTTGTGTAGGAAGTGGGAAGCTGAGGGAGGAGAGGAGTTAACAGCAGGATGGCTCCCCAGCCAGCTGTGCTCAGGGAGACACTGACAGATCACAGCGCGTCTCCTCACTAATAGCACTGCGGCAGCCTCCTCCCGCCACTCCCGCCAGCTCCAACCCCAGTGGATCAATACCAGGAGCCAGTGGCCACAGAAAGGAGGGACCTGGGGACCAACTCACTGCCTGAGACTGGTGTTCCTTCGGACCAGAGCTGCTGTCCCATTTGCATTGTGGTAACATCACAGCAAGGATTTCTTCTCTGAAACTTTGCTGGAAAAAGAAGCCAAACTCCCAGTCAATGCGGAAACCTCACAAGGCTGTCTACATGGCACCTGCCTCCTTGGCCTCAGGTCCACATCTCTCCAGCCCTAGGAGAAACTTGTGTATACACACACACACACACACACACACACACACACACACACACACACACACACACACACCAGCAGCCAGAGCTGCTGGTTTAAACCATCATTTTGACATAATTTCATCTCTTTGGTTTGTCCTTGGCCTTCTGTTTCCCAGTCTCCTCATGGTCCTCTGCTCCCAACCAGCCAGTAGCCCAGGCCTCTCTTCTTCATCATGAGGCAGATAACTGAGCTGAAAAAGGGAGGCTGCCCCCTCAGAGCTGGCATCTGCTATATGCCCAGGAACACCTAGGGCTCAGAGTGGTTGACTAATATGCTCAGAGTTACCCAGTGTCAGAGGTGGCATGAAGCCAACGGTGCTTCTGCCTCCAGCACCGGCCCCCACCTCCCCCACCCCTGAGTGCTGGGATTCCAGGAGTGTGCCCTCACACTGGGTTTTCTGTGTTGCTGGGGATGGCTTTTTTCCACATTAGACAAGTGCACTAGCAGCTGGGCCCCAGCCTCAGCTCTCCCAGATCAGCTTCTAAGCCTCAGATATTTCCAGAAAGGACTTAACAGGTCTTCTATGGCCCAAGGGAAGCAAAGGGCTGGCTCAAAGCCACTGGAGTCCAGGGGGCTCGTTGATCAGGGCTCTTCCTCTGCAGCTGGTGTCCTCCTCCTCTGTCATGGTTAAAACCTGGGACTGACTGGAAACCAAAGAACCATTGGGCAGGGCCAGTGCCATACCTCCTGCATGTCAGGAAGAATAGTTAGACATAGAAAAAGCATTTTTTTTTTTCATCAAAAAGGAGAGGTGAGAGTTGAATGAAATAAAGCATCTACTACCCTGTGTTTCTGGCACCATATATAACATGTGGTTGTGTGTGTGTGTGTGTGTGTGTGTGTGTGTGTGTGTGTGTACGTGAGCCATCCTGCCTGGGCAGCCCTGGAAGCCTGTGAGAAGCAATCCCTGACTGCAGCCCTTTTCAGCTCATAATTCTATCTCTCAAGTTCCCTTGTCCCGCCCCCCTCTTCCCACCCCCCAATGCCCCTCCCCAACACCCCCACCCCTGCATGGTACAGGAGAGGGCCATAGGCTCCTGCATGGCCCTGACCTACACTGAAGCCTGGGGAAAGAAATGATCTGCTCAGACTTCCCATCATGCTCTGGGGCAGTCCTCCTGGCTCCTAAGTACAGAGCTCCAGGTTGTAGCCCGATGGGCTAGAACTGCTCCAGGTGTCCATGTGAGACCCACAGCATGCTCAGCTGTCCTGGGAACGCCACGGAAGCCTCGTCTCTGTCTCATCCGCAGTCAGTGTCTCCAGGCCGCACCAGTCCCCACTCCCTCGGCTCCACCCAAGCAGCCACCTACTATCACAATACATGCATATGAATCCCCAAACCTCTACCCCACATCACTCCTAAGCCCCATCTTGCAACAACCAGAATTTTGAATTAAAAAAACAAAAACACCACCCCCAAAAAAAAGCCAAGGCGGAAACCCTCCAAGCTCTTTCCCGAGGCCTCTCCCAGGAGTCATCACTCACTGGCCTCCTGCTACCTTCCTGCTGTTCTCCCGACAAAACTGCTAGAGGAAAGCTCAAGACAAGGTCCTGGTACGAGGGGGGAGGACACTTAAAAGAGCTTGTGGACAGTTTGTCCCAAACTGTGCTGCCAGCTAAGTCGCCCTTCATCCAGGAAGCCACGATGCACTGGGCTGGTTTTAGGCCACTCTATCCCCACTGCTCCCATGGCGCAGGCCCTGAGAGGATGCTGGTTCATTCACTCCCTCGCTCTTTCATTCATTGCCCACGCCACCATTGGCAGCCTTCAGGGCCCATATTCTGGTGAGTCACCAACGCCCTGTAAATGCCACGTGGGGAACGGAATGACCTCCTCTTTGCCACCAGCTGCAGCGCAGAGGCCGCTTGTCCCAGCCAGCACACCCAAAGAGCCTTCCAGGCTGGCAGAGGCTGCACTGAGATGCCACACTGCAGCTCAGGGACGCTGAGCGCCCAGCAAGGAGCCCACATCTTCCCACCCCTGCCACAGAGGTCCCCCACAGCCTTTGACCATGAACTGAGCTAGGGGTGGGGACAGTCCGTGTCCTCGCGTCCTGAAGCACTCTGCCAGCCTATTTCATCGGCTAAGCACTGTGTGCCCTCCACTCTGAGCTAGGCTGTCACCTCTCTATGCCTCGGTTTCCTCCTCAAAGAGCAGTCACTGAAAAGAGCCTCGTGTAATCAGACTTGGACTGCACGGCAGATGGAAGGAGCTGAGCAGGCGAGCTGATAGAGCAGGAAGCCCTGTACCAATGCTAATGCTGTTGCTCATATTAAGGTTATTTATATGTGTTAACACAGCAGTCATAAACAGCCAGTGACTCACTTTTAAAGGGTATCTGATGTACTGAACTGCAGTCCCGGAACTGGCTGTTTTCCTGAATTGAGCAGCAGCGCCATCCTGTGGCCACAATGCAGAATACAAGACCTTCTGACGTGCAGCGCTGAGGTACCCAGCGGAGAGGGGGGCGAGGTTCCCTTAACAAATAACAAAGAAAAGTCATTCTGACACCACAGAATGAGGAGAGATCTCTTCCCCCTGCAGGTAGTTTTTGTCAGGACATAAGCACATGTCATAGGAGTTTGAAGCAATATTGAGAACATTTCTCTACCTAGTTCAGAGGCAAAACAGCACCCAAAGGGCAACCCAACCACACTCTAGGTAGGGTCTAGCCAGAATCTGCAGAAAGCGCTGTTCATTCTCCACCTAAGAGGAGTTGAATTTCCTCTGACACTACACACTGTGTGACCTTGAGTGCCACGACACTTGACACTTAGTCCTTGGTTTTCGTTGCTTTGGTTTTTTTGTTTGTTGGTTGGTTGGTTGGTTTTTGTTGTTGGTTTTTTTTTTTTTTTTTTTGGTTGGTTGGTTTTTTCTTTTTGAGACAAGGTCTCTCGTATAGCACAGGCTAGCCTTTAACTCAGTCTGTGACTATCATGAGCTTCTGATCCTCCTGCCTACACACACACACACACACACACACACACACACACACACACACACATATCCAAGTGCTGGAATTACAGCCGGGCATCATCTTGTCCAGCCTCCAGCTCTCACATAAAAGGTCCACTGAAGAGGGCCGCGACAGAAGTCTGACACACAGAAATGGATCGTGCCTGTCATCCTGACACCAAGGAAGCTGAGGCAGGAGGCTCGGTCCAAGTTCAGAGTTAGTGTGGGCTACACAGTGAGCTCCCATCTAAATCCACAGGCCAGAGAGTGTAGCGTGGCTTCGCTCCCCCTGTGCGTAACGCCTTCCTTCTTCCTGTCCCCCAGCACAGCCTTTGACCTTGGCACCCTGTAGAAAAGGGAGCCCTTGGCCTCTGCACCCTTCTCACAGCCAAGCTCAGAGCATCAAACCTGCTTTCCAAGGTCTTCAGTATTTGGCCCTTGTCCTATGAGACCATCAGAATCCCAAATCCTATTGGCACAGGAAGACGCCGTTCGTGGAGAGGAAACGGCTAGCTGGAGCTCACACTGCAAGAGAATAGCAGGCACAAGGCTCAAGTCCAGGCTCCCAGGCCTTCTAGTCTCTAAGGAACCCAGAGCCAGGGGAGATGCTCAGAAGGCTGTGCAACCACAAGCCAGCATCGGCCTCAAGTCTCATCGCAGACATCCTTGACATCTCTGACTTTGTGTCCTTGGTCCCTCTCCTTCAGCCATAAAGAGGTAGCTTTTCAGCCACCTCTGCAGGTTCTGCGGGAGGAGCAGCTGTGGCTTTTATCCCTTGAGGGGCTTTCCTTGGCCGCTCTGGCTGAGTTACTGTCCCTCTTGCAGCACCCACAGCACAGCACTGCAATTTATCTGCTAATCCCCCAGAGGGCCCCCGGAGAGAGCCTGCAAGAATAGGAGGAAGGCTGGGCCTGAAGTGATAGGAGTGGTGGGGACTGCAACAAATTTATAAGGCCTAGGCTGAGGGGACAGGTCCTCTTCAGCTGTCAGGAAGGGCAGAACAGTCTGGCCAGATGTTAAGGGAATCCCTACCAGGCGCTAGTGTCACACACCTTTAGTCCCAGTCTCAGAAGACAGAGGCAGGCAGATCTCTATGAGACCAGGCCAACCTGGTCTACAGAGTGAGTTCCAGGAATGTGGAAAAATCCTATTTCCAAAACAAAAAAGCAGGGGAGAGAGGAAGGAGAGAGAGAGAGAGAATATCCCTAAATCTGGATTTACGTGTGAAATACAGGATTTTAAATGTGAACTCAAAGTATATTTCATAGCTAGGAACATGACTCAGCAGTAGAGCATTTGCTTCTAATGCACTAGGGCCTGGGTTCGAACCCCTGTACCACAAAATAAACAAACAAAAAAGTTATAAAATATATTTCATGCCTCACATCTTAAGTATCACACCCCCAGCATGAGCCACATGCTCTGGGCTGCTCCGGGACTTGAACTAATCCACCAGCTACAGATGACCAGTGATCACTTTTAGGATGTGCTGAGATTATGCCCCCGGGCAAAGCTCTGCCCACAGTCTGGTCAACCCCTTTGACCTGGATTCACAGTTTGCTTGCCAGGTACCGTCTTAAGCACAACCGCCATCCTCAAGGTCACGTGGCTACTGGAAACCTGTGTCCACAGTCAGTCTGACTCCCCCCCAAACACACACACACATCTACCTGCATTGCCTGAGAATACCCCTAAGTTGGGCTTTGTCGTCACTTGGCCTCCATGACAAAGCTGTGCACACACCTGTCAGGACACTGGGGACCAGGATACACATCACAACAGAGGTGAGACCAGCACTATGCTGCTTGGAGCAGGACTGTGGCCCAGAAAGGGGCCCCTCCTAACTCAACACAGCACAGCCATATGAAGCCACCAGCAGTTTGCCTCTGGCCTCAGGACCCTGAGGCCTGATTCCAACAGAGACAACTGTAAAGCGGAGGAAGGAGCCTCTGGGAGGCCTGGTTGCTGCTCATTCCACTGAAATGGTCAGACTCTGTAAGCTGGCTAAACGGTTCCAAAGGAAACGGGGATCTATTTTGTCCCCTGTCGTCAGGGCTGCGAATCCTGATATATCTTGGGCATAGCGGAGAAGTGGATGGCTCAGCACTTGGAGAGATGCCCAAAAGGCAGGAAGTGGGGAGGCTGCCTCTACAGGTGGCCTCTCTATTCTGAGCACGGTCCTGTGATGGGTGAGTGTACATCCAGCTGAAATAAAAAATAACTCTCAATAGCCAGCACCAGTACGAACGGCCGGGCGACAGTTTCCCTTTCTTCTGAGGACAAGGAGTACGTCCCAAGGCTTGTGTCCCTTCGGGTTAGTAACTTTGACAGTTTTGCTGGGTCAGTCAGCTGTCCCCACCCCACCCCCCAACCCCCGTCCCGAGGCAGAGATAAGCTGGTGAACTGACAGCCTCCCACAGAAAGACTAAATGCTGCCGTCCTCTGGGTGTCTGCCTAGGCACTGTGTCCTCAACCCTGACTCTTCTGTAAGGATGGATGGAGTAAGACAGTTCTGAACTGTGCCTGAAAGGGACAGAAAAAGTGTGCTGGCAGAGAGGGAGAGACAGAGTGTCTCAACTGAAGTCCTTGTGGCCCAATTTGCTTTAAAGGTTTATATTCAAGGGTGTGTGTGTGTGTGTGTGTGTGTGTGTGTGTGTGTGCTTACACACATCACAGTATACATATGGAGGTTAAAGGACAGCTTGGGTTTTTTTGTTTGCTTGGTTTTTTGTTTTTTTAGATTTATTTATTTAGCACACAGTGTTCTGCCTGCACGTAACACCTGCAGGCCAGAAGAAGACACCTTATCTCATTGGAGATGGTTACAAGCCACCATGTGGGTGCTGGGAATTGAACTCAGGACCTTTGGAAGAGCGGGCAGTGCTCTTAACCACTGTGCCATCTCTCTAGCCCCCGAGGACAGCTTGTTAAGAATCAGTTCTTGCTATCCACCATGCAGATTCTGGGGATTGAACTCAGGTCATCAGACTTGGCAGCAAGCACCTTAACCTACTGAGCCATATAACCAGCCCTAGGGTTCTCTTCTTTGGATGGCAAAACATTTTCCAGTGGGCTGACCACACTGCAGGCAAATGCTTAGTAAGTCCCATACAAAACTCCATAAACCTTGTCGGGTCTCTTCTTCAGCAAAATATATAAGTGTCCACACTATGTGGGATTTGACACAGACTCTAACCACCACCCACTTCACCTCAAGGCCTTGATCAAATGCTCTCCCAGCCTTGTGGAAACCTCCTAGCTTCAGAGTCTGGGAACTTCGATGCTGCAAATGACTCCTGCCGGGCTGGAGTCTGTCTCTATTGTTCCTTAACTAGCTGCCCTTAAGCACAGCCGTCCTCTCAGAGCCTCGGTTTTCTCATTGAAAAAATGACCCCGTGGTTTTTTTTGTGGGTTTTTTTTTTTTTTTTTTTTTTTTTTTTGAGACAGAGTTTCTCTGTGTAGCCTTGGCTGTCCTGGACTCACTTTGTAGACCAGGCTGGCCTCGAACTCACAGCGATCCGCCTGCCTCTGCCTCCCGAGTGCTGGGATTAAAAGCGTGCGCCACCACGCCTGGCGACCCCGTGTTTTTAAGAAGGGCAGAGGAGATGCAGGTTGGCTCACTGGAAGTGGGGTTGCCCACATCCCAGGACATGTCGGTGAGTCCACTGCAGAACCCGGAGTCTGTCTGCATATGAGGCTGAGCCTTTCACTCAAGCATGTAAGGCCGTACAGAAACAGGAGATCCGTCAGTAATGAAGAAGAAATCTAGCCACGGCCCGGCTGAGATGCTTTGTTACCCTGACTAGTTTCAGGACCACAACACATAAAGTGCTAGGAGGTTCCTCAGACTCACAGGGCTGATTGGGAGGAGAGATCAAATTAAAGACTAGCTTTAGCCCAGGCAGTGTTTCTCCACAGAGCAGCATGTGCCTCCACCCCCTGCAGAGGCACAGCCATCCCCAGGAACCAGTGGTGCGGGAGCCATTGAAACCCACATTCTGGGCAATGGCAGCTGACTCCAGGACTGTCCTCTCCTATATTTCTGACACCAGGGGACAGACGGACACACACACACACACACACACACACACACCTCCATTCACGTTGTTACTTTTCCAGTTGCTGCAATAAAAACACCTGACAAGAGAAACTCAAAGGAGGTTCACAGTTCCTGGGTAGGGTCCACCGGGTAGGAGAGGCATCGTGGCAGGAGTGTGAGGCAGCTTGCACATTGCATTAACAACGAGAAAGCAGACAGACAGAGAGAGAGAGAGAGAGAGAGAGAGAGAGAGAGAGAGAGAGAGAGAGAGAGAGAAGGTGGTGATATTCAGCCTCCTTTCTCCTTTTCACTGACGCCAGGCCTACAGCCTAAGAGGGGTGCCATGCATCTTTAGAGAGCCTCTTTCTGTCTCAGTTACCCTAATCTAACAACTCCTGAATCATGCCCAGAACACCCTGAGAGGTTAGATCATGTCAGTACTGACAGTCAGTACTAACCACGATCCGTGCTGTCTCTAAAGAGGATACAAGCTATGTACATATGTTAGTGGCCAGGGCTCCCCAGATGAGCCCTGGTCCCAGTCCAGGCTTCTCTCTGAGAGGAACTCCTGGTATTTGCTGTCCCAAACCACACAGCCACACATTTGCAAGCAACCAAACTGGTGATTCTTAAAGAAAGCCCTAAGCAACAGCCCATCTCCACTCCTCACCCTCACCCCCACCCCCACTCTACCCTCCAGAGCCTTGTACCTTACCCAGCAAGACACCTTAGTCTCTTTCCTGTGATAAAATACTCTGGCAAAAGTGACTTCAGGGAGAAAGGGCTTACTTTAGCTCACAGTCTCAGGTTACAATGCATGCCAACAGGGAAGTCAAGGCCTCGGGAGCTAGAAACAGCTGGGCACAGCATATCTACAGTCAGACAAGACCAGTGAGCATGCCCATGTTAATATCCAGTGCTCTTTCTCCATTTTATACAGTCTGAGATGCTCAGCCCTGGGGACGGCCCCACTCACAATTAAGATGGGCCTTTCCACAGCTATTGCTATAGTAGCACAATCCGCCACAGGCATGTCAGAAGCCCATCTCCCAGGTGGCTAGACTCTGTTGACAGTCAACACTGACCTTTACAGCACCGGCCTTCGTTCCGTTCCTCTGACTCCGGAAAAGCTTTTGATTCACTTGTGACCTCGAGAAACTGAGAAACTGCAGAGGCTACATGACGGAGCGTGGGTGACGTAGCTTCTGGCCTAACCACCACAGGATGCTGTGTTGAGGAAACCCAAACCCACGTGGACTCAAAATGCAGGCAGACTTGAGACTAAATGGAGAGAGAGAACCATCCATTATCTCCCGGCTACTCCAACTCCACCACATCTAACCCAGCAGCACCAGAGCCCCCAGACCAGAGCCTGCCGGCCAGCCTTCCCCAGGCCACAGAAGCTGCAAGACCAGGAGGAGCTCGCTGCGGCCTGAGTGGCTAGATTTTGGAATGGTCTGTTGTTGCACAGTGTACATTTCTCCATTCTGTTAGCAAAATCCCAACAGAGAAGGAGGATTTGGGGGTCACAGGTTCGGGGGATTTGAGTCTGTCACAGGAGGTGTGGCAGAACAACCAGCCCCACCTGTGGAGGCTGGAATGTGGGCCAGGGACTATTCCCGTGATGGCAGACCGGGAGGCAGAGCAAGCCAGCCAGAGATAGGGGAGGACATGATCTTCAAAGGTCCACCCTCCATGACCAACACCCCACCCCACCCTCATCAGATGCCACCTCCTAAAGGTCCCACAGCCTCCCAGAATAGTGCCACCAGATGGAAGACAAGCTCCAAGACATAGGCCTGTGGAGAACAGATCGCGGTGACACGCTCACACACTACGGACAGCAGACCACATGTTGTGAGAATTCCTTCCATGAGGAGACGTAAATGACTATCTACGCCCTCCTTATAAGGCCTCAATAACAAACAAAGTATAATTCCACCACTGTCCACCTTGAGGAGCCATTGAGTTTATTGGGCCTTCCTTACAGAAGCATGGGTCTCACCCCAACATGGATGAATGTCATGACCTGGAGCCTGTGTGACAAATGATGTTATATAACCCAAAGTGATGATCCCCTTCTAGGGAGAGCCTCTTGGAATGGGTTTGATGCTTTTGCTAGGAGTAATTGATTATAGCTTTGTTTTGTTTTTAGAATATTTTGGTTTTGTTTTTACTTTTTTATTGGAACTTTTTAAATGTAATTGTGTTATTAGGAGATGTCTTAATTTGGGACTACAGTTAAGGGTTATTTAGATGATTTTATCATCAACCTTTGTTTTATTTGTTAATAAAAATATGGCTAAAAATTAATCATCAGTTAATAGTTTATATTATGGCTTACAAATAAAGTGTTTAAGAAAGTTCTAGATAGTGATGAAAAAAATTAAGAAAAAACTGTCTTGACTTACAGATGTTTGACGTAATGAGAGAACATTGACCATTGATAAAGAGGACACATGTGTATTGATAACAATCAAATGACTTAGGAATGATGATTCAGCTGGGTGGTGGTGGCGCACGCCTTTAATCCCAGCACTCGGGAGGCAGAGGCAGGTGGATCACTGTGAGTTTGAGGCCAGCCTGGTCTACAAAGTGAGTCCAGGACAGCCAAGGCTATACCGAGAAACCCTGTCTCAAAAAAGAAAAAAAAAATGATTCAATATTGATGACAGCATTATTATTTTATATCTTGTATTTTAAATTATATTTTTAAAAATGTATGTAACCGCAAAAAACCACCCCCCATTTCAAAAAATGTATATAAAAACCTAACTTACTTGCCTACAAAATACACTCAAATCAAACTACCTCTGAGTTTGTCTATCACTTCGCCGATCTTGGCCCACTGACATTTCATGAACTCCCGTTTCCAAGGACCTATTCCTGACTGAGACGGTCCAAGACGCATGACAGCTTCCACAGAGCTGCATAGATGGAGCCCACAGAGCTGCACAGATGGAGCCCACAGAGCTGCATAGATGGAGCCCACCCCCGCTCCGTCTATCAACCTTCCGCAGTCTATACAATCTAGGGCCACCTGAGTCCACGAGGCCACATGCACTTAGGGGCAGATCCACCGTCTGTCCAGGTACAGGAGAAAGCAGCTAGAAGCTCAGGTGAAGGTGACCCTCCCCATCTCCTCCTCCACAGTTAACAGGCTGGATATCGGGGTCTCTTACAAGTAGCCACAGCTGCTCTGATGCTCAGCAAACAGCACTCTAAACACCACACTCCACCACTGACATCTTTTTTTTTTAATGCAGTTATTCATAGTGACCTTTTTCTCTCCTCAACATGTTCGAATTTAGGTGGCAAATTATAAGGTCACCCTTCATTGGGCCAGGCCATTCCCCTCACAGACAAGAATGACAGAATCCACGACATACCTTGAACACAGAGAGTTCAAGAAACCAGTGCTCAACCAGGCACAGTGGTGTCCGCTTGTAATCCCAGCACTCGGGGAAGCAGAGGCAGGCAGATTTCTGTGAGTTCAAGGCCAGCCTGGGCTACAAGGCAAGTCCAGGACAGGCAAGGTTACACAGAGAGATCCTATCTTTAAAAAAAAAAAAATCAAAAAGAAAAAAGAAATTGATGCTCTAAGGTCTGCCTATGTGGTGAGTCCCATGGAGAGCCTGGGATTCCTCATAACACGGTGCCTTTGAATGGTTAAATCACTCCTTTAGCTCCTGGAAACCTCAGAGCTGGAAAATGCATCACCCACTCACCCCCCTGTGGCCTCGGAAGTCGGCCAGCACTCTTCTATTCCACAACTGAGCTCCGACTTCTTGAATTCTGTAGCTGAGGTGGGGGGGGGGGGACAGGGAGAAGGAAAAGGGAGGAGGGTGATGATAAAGGGCATTGGGAATGATTATGATCAATGCACACTATTGTCTGTGTGGAACTGTCGTAATAGCAACCACAGTTAGACAGGTAACGTATGCTAACTACAATTTTTTTTTTTTGGTCTTTTTGAGACAGGGTTTCTCTGTGTAGCCTTGGCTGTCCTAGACTCACTTTGTAGACCAGGCTGGCCTTGAACTCACAGAGATCTGCCTGCCTCTGCCTCCCAGGTGCTGGGATCAAAGATGTGCACCACCACACCCGGCCACTAATTACAATTTTAAATAAAGGTTTCAAAGAAAGAGCCGGGCATGGTAGCTCACACCGCTCATCTCTGCACTCTGGAGTCTGAGGCTAGGAGATTACCAATTCAGGGCCAGCCTGGACTACAGGAGTTGGCTCAGCCCCTAAAAGTGTCCAGAATGTCTTCTTCCACTCACCACACATGTGTGACCCCAGTAGGATGCTCCCTCAAGAACCCAGAGTCCCTTTCCCATCGAATTGCAGTCCCTGAGGCCAGCCCATAGGAAACCGGTGGAATTGCTGCTGACAGTCACAGTAAAGAGTCTGTGTATGAGAAGGAGAGAGGGAGGGAGGGAGGGAGGGAGGGAGGGAGGGAGGGAGGGAGGGAGATGGAGACAGAGGGGGGGGTGGAATATGCCACTCAGGGAAGGCCTCCTCCACCAAACCACCTGGGAGATTTAGAGTCCATAAAAGTGCTGTCTAATCCTGCCTCCCTCTGCTGCCTGCTCTGGGAGCTAGCTATCTGCCCAAACGCCCAGACCCTCCTTCCCCCTAGCCTTAATAGGAAACTTGCCCATCTCAGAAAACTGTCATTAAAAACAGGCATGGAAAGCACCTAGCACTATGACTGGCGTACAGTCAGCACTCAGTACATGTTACATCTCTCCCTAAGGTACTGTAGGTTCCACTAGAACATGAAGCAGCGCTCGCTCTCTCTCTCTCTCTCCCCACCCCCTGCTCCCTGCCCCCCTGGTTTTTCAAGACAGGATTTCTCTGTGTATCCCTGGCTGTCCTAGACTCACTTTGTAGACCAGGCTGGCCTGGAACTCACAGCGATCTGCCTGCCTCTGCCTCCCTGAGTGCTGAGATCACAGGCGTGCACCACCACGCCCGGCTCACGCAGCTCTCTTATCTGGGCAGATGTTTTATCAGAGCAGGACAGTATGGTACAGAATGGGGGGCCTCTTGCTTCCAGATGTGGCTTGTGGGGATCCAGGGGGGGCCTGGCAGGCTCTTATGATCACTTCCATCTACACGAGAGTTCTCTGAAAGAAGAATCAGCTCTGTCCATCATTAAACACAAACGATCCTGTTGCAAGGGAGGAGCTCTTGGCGATTCGGGGAGAATGCCTCCTTCCATTCCTTTGCTTAGTCAACAAATCCGTACTACGCACACATTCTATGCCTAAGGCCCCATGGGCTGCCAGAAACATGTGAATCAAATAAGCACTCAGGTAATGTCAGAAAGACCAGGCACGTGGAGACAACAGCATCAAGAGACGGCAACTGCCTTGCTTGCCTGTTTTCAGCTCTTGGTAAAATGTCAGGCTTTTTAGTTTTTTTTTTTTTTTATGTGCATAGGTGTTTTGCACTTTGACAATATCTACCACTTCCAGTTTACATTTAAAAACAAAGCAAAAAAGGCAAAACAAACAAACAAACAACAACAAAACAGGACCAGTAATATGAAAGCCATAGAGCTAGACGTGGCCGAACCTGGACACATGTATCCAAGAACAGATTTATTTTCTAACAAAGGAGATCTGCTGGGAAACTAGAAAGGAAACCTAGGCAACCAGGCAGAAAGGACCTGGTTTAAACAAAAGTCCATCTGGAGTTGTAAGAACCAGACAAACTCCATTTTGAAAAAGAAACCCCATTTGGTGTTAAACCTGGCCAAGGGCTGAACACAGACTGCAGAAAAACCACAAACTACTCTAAACAGAAAAAAATATTCCCTAGCAACACAATCAGCTCACCTTGGGAAAGTCCAAATATATCTCTCTGCTGGTCAAGCTGACCAGCAGGTGGTCTGGCACATAGCAACAACAAATTAGGAGAAGCCAGGCCAAAGTTCCTAACACCTCATGACAGCCTCAACCAGTATTTTCTATAGGCCAACTTGCCCCTACACCTATTACCCAACCATGGAATGTCAAGGCTTAGAACTCCCTGTTTGCAGTTTTTCTGCCCAAATGCCATCCAGTCACATACTGTAAACTCATTTCTTTGTCTAAAATTAATTTAAAAAAACAACCCTCTCAATTGAGACTTGAGGCCACTTCCTTGCATCTGCTGTGTCAGTGTTTTGGAGGTGTGTCCCAGGTTCGAACCTGCAATAAAGACTTCCTTGCAATCGCATTTGGACTCGGCTCTTGGGTGGTCTGTTGAAGGAAGTCTCTCAAAATCTGGGCATGCGAGTTTCTCTTTCCAAGTTTCATAACTGCCTTTCTGCCTGCACAGGGCAGAAGAAGCCAAGAGGTCACACTTAATCGCACCCTCTGCATCGTGATTACCAATTAAAACGCAGACTCCTGGACTCCAGCTTGGGTAGTCCAGACTTGAATATCAATCCATGGAAATGAGACACTCTAAATCTGCTTTTTTTTTTTTTTTCGTTTTAATTAGCAACCAGAAATTTCTGTTGAATAATGACGCTGTGGAACAGAGGTTTGAGTTCTGTCAGCCACCTCAAAGCTCTAGCAGGCAGAACCACGCAAGTCACTTGCCACTCCTCACCCTGCATTGGTGCCACAGGTAAGCAGCACAGGTAAGGCGCTGGGACACCCTCCAGGTGAGGTTCAACCAAGGCTTGGACAAGCGAGAGCCGCGGGGCATTGTGGGAGGCAGAGGCCGCGAAGCATTGTGGGACGCCGGCGGGGCCAGCTCCTGCTCTCGCCCCGGAGTCTCTTGCACAGAAGGCGGCCACGTTCCAGTTTTGAACCGCTCTGGGCGTCCCCAGATGCCGCTGACGTAATCACCCCGACTCGCGTCAGGCACCTCAGAAGCTAACAAGGACATTTAGCCAAGAGCCGTGACAGACTTCCGGCTGCGTCTTCACTTTACGGCTCGACGTTTTTTTTTTTCCCCGCTGACTAAGAAGGACGTGGTAGGATCGTTTTTTACGACAGCGCTGGTCGCGGTTTACGGCGCCGGCCCCTGCGCGCGCATCTTCCCTCCTGCCTCGGTTCCTCCGGGTATCGAGGCTGCCGTTCTCGCTTCCTCGGGCCATCTCTCGCCATCCGGGCCCGTGGAGGCTGTCGCAGGTGAGTGGCTTGTTTCCTAGGGCCCCACGGACCTCGCGAGCCAGCCCGAGCTAGGCTTGGCATCGGGGAGGGGGGCCTCCCGGAAGAGCCTTCCTTCTCCTGCCGTCGCTGTCCCCTCCGCTGGGCGGGGCGGGAATCTGCTTCGGTGGTCCCAAGGGTCGACACCGAGTGCAGGGCACCGGACATGGAGTGTGGACCCTCTCCCGAGGCTTCGCGCGTCGCCGTCGGGGCCGAATTCTCCTCCTCTAGGGGTTTGAACGGATCCCTTCTCTGCTCCGAGATGGGCGGCTGAGAAGAGTAGGGTCGGCCCAACTCTGGTCTGACGCGGAGCCCAGGGGTTCGTGGCTCTCCTGTCCACAGTGTGTTGGTGGCCATTGCAGCTGTCGCACTGTTTCCGTTTTCCCTCTGCCAGTTCCTTTCTAGTTCACGTGGGCAGAAACTCAAGGACCAAACCCTGCCTGTCCAGGGAGATGGAGATGTCAAGCCTTGAACCACCATTCTTGAACACTTGACTCAACTCAGATTTACAGTAGTTTTTGAGGCAACTGGTTGGGTATGGCTTAAAGCCCCAGGTCGTCAGGCTGCCACCTAGCTAGAGAAATCCAGGCTTAAGTAGACAACCTTAGAAACTGTTCTGAAGTGATGGGCGCACGGGCTGGTGCTCGAGTTAGCAGAGCTGTCTTTGTTTTTTGTTTGTTTGTTTGGGTTTTTTGTTGTTGTTGTTTGCTTGATTGCTTTTGGTCTTTCGAGACAGGGTTTCTCTGTGTAGCCTTGGCTGTCCTACACTCGCTTTGTAGACCAGGCTGGCCTTGAACTCACAGCGATCCACTTGCCTCTGCCTCCCAAGTATAGGATCAAAGGCGTGCGCCACCACCGCCCAGCTCAGAGCTAACTTTGTATCTCAAAGATGAGGTACGAGGGAGCATTTGGTGTAAAACTGGCCGGGCACAGTACCCTCACATGCTGGGCGCTCATACCTCGTGTGAACTGTTTGAAGCCCACCAGCCTCCTCACGTTCTTCCTGCAGCTTAGCTTAAGTTCACATTTAGGGGATGAAGCTCCCAGGTTTGTCACTGTCACCTTTGGCCTCCCTGTGGCAGAGCTGGGAGGCGGGGTAGCTGAGCTCTATCCCAGGGTTCTGCAGTTGCTCTCCAGCCCCCAAGGACTAGTGCATTGCTTTAACTCTGGGCGTTGTCAGAGGGTTTAATCTCGTGGGTGGTCCGTGCGTGGCTGTTTTGTGTTTTGACAGGAAGTGTCCAGCAACCCCCTGGACTATACAGCTATTAGTTTTTACTGTTCTAAAATGAACTGTGGTGTTACGCAGACTCTGATTCCAAAGCTACCTGGCCTGTGTGCAAAATTGTAGTCATCCAGCATTGCAACTTGTATCTCACTTGGAGCTTTGCATTTTTACCCGGAAAGCGGGGACATAACCGGCCTCTGGCCCCTAGGATTGCTAGAAGAGTTTGATGAGTTCGTGTGCTGTAGTCAGTGAGAACAGTGTCCTGGCACTCCTGTGTATGAAATCTGTCACTTGGCCAACTTCGCAGCCTTTACCCACTGAGCCATCCTGCCACTTCTGCTGAAGCTTATGGTGACCTTGGTCCCCAGTGGTGTGTGGTGTTTTTGCCTGGCCGCATGCACCGGACAGGATTTATTCTGGTGGAAAATTGGAAGAAACAGAAGGGAAAGTCAAATTCCAGGATCTACCTAAGCGGAGGGTGATTTTAGCCCTTTATGTTGGGGTGTGTGTGTGTGTGTGTGTGTGTGTGTGTGTGTGTGTGTTGGGGTGTGTGTGTGTGTGTGTGTGTGAGAGAGAGAGAGAGAGAAAGAGAGAGGGGGGGTATGTTTGGGAATCCATTCTCTCCTTCCACTTTGCTTCCACCTTTACCTGCTGCACCATCTCACCAGCCCAGGCCTCTTTAAAGCACTCCATGCTGGTGTCTTTTTGTATATCTGAGTAGTCATTGTGTGGATGGTAGATAACTAACAAGACTTTGACAATGGCCATATGATACAACCTGATCTTTATTTTAGAGACCAGGGCTTAGAGAAGAAATCTGGTGTTGAGTTCTTTGGTGAAGGTGTTTAAGGGAACTCACCACCCTTTTCCCATCTTTTCATAAATGAGAGGCACTTTTATGTTATACTGAGAAAAGATGTGATAGACACTTCATCAGATAAGGCACAGCCTCCTTACAAAAATATTTATCAAAAAGGAACATGTTCTAGACTTAATGAGGCATAGGAAAATGTCACTGGTTCGGCAAAGCTCTGGGCTTTAAGTGTTCTTAGAGCAGTTTACAAGAAACCCCTCTCCACAGTGTTACGAGCCTCTGTAATGTGGCCTTCCTTAGCTGCTCACACTGCTTGTGTTTTAAGGTGTTAGAAGATGGCGAAGTTCATGACACCTGTGATCCAGGACAACCCCTCGGGCTGGGGTCCCTGTGCCGTTCCTGAGCAGTTTCGGGATATGCCCTACCAGCCGTTCAGCAAAGGAGACCGGCTGGGGAAGGTACTCCTGCTCCCCGTTTCCTCTTGGCTCTCTTGATTGGCTGTGCTTCCTGTGGGGCTAACCAGCTGCGGAAGGCCTTCCCTCCAGAGCGAGTCAGGTGGAAGAGCCACATACCGAGAAAACATCAGAAGCAATGCCCAGTCCCCCTCGCTGCCTGGCTTCTGGGTCAGCCAAAGCCCGTTCCCTGACGTGTTCTCTTCCTTGTCGTCTTTGCGCCTAACAGGTTGCAGACTGGACAGGGGCCACGTACCAGGACAAGAGGTACACAAGTAAGTGTCCCTCATGGGCTGCCCACTCTAGCCCTTGGGAAGCTTCTTAGAGGAAGAGGTGTGGTGGCCATGATAGATATTGGGAGTGTATTCTGCAGTGTGTATGTGCTGTCCATGGTTTTGGACGTGGGCCCAGGAGTTCACTTGTTAAATATTGTGGGACTGACAGCCAGAGACTTCTAAACATATGTTGAGTGTGCTGCCATTTATTCTACTGCTTGGGACTTCCTGAAGCCATCAATCAATGGCCTGTAGGTTTGGGGTCCTGGTTAAGGTTCTGGTAAGGGGAAACACTTTTCTTGGTGTCAGCGAGGTGGTTGGAAGTGGCTGCCTGGAGCAGTAAGTTAAGGAGGATGTGGTCAGGGGCCATGTCCATGGCTCCAGGTGGTGGGGATGGTGGGACAGCGCAGGCTCTTACATGACCAGGCAGAGGGGAAGTAAGTTTGCCTGAGATTCCTGGACTCTGGTTACGTTTGTTACACCAAGCTCTTAAACCTTAAATGTGCCTCTGAATCACCTGGGATCGTGTTTAAATACAGGTTCCCATCTGTCAGGTCTGGGCAGGGGCGGTGAGTCTGCACATCTCACCAGCTCCTGGCCAGTGCTACAAGTCCCAGAAACACTCCAGAGGGCAAGGCTCAAGCCTGTTGTGCACCGTGAGCAGTGTGCAGGCAGCACTTAGCACGCACTGTCCCCTTTGCCTGCAGACAAGTACTCCTCTCAGTTCGGTGGGGGAAGTCAGTATGCATATTTCCATGAGGAGGATGAGACGAGCTTCCAGCTGGTGGACACAGCACGCACACAGAAGACTGCCTACCAGCGGAACCGCATGAGATTCGCACAGGTGAGCCAAGCACCTTGGCGCCTTGGAGCTCTGCAACCACCTTGGGAATACTGATGAGACGGGAAACGATTACAGGCTTTTTGGCCAATCCCAAGTGGCAGTTCAAGGACCAGTTCTATCAGAATAACTTTTAGTGGGTCCAGGGATGCGATGAAGAAGCTTAGAGGTATCTGCTCACAGTAGTTCTGATGTCACAGCTGTGCCGGGAACCCATTGCCCTGCTTAATTGCCACTTGCAGCCTTGGTTAATTAGATGGTTTGCTTGGGTGCCTCCTGCTACATAAAGATGCAAATTTAGCAACTCCAGTAAAACACATTAGTGGGAAGGAGAGTCCAAGCTAACACAAGCGCTTCTCCCCTTAACCCAAATACTATAGATGCTATAGAGTAAAAGTACAGAGACAAGACTCTTGGGGCTTCACACCCTAAACTTGCTTTCAAGATACCATAATGTCATGTCTCAAGGGGTTAACATGAGTCTCTTCCTGCTTCCCAGCGGAACCTCCGAAGAGACAAAGATCGACGGAACATGGTGCAGTTCAACCTACAGACACTGCCCAAGAGTGCCAAGCAGAAAGAGAGGTGAGCAGCCTTCCTGCAGGATCAGGGCTGTGTTCCCAGATGGGCTGCATTCAGCATTCACGAGGCCAGAGCAGGGACAGATGTACCAGACAGCAAAACCTCCAACCTGTCACTGTCCAAGACTGGGTCATGGCAGGCGCGGGGGCAGGGTGTAACTGAGTTAGACGTTTTTGCTGTAAAGCTGTAGGTACAATTGAAGTGGTTCTGTGGCCTCTGTAGACGCTGGATGGCTGGGTCCAGGCAGCACCGTTTACACTGTATCTATCCCTTGGGCTCTTTGGAGCAGAGTACAGCAGCCACCACATGCTGGTCAGGGCTGCCATGACAGTAACTGCGGGCTGAATGCACCCCTGCCTGCCTGGGGATGGTGTGCCGCTGCTCGCATCCCCGCTGTGCACCTATATGGTCTCTTCATCTAAGCCCCCATTTTCTGTCCTGATAGCAGCCAGGAAGGACACTGCAGTTCAGCTAGAAGCCACTACTGAAAGTGCAGCATTCTGTCTGTCTTTTCAGAGAACGAATTCGCCTGCAGAAAAAATTCCAGAAGCAATTTGGAGTGAGGCAAAAATGGGACCAGAAGTCACAGGTAGTCCATACCAGGATTCTGTTGGGAATTGGGTGGGTTTGGTTTTTTTCACCCTCAGATAGGAGTCATGCTGTGCAGTTGTGTGGTCTGAGTTACTGTAGGCAGCTGTAGACCACTTGCATCACTCATATAAAGAAAACTCGTCCCCATAGGCATGTCCTGCACTCCCAGTCCTAGCAGCACTGCTCTCTGCTGATTCTGGATTCCCCTGATGCGAGCATTTCATGTAAAATGGACTTACAATTTGCGCCCTTTAGCATGCTATTTTTAAGGTCTGTCTCTATCACAGACTGTATTAGTACAGTCTTTTTATTTTCCCTTTATATCAGCTAAGGATTGGTTCCAGGCACCCTCAAAGAGACTAAGATTTGTGCATGCTGACTTTCTCTTGCATAAAGTAGTGGAGCATTTGCATGTGTCTTATGTGCGGTACGTCCTCTCATGGACTTTAACTCACTTCTGGATTACGTATATAGGCCGAAAGTATTGTTTTTAATCTCAAGTGATCCTCCTCCATCAGTCATGTGGTCATTAGGGTGTTCAATGCGCTGAGCACACAGAACTTTTTCAGTTCACACATGACTGGATACAGAACCCACTGGTAAAAAAAAATCCTGCAGATATGGAGACCTGACTGTACTAACTCCTTCTTTGTATGGATTACCACATTTCCTTCAGCCATTCACCATCCTACTCTTGCATTGTAAGGAATATAATGCTGTTGCCGGTCGTGGTGGTGCACGCCCTTAATCCCAGCACTCGGGAGGCAGAGGCAGGTGGATCGCTGTGAGTTCAAGGCCATCCTAGTCTATAAAACGAGTCCAGGACAGCCAAGGCTACACAGAGAAACTCTGTCTCAAAAAACAAAACAAAAAAGAATACTGCCGTCTTTGTGGGAGCTATGAGAACAGCGAATAGCAGACGTGAGCAAAAGCAAGAGTTTGAGCCAGGAGTATGTGGCTGCCTCGCACGCACAGAAGCGTGGGTTCTAACCCCAGTGCTGCTAGGCCAGGATGATGTTTAAATTGTGGAATTACACTTCGGTGAGTCTGGTGCTTGCTGTGTCAGAAGTATGTACTTGGTACCCTGAAAGGTCCCATGTGGAGTCCCTGATCCCTGTTCTGAGCTTCCACGAGTCACAGACACTGTCTTAAAAAACAGCCAGGACTGTGACGATGGGATAAAAGCCCTTCGTGTGTTACCCTGTCTCTTCCTGTGTTTCCTCTGCAGAAACCCCGAGACTCTTCAGTTGAAGTTCGCAGTGACTGGGAAGTGAAGGAGGAGATGGACTTCCCTCAGCTGATGAAGATGCGCTACTTGGAAGTGTCAGAGCCTCAAGACATGTGAGTAGCTTCTTCAGTGCTGCCCACACGCTCACGCATGCGCGCCAGCCAGGGTCCATGTCTCCATAAGTCCTAGCAACTCTTTCTTCCCACTCTGGGTATCTGCACTGATGCACAGTAGGTCAGTCACTAAGCTCTCTAGGCAGAAGACCTGTGACAAATGTTCAAGAGACTCCATTTTGTGCAGCCTCATACATCAGAGGACAAAGACATGGAGCTAAGTCAGTGGGAAGCCAGAGCTTCAGGCCCGGGGTCCGCCGCCTGAGTGTCTCTGTAGTGGGCTGTTTCCCAGGGGACCTTAGCTGGCCAAGATGTGCTTCCCTGTGCTCTACAAGGGACACTGGAGCTGCGAAGACAGGAGGCTGGGCTGCATTGCAGGGCTGTCTCCTTGCAGGGAGCCTAGTTCCATCTTTTTGATGTATACTGGCCTCCTGGGTGAAGTTTCTTTTTGAGATGGGGCCCTCCTGTGTAGCTGAGACTTAAACTTGCCATCCCCCTGCCTCTGCCTCCCTAATGCTGGGATGACAGTAGATAAGACTTCTGATCCCACAGCATTAGAGAAGTGGGAGGATCTCTGACTTCCCCTCTTCCCTCAGTGAGTGCTGTGGCGCACTGGAGTACTATGACAAAGCCTTCGACCGCATCACCACGAGGAGCGAGAAGCCACTGCGGAGCATCAAGCGCATCTTCCACACTGTCACCACCACAGACGACCCGGTCATCCGAAAGGTATGTGCCCTTAGCTCGCTTTAGGAATGTTGCTGAGGCCCCAGAAAGAACAGAGTGTGAGATGTGCAGGTGTCCCTCAGTGTTCACGGGCGATTCGGGACTGCCCCATGGATACCCGAACCAGGCTGCTGCAGTACCGTGGTGTGACTTAGCTGTCGGCCCTGGCATCCTCCAGGTTTCAGCCCCTTCTGCGCTGCTCGCAGCACCAAGACACCGGATACTGCTACATAGCAGCTGTTACACTGCTGTTGGGGGAACCTGACAAAGAGCAGGTGTGTGTTGGTTGGGCACAGTTTTCCCCCTGAACCTTTGGTAGGTTGACTGATGAGGACCCCCAGAAACAGCTGACTGTGTGCCCAGCCCTTGGATAATGTTTTTTCTGGGTCAGGCTTAACTTGAAGAGAAGGCTTGTTGCTGGGTGCACTTAAATGTGTTGAGCAGAGGCAAGGTCAGATCCCGGCCCTGCCAGGCTGACTGACTTTGCTGCACTGGGCCCTCAGCTTTCTCTCCTGCAAAGGGAGAGGGACAGCTTGCCTGGAAACTAGTGAGAGGAGCACGGCCCATGCTTCTGTCACAGTGACCGAGCAGCCTTGACGGCCAACTAAGGTGGTCTTTTCTTCCCAGGTGACCTCTGCGTCCTCAGTTCACTCTCTGTCTCTCCCTCCTTGTAGCTGGCAAAAACACAGGGCAATGTGTTTGCCACTGACGCCATCCTGGCCACACTGATGAGCTGCACCCGCTCTGTGTACTCCTGGGACATTGTGGTCCAGAGAGTGGGGTCTAAACTCTTCTTTGACAAGAGGGACAACTCTGACTTTGGTAAGCAGCCTGCCTGGAGCCGCTCAGGCTTGGGTGGTGTTAGTCCTGAGAGTGGGGAGTGTCAGTCATCCCTGTCCTGGAGTCCAAGGGAAGAGACCTCTTCAGGGCTTCTGTGGGCTGCAGCTTTGTCCTCACTCCACCACTGTGGCTGTGTTGGTACTTGAAGAGAGCTTTCCTGGCTCTTGTTTTTTCTTCTCCTTTATATACCATAAAGAAAAAAGCATATGCATGTGTTTTATGACACACATGTCTGTACACACATCAGTGAATCACTCACAAAATGACAGCATGAAGACAAAGCAGTCTGATTATGTTTGAGTCTCAAGCCTCATTTGTTAAAATGCCAATATGGGCACTTTCTCTTGAGGAATCCAGAAAGAATGAGGAGCAGCTTTCTTACTGTGTGGCTGGTGTTGGGTCCTTGTGTGTGCTGCCCTCCTGGGGAGAGACCTCTGTCAGCAGAAGGCAATTCTTTGCAAATGGGCCCCATGGTCTAGGTCTCTGCCTCTCCCTGTGCTGCTGGGCAAACTGCCAGTAGCACTTGGCTGTATGAGCATGTGACCATCCATGCTTGGGCTTTTCCAGACCTCCTGACTGTGAGTGAGACAGCCAACGAGCCTCCTCAGGATGAAGGCAATTCCTTCAACTCACCCCGTAACCTGGCCATGGAGGCCACCTACATCAACCACAACTTCTCCCAGCAGTGCCTGAGAATGGTGAGCACACGGCAGCAGATGGGCACAGCTCGCAGGCTAGGTCTCTGCTGCCGAGCCTCTGCTTCCCAAATTTCCTCCCTGTAAATGAACAACATTAATAGTACTTGTCTCACATGGGCGCGCTGTGGAAATGTCTTTGGATAAAATGCCTTTTCTTGCCTTGAGAATATGACATTGAACAAATTGTCTACCTTTAACTGTGATGGAGGAGGAAGTATGAAGGGCGATTCTGTCCTGTGAGGTTAGCACTCTGCCTGTGGTGAAGAAGGAAGCAGGGAGTGGCATGGTGGCTGTTACTCTGTGGGGTGTGTTGGCAGTGGTCCTTAATGTACAGTGAGCGCAGACCCTTAAGGACATAGGGACCTAGTCAGGGCTGGCAAAAGCCGTGCTGACTGCTGACGTGAACTCCGCCCCATCTCCTGAGCGCTTTTCCCTTCTGCAGGGGAGAGAAAGATACAATTTCCCCAACCCAAACCCATTCGTGGAGGATGACATGGACAAGAATGAGATCGCCTCTGTTGCTTACCGGTATGTCAGCTGTGGTGGGTGGGACCTGTCCTGTGCTGTCCACGGGATGCTCCATCCCAGCCATTGGATCGTGTAGTGAGCGAGTCTTGCTGCCCTTGTAGTTACCGAAGGTGGAAGCTTGGAGATGACATTGACCTTATCGTCCGCTGTGAACATGATGGTGTCATGACTGGAGCCAGCGGGGAAGTGTCCTTCATCAACATCAAGACGCTCAATGAGTGGGACTCGAGGGTGAGGCGCCATCGCATTTCACCTGCCGTGTAGCGGGGGTTGGCTGCAGCAAGCTGGCTGTTCCTTCTGAGTGCTCACAGAGCCCTGGCGGGCAGGGACAGCTTCAGTTTCTGTATCCACTACGACCTGCTGACAGAAGAACGGTCTAAGCGAGAAGGTTTCTACTATGGGCACCGTCTGTCTTCCAGTATTTAGTCTACTCATCCTGCTTTCTACATAGCTGCTCTTGACCTCTCAGAAGCCCAGTCACCCTCTCTGACCTCTTTCCGTACTCAGCCTCACTGCCACCTCATGATCCCCTTGTCCAGTGCTGTCACTGCTGACCTCATATAAGAGTGAGATCTGGACAAAACAGGCACACGTATATGCGTGTATGCAATAGTCTTTCCATTGTCCACTGGGGCTCCAGGGCAGTTAGGTCAGTGGTCATTCTTTCTCCTTGGCTTTATGTGCGGCACTCTTGAAGGGCAGGGCAGGGATGGGGCCTCTGTACAGGATAAAGAACCCTGGGAAGGACAGCTCTGGGGCCCAGCCAGCCTGAGATGGTTGGCTTGCCATTGTCTGCTGGGGCCAGTGGCCATTTAGACTTCTGTGACATCTGTCTTTCCTTCTGTTTGTGCTGTTCTGAAATCACAGATCCCTGCCCCACTCACATGTGGGGTTGACCCTGGTGGAGCCGGAGCATAAATTCCCCCATGTAGCTCATGTCCTAGGATACTTACACTGCAGTGTTCTCTTACCTCACAAACACATGAAAAGAAACTTATTGGCTTAAAACAGCACCTGCAACTAGGGCTTGACAGGCAGACACCCAGCATGTTAAGGTGTCATGGATGCCAATGACCACATCCCTAGAACTGAGTGTGTCCCAGAAGACCGTCTGCTGGAAGCTCCTTCTAGGTGTTGCAGAGGTCAGGTCTCTGATCCTTTCCGGCTCTCAGACACCCCTGTCTCCACTGTTACTTTCCAGGTCTGCTCACTGCAGCCCAGGAACCCAGGTAGCTCCCATCCCTCTCTGGAGCTTCTCATTATCTTGCTCCGTGTGAGCGTCTGCTGAGGGACTCTCTTGCTCGTACCTGTCATTTGGCATCTCTTCTGTCTGACCTCTTGTCTACTCTGTTCAGTTTGTCTCCGCCTGTGACTGTCCCCAGGATGGTGTCAGTATCACAGCACTCTTTAGGAGCTGCAGCTCATTTTCAAGTTTTAAGGAAAACAGAATCTGTCAGATACTATTCTTGCAGTGGTGGGGACCTCCCTGCCCTATGACCTTGGACTGCCCCACTCGAGACATCTTGAAGTCTGTGTTCCTGTGAAGCATCAGGTGCTAGGCTACTGCCTCTCAGACCCTGGCCACCCTGCTCTGTACGTTCACTGTGGCGCAGTGTGAAGCCGCCTTTCACCACACAGTGCCAGTCATCACCACCTGGCCGAGGGGCTGCTGTACAAAGATGGCTGTGTCTCTGTCTCTTGGAGAATCATCAGTCTACCTCTGACTCAGGCATCCTCTCCACTTCCTAGTGGGTCGCTGTCTTCCAGAGGAGGCCCTGGGACCTTGAGTGGGAGACGTCATCTTCACCCAGTAACCAGCTTTCTTCTGCAGCATTGTAATGGCGTTGACTGGCGTCAGAAACTGGACTCCCAGCGCGGGGCTGTCATCGCCACTGAGCTGAAGAACAACAGCTACAAGTTGGCGCGGTGGACCTGCTGTGCTTTGCTGGCTGGATCGGAGTACCTGAAGCTCGGGTGAGACTCCTGCTCAGGTGTTAGGGTGGCCTGGGCAAAGGCTGCTCGCCCCTCTTTGAGAAAAGCACCAGACCAGGCATTACCAACAGGACTGGCACTGGACCCACCTCAGGTATTGCCATCTCTCTATGGCACAGTATGACCACCCACCTCCTCCCCAACAGGTATGTGTCTCGGTACCACGTAAAGGACTCCTCGCGCCATGTCATCCTGGGCACCCAGCAGTTTAAGCCCAATGAGTTTGCCAGCCAGATCAACCTGAGCGTGGAGAACGCCTGGGGCATCCTGCGATGTGTCATTGACATCTGCATGAAGCTGGAGGAGGGCAAGTACCTCATCCTCAAGGACCCCAACAAGCAGGTCATCCGAGTCTACAGCTTGCCTGATGGCACCTTCAGCTCCGAGGAAGACGAAGAGGATGAGGAGGAGGAAGAGGAAGAGGAAGAAGGTGGGCAGAGCTGGCCTCTAAAGCCTGGGGTGGTCTGAGGGCTGGAAAGGGAGCCAGGCTAGTGCTGTGGTCACCTTGGCAGTACATTGAGGGCTCCTGGCACTTCATGTAGGGTGGCACTCCACATCACCCAAGGGGGCCAGAGAGAACACTGAGAGAGGGCCTGGGCAGCTGCTGCAAGGAAGCAAGGCCATGTGGGTCAGTTACACCACCTGCAAGTCTCGTCTCCCTGCTGGCTACAGAAAGCTGCTCAGCCCTGTGGGGCTCAGCAAAGAGGAGGCCTTCAGCACTTAGATTTCTTCCAAGTCCAGAGGGGAAGGGCACATCAGATCATGTGGTGAGGCTCATTTCTCTTCATTGTTTTCTTTCAGAGGAAGAAACTTGAATGAGTTGGCCTGGTGTCGGCGTGTGTTCCACCCAGCTGTGCTTGGGCAGCGTGTGTCTATGGCAGATGGAATAAAGTTTAAGTCTTTTGGTTTCTTCCTTTGCCCTGTGCTCCTGTTGTGGTCTGCAGCCCCTGGGAGAGGGAGACCAGAGCCAGCAGTTTGTGGAGCCTTCTGTCTGTTATTCAGTGGTCCCGTCACTGCTGAAGCACTGTGAAAGCTGCCCTGTGGAGGGTGAAGGCCTTGTGTGTTGTTTAAGAACCCACTACACGCCTCTTTCATGCAATTTGATGTGCCTGATGGAAGGAGAGCCCTGAGAGCATCAGAAAACATATTTACATTACACTTCACAACAGCAAAATTATAGTTACAAAGTATCGGTAAAAAATAATTTCATCGTTGGAGGATATCACAACATAAGGAACTGTATTAAAAGGTTGTAGTGTTAGGAAGGTTGAGAGCCACTGGCTTATCCTAGCATGACCCATCTGGTGCCTTCAAAACTTACTGTCTGCAAGATCAGGGTGTGGTGGGGAGATGGCCCTTCAGGAATCTATCTTGAGAAGCATCTGCATCTGGCTTGGGCCAGAGAAAGAATCTCAAGCCAGTCTGCACAAAGCAATGTGTCATATAAGAACTGCGTGTCTAAAGGTTGTGTAGGCTTGTCTATGTGAGTGCTTTTCTGAACACCTAATTGTCCCACCTGGGTTAAGTGCCCCAAGCTTTCCATAAATGCTTCACCTGCCCCCTAAGAACTAGAATGTGGGTAGAATCAGCTGTGTAGATACAGCAGGCTCAGGGTTGGGATTGCCTTCCTAAAGATGCAGGTTTCAGCAGCATAATTGAACTTCAAGAAGCCAGCAAAGGATGCTGGGCTTTACTCACAAGGGTATTGAGAAGCTGAGCAGAAAACTCGAGAGTTCTTGAAAGTCTCAAAGTTACAGCAGCTCTGGCTCTTGAGTTTTTTGTTTTTCAAGACAGGGTTTCTCTGTGTAGCCTGGACTCAACTTGTAGTACAGGCTGGCCTCCAACTCACAGACCTGCCTCCACCTCCCTGAGTGCTCGGATTAGAAGCATGTGTGATTTTTATCATAGGGTGCAAAGAACACAAAGCAGTCAGACAAGTGTCTTAGAGGCTTTCAGGAATATGAACCAGAATCCAGACCTCTTGCAAGACCCTTGGCCTAATCCACCAGCAAGGGTCCCCTGTGGACGGTAGAACCCCATGCCTAGCTCGCTGCAGCACCTCAGCGGGGGGTGGGAGGAAGGGGTCCTGATCAGCATTCCATTTCCATCACCAAGCCGGACCAACTTTCAGGTTCTAGTTCCCTCCCGCGCCCACTCAGCACCTACAAAATATCCTGCCATATTTTTGGTGAGGTACCTTGCCTATCCAGGAGAGCTCCAGAATAAACCACCTGCGGGCTGAGGTCTCCACAGTGACCACAAAAGAAAGTCTGCCCCCAAGGGTCTTTTCTTGCTTTGGTGAAGGCTCTAAGGAAAACAGCAGCATTCCTGGGTGTGCTTTCACCAGGACAATCATAAAAGTGTAAATTTCTAAGGGCAAGTGAGATGGGGTCCAGAGAAGGCCTCAAGAAGTAGCACTCCCTTTTTACGGGAAGCAAATGTAGCCCCGCAAAGCTGGAAAGCAGAAAAGTCCTTCCCGGCTGTTTTCCCTAAGAGCCCTCGGCTTCCTCGGCTTCTATTCACTAGAGTCTGTATCGCTCTGAGACTGTTGCTGTCCTTCCCTCATACAGGAAACAGTATTCTAACCAAGTGAGTAACTCGCCCCAAGGGAGACCAGCCTGAATATTCAAATTATCCTCCTTTCATCTTCCTGGCCTTCTTAGGGTTTCAATGAAAGGCTTTGGTTTGGGTAATTTGAAACGCGATCTCACACTCCAGCAGTCCTTCTGCCTCAGGTTTAGGATTCGTGAGTTTTTAAGTGTGAGCCACCACTGGGAATGGTGGTGCACACCTGTAATCCCAGCACTTGGGAGACAAAGGCAGATAAAGATAAGATAGCTGTGAGTTAGAGGCCAGCAAGGTCTACAAAGTGAATCAACCACACGAAAAACCCTGTCTCGAAACACCAAAAGGGGGGGGGGGGGAGTGGGGGGAAGGGGAGCCACCATGCGGTCTCAAAATCTACTTAGCAGTTGTCTCATGCAAATGTCACTTGTTTTGTTTTGTTTTGTTTTGTTTTTTTGGTTTTTCCAGACAGGGTTTCTCTGTGTAGCCTTGGCTGTCCTGGACTCACTTTGTAGACCAGGCTGGCCTTGAACTCACAGCGATCCGCCTGCCTCTGCCTCCCGAGTGCTGGGATTAAAGGCGTGCGCCACCAGGCCTGGCGCAAATGTCACTTTTTATTGACAAGTCAGTAACATGGTGCAAGGAATCGCTTCACTTGCCCACCCCTCGGACAACAGGAGGATCAAGTCTCTATGGCAAATAACTGGTTCATCTGTCTTGGCTTCAGTACTCTCGTCATCAGTCTCACAAAGCTGAATGGCCAATTAGTTTTAATCTTCTGCTACAGTAATAAAGGGATATAAACGGCAAGATTTTCTCCAAAAAAAAAATCTCTCATCTCCGACACGTGCATTAGTATAGATCAAAAGCGGTCCATCACATCACAAGCCTTGCTGTTTCCCGGACCCCTCTACCCTCAGAAGCAGCGCTCACAACACGTGCATGCCACTCCCGCCCGGGCCACCCCGCCAGTCCCGGCGTGCCAAGCGTGGCGCACGTGACCCCGCCCCCCGCCATTGGTCGGGAGAGGGGAGGGGCGTGGCCGCCGTGGCGCCGGAGCTTCCCTCCACTGCAGCCAGCGGTGGGAGCATCGTTGGGCCACCAGCGGCAGCGTGCAGGTCGGAAGCGCAGCCTGGGCACCGCGCACGCGCCCGAAGCAGTGTGGGGTAGCAGAGGCTGCGGCAGGTGTGCAGGGGCATCCTTGCGTGATCCAGGGGGCTAGGGCGGGGCCTTAGAGGCCACACCTCCTTCAGGTTCCCCCCTGAGGTCGGAGGATGGGTAGACAGACAAGTGCCTCTAAAGAGTCACCTCCGGAGACCACCCCCTTTCAAAATGAAAGGCACATCCAGAGTGAGGGGAAATTGGGGAAACTGCCTCTCCCTTGAGGTGGAAGTTACCATGATAATATGGGAGTCTGGCGCCCTGGGAAAGATGACTGAGGAGATGAGCTGTTGGGGTTCAGAATTCCTGTGGGCCCTTGATCCCACCTGGAGGGGATGGAAGCGGGATAGATGAGCCCGTGGGTCCCGGGGCTCAGTCCTGGTCCTGCCCCAGATCCGTGGGAGGCTCAAACGCCAGGTTCCTGTTCCTCAGGAAAGTCAACTGTCACCTGCTGCCAGCCACGAGGTGCGAGGCCTCTCCTCTCCTGTGCCGCAGGATGGGTCCCTCGGAGCTGCTGCTGGCCCTATCCCTGCATCTGGCAGTGTGCTCCCGTCCGCACCGGGACTACTGCGTGCTGGGCGCTGGTCCCGCGGGCCTGCAGATGGCCGCCTTCCTTCAGCGTGCCGGCAGGGACTACGAGGTGTTCGAACGCGAGTCCGCGCCCGGCAGTTTCTTCACTCGCTACCCGCGCCACCGCAAACTCATCAGCATCAACAAGCGGTACACGGGCAAGGCCAACGCCGAGTTCAACCTCCGCCACGACTGGAACTCTCTGCTCAGCGACGACCCACAGCTGCTCTTCAGACACTATTCGCAGGCTTACTTCCCCGATGCCAGCGACATGGTGCGCTACCTGGGTGACTTCGCGCAGCGCTTGGGGCTCCGCGTGCTGTACAACACAAACATCACCCACGTGACTCTGGATAAGGATCCACAAGCCTGGAATGGCCATTACTTCCTTCTGACCGACCAGAAGGGTCAGACTTACCAGTGCAGGTAAGGAGGAGCCTCACCCGGAATCAGGACAGCCGCTGGATTAGCCTCCAGATCAGGACGATTGGGAGAAAGGGGCTACCAGTTACATCCCTGGCTCCCACTGAGGCTCAGGGCCGAAGGTTTGGAACAGCCAGCACTTTTTATAGTGTGTCCTTACAAAGCTGTGGCTGAATATGTTTAGAAAATTCTAGTAATTTATCCTCTGGGATCTGCCAGGTTCTGTTGCCTTCACTATGATCCTCTGGTGTTGGATACTGCGTGTAGTAAGCATAGCTTGTACCCACAAACTCTTGCAGGCGGGTCCAGCCTTTTGACACTGCTACACTAGGTACATTGTCACCTACAGTATCCAAGCTGTAAAGCCATGCAGTCACGTTACAAAACGCTCACATCCACACATCTCAGGTTTTAAGTACGTTTGTGAGTTGTGTTGGGCCACAGCCGTAGCTATCGTGGACCCCCATTTGGTCAGAGACCATGGTTTGGATACATCTTATAGTTTCCTAAAATAAGAGTGTGCCCCCCCCCCAAAAAAAAGCCATGCTGAGAAGAGCAGGGTGAAGTGTCCAGGCAGCATTAGCCAGTAGGATTTCAGAACAGAATCAGAGCAGAAAGGCCCGAGCATGGCTTCGAACACCAATGTTACTTTGGGAGACATTCCGTGGGCATTTCAAACTTGTTCAATCCTCACAAGAAACTTAGAGAAGATGGTCCCTAGTATTCATCTGGCCATCACAGAAGTGAGGCTCTGCTTCGAAGACCCTGATCCCGCACCACTAACATAATGGGGCTACATTTGGGCTGGCGTTTTGCTGACACCTAAGCCTGTGTTTTTTCTGCTGCCTCAGGCTCCCTTCCTGGCTGTCAGCTTCACCCCCGGCTCTAGACCAGTGTATAACTATTGTTCACCTGTGTCCTGCAACCCGGAGAACGGGGGCTGTCCTGATTGGGACGCTTGGATTTTAGTGAGCTTTGCTGGAGTAAAAGGGAGTGAGATACAGGAATGACAAAGGCCAGAAAACAAGGGCCTGTTTGTTCTGTGTATCCCTTCAACAGGTGGTAGTTTTCTCCATGAAAACTACCTTGTGATCAAACTTATTACCAGGTACCCAGCTGCCACCACCCCATGGTAATCCCCACCAACATAAAGAACGGAGCTGGGCACGGTGGTACACATGCCTGTAACCCACCACTGCAGAGACTGAGACAAGAGGATGGCCAGATCCGCAGCTAGCCCAGGCTTTGTATCAAGCCCACATCTCAACAGGACTTTAGAATCGGGCCCTTCTGTACTCAGATCGTGGCTCTCCTGCTTTTAAGAGGTCTGATGCCCTGACCCACAGGGCTCCATGTCTCCTCACGTGTAAAACAGGCCAGGGGACAGCAGCTGAGGAGTGGACGAGATCGAGGAGTCGGTAAGATGATAGATAAACACGCTGGCACAGCGTGGGTAGAAGATGTGTGTGTGCCTGGCCTGCAAGTCAGGAGAGGAGCCTGATGCCAGGCTCGAATGCATCCCCTGGGGGGAAACTAACCTCATCACTGCTCAGGGGAAATGTTTTTGGTTTATTATCAATTCAATGAGCCAACATAACCCCAGGTACGGTGTCCTGCCAATAAAGCATGAGGGACTGTGGCTAGCTTGGAGAGAGACGCAGTGGCATTGGTCAGTACACAGAGGAGGGCAGAAATGGGTAAGCATATGAGTGAGCATGTCTTTGAGGAGCCTGGAATCAGGACGATGCAAGGAGATCCACACTGAATGTCTGGACAGCTGAGGAACTGAGTCATCTTTCTTTGTCCCCACCTGCAGTGTCCTGCTTGTAGCTACTGGACTGTCGGTCCCTGTATTAGTTGACTTCCCTGGCTCCGAACATGTGGAGGGTTACGAGTCCGTGTCCGTGAACCCTGAAGACTTTGTGGGTCAGAATGTGTTGATCCTGGGCCGTGGGAACTCGGCCTTTGAGACAGCAGAAAACATCCTGGGTGTCACAAACTTTGTCCACATGCTGAGCCGTTCCCGGGTTCGGCTCTCCTGGGCTACCCACTATGTTGGAGACGTCAGGTATGCTACATCCCTGCTTGAATGGTCTGTACTATAAATCCCCGTGCTAATCTGCTTCTTGATACTGTAAGAAAATGCCTGAGGCTAAGTTCATGATTTCAGAGGCGAAGTCCAGCAGTATGTTGCTCTCTCTAGCAAGGGCTGACCAGCACCTCATTGCAGATGGTATCACAGCAGCAGGCACATATGCAAGAGAGTAAGGGTTCATGGCAAGGTGAGACCCAGAACAAGAAGGAGGTCGGGCTCCCTTCTATATAGCTGGAGGATCAGCATCCTATGTTATCCTTAGCTACTTAGTGTATTTGGGGCCAGCTTGGGCTACATAGGACCTCATCTTGACCAAAAAGAAAAAAGTTCACCACCTCCCAGAGGTATCTGAATGGGGACTAAGCTTCCCCTAGGTTAGAACCCTCAACCGTGGGAGCATCCTCAGCCGCACGAACCAGCCCTCCTGAGTCCCCCTTCTTCTCTTGCCTGCTTGTGGGCCCCAGAGCCGTCAACAATGGCCTGCTGGACACCTACCAGCTGAAATCACTAGACGGACTCCTGGAGTCGGACCTGGAGTATCTGGCCCTCGTGAAGGACAGCGAGGGCAAGCTCCACATCACCCTGAAGTTCTTGCTGGAGGAGAGCGATGACGATGACCACCAGAGCGCCGGCTCCATTCCCCTCCCCCAGGATGACAACGACAACTTTGCCATGCGGGTGGCCTATGACCGGGTCATCCGTTGTCTGGGCTGGAAGTTTGACTTCTCCGTTTTCAACCAGTGAGTCCAGGTCGGGCGGAGGTGGGGACTCCTCCCCAGCATCTCCCTGGGGATGCAGTAGGCTTTGGGAGAGCACTGCGAGAACGGAGGAGGAGGCCGAAGGGCCTCATCCCCAGCAGATCTTGTTCCTAACAACCCTCTTCACTGACAGGTCCCTCAGACTCTCCTCAGGGACTGAGTTCAGCAAGAAGTACCCACTGATCAGAGCTAGCTATGAATCCAAAGGAACCCGGGGTCTCTTTATCCTAGGGACCGCCAGCCACTCGGTGGACTACCGGAAATCTGCTGGCGGCTTCATCCATGGATTCCGATACACAGGTAAGCCTGGCTAAAGGACCACTGTCCCAGGGTTCCTGACATCCAAAAGCATCAAAAAGGATGTTTTCATGGTCTGGGGATCTGCCTAGAAAAAGCCTAACAGTAGATCCCTATATGGGTGGCTGTGACTTGCTCGGTCCCATGCAGTTTGAAGTGAAGTGTGTCCATGGGCATAGGTAGTCTCAGCTGTGCCAGTCTCACAGGGCTCAGTAAGGCAGTCCCCTTCACGTGTGTACCCAGGAAGCAGCTCAGGAACCCAGTGAAAGTTCCACTTGATTATGTCGATTCTTTTAATTTTTTTTTTTTTTTGAGATTTATTTACTTATGTTATATACAGTGCTCTGCCTGCAAGTACTCCTGCAAGCCAGAAGAGGGCATTAGACCACATTATAGATGGTTGTGAGCCACCATGTGGTTGCTGGGAATTGAACTCAGGACCTCTGGAAGAGCAGACAGTGCTCTTAACCACTGAGCCATCTCTCCAGCCCCCAATTATGTCAATTCTTTTTGCAAAACATTCAGTACGGAAAAGTCACTCTTCTACCATCTTGATAATGTTTGCCTGCAAAATACAAATATATATACATATATATATATATATATATATTTTTTTTTTTTTTTAAGTAATTTGAGGGCTGAGGACATAGCTCAGTGGCAGAGCCCTCATTTAAGAGTGTGCCTAAAGCCCTGGGTTCAAGTCTCAATACGACAGCAACAATGATGATGATGATGATGATGATGATGATTTGATTTATTGCTTGAGAATAATCGACAACCAGAACTGATACTTTGTAACATTAAGGATAAACAGAAATGAAAAGCGAAGGAGAGGAATGAATCACCTCATGCTGAGTATATTCTAGAGGCTGAGCACCCAGGTCCCTATGGTACCACCAGCATCCTGCGCGGGGACTAGAAAGCCTTTGCTTTCCTTTCCTTTCTTTTCTTTCTTTCTTTCTTTTTTTTAACTTACAATATTTATTGTGTGCATGAGTGCACGCGCACACTCAAACATGTGCAGAGTATGTACCATGGGGTGTATGCAGAGGACAGAAGACAGCTTGCAGGACTCGGATTTCTCCTTCCACCATGGGTTCTGGGCTTGAATGGAGTTCTTCAGCTTGCATAGCAAGCACTTTGACCCACTGAGCCCGCTGGCCAGCACAGCCTTCACTTTTTCTGAGGAAACAGCTGAGGGCCAGAGAGATCTCTTTGTGCTTGATTTGGTTTCTGGTTTTTAGGGCTTCTCCTGCCCTTTTCTCCCCTGCACGGAGGAAGCAGTGAACAGAAGCGGCTGAGTGGGCTGTTCAGCTGTTTCCCACATGTTTTTTGGGGTCAGATGCCATCAGCTTGGCATCTTGCTTGCAGTGCTTACTTTGCGGGTGGAGGAGTACATCTTAATCCCTGTTATCAGGAATCCATCAGAAGCTTTCACTCAGGGGCCTGAATGTTGCTGCTCTGTGTATCCTCATCCCCAGTCCAGGGTGCAACAGTGCTGAGACCAGGGAGAGAAAGGTGACCTGTAAGAAGTAACGGTAGGAGCTGGGAATGGTGGCGCACGCCTTTAATCCCAGCACTTGAGAGGCAGAGGCAGGCGGATCTCTGTGAGTTCCAGGCCAGCCTGGTCTACAAAGTGAATCCAGGACATCCAAGGCTACACAGAGAAACCTTGACTTGAAAAACTGAAAGAGGAGGAAGAGGAGGAGGAAAAACATTTGTATTAGGACAAGAGTGTGGTAGGTAGCACAGGCTAGCCTAGCCTCAAACACCCAATCCTCCTGCCTCAGCCTCCCTGGTTCTGAGATTTAGAGATGTACACTGCCACACCTGGTTTGTGCTTTTGTTTTCTTTGTGAAGACAATAAGGCAAATGATGTGGAGTCCAGAGGAGGAGCCACTGTGTGTGCGGAGATTCGGCTTGCAGCCTTCAGGTCACAGTGGGCACTGTGGGGATGACGACCCAGTGACTCCTCCAGGTCACAGTGGGCACTGTGGGGATGATGACCCAGTGGCTCCTCCAGGTCACAGTGGGCACCGTGGGGATGGTGACCCAGTGGCTCCTCCAGGTCACAGTGGGCACTGTGGGGATGACGACCCAGTGGCTCCTCCAGGTCACAGTGGGCACTGTGGGGATGACGACCCAGTGACTCCTCCAGGTCACAGTGGGCACCGTGGGGATGATGACCCAGTGGCTCTCCTCCAGGTCACAGTGGGCACCGTGGGGATGATGACCCAGTGGCTCTCCTCCAGGTCACAGTGGGCACCGTGGGGATGATGACCCAGTGGTTCTCCTCCAGGTCACAGTGGGCACTGTGGGGATGATGACCCAGTGGCTCCTCCAGGTCACAGTGGGCACTGTGGGGATGATGACCCAGTGACTCCTCCAGGTCACAGTGGGCACTGTGGGGATGATGACCCAGTGACTCCTCCAGGTCACAGTGGGCACTGTGGGGGTGATGACCCAGTGGCTCCTCCAGGTCACAGTGAGCACTGTGGGGATGACCCCAGTGACTCCTCCAGGTCACAGTGGGCACTGTGGGGATGACCCCAGTGACTCCTCCAGGTCACAGTGGGCACTGTGGGGATGACGACCCAGTGGCTCTCCTCCAGGTCACAGTGGGCACCGTGGGGATGATGACCCAGTGACTCCTCCAGGTCACAGTGGGCACTGTGGGGATGACCCCAGTGACTCCTCCAGGTCACAGTGGGCACCGTGGGGATGATGACCCAGTGGCTCCTCCAGGTCACAGTGGGCACCGTGGGGATGATGACCCAGTGACTCCTCCAGGTCACAGTGGGCACTGTGGGGATGACCCCAGTGACTCCTCCAGGTCACAGTGGGCACTGTGGGGATGGTGACCCAGTGGCTCCTCCAGGTCACAGTGGGCACTGTGGGGATGACCCCAGTGACTCCTCCAGGTCACAGTGGGGACTGTGGGGATGACGACCCAGTGGCTCCTCCAGGTCACAGTGGACACCGTGGGGATGGTGACCCAGTGGCTCTCCTCCAGGTCACAGTGGGCACCGTGGGGATGATGACCCAGTGACTCCTCCAGGTCACAGTGGGCACCGTGGGGATGGTGACCCAGTGACTCCTCCAGGTCACAGTGGGCACTGTGGGGGTGATGACCCAGTGACTCCTCCAGGTCACAGTGGGCACTGTGGGGATGATGACCCAGTGGCTCCTCCAGGTCACAGTGGATACTGTGGGGGTGATGACCCAGTGACTCCTCCAGGTCACAGTGGGCACTGTGGGGATGATGACCCAGTGACTCCTCCAGGTCACAGTGGGCACCGTGGGGATGGTGACCCAGTGACTCCTCCAGGTCACAGTGGGCACTGTGGGGGTGATGACCCAGTGACTCCTCCAGGTCACAGTGGGCACTGTGGGGATGATGACCCAGTGACTCCTCCAGGTCACAGTGGGCACTGTGGGGATGGTGACCCAGTGGCTCCTCCAGGTCACAGTGAGCACTGTGGGGATGATGACCCAGTGGCTCCACTGCTGCTGCTGGAGAATGCCTGCCTCTCCTAGCAGCAGTGGTAAACACTTAAGCTCACTTGAGCATCCTGACCAGCTGTCAGGCCCCTCGCCTGCCTCTTTGGAAGCAGTGAGGTGTTGCCCGGCGATCCTACCAGTCTCACATCTTCTCAGGTGGTGGCACCTAGTGTTGGAAGTTGGTCTGATGTATTTTGATGCTAATTACTGCTTGCTGTCTCTGTGACCTATCTGTTTCTTACCTAGACCCTAACCTATTTGACCAATAAAAGGCCATCACACCCAGGCAGGGCAAATGGGATAGGCGTGGCTAAAGTTCCCAGGCTTGGAGAGATGAGAGAATCTTGGGAAGAAGGGAGACTGGAGGTGAAGGGAGAAGGAGAAGGTTGCGCCATCATGGGTTAGGTGGAGGAGAAGCACATGGCCGGCATGGATGGAAATTTGGCCCAGATGAAGAACATTAGCAAATATATGGGATTATGGATGGGAGGTAGCTTGATAGAAATTATTAGAAGCAGATGGCATGGGAATGGGCCAGGTATGGCATACCTGCCCCATTATGGGAAGTAGTTTAGGAGATTACTATTTGCCCTGCCCCAGGTTAACTAAGGCTATTTTAAAATATAGCAGGTCTCTGTGTCTTGATTGCTTGCTAGTGGGTTAGGAAATACTTCTGTAATAATAATTACGGGCCTAAGAATAAACATTTTTAGGCAATACTGGTATTTTAACCACAACAACCTAGAGTAGCCCCTTAGTCCGTGGAGTGGGTGTCATATCGCCTGACCCCGTTTCATGCAGACCCTAAGGGCCCTGAGTCCACAGCCTCCTGTTCCCATTTAGTTTGATGGCTGTGTCACCTCAGGCCTAGGTTTTACACTTCATTACCCTCTCCAGCTGGCATAGTGAGTCCAAGGCCGGCCTGGGCAACTTAGACCCCATCTCAAAGTAGCTTTGTGGCCGAGCATTTGTCTAATGTGTACAAGGTTGCAGGTTCCTTCCACAGGACCAAAAACAATGGGGAAATCTCGCCGTTCTCTGAGGCTCATTGCTGTGTGATTTCTCTTCACCCCCTGGAGCGTCCCACGCCTCAGCATACTGTCACCTCGAGGTGCCAGGCTCGGTCTCCATCCCAGGCACCTCCTAGGCTTCTCTTGCTCCCACCTTGCAAACCCAGCTTGGCCACGGGCTCCTTTCTTATGAACACATGGTTTGTGGCCAAACTCATTGTGCTGGGGTGTTCTATTAACTTTGGAAGATCAGGTAGCTGTGTTGGGCCATGCCGCCATAGGGTAGAAAGCGCCAGGTACCAAAAAACAAAAAACAAAAACAAAAACAAAACCACGCCTTTCAGCTGGCTTGGGCAACAGTTGCTGTCTACAAAAGATGTCAGAACAAGACGGGGACAGATAAATTTGGGCTGAAGAAGAGAGAAGCAGACAGAGTGTCCGTGGGCCTTAGATAGGAATGGCGTCCGAAGGGGATGGAAAGCTCTGTATCTAGGTTGGATTTGCGCAGTGTTAAAGGATGACAGTTGTCAGGGAAACTTGCATGGACAGATGGCCTCAAGCAAAGGGGGACCACTCATAACCAAATCCACCTGCACCCATACTTTGCCTGAAACCCAAAAGGCAGAATAGAGCTGGGTCCCTGACTGTATGTGACTATGAAGAAAGACTATGGACCATCTGGCCTTTTACACATAGCTCTCACTGCCACTGTTCCCCAGGCCTGGGCCTCTCTCTCCAGTGAGCCGAGATAAAATCTTGGCCCTTCCTCCCTCTGGCCATTTCAGTGCGTGCTGTCCACCGGCTGCTGGAGCATCGGCACCATGGCATCACCTGGCCGTCCACGGAGCACCCCATCACACAGCTGACCAGCTCCATCATTCGGCGTGTGAACGAGGCTTCTGGGCTGTACCAGATGTTCAGTGTGCTGGCTGACGTCATCCTGTTGAAGGAGTGAGTAGCCCTTCCTGCCCACCTTTCCCCACCCCACTTTACCCATATACCCTGCCCCTTGCTTCTGATGCGGTTCTGTGTGCTTAGTGGCCAAGTTGTTTCTTGTGTGAAGGAGGCCTGCAGAGGCTAATCTATCCTGGCAGGGAAGTCAGTGAGGTAAACACCGCAAAGCCTGTGAGGCAGCCCACGTGTGAACAGGGATTATGGACTTCTCACAGGATGGTTCGGGGAAGCTATTTAAGCTCTGTACTTCCTTGCCTCTCTGCGAGAGGAGCCTGATTCCATTGCAGCATTGAAGGGTGAAGATAAGAGTCGCCTCAGGCAAGGAGCAGGTTGTTGGCCCTTTTAGATCAAGTGATTGCTGGCAAAGCATGGGACACGTAGAGCCTGAGGACACAGTGCAGGACGTGTCAGGAGAGAGAAAAGGGAGGGCTTACAAAAGACCGGTCAGAGGACAGTCCTTGATCCAAAGCCCTGGCCACTCAACACCAAGTTCAGGGGCACAGGGAGTCCAGGAGCTCAGCACCCCTTCCATGAGTGCCAGCAATGTCTAGATCAGGGTGCTCTTGCCAGGACCCAGGGCTCAGTTAGCATCCCAGTCCCTTCACCCAACCTGGCCCAGTAGCCTCCCAGCATGTCACTCTGCCCTCAGCGTAACCACCAGCCATCCTTTTCAAAGGAGAGTCATACTGTTGTCCCTGCCCTGCCCCTTGCTCCCCAAGGACCAACAGCTCCCCTTCTCCATCCACTTAAGCGCACATTCACCCCCCCAACTCCTTTATTCAAGCCCTCCCTGACCCCATTACTCTTGCCTCTGCTCCCCACTTTCCCTCATCCTGGAACACCCTTGCCCCCGGTTTGCTCTCAGGTTAAACAGAGCTTTCTGGAACCTGCTCCCGGGTATTCCAGACGGCATACCTGCCACACTGGTATTATAGAGTGGGAGATTCCTGATCGGTCCACACCACTGCACCTGTGGTGAGCCTGCACCCGTCCCTGGCCCTGACTCCTCCCTGGGTCCCACCCACAGGAATGCTACAGCCTTTGAGTACCTGGAGGAGTTCCCCATGCAGATGCTGGCCCAGCTGGAGACGCTCACAGGAAGGGCAGCGCGCCATGGGCTCTTTGTCATCAACATGGAGTACGGCAAAAACTTCTCTGGGCCTGAGAAGGACGTCTTCTATTACGACCGGTCCGTGGCACACACAGAAGACGCCTGGATGTCTAACTTCCTTCACCCTGTCATCTACTACTACAGACACCTCCCTACCGGTGAGCTGGCCTCCACCCTCCCTGGGCTCAGCCTTTCCAGAGGGCTCTTCTTAAACCACCTCTGTCTCTAAGGTAATCACCACAAGGCCATTCAGAACTTCTGCAGCTGACAGAAGGCCCCCAGGGGACCTGCCTAAGCCACACATGATCTCTGGGCACTACCATCATGTTGTGGTGTCTCAGTGGGGGGAGGTGCCGCAGGTGCATATTGAGAAGAACGGATGGACAAAGAAGAATGGAGGGGGGCAGGTAAGATGACTGGGTGGGTAGAGGCAGTTACCATGGAAGTCTGGAGGCCTGAGTTAAATCCCTGGTACCCACATAACAGTGGAAGAAGAGAACCAACCGCACCGAATTGTCCCCTGACCTCCACACAGGCTCTGGCATGTATGCCCACAAACAACAGTAATAAACCAGACAAGAACTAAGCAGGCCAACACAGTACAGAAATGCCAGGCCAAAGTCCCAGTTCTGTGCTCGCAGCGGTATGATCTACTTTACCTAACCTCTCTGCACCTTGCTTCCTGGTATGCAAAATAGGATGATGACAGTCATTTCACACAAGGTTGCAGAAGGCTATATACAAAATGCGGGGGGGGGGGGGGATGCCAGCAGTGCAAGGGCACAGCCTGGGTACCATGCCTTTCAGTTCAGTGCTTGAAAGGCCTTAGGTTGAAGGGGCGCCCCCCTGATAGGTACCTGTCACCTCAGCACTGCAGAGGCTGGGACAAGCTTTTCACAAGCTCCAGGCCAGCCTAGATGGTATAGAACTGAGCATGGCAAGACATCCCCTCTGCAGTCGCAGCATTCGGGAAACAGAGGCAGGAGGTCAGCCTGGGTTATTTGAGACCCTGTCTCAAAAAAAGAAAGAGGTGGCCTATCTGGGGATTGTTTTAATGGCAGAGACAGCTTCAGGAGGCAGAAGGGGGGGTGGGGGGGGTTGCAGATCTATAGTCTGCAGCCCAAACACTGGCCAATGAGGATTGGGTACTTCCTAGAGTCTAGTTTCCAGGGATAGTCAGATGTTGGTCCAACGGCCTGTGGGAAGTGAGTCTACTTGAGCCCCATGGAGTCACTGCCTCCTATGCTGCACTCAGAAACCACAGGCAGCAGGTCTGGTTCCTCTTCCTCCAGCTACATGAAGGTGGCTGGGAGCCAGGCTGACCACATCCTGGAAGAAGCACCCCAGGAAGGCCATCATGAGAGAAGGGAGATGTGCCAGTATGAAGGGCCTGCCGCTGACGCCTCCCTCCTCCCACAGAGCAAGAGATGCGGTTCCGGCCTGCACAGTGGCCCCTGCCTCGGCCCACTGCCATCCACCACATCGTGGAGGACTTCCTGACTGACTGGACAGCCCCAGTGGGGCACATCCTCCCACTGAGGCGCTTCCTGGAAAACTGTCTGGACACAGATCTGCGAAGCTTCTATGCAGGTACCCCAGTTCCCAAGAAGGCCGAGGGTGTTCGAGTACTAGCATGGATGGGTTTGAAGTGTAGCACAGGAAAAGGAAGGGGGGGGGGGGGGAATGGCCAGAGAAAACATAATGACGAGCTGGAGACTACCAAAGTCGATTGTATAATTTTGGAAAAGGTGCATGAGATGAGAAGCTCAGTATCAGGCGTTGGTGATGCATTAGACAGAGGTGAAAAGGGAAGCAGTGAATTGGAAGGTCTGGCAGCTAAATGCAAAGAGGGGCCTAGGGCAATAACTCAAATGATCTATAGGAGAAAGTAACAGAAACAAGACAATATGTTTGTCCTTACAAACCCCTGGATGGGCTGGCGGTGCTGGTACAGGCCTTTAATCCCAGCACTCGAGAGGCAGAGGCAGGTGGCTCGCTGTGAATTTGAGGCTAGCCTAGTCTACAAAGTGAGTCCAGGACAGCCAAGGCTACACAGAGAAACCCTGTCTTGAAGAACAAAACAAATATCAACAACCCCCTGGATGTTCTGGGTCCAGTGCTTTTTCTACTGTTGAAAGAACATGTCAGACACCTGTCAAATGTCTGACGCTGTTCATACCAAGTCAAGTTAGAGACTGACTCTAGCCTAGTCAAAGAGCGAGCATCCTGCTTTATCTTGAGTCTGCTTTGAAAGGATGGTTTGGGAGCTGACTTGCTACTGAGTGATATCCCAACCCTGGTCATCTAAGTATCTTCCTAGCTTGGTTAAGCCAGAGCCAGAGCTAAGCACCTTTGCAGTTATAGCAGTCTATGAGCAGCCAGTCTTGAGCATACACTGACCCCTGAAAGTGCCTAGAAAAGAGAGCCCTCGGCTCCAAACTGCCTGCCTAGGGCCTCAGGCTCCACAAAAGCATAGTGGCATATTCACACCCCAAGTCATAGGTCCCGCCGGTGTACCCTCCCAGCCTTTGTTACTGCCCTGAAATGGGGGGAATCCTTACAGCAGAAGGCCGGCCACCACTTAACCATTGCAGAGCTGCTGGCTCTGGCCTCAGCCTCTGCCGAGAGCCGGTAACCCTGGGTGCTGCAAAGGGGTAATGCCATCAGAAGGTCATGCTGACCGAATGGCCTTGTTGCTGCCCCTGCATCTGTTCTCTTCCCTGCCAAGACCTCTGTGCTGGGGTCAGAGGTGAAGCAAGAAAGGATATTGCAGAGCCCTTCTTAACCCACTCAGCATGTGGCCTGGAAGCATGGTTCTTTGTATATTTCCCCCCTTGTTACAAGAGTTAAAGAGAAGGAGGAAATGAAGTCTTCTCCCCAAAACGGCACTCTGCCTTCCCACTTGCCTCTTATCAGACTGAGCCGGTATCTGTTTCTTCATTTGTTTTTCAATCAAAGCCATGCAAGTGTTGCTGTGTTTTCCCTCCACACCATGGAGAGAGAGTATGGTCCAAGGCCCTCAGTGAATGCCTGAATGAATAGAACCAAATTTCAAACTTACAGCCAGTGGCTTGAGGTACTCACTTCGGGGGATCTCACAATGAGACCTCAACACAGACTCGGTGATTGCTGGTCCAACATTTTGATGTCAGAGTGTGTGTGTGTGTGTGTGTGTGTGTGTGTGTGTGTGTGTGTTTTGTTTTTCCTCCACAAACCTAATGCCTGATTGTTTTACATATTTATCATTGCCACGTGGACTCTTTTTCCCCTTTCATGAGTTCCCAGATGGAAGAAGCATTTTGCCATAGCATTTAGCACCTGCACCCAAGGCTTTTTTCCCCCTTATTCTAAATAGAACTATCATCTTTTCACATAAACTGCCAAATTACATCATCTCTGTTCTTATGTTTTGAAGCCATTATTAAACAAAGTAAAATAAGATATCCTAGTTTGCTTTCCATTGTGATGATGAAACAACATGACAAAAAAAATGGTAATATGGGGAGGAAAGGGTTTATTTTGTTTACACTTCTTGGAGTCAGGAACTGAAGCAAAAACAATGAAGGAACACCTTTACTGGCTTGTGCTGCCCATGGCTTGCTCAGCCTGCTTTCTTATGCAGGACCACCTGCCCCGGGGGGTGTCACCACCCCCAGTGGGCTGGGCCCTCCCACACCAATCTCTAATCAAGACAATGGCCCCACAGACTTGCCTACTGGAGGCCACCCTTCTGTTAAGATTCTCTCTTCAACATGCCATTAATCTCAGCACTAGGGAGGCAGAGGCAGGCAGATCTTGAGTTTGAGGCCAGCCTGGTCTATATTGTGAGTTCCAGGATAACCAGAGCTATGTAGGAGACCCTGTCTTTAAAAAAAAAAAAGGGAAAAAGGGGTTCCCTCTTCCCAGATGACCCTACCCTGTGTCAAGCTGACAAAAACAACCTAAGTGGCCATAACGGTTACCTGACTCAGGTACATTATGACACTGTGATGGTCCTGTTCTGGCGATGGCTACTAAGGTGTAGGTGGTGTATAGCAGCATATATAATATGATAACCAGGGTGGCTACTAAGTAACTAGTAGGTGGAAAGTATATACCGTGGGGTGCGCCTGGATGCAGGGGTGACTCCCATCCCTGTTAACCAGATGGCTACTAAGTAACTCATGGCTGTGTAGTGTATAGAATGTGGCTACTTGGATGAAGAAATTATTCCCATCTTATAAATCAAACTGTTTACTAAGTAACTATGGGTGGCTAGTATGTATAGTTCATCTCCTGGGTGGGCTGGAGCAGAAAGGCTCAAGATTTCATCACAATACTTGACACACAGTTTAAGACATGAATATTTAGCCTGGCGGTGGTGGTGCAGGCCTTTAATCTCAGCACTCTGGAGGCAGAGGCAGGCATGAGTTAGGCCAGCCTGGTCTACAAAGTGAGTCCAGGACAGCCAAGTATACACAGAGAAACCTTGTCTCGAAAAACCAAAAAAAAAAAAAAAAAAAGGAAAGACATGAATAGTTTATTTCTCAATTTTCATTTTTTTGTTTGTTTTGGTTTTGGCTTTGGTTTTTATTTTTCAAGACAAGGTTTCTCTGTGTAGCCTTGGCTGTCCTGGACTCACTCTGCAGACTAGGATGGCCTGAAACTCACAGAGATCTGCCTGCCTCTGCTTCCTGAGTGCTGGGATTAAAGGCGTGCGCCACCGCCACCCCCTATATACCCCCCTTTACCTCACCCCACCCCACCCCGGCTTATTTCTCAAATTTCGTCCAGTGTTGTTAGAGGGTTGCCTGCAGCAAATGACCAAGACTATGGGGGGAGGAAACTGCAAGGCCTGACCACAGCCCGTGGCTGAGGGCTTTCCTCCCGCTCCTGACTCATTCCCACTAAGAGTGGCCGCTAGCTTCTGCAGTGATTCTTCCTGGTGCCTTCACTTGCTCGTGGATGCTTTTCCTTGTTTCTTCAGATTACAAAAATAATCCACATCCATAAATATTTTGTCCCTGATCAAATTTAACATGTGCATTAGTTTTCTGCTGTGCTCCAGATAAGGATTCACCTGTTTTTCTTCCCATAGTTGGGGAACCTTGTGTGTGTGTGTGTGTCTGTGTGTGTGTGTGTGTGTGTGTGTGTGTGTGTGTGTGTGTTGATTTTCTCCTTCTATCACGTGGGTTCCAGTGTTTAAACTCAGGTTGTCTGACTTGGCAGCAAACACCTTTATGCACTGAGCCATGAGAAGAACTTTGTATGTCTTATTTGCAGCTTAGCTATTGGTACAGGCAGTGCCGTGCTCAACCCTTGAGTTCCCTGCACACAAAGGCCAGCTTTGAGAAGAACAGCTGAGGGCCAGCTCACGAGAGACAGACAGCTTCTGCCATCTTGTTCCATGCAGAGCTTTAGGACCTGTCATGTCTGTGGTTTGCTTTGTTTTGGTATCCTGACTCATGACCTCTTCAAGTCATATGTGAGACATCAGGAAAGGCAGCTTAGGTTGAAGGCTGGAAAGGACTGCACAGGGCCCCCCATGAGCACTCCCCCGGGTCCCCAGCATTACCCACTGCTCTGCAGGCCTCTTGCACCAACCTGACCTAACGCCTTTTGCCTTTGTATAGAGTCCTGTTTCCTGTTCGTCCTCACACGCCAGAGGCTGCCCCCCTTTTGCCAGCAAGGATACCTAAGGATGCAGGGGCTTTCAAGCACCAAGAGCCTTTGGCAACATGGCGTGGAAAGCAAGCTCCTGCAGGACTACACAGCCGTGGAGGACAGCAGCAGCAGGTGGCTTGGTGACCACCCCTCAGCTCCAGGATTTCTGACTCAGTCCCTTGACAGCAACAAGGAGGAGCTCTGAGCATCTGGCATCTCTCCCGGAGACCTTTCCCCAGGCTGCTTAGGACCGTCACAGATAGAGCAGACAACAGGACAGCCTGTAGAGTGCGGAAGGCTAGGACAAGGTCACACAGTGGTGTCCCTTCCTGTGCTGGCCCCTGGGTGCCAGATGTAAGGTCAAGAGGAGGGTACCTTCTGTCAGGTGTGAGGTGCCTTCCATGGCCGGCTGGCCCACTTGGGCCATCACAGACCACGCTGCTCTGGTGTGTCTGTTTCTAGGACTGACCAGTCTCCTTTTCCTTCTGAGTCCCTCCCTCGCCTTGCTGTCAGGCATCCTGAGCCATGTCTTCCTTGAGACCTGCCTGGGCAGGTGTAGGGTGGTATTGTGCCTGCTGCCTTGAGCGTGGAACTGTTGGCGCTTGCCCTGCTCCTGGCTGCTTTGATGCTCCTCTCCATTGCCTTCCTCACGTCTCCCTGGTGACCAAGCCATGAGGAAAGCACGGCCCACAAGGGCAGCATGGTTATCACGTGATTTCCCTCAATCCCAGAGTGCAGGTACTGTTCCTCACCAGCCCGTTTTCATTCTTCATGGAGACCACTCAGGCATACAGGGACACGGCAACCCAAAGGCCCTTCTGGGGAGCTTTCTCTTCCACACCGAAGAGTCTTGTTTGGGTCCAGGCCCTCTTAGCCACTTGACGTGCAGCAGCCACCTTCCTCACCAAGTTCCAACAGGGCAATTCAACAACGTCACGTCACCAGGAGGAACCGTGGGCCCCTGTACCTACTTGGGGCAGTTGGTACAGGGCCAAACCTTCTAACCGGATCATCACCCAAACCCAGGATGTCACTGTGACCGTATTTCACACAGGGTGATTGGGATGCCAGACTGGAACTCTGGCACCCCACCCTCTTTTCCAAAGCATTTTCAAATGAGTCTTTGATTTAGCACTATGAAATCGAATCCTGTTCCTTACGTCTCACCCTCCAGTCATCAAGGCTGGCTGAGCCACTTGTTTGGTGCCTTAGCAAGTAGCTGGCTGACACCCTGTGTATGACATCTGCTGCTTCCTGTCATCTGCTGCCAGATCGTTGATTCTCAAAATATGAGGCAGACTCACTTGTTTTTAATACAGAGGATTCTGCTCTTGCTCAGCTAGCTAGAGAGTTAGAAAAGCCATCTACTTTTCACACACACACACACACACACACACACACACACACCACACACACACACACACACCCACTAGGGTTTCACTCCGGCCTGGCCTGGTACTTACTACATAGCCTGGCTGCACTTGGACTCACGGTGATTCTCCTGCCTCTGCCTCCCAAGTGTTGGGATTACAAGCTTGAGCCACATAACCTTTTTAAGATTAATTTTTAATTATGTGTACTTGTATGTGTCTACATGTGGTATGTGCACATGAGCACAGGAGCCCAGAGAAGAGAAAAGCGTGTCAAGAGCCCCTGAAAGCTGGAGTCCCAGGAGGTTATGGGCCACCACATGTGGGGGCTGGGAACTGAGCTCAAGTCCACTGGAAGTAAGTGAACTCAGCAGTCAGTGCTGAGCCAATTGCTCCAGGACCCCTACCCCATAGCCATTTTAAAGAAAAGATTAAAAATTAGACACGCTGGATGTGGTACATAGCAATATCCCAGCATTAGGGTGGCCAAAACAGGAGAATTGAGGTTCCAGGCCAGCCTGGGCTACATGGAGAGCTCCTGGACAGTATAGGCAATTTAACAAGATCCTGTCTCAAAAAAGAACATTTAAAAATAGGGCCTGGAGAGATGGCTTAGAAGTTAAGCGCACAGGCTGCTCTCCTAAAGGTCCTAAGTTCAGTTCCCAGCACCACATGGTGGCTCATGACTATCTATACTGAAATCTGGTGTCCTCTTCTGATATGTAGGCATACATGCAGGCAGAACACTGTATACATAATGATAAATAAATAATTTTTAAAGGCAAAAATAGGCTGGGCATGGTGGTACATGCCTTTAATCTTAATTATGCACTCCCAAAAAGAAGGCTGGAGAATCTCTTGTGAAATCAAGGCCAGCCTGGCTGACACAGCAAGTTCCAAGCCAGCTAGAACTACATAATAAACTGGCTCCATGGCACACTCCTCTAATCCCAGCATTTGGGAGGCAGAGGCAGGCAAGTTCAAGGCCCAGCCTGGTCTACAAAGCAAATCCAGGACAGCCAAGGATACACAAAGAAACCCTGTCTTGAAAAACAAACAAACAAAAAACTATATAATAAGACCATCAAATAAGTAAATAAATAGGCAAAAATAATTAAGGTAAAGGAACTTACTGAGAAAGTGAGAAACACAAAGATGAATTAAGTAATTTCTCATGATCATCTCTTCAGTGGTGTAGGGAAGGGCTGATGAGTGTACTTACACATGTACCCACACACGTGACCCTGCATGTGGCATGGCGCCAGGTGAGCTGGGGCAGCAGCTAAAGCTGCTCATAGCTTGAAGACAGGAAGCCACCGTGGCTCGGCTAGGGCAGTGGGACAAGGTTCTTCGTCCCTCTTCTAATCAAATTTGTTTATTTTTCAAACATGATTGATTATATGCTACTGAAATTAAAATACATTTATTTTTAAACAATCTCTTCTCTTGAACCTTGGGGTTGCTGGGAAAGAGTGGACATGGGGATGCTGGCAAGAGGCCATGCTCTGCTGTACTGGCCATGGTGGCCAGAGTTGGGTGCCCTAGAAGGAATCATGAGGAAAGGAGCACAGTGCATCAGGCTGGGTATAGTATGCCCACCTGTAAGCCTAGGAAGTGGGAGAATCAGAAGTTCAGGGTCACCCTGGGATACAAAGATTTTTTTTTTTTTTTTTTAAGATTTACTTATGTATTAGAGTACATCGGAAAGCATCAGATCCTATTATGGATGGTTGTGAGCCACCATGTGGTTGCTGGGAATTGAACTCAGGACCTCTGGATGAACAGTCAGTGCTCTTAACCACTGAGCTATCCCTCCAGCCCCAGAATATCTTTTTTTTTTTTTTTTTTTTTTTTTTTTTTTTGTCTTTTGAGACAGGGTTTCTCTGTGTAGCCTTGGTTGTCCTAGACTCACTTTGTAGACCAGGCTGGCCTTGAACTCACAGATATCCACCTGCCTCTCCCTCCCGAGTGCTGGGATTAAAGTCATGCGCCACCACACCCAGCCAGAATATCTTTTTTTTTTAAGCTTATTTATTTATGTATTTTATGTGTATGACTTCCTTGTCTGAATGTGGGAACTGAACTTAGGACCTTCAGAAGAACAGTGAGTGCCTTAACCACTGAGCCATTTCTCCATCCCCTACAAAAGACATCTTTTTTTTCTTTCTTCCTTTTTTTAGTTTTTTGAGACAGGGTTTCTTTGTGTGTTATCGTGGTTGTTCTGGACTTGCTTTGTAAACGAGGCTGGCTTTAAACTCATAGACATCCACCTGCCTCTGCTTCCCAAGTGCTGGCATTACAGGCTTACAAAACACATCTTTAATCTCAGCCCTTGGGAGGCACAAGGAGAAGCAGGTGGTCTATAAAAGGAGGTCCAGACCAACAGGCTACATAACAAGATACTGTCTCGAAACAAAACAAACACAGATGCCCTGGCTCAAGGAAGTGAGTGGTTAATGAGCTCCTCACGTGGAGTCTCTAAACTGACTGAGACAGCACAACATGGCCATTTGGTGGAAGATAAAACTCCTAATGTGGGAGAGTCACACACATCCCCAGCTGCTCTCCAATGCCTTGGACAGCACCAAATTCCTTCTGTCTGATAAAAGTGGGGGTGACCCTTTAGTCTAACTAGAAACCAGCTGGCCAAAAAGTGAAACTGTGGCCTGGGGATGTGGATCAATTAATAGGATGCATGCCTAAAACACACAAAGTCCTGGGTTCGTGGTAATCCAGCATGGTGGCACACCTGCAATCACAACACTCTCAGGAGGCAGAAGCAGGAGGATCAGAAAGGCAAGCCATGTAGCGAGCTTGAAGCCAACTCAGAACACATTAGATGATTAACAAAAACAAAGAAAGAAAGAAAAAAAAGCCCACATAAATCAGGTATAGTGTCACAGTCCTATGATCCCAGCATTTTGGAATTGACAGGAGGAAGGTCAGCAGTTCAAGGCCAACCTCAGTTACTTGTGAGTTTGAGGCCATCCTGAACAATATGGCACCTACCTCAGACTTTTACCAGGGGCCCAGGCCTTAGCACAACTAACTCCATGATGGAAGTACCATTTAGCCTGTAAAACTCAGCCTGTAGACAGTAAGTACCATTGGCCAAAATGAAAACAAAGGCCTAATCCTTCAAAGTCCGTAGTTCAGGGAAAGTCTCAAAATATACTAACCTTGCTTCTTAGCTACTGTAGTTCCACCTCTGGCTAACTGTTCTTGTTAACTCAAGTGTGTCAACCCAGAACATGGTTTTTGTGCTTAAAAGCTCACCTTGAGAAAGGCTCGCCAGGCTACACTGAGATCCTGAACACCCAGTGTAGTCAGTGGCCAGCTTATAGACTTTCTGATGCTTAAACCCACGTTTGAGCAGTCTTCTCTGATGAATACTCCACAGCAAAACTACAGACACAAGAAACCGTGTGGCACAGACCTGAGACCTTCCTGGAACCACAGGTGACCCTACCCTAGGCAAACGAGGTAACTGTAACACCTACATCAGTAATTAACTTAAGTCACCAAAAATGCACTGATGTCACATTAAGAAAGGAAACCACTAGGCAGTGGGGGCGCAAGCCTGTAATCCCAGCACCCAGGAGGCAGAGGCAGGTGGATCGCTGTGCGTTGGAGGCCAGCCTGGTCTACAGAGTGAGCCCAGGGCAGCCAAGGCTACACAGAGAAACCTTGTGTTGAAAAGAAACCCCTCAGTGTCATTTACTCAAGAATGAGATCAATTTGAACTTCTCTGCTCCATGTACCCTGTGTCTTCCATCCTGTCTGCTGTAGGAGTCAGAATCAGTGCCTGTCTGAAGGCCGTCATGTGAATCTGGCCCTGTGTCTGTCTCTCAGTGTATCTGAGTGTCTGTGGGTTTTTTATTTGTTTGTTTGTTTTTGTTTTTTTAAAGATTTATTTATTTTTTTATTCTGCCTGCATGCCAGAAGAGGGCACCAGATGTCATTATAGATGGTTGTGAGCCACCCCGTGGATGCTGGGAACTGAGCTCAGGACCTTCAGAAGAGCAGCCAGTGCTCTTAACCTCTGAGCCATCTCTCCAGCCCTGAGTATCCGTCTTTAAGGAAGGGCTTTATGCTCTCTTATTGAACACCAGTGAAAGCTTTTCAATGGGGAAGGAAAGGGACACTTTACAGAAAACTTTTCATTTGTTTGTTTTGTTTTTGGGTTTTTTGAAACAGGGTTTCTCTGTGTAGCCTTGGATGTCCTGGAACTCAACTCTGTAGACCAGGCTGGCCTCCAACTCACAGGAATCCACCTGCCTCTGCCTCCTAGAGTGCTGGGATTACAGGCGTGCGCCACCACGTCCCGCAGAGTATTTATAGAAGACTGCTTTCTCCCTGTATTTGCTGGACCAGGGGCATGGAAGAGTACTGTAGGTCACTGCTGTGCATTAGGTTAGCTTGTAAAGATTGATTACATGGGAAACCCAAGGCAAGTTATGTTATTACATTGTTCTTATAAAAACAGGTTACACAAATGGGCTGAGAACGTAGTGGGACTGCACTCCTCAACCCCAAGTGACCTCAAGGTGAGAATGACGTTCCAGTGCCTTAGACCATTAGGAGGCATTTAGCATAAATCATTGCCACAACCACTGCTCCACCCCAACATAGCCCGATGAGAGGCCCGAGCTAAAACCACCCAGATAAGCGACCACAGATTCCTGCTCACAGACAGGCTGTAACGGATGGCAAGTTGTTACACAGCATCTGATGACTAATTCACGCTCCATACAGATTCCATGCTCACCACGACAGCATGCAGTAGAGATGACTGTCCTCACTCTACGGAGAGGGTCCAAGGCTGAGTACAGCCACACAGGAGGACAATGGTGGGGTCCCTGGGGAAATGCACCCCACGGAAGATAACCTCTAGACAGTGGCAATCCACTCAAGAACGGCAGCTGTGTCAGTCACTCTGCCTGTGCCTGTGACAAAAGCAATGTAAGGGGAAACTTGGTTTTGTTTGTGTTGGTTCGGCTTGGTTTGAGGAGTGGGGGTGCTTTGCCTGCATGTGTCTGTATACCACTCCTGTGCCCGGTGCTGTAACAGCCAGAAGCGGCCATCACATCCGCTGCAGCTAGAGCAGACATATAAGCTGCCACCTGAGTGCTGGGACTTAAACTTGGGCCCTCTGGAAGAGCAGCCAGTGCTGTTAACTGCCATCTTTCTAGCTGAAAGGGCTAGAAAGCTCACAGTTTGAGGGTTCAGTCCGTCGAGGTGGAGATGTGGAGGCATGGCCCCAAGAGTGAGGCTGCTGGTCACACTGCACCCCCAGTTAAGAATCAGAGAGAGAACTAAATGTTGGGTCTCAGCTCACTTTCTCCTTTCTTATTCCTTTTGGGCACCCAGTCATGGATGCTGCCACCCACATTCTGGCAGGTCTCCCCTCTTCCTTTCTGGAAACTCCTTCATCAACAGGTATGTTTCAATGATGAGTCTAAAGACAATGACATTGACAGTGATGCTTAACTCTCATGGTTGCCTACTCATTGCCGTCCCCACCTGGCTTCTTTAAAGCGAACACTGGGTGACAATTCTTTTTTTCTTTTGTTGTGGTGCTGTGTTTTTATGTTTGTCTGTTTTCTTTTATTTAATTTCTTTTTTTTTTCCTCACCAACTTCCATGGAGTTTTTTGTTTGTTTGACTGTTTACATTGTATCTATCTATTTTGTGTGATGAGCACACATACCACACCGGATGTATGGAGATCAGGACAACCTGAGGGAGTCGGTTCTCCTTTCCTACCCGCTGAGCCCCAGATACTGAACTCGGATCATCAGACTTAGCAGCAGGCACCTTTATCCACAGACCCATTTTGCCAGCTCAAGAATTCTCAATCTTAAACTGGGCGTGATGGTGCACGCCTTTAATCCCAGCACTCAGGAGGCAGAGGCAGGCAGATCACTGTGAGTTCGAGGCCAGCCTGGTCTACAAAGTGAGTCCAGAACAGCCAAGGCTACCCAGAGAAACCCTGTCTAAAAAAAAAAAAAAAAAAAAAGGAATTCTCAATCTCAAGAAGACATAAGGTTCCCATGGGGGTTGAAGGGACAGTTGAGTGATACTGATTACACAGTAGGTACCAAATGAACCCCCTCATCCACAAAGGCATGATAGGTGAATCTGAATGGGGAAGGGAGACCCCTGGACTAGAACATCGCCCTCGACAGGCTTCTGTCTCAGCATCCACAGCTCTGCAGCCAATTAGAACATCAGCCACCAAGCCAAACTGGACTCTTCTCTCACAAATAAGCCATCGACCACATCTTTGCATTGCAGATGCTTATTTTTAAAATATGGGGGAAATGCTGACTGGATAAAGATCTCTGTCAGACTGCAGGCTTTAAAAAAGCACTTGCTTCAATCTGGCATCCCAGACGGAATGTAAATCTGCTACAGAGCGAAGCTGATGGGCAAGTAGGCGATGCTGCAGCGTAAGTGCATCATACGGCCAATCCATCAACCCGAAATAAAAAAAATAGCGTGCAACAGATGTACTTCAGCAAGGAAGAAAGGAACAACAGGCGATTCTGTCTCGCTCCTTCCTCTGGGCTGCATAAATAAGGCTGTTTGTTGGCTCTTCTGCAGAAGCCCAACTTGATCTCATTGAAAAATCTTCCAAAAGTCTGTCACCTGCTTCTTCATTTCTCTCTAAGATGCTATCATTGCTAACCTAGTCTATCGAGTTGGTTCAAATCAACAGGAAATAACTGGATGCAAAAAAAAAAACCCTCAGGAAAAGATGATGGTGAATATGCCAGAGCATTCGGTGTGCAGTGTTACCATCTGGCCTTGCAGTTCTGAAACAAAACAACAACCAAAATACATGCTATGACCTGTTACCACCTGCTGCGCTGAGTTCTAAACAAGCGTCCTGGAAGAAGTACCCAGAAGCCCTTGGTCTAAGGCACCACAGCAGATTAAAGATGGTCCAAAATCTAGCCACCATAGGGATGTGCCAACAACCTCTCACTGTATTGTGGTAGACCAAAGGAGAGAGGTAGGAACACTGATGCCTCAGTTACCCGGCACAGCTTTTGGAGGTTGGCCGCTCCTGCTGCCTAGGCACCCAGTGGCACCCTGTGAGGAAGCTCCATGGAGAGAGAGGCCCACAGGAACAAGAGTGATGCATCTGCTGAGCTGCCAGTCGGCTCCACAGCAGCCCTATAAGTGAGCTACACTGGAAACAGGCTCCTGGCTCACTTGACTCTCCCGAGTGCCGCGGTTCTCACCCTATGGTTTAGGCCCCATTTGGCAAGCCTCTGGCTCCAAAAACATGTACATTTTGACTCATAACAGTATGGTTCACAATCTTTAATCTCAATACTTGGGAGACAGAGGCAGAAGGATTACTGGAGGTTCAAGGTCAGCCAGGACTATGGAGCAACCCTCCCCCCTTGCCCCCATCTCGAGCAAAACAAAACAAAAATATTAAATTGGGTAATGTGCCTGGACAGGAAGCCTGGGGTGAGGACCACAGACTGCTGCTCACCGTTCTTCGCTCTGAAGACCCAGCCCTTCTGTAATATAGAACAGCAGCACTGCTACAGAGAAGGGCCGGCGTCACGAAGCTTGCTGGGCTGGCCTGAGATGAACCCTGGCTGGCTGGAAGCGGCTCCCACTCTCCAGGATAGCCCTTCTCTGCCTACAGCCGCCTCCTGCTGAAGGACCAGTTAAGGAGGACCATGCTAGGCAAGATCTGGCAAAGAGGAAGAAGCCTGCCCCCTCCTCTCCTCACAGCTGCAGGTTCGCCTTGCTCTGCAGACTCCCAGCCACCAGCCCTGACCTGCAGTAACACACAAGCAGCCTGGACCCGGATGGAGCCTGGTGCCCGGGCCACCTCCATCAGGCATGGCACTAGAGGGGACGTTGTGCAATAACTGGAAACAGGACAGTACGTGAGTCACAACTGGCATGGACCTGACTTAGATTGTTCTGCAATAGAGCTAGCAACGTCAGAGATGCCATCAAGACGGGAACTAAGCCAGGAGAGGCACTTTGATTCCTTCACTCAGGCAGAGGCAAATGGGTCTCTGTGAGTTCAAGGCCAGCCTTGTCTACAGAGAGAGTTCCAGGCCAGCAAAAATTACATAGTGAGACCCCCGTCTCAAAAAACAAAGTCAGTCCAGGACAGCCAAGTCTACACAGAGAAACCCTGTCTTGAAAAACAACAAACAAACAAAATAACAACAACAACAACAACAAAATGTCTTCTAGGAGGGCACCTCTGTAGATGTGTCCTGCCACCCTACAGTTTTGTTTGCTTGTTTTTCTTTCTCAAGGTGCCTCCTTCATACAGCAATATCCTCCAATGTCCCAGTTGCTAAACTGCAACTGTCCTGCAACCCTGTTCTCCGCAGTCCAGCCCTGCAGGGTTTAGGGAGCCTGTGCCCTGCACTGCCAGTTTCTCCAAGAGGAAACTGTGAGTACCACAGCACCATCGTGTGGAAGGCTTGCTCAGGGCATGCTGCCAAGAGCACTGTGCATCGGGCTAAGCAACAGCACCCTCCCTGGCTTGGCCTCAGATGGCCTGTGCTGGCTGGCAGGATTCTGGGACCTGGGAGAGAAGGCAGCACACTAGAGCCTAAGCAGATTCTTCTGGGGGCGATACAGCCCCATTAAGATGCCACCCCCTGTTCTCCAACAAGCTTCTTGACTCCCATGTGCCTCAGTGTCTTCCTCTGAGATAAAGGCTGTGGCTTCAACTGTTCCTGTTTCATAGAGTGGCTTTAATCCTGTCACTCAGGAGGGAGGAGGTAGATTTATGACAGGGTTTCTCTGTGTTGCCCTGGCTGTCCTGGAACTGACTCTGTAGACCAGGCTGGCCTCGAACTCAGAGATCCACCTGCCTCTGCCTCCTGAGTGCTGGGGTTAAAGGCATTCACTGCCCTGCCAACTCACAGCATCTCTTTGTGGAAATCACATTGTTCCCCTTTCTCAGATGAGAGGCCTGGACTAGCATAGGTGGGGTGACTATGGAATAGACATAAACAGAACTGGTCCTGCTACAGAATTCAGAATGCAGATCAAGCGAGGAAATTGGCTCTCAAGAAACGGCTCTGAAAATGCTGACTAGGATGGGTAGGGGGCTGGGGAAGAGAAAGTGCTGGAGACAGAGAAAAGCAGATATGAAAGTAGGTGGGGCAAGAGCACCCTCGCCAGATGGTGCCTGGCATTATCAGCAACAGCTGCAACAAGGCAGGCTGACCTCAGGAGCCCAGGGATCTGGGTATCCCACTGTGGATTGTCATCCTGGATGAGGACAGGGGCTAAGACAAGCAGTCAGCCAAGGTAGAGAAGCCACTCTGCCCAGATCTGACCTGATCTGCCTTCAGTGGGCAAGACACTTTACTAAGTGGAAGGCTGACATGGCAGCGGCTGGCTAGGGCAAGTACATTTGTTTCCCTCACTCTGCCCTAGAGGAAAAGCCCTGCGCAGCACTGGGGCCTGCCAACTGGACAGAGGACAAAAAGGAACAGGATGTGGCTGAGATGACCCAGATGAGAGCATGACAGTGGTTTTGGAAGGGTACAACGGGGCCATGGAATGTGGTGAGGAAAATGGATTTAAAGTTAGAACTCAGTTCGGGTCATTGCTGCACCTCCCAGTCACTGGGCACCTCCTGTAATGTCAGGGGCTGGGGCAAGTAACAGAAACACACCTGCAGGGTGGGAGCCACAGGGATCTTGCGCTCCCTGAGAAATACTAAGGGAACCCGGGAATGTTAAACATGCAGGGTTGTCTCTTCAAGGGGACATATGTAGAACCTGTTTTCCACCTAGAAGGCTGGGAGTGGAGGTGGTTGGGAGTGAAGGTGGCTAATAGCCTGGTGACCTCTGTGCTGTCTGTGTGACTGAGACTACACCAGATGCTCCCCACACACACCCTTAAGACATCACATGTAGCCAATCTATAGAATCCATCTTGTTTTGTTTTGTTTTGTTTGAGACAGGGTTTCTCTTGTAGTCCTGGCTGTCCTGGACTCTCTTTGTAGACCAGACTGGCCTCGAACTCACAGAGATGCAGCTGCCTCTGCCTCCTGAGTGTTGGGATTAAAGGCCTGCGCCACCATGCCCGGCTCTATAGAAGTCATCTTTATGGAAGATACGGCATGTATTTTACAAAGAATTTCGACATAGTCATGTCTCTTTTTTTTTTAAAGATTTATTATTTATACAGTACTCTGCCCGCATACCAGAAGAGGGCCCAGATCATATTATAGATGGTTGTGAGCCATCATGTGGTTGCTGGGAATTGAACTCAGGACCTTTGAAAGAACAGACAGTGCTCTTAACCTCTGAGGCATCTCTTCAGCCCCCCCCCCACCTTTTTAAAAAAGATTTATTTATTTATTTATTATATATACAGTGTTCTGCCTATGTGTACACCTGCAGGCAGAAGAGGGCATCAGATCACATTACAGATGGTTGTGAGCCACCATGTGGTTGCTGGGAATTGAACTCAGCAGCCCGTGCTCTTAACCACTGAGCTCTCTCTCCAGACTGACACAGTCATGTCTTAAGCTTTATTGTGCACATGGGAACGAGGGCACAATTTATCACCAGGAACCTTTTTCCAAATTGTTTTGTGCTTAAATATGCCTAAAATAAACTAACCAGTGTCAGACTCTCAAAGTTTGAACCAACACCAACTACTGAGTCATGTTGAACTGCACTGTCTTCTTGCTTCCTTCGAGCAGATCACGGATCATCACTGTGCTAGCCCGTGTGGTGCTTGCAGAGACAACCCCTTCCTTCCCCCCCCCACCCCCGCCCCCTGCCCACTGCAGGGCTCATGATAGAGTGAACAATAAAGAGACACTGGGCTAGGGGTGCAGCTCAATTGGCAAAGTGCTTGCTCAGTTTGATCCCAGCACCATATAAAACCTAGCCTGGGATAAAGGAGACTCTACCTAACAAAGAAAATTAAAAAAAAGAGGGAGGAGGTAGAGGAGATGATGAGAGAATAGAGGTTGAAAGAGAGGGAGGAAGAAGGGGGTAAGAAGACAGAGGAGGGAGAGAGAGGGGGGGAGAAAAGAGGGAAAGGAAAGGAACAGACAACAAAACAAAGCCTGGAGAATGGTGACTGACAGTTGTGAAGAGAGGACCTCCCTCCACTGGAGGAGACAAAAAAGGGGTCCCGAGACAATGCAGCATCTTGTCCCTGGTAGCGGTTTTCTCAAATGAAGAGCTCTGGGAAAGCCTCCCTGCAACAAATGCAGATGCAGAACACAAAGACACTCAGCGGACCACTAACTATTAGGACAGTGGGTTGAAAGGGATGGCAGGTGGAAGCCTGCCAATTTGCCTGCTTCTGCTTGGACACATCACATAACCCCTCTGACAGAAACCACTTGCTGGGATGTGCCAAGACCCTCAATTTAGTAAGCGTCTCTCCGGGCTGGGCGCTGGACCAGGTTGGTCCTGAGCACATGCAGATGAGTGACCACACGTCCCTACACCCAGAAAGCACAGTCCTGGTGGAAGAGACTCTGTAACAAAGGATTACAAAGCAAGCACCAGTGAGAAGGAAGCAATACTATTCAGAGAACATAAGATGGGCGGGTGTTCTATGTACTGAGAAACAAAGGTCAAAGTAAGCTAAGGTGTGGAAGGAAAAGTGGGCAAGAGGTGTTCCCAGACGGCAAGGGGCTGGAATACAAGTTACAATGTGCATAAACAAAGTCCTTACACCTCAGCTGCTGGTGCCAGCGGGAATGGAGGGAAAGCCCCAGGCCCAAGCTTCACAGATGATATGTTGCCCTAAGACCTGCTTGCCAAACAATTCCAATAAGAAAAGCTTGAAGAGGGGCTGGAGAGGTGGCTCAGTGGTTAAGAGCACCGACTGCTCTTCCAGAGGTCCTGAGTTCCATTCCCTGCAAGCACATGGTGGCTCAAAACCATCTATAATGTGATCTGATGTGCATTGTATACATAATAAATAAACAAATTGTTTAAGAAAGAAAGAAAGAAAAGCTTGAAGGGCTTAGAAGTACCACCAGCCCTTAGGGGCAGCGACTTGGGCAACCCTAAGAAGTTATGTTAAGTTGGGCAGACAAGAGCCAAGTACCACAAAATTACCCCTTAATTCCCTATATGGTCAAGGATGACGTTGAACTCTGCGCCCTCAGCCTCTGCTTCTAGGGTTCTAGGATTACGTGTATGGCATCACACTGTATTTGCCTGGTACTGAGAACCCAGGTTTGTGTGTGCTAGCAAGCACTCTACCAACCCCAGCCCAGGAATCTTTTCCTTTAAGCACTAAGCTTCTGTGGAACAGAATTTCCTCGGTGTTAAGGTGAGCACAGCCCTCCAAGCTCTTTCCGAGCCCAGATCCGAGGGTGAGCCGTGCCAAGCGCAACACAGCGGGAGTTTTGTTCTAAAGCCACTCCTCCCTCTACGCCCTCCTCCCTCAAAGTGCCCTCTTTCACTGGTCCCAAGCCTCTTCCGGTCTCTCCTCCAGAATCTCATCCTTTCCGGTCGCTCCTCCCCCGCCCCCGCGGCCATACGTTTTTCTGTAATCCTCATTGGTGGAAAATACCGAGAGGTTTCCACCCCCCCACTACCCCTAAGTTGCGGAGAAACGCAGTCCAAGTAGTCTTTCCCGGAAATGACGCTAGACCCGCTACTGAGGAAGTGACAACAGGAGTGCCCTTGACGGGCAGGCCGGCTGGGTTCTGCATCCCTCCACTTGTGCTGCCGGGAGGTAGGAACCCCGCGGGGTGGGACAAGCCGCGGTGACAGCCGCTCCTGTGCAGGCTGGCGACCAGCAGGTGGAAGCCCCGAGAGGGGAGACCTGGCCTTGGAGCCTCACGCCCTGTGCTCCGGGTCCTCCCTGCCCCCCACGTGTCCTACCTTTGGGCTTCCCTTCGTACACATGCCTCCGTTTCCCTTTAGTACCCGATGTCTGGTTCCTATGCCTTTCAGTTCCTCCTACCGCAGTAGGGAGTCTTTTTTGCTCATACTTTTTTTAAAAAGTACTTATTTTGCAGAAGAGGGTACCAGATTACTCCCCTTTCCCTCCTTAATTTCCCATAAAAACTTTTTTTGTTTTGTTTTGTTTTCCAGACAGGGTTTCTCTGTGTATCCTTGGCTGTCCTGAACTCGCTTTGCAGACCAGGCTGCCCTCGAACTCACGGTGTTATGCCTGCCTCTGCCTCCCAAGTGCTGGGATTAAAGGCGTGCGTCACCACGCCTGGCTAAAAACACTTTTTAAAGCGATTGATAAGTAAAGATTTTTACAGAAGGCCTTGGGTTCCAATTAACTGTCCTTTAAAAACTGGGTTACATTGGACATGTCACTTAAGCGACCTGTTGGCCCTGATGTACACGGTATTATAGCAGTTTCTCCGTAGTTGATCAGGGAGAACCAGTGGTGTAATTCACTTGAGCGTTGGACTTCCTTCCATCAGCCTTACGTAATTACGGCTAAGTCTTGATTTTGTTTTGGTTGTCAACCCAGTTTTTCTGTCCTTCTAACTTACATCTTTTCTGTGACTCTCATTCCTCGCTCTAGATAATCTTTTTGGTTGTGTGGAGGTTTTAGAGCCAGGGTTTTGTTGTACAGCCCAGACTGACTTTGACTAATATCCACCTGCCTCAGCCTCCCAAGTGAAGGAATGCCAAGTGCGTTCCACCACACCAGGCCCTCAAAAATCATATATTACAGTATTTCCATGCATTTTTGCTTCCAGCTCTGCATGTTCCCAACACTTCAGTATTCCAAAATACTTTGTTTTCCTAGTGTGTTGACTTCCTGTAGTATGCTCCAGCTCTTCCTGCCTCTTTCTCTCACAGATGGCTCAGCGGCTTCTCCTGAGGAGGTTCCTGACCTCAGTCATCTCCAGGAAGCCCCCTCAGGGAGCGTGGGCTTCCCTCGCCTCTAGAACTCTGCAGACCCCTCAGTATAGTGCTGGTGGTCTGACAGGAACGCCCAGCCCAGCCCGGACGGTACACACCACCAGAGTCTGTTCAACAACCTTTAACGTCCAGGATGGACCTGACTTTCAAGACAGAGTTGTCAACAGTGAGACGCCAGTTGTTGTGGACTTCCATGCGCAGTGAGTGCTGGGGAAATTGGGGGGTCTTACTTGAACAAGCATTTATCGGATGCCCATCATGGCTCACAACCATGGTCGGTGCTTCTCATACATAAACTCATTGCGAAGACTTTTGAGAGCCAGTAAGCTGCCCCTGAGAAGCACGGTCTTCACGGCAGGCCAGGGTGAGTGCCCCATCGTGCCTGTGGATCTCACTGCCTGAGAAGCCCAGCCTTCTCCCGTGTGGAGTAACAATCACTTTATTTTAACGTCTCACCCGCTGACTGTGGGGAGGGCTGGCGAAGCATTATCAGCGCCCATCAGAGTACCCAGTGTTTCTGGGGCAGGTGGGAGGGCGCATCCTCTCAGTACTGTGGGAGTGTGTTTTAAAGATAGAGAAACGCCTGGGTTTTAATCTAGCCTTCATTTCCAGACCTTTACTCCTGATTCAACCAAAAAGCCAAGAGCCTGACTGACCTTAGAAGGTTTTGTAGACAAGACTCACAGGGGTTTTTTTGTTTGTTTGTTTGTTTGTTTGTTTTCTTCTTGGTCCTTTCTCTGACTCACCGACTTGCCTTGGACAGGCCAGTATGTGGCCTTGTCACCCGAGATAAGGCTTAGCAGGCTGGCATTTTAGGTATGTAGGTTTAATCATTGACCGGAATTCCCGAATGGAGGTTTTGAGGGTGGGGGTGAGGGGTTGAGATGGGGTCTCACTGTGGCGTCTCGGTCAGACTTGAGCTTGCCTTCTCCTGCCTCCACCTCCTGGAGAGAAGAGGCGCTGGCATGTGCCAGCTCACAGAAGAGGATGGAGCAGGAGGCGCTGGCCGGGGCGCTGTGGGAGGCAATTGCTCTGCCTTCCTGGCGTGGTGGAAGACTTCTGAAAGGCATGGTCACTGAGTTCATCCTGTTTTTTCCTCCTGCAAGGTGGTTAGTTGATTGAATGGTTCAGGTTTACTCATTTGGTGCCAGGCACATCTGTGGTACCGTATACAGAGATGGTAGCACAACATCCACCTAGGAGAGACCCCTCACCCCAGCCAAGGAGGAATCACTCCTGTCTGATGCAATGTGATCCTCAGCAGTTGACACAGAATGAGAAATTATACAGGGGCTGGAGAGATGGCTCAGCGGTTAAGAACACTGACTGTTCTTCCAGAGGTCCTGAGTTCAATTCCCAGCAACCACATGGTGGCTCACAACTATCTATAATGTGTCCTGACACCCTCTTCTGGCCTGCAGGGGTATATGCAGACAGAGCACTGTATACATAATAATAAATAAATAAATAAATCTTTTTTTAAAAAAAAACAAAAGGAAGGGCTGGAGAGATGGCTCAGTGGTTAAGAGTACTTGCTGCTCTTCCAGAGGTCCTGAGTTCAATTCCCAGCAACCACATGGTGGCTCACAGACATCTGTAGTATGATCTGGTGCCCTCTTGTGTGCATGAAGACAGTGTACTCATATAAATAGAATAAACCTTTAAAAAAAAGAAAGAAAGAAAGAAACAAAGAAAGAAAGAAACCATAGGGTCCTGGAGCAAAAGGGTCACACAGAGAAACTTTGTCTAAAAAAAGTCAATCGCAGGCTGGAGAGATGGCTCAGCGGTTAAGTGTACACTGCCTGCTCTTCCAAAGGTGGCTCACAACCATCTATAATGTGATCTGATGCCCTCTTCTGGACTTCAGGTGTATTTGCAGGCAGAGCATTGTATATATAATAATAAATAAATATTTCTTTTTTAAAAAAGTCAATCCCAAGCTGTGAAGGTGCACAGCTGTAATTCCAACACTCAGCGAGGCAGAGGAAGGCAGATCTCTGTGAATTTGAGGCCAGCCAGGGCTACAAAGAGAGTCCAGGACAGCCAAGGCTACACAGAGAAACCCTATCTGGAAAAAAAGCAGAGCAAAACAAAACAAAACAAAAAAACCAATCCTAATGGCTGGAGAGATGGCTCAGCAGTTAGGAGCACTAGTTGCTTTTCCAGAGGACCTGGGTTTAATTCCCAGCACCCATATGGCAGCTCACAACTGTCTGGAACTCCAATTCCACACAATTTGACCCTCACACCAATGCACATGAAATTAAAAAAAAAAAAAAATTTACCTTTGTTTACAGGGATAGTAGTGGCACACACCTTTAATCCCGGCACTCAGGAGGCAGAGACAAATGGATCTCTGATTTGAGGCTCCAATTCAGCAAGGGTTACATAGTGAGTCGCTTTCTTAAACGACCACCACTACCCTTCCTCCAGAAAAGGAAAGAAAGAAAGAAAGAAAGAAAGATGCTTTTAGCAACCTTGAGGGGATCCTGGCTCTGCTTGTTCTGTCAAGACCAGGCTTCACTATGTAGCTCAGGCTCGGCTCAAATTCCCGTTCCTTTTCCCTCCTGTCACAGTCGCTTCTCACAGTCCCAGGTCCATCATTGTAGAGAAGTCATGGTGGCGGGGCATGGGGCAGCTGGTCACATCGTATCCATAGTGAAGGAGCAAAGAGGGGTGACTGTTTGAGCTCAACTCCCTGCTCCTTTTTCTCTTAACATTTATTTATTATGTATGTGCATACATGCTTGCTTGTACCATGGCATACATGCTTGCTCAGAGGTCAGCCTTCTGGACCGGATTCTTTCCTACCATGGAGGAAGCTCCCAGGACAAACTGGGTTGTCAGGTCCAGCAGCAAGCAGCCTTGCCTTCCATACTCACTTTCTCCTTTTCATCTAATTCAGAACCGTAGCTCATCAAAATAATCCCCCACGGCCATGCCCAGAGACCCCTCTCCCAAGCTCAGGAATTCCATACCACATTGCCAGCCTGTGCACCTTACCGTCCTGTCATCTGCAAGAACGCCACAGGCCTTGGTTCCTTTAGGGGATGCCTTCTCTGAAAGGTCTGCCAGACTCTGGGAAGGTTCCAGCACAAAGACTGGCCTTTGCAGGTGCTCCTGGGTTTCCCTCCCTGTACTTCAACCTTCAGAGTTCGTGTGGGGTCCAGGGAGGCTCTGGGGAGACAGATGGAAGAGCAAGCAGCCTCAGGATTGACTGTGTCCCTTCTCGCCTTCCGAGGTGGTGTGGCCCCTGCAAGATCCTAGGTCCGAGGTTAGAGAAGATGGTGGCCAAACAGCATGGGAAGGTGGTGATGGCCAAAGTGGACATTGACGACCACACAGACCTTGCCATTGAGTATGAGGTATGTGATCGCAGGGAGTTGTCTAGGGGTCGGGGACGCCAAGGAGGGAACATTGTGGGGACCACCAACTCTGTATCCTCATTTACAACATCCATAGAGTCCAGCCTGTGTTGACCACCTACTCCTGAATGTGAGCATCCACTGGACTGTGGAAGACGTACCAGGGCTCATAAAGAATCAAATTATTTGCTTGTTCATATCCTATAATAAACAGGGTTGCTTTCATGGATTTACATTAATTTCTTAAATACTAAACTGTTGAGTGATGTAAAAGGACATGTTCCTGGCACGTGTCTGGTGCTGTTCTAGAGCTCTTGAGACTCAGGGCTGTACATGCGGCTCTGTGGATCCCCTAGCACCCTTAGGAAGTGGATTATGTGACCAGAACAGCCAGGACTACAAGAGAAAACTTGTCTCAGAAAAAAAAAGAAGAAGCAGAAGCAGGCAGTAAACACCTGAGGCTTTGCAGGGCAGTGACTGCTCCAGCAGCTCAACTGTCCCTGAAGTCCCTAGCCACAGGACACACTAAAGGCAAGGGCATGTTCCAGTCGCTCTGTATACAGATGTAGGTAACAAGCAGAGTTTGGCTCGAGGGCTGCGGTCCACTTACTGCTTTCAAATACGGCCTCCCAGTCCAGCGGCCTTGGCAGTCACCAATAAACACTTTGGTACCAGAGCATTTCAGAGTTGAAAGTTTTGGCTTGGGGACACACAGCCAGTGACGTCTGTGTAAATGTCCAAACTCTGATGGGTGCCGTGGAGAGATGGAAGTGAGAGTGGGGCGGCTTCTTTTGTTTTTCTTTTTGTTTTGTTCTTTGATTTGGCCTTTTGAGGGAGAGTCTTAACAAAGTTCAGGCCATTGGCCTTGGTGTCACCACATGAGAGTGACCTTACCTTTCTGATCCTCTGCCACCTTCCAAGGGCAGTGTTTACAAGTGCACCATCATGTCTGTCAGAGGACAGTTCTCTGAGGAGGTAACGTGAGAACAGAGACCTGGATGGAGCAGTGAGTGAAGTGCGCATGTCTCAGGAAAGCTGGGCAGGGCAAAGAGAGGCCCTAGGCTGGCCACAGACCGTGGGGGGTTGAGGGGAGGGGGGTGGAATCTCCTATGGGCCCTGAACCGCCCACCACAGTTAAGGAAGGAGAGAGGCCCTATGAGGCCAGCTGGCTGGGTTGGGAGGCCAGTGGCTGTGAGGACAGACCAGACTGGAGCAGGGAGTCCTAGGGAAACTGCCAACAGTGACACTGTCACAGAGCTAAAGTCGCACCTGGCTGCTTGGGGGTGCTCAGCTGTGGGTCACAATCATGTTTAGTCTGGCTGTCAGTGTGTTTTTTAAAAAGGGGAAACCAGGTGCTGATATTTAAAACTCAGAAGGATTTGTGCAAGCCAGGCAGGATGGTACATGCCTGTAAGCCCAGCAGGCTGACCACTGGGCCAGCCTGGGACAGATAACAGGAAAAACAAACAAACAAAACAAAAACATTCTTTCGAAAACCCACATCTCACCGGGCAGTGGTGGCACATGCCTTTAATCCCAGCACTTGGGAGGTGGAGGCAGGCCGATCACTGTGGGTTCGAGGCCAGCCTGGTCTACAAAGCAAGTCCAGAATAGTCAAGGCTACACAGAGAGACCCTGTCTCAAAAAGCAAAGCAAAACAAAACAAAACAAAACAAAATCCACGTCTCTGGAATTCTTGAAATTCCAAGGCCAGGGTGAACCTCTCCCTCCCTCTGGATGTAAGAGGCTGAGGGAGGTAAGGAGTTCAGACACACAGGCTTAGTTAACCAGGCCTACCTCCATGAAAGCAGCTGAAGGGCAGTTACCCATCCAGACCAGAGCATGGCGGGGAAACGGGTGAACGGTATGAGATCCCTCACACATCCTTTGAGCTGGACAGAGCACAGGGTGGTTAGTCAAAGGGAGCCTGGGGCAGAGGAGAGGAAATGAATGCTGGGAAGGCAGGGCCACTGTGAACTGCTCTGATGCAAGGCTATCCTTGAGACTTCATAACCAGGTCACTCCAGGCCATGGGTGGAGGGAGCCACTGGTTTGTTGGTTGGTTGGTTGGCTTGGTTTTTCGAGACAGGGTCTCTGTAGCCCTGGCTGTCCTAGACTAGCTTAGTGGACCAAGCTGGCCTTGAACTCACAGCGATCTGCCTGCCTCTGCCCTTGAGTGCTGGGCTTAAAGGCGTGTGCCACCATGCCCAGGAAGTCAGTTTTTAAAGCCCTCCTACCAATCACTCAGTCAGAGGGGGCCTTCAACCTTAGAGACACCCCTGACTTTCCCCCAGCTTACCCATTGCACACCCGGGGTCCCAGCCGGCTCAAGTGTGAACGTGTGGCCTTCTGGTAGAAACTCAAGGCAGGAACCACACAGGGCATGGGTTAGCCTAAGGTCTCCAGGCTGCCTCTCGGGACCTTCACATACCACCACGACAGCCTCAGCACTGTGCCCAGGCCTGGGAACTAATAAGATGCAAAGCCGACTTCCACCAACAGGGGTCCCATGTCCTATGGATGGCTGGAGTTGCCAGGGCCATAGCTCCTGCACAGGCTTGAGTGTAGACAGTTTGTGGTGCGTCTTTTTTTTTTTTTTAGGCAGGGTTTCTGTGTGTAGCCTTGGCTGTCCTAGGCTCCCTTTGTAGACCAGGCTAGCCTCGAACCCACAGAAATCCTCCTGCCTCTGCCTCTGGAGTACTGGGATTAAAGGCGTGTGCCACTATGCCCAGCTAGACAAGACCTCTTAAACCCAGAGCTTGCTAGCCACATTGCTGTAAGGAGCCCCATCTCTGTTCCCCTGCGGCTGAATTACAGGTAGGCCTCCACACCACCTGGCGTTTATGGCCTTCTCCAAGAACAGACCTTGGGACTGAGGGTATGGGTCAGTGGTAAAGCACGTGCCCAGAGCACATATCCAAGAGCCCTGGGTTTCTTCCTGAAGGGGAGGAAGTACAAAGCAGATTAGGACCCTAAGTTCCAGGAAGAACTTAATTTCATCGTTCCTAAGTGTCTATGTGTTCACGCAGCTGTGTGTGGTAAGCGCCTGTGCAAGCACAGGCTTAAGGTTGCTGTGGGTGTCTTCCTTGCCTGCTCTTCACTGTATTCATTGAGGCAGCTTCTCTGCACTGAGCGCAGAGCTCACTCTGACCAGCTGGCCTGCTTGCTGCAGGGGTGTTTGGAGTTCTGGGAGTTCAGGCAGTCCCATAGCCACACAGCATTTCCATGGGTGTTGGGATCCAGGCTCTGCCTTCTTAGTCACGTGGCGTCGGAGACATCTCCCTAACCCCATATCTAAATGTTTTTAGGATAACATACGGGACTCTGTTCTCTCCCTTAGACAGGTTGGGTCCAGTGGATCGGGCTTATGTCGTCAAGCTCAGTGGCAAGTCCCTTTATCCACTAAGCCATCTTTCCAGCCCTGTTTTGTTTGTTTTGTTCCCGTTTTTCAAGACAAGGTTTCTCTGTGTAGCCTTGGCTGTCCTGGACTCACTTTGTAGACCAGGCTGGCCTCGGACTCACAGCGATCCACCTACCTCTGCCTCCCGAGCGCTGGGATTAAAGGTGTGCACCACCACACCTGGCTCCAGCCCGTTTTATTTGTTCAGTAATGGTTTCTCTTTTTGGCTTTGATTTGTCAACCACAGTGTTTTCTTTGTGTAGCTCTAGCTGTCCTGGAACTCACTCTGTAAACCAGGCTGGCTTTGAACTCAGAGACCTGCCTGCCTCTGCCTCCCAAGTGCTGGGATTAAAAACTACACACCCAGCAGTAATGTTTTTTCTATGTTGTATTCACTTTTTTGTTTGTTTGTTTGTTTTCTAGACAGGGTCTCTCTGGTTCTGGTTGTATTCACTTTTACAAGACATTTTGGCATTTCTCACTTAAAGCATGAAGCCATTGAATACTTCTCTGAGTCGCCTTTACCCTACTGCGGTCTGCGTTCTCTGGCTCCCATCCTTTACTCCGGCAGAAGCAAAGCCGGGCAGACCTTGTTTCTTGTTTCTTATCCCTGCTTAACCTTCTGAGTCCTCTTGAAATAGGCGCTTTGAGCATCAGCCGTCTCATTATCTAAAATGATGCTGTAGGAGGATTAGGATGTCACTCAGTGACAGCACCTGTGTGAGGAACAAAGTGGACCAACCTAGGGACAGCATCATATAAGCTTGCATGTGTAAGCACCCAGGACCTTCCCTGACACTTAGAGACATCCTGTACCCACTGTGTGGTCCTCAGTTAGCTGCAGAGGTCACCAGCTTCCTGTGGTATCAGCTGTGCTGTCCTTTGATGGTTCCATAACAGCGTTGCTAGCAGGGTGAGACAAGAGATGTCACAGGGCATTTGGGAGAGGCCAGACGAGCATCCCCAGGTGGCTTCCGGGGGCGGGGCAGGCAGCATGTGTGAGAGTGTCCTTTCCTCAGCCTTTGGTTCCTGCTGTCTTGCTGGAGGTGAGAAGGAAGCCAACACTTGCCCCATCTTCCTAAGACCATGATCAAGGCCCGTGCATTAACGTTGATGGCCTTGTTCTAAGTGCTAAGCCTCTCTGATTAAGGAGCAGCAAGAGCCTTGGCCTCCTGTCACAGCCCAGGTGCCCCACTAAAAACAGTGTTCTGGAACTGGAGAGATGGCTCAGAGGTTAAGACTGGCTGCTTTTCCAAAGGTCCTGAGTTCAGTTCCCAGCAACCACGTGATGGCTCACAACCAACTACAATGAGATCTGGTGTTCTTTTCCGGCTCTGGCGTGCAGGCAGAACACTGTACATATAATTAATAAGTAAATCTTTTTTAAAAATTACAGTGTTCTATGAGCCTGCAGCTCTGTGCATGCTTGTTTACATGTGTGTTGCTCAGACTTATGAGAAAGCCTTTGATCAGCAGTGACCAGACTTCTATCGTTATGGACAGCAGCCTGGTCTTTGTGTGTCCCAGCATGCACAGAGGCTTGCAAACACCCCAGAGCTTCACAGCAGAGAAACTCCATCCTCTCAGAGGGGGAGAGGATAGGCAAGCTTAGTGCACCAGGATGAAGGGAAGCTCCTTGGTTTGTTTTTTTTGGTTCTGAAATGGAACTCAGGCCTCATGCCTACTAGGCAAGTACTCAGCCACTGAGCCACACCCTCAACCCTAGACCACATCTTAAAAATGGAGTCTTTACTTTAAAGGGACGGAATGTTCACCAACAGAAAGAATGCTTCAGCCAACCGAAAGCTGGTGGTTGAGCTTGGTCCCTCAGTTGAATTGCCAGCCTTCGGGTGCTGCAGCTCCTGTACCGGCCACTAGAGGGAGGCAGGAACACACCCGATGGGGCTTCACGGAGCCTGTTTTGTTGGTCCCTGCCTTTTCTTGGAGACAGTGCAAGCCTGCTGCTGGGCTGTTAATGCCACCACCTATGCCAAGGACAGAGCCAGTAGGGAGGCTATGTGAAGACCTAGTGGGTTTCTATACATTCATTTCTCTTGTTGCTTTGTGATTAACTTATACATGAGCTAAGTCCTGCTTTATCATCCATTACTATGCTTCTATGGGTTTTCTTATGCCAGCAAATACCAAGCCTTGGGTAATACACCATGCCAGGCCGGCCAGCCTCATCTGAGTTTCATGTAATATAGATGAGTCTCCAGAGCTGTGGTAGCAGTGCCTCATGGAGCAAGAATGCCACTTTGCCTTCTGCTGCCAGCCCTAATAATCCTCAGATCACATGACTGTCGCAGGAAGAAGCTGTGAATTCCTGGTCCTGATCATCGTTAACTGTGGCCCACCAAAGTGGTCAAGCTTAACCACACCCACCGCGTGCCGTGTGCCCTGTGCTGTCTTAAGAGTGTGTCACTTGACATTCCTGTACCCAACTAAAAGCATTGTTAGTGTCTCCCCCTGTAATAAAAGGGTCACCAGGTTCACTCAGGATAGGAGTGAGGTTGGGTCAGCCAGCCCTGGAGCTCACTTCCCAGACCACTGATTTTCCTTTGGGACTCTGAGCTCTACGCAAATGTTCAAGGTAAACCATGCCATGCCCGGTATACAGAGAAACGCTGCGAGGCTCAGGAAGCAGGCTGGCATGCAGAGTGTACACTGGCCATTTTCATCCCATCACTCCAGCCAAACCGCTGGGCCAGGGAGTCGGTCATGTGGTTCGGGGGGTGGGTCCTGCTAGGAGCTTGCAACGGAAGACGCTCCAGTGGGTGAGCCTCCAGGCCCTGCGCCCAGCGAAGACCCCCCTTTTCTTCAGCACCTCCTATGGTTTTGGCCTTCTCCACTGAAGCTTGGGGAAGGCGCGTGAGATAGATTCACCTCCGAGTGACTTGGATTGTGGTTCCCTCACCCAGGTGTCAGCCGTGCCCACTGTGCTGGCCATCAAGAACGGGGACGTGGTGGACAAGTTTGTCGGCATCAAGGATGAAGACCAGCTGGAAGCCTTCCTGAAGAAGTTGATTGGCTGACAAGCAGGGAAGAGCCCTGGCTGCCCTCGCCTGCTGGGAGCCTGTGTGGGGAGGAGCCTAGTAGAACTCCCACCCCTCAGCTGTCTTCCTTCCTGCCCTGCCCCCTCCGGTTTTTGTCCCTGTGGGTCTGGCCTTTGGCCACAGACCTCCAAACCTAGAAGCCACCAGCACTTTCCAGAGCCAAGGAGCAATGCTGCCACTGGTGTTGGGGTATCCTGTGTACCTCCTACTGTGTGCTCCGTCTAAGGCCTGTCACTATCCCCCCTAGATGCTGGAAGAGCCTGTAGCCTGACTGTGTAGGTGATAGCCCAGTCTCCATCCACATAGTCCTCTCACCGAGCCCACCCACCCCCCCCCCCAGCCCCACGAATTTGCCTCTGGCGTTTTCCTCTCCTGCCTCTGTTTGAACAGGAAACCGGAAGCTGAACACGTGAGAGTAATATCTGATTCTCTCATCTTTTGTAGGTCTGTAATAAAGAACTTTATGTGACCCTTCTACCTCTTGCTGTGAAGAACAGAGCCCGCCCCACACCCTGTGGCTGTCCCTTCGCTCCCTTGTCCCCTCCCTGGGTTAGCTGGGCCTTGGTTCTGGTTCCCTGAGCAGGAGGAGGAGCTGTGAACAAGTCAAACCAATAAAAACCAGGTCTGCACTGCCACTGGCCTCTGTTCTGTGATAAGCCAAGCACTTTGGATAGACAGGGGTGTTCCCGTGCCCATCACTGTCCCCAACTCCTCTTGTGACTTGTGTTCCTATCCATCATGGCTCCTGTGCCCTCCCTCTAAAGGCCGAGAGGGTATGGTGCTGTTTCCCAGTATGCAGACATGGGCGCAAGGAATGCGGGTGGGGTTTGACCAAAAGTGGTTGTCTCAGGAACCTGGACCCTGACCACTGATTCCTCTCACCCTTCTGGGACCTTCTTCCTGGACTGGCTTCCAACCTCTCCTGGCTGGGTGGCACTTCTTCCCATGTATGCCCACAGGAAGCTCGAGTCCTTGGGACCAGACCCTCCACCCATCCTGTTCCCTCTCCAGCACCCTTGGCTAAGAAGAGTGCCGGGCTGCACAGCCAAAAAAAACCGCTCAGCCTCTCACCCTCCTGGGGCTACAGGCCACTCACACTTGCTGCCTGTTTTCGGCAAGTCTCTCGTACTTGATGACAGAAGGTCCTGGCACCCTCTGAGCTGAGTTTGCAGTGTCCTTTGGTGTGTGCATTGTTCACAGTGGCAGATGTTATTCATTAGAGCTTGCTGAGACCAAGGGATGTGACTGGGGACAAACTTCTGTTACTGCTGAAGCAAAGTGCGGCAGAGGACAGATGTCGGAAAAGACCTTAGGTCCAGGAGAGGAAAACTGGCCCGGTGACTGTTCTGCTGAGACCACAGCAAGGTAAATGGATGACGGCTGTTGATCAGAGCACCTCCTCCTAAGTACCAGGCCTGCTCAGTGTCTTTGTTCATAGGAGCCTCCAAGGAGTGCATTAGGTTAGCCAGCATGCTCAAGCTCATGGACCCCAGCAGTGGCCAGGTGTTTCTCTTCAATGTCTTCCTGTAGTTTTGAGACGTCTTAAGCTCGCTGAGGCTAACTTTGAACTCCCGAGCCTCCCTCCTCGCCCTCTGGAGTTCTGGGATTACAGGCATGCACCACCACCCCTAGTTGTATTCAGTGCTGAGGACTGAACCCAGGTCTTCACACATGGTAGGCAAGGACTTGACCAACAGAGGTACACCCCCAGCCCCCAGTCACCTTATAACATGTGGCATCTTTGCTGGGCGTGGTGGCGCACGCCTTTAATCCCAGCACTCGGGAGGCAGAGGCACGTAGATCGCTGTGAGTTCAAGACCAACCTGGTCTACAGAGTCCAGGACAACCTGGTCTACAAAGTGAGTCCAGGACAGCCAAGGCTACACAGAGAAACCCTGTCTCGAAAAACAAAAAAAAATGTGGCGTCTTTACCTAGAATGTGGGCCTGAATCACAGAAGACGTGGCCCCAGCAGAGTCAAGTAATTTCAGATGCCCCATAGGGAAGGGGTGTGGCCAAAAGAAATCAGAGGCTGCCCTACGGTACCCCAGTACCGTCAACCCCTTAAAAGGTACCATTCACCAAGCACTTTTTACACACATTACCTCATTTCATTCCACTCGGATGAGGCAAGGATTACTTCCGTATCCTAAGCAAAGGAACAGGTTCAAAGACATGGACCTGCCCAAGGTCATCTCTAAAAACTGACGGACTGGTTGCCAGATAGGATCCCGGGTAGGAGTCTGACTCCTAGAGAAATGTGGAGAGCCGGCAGGGGGAGGGAACCAAGTTCCCCCCTCCTTAAAAGGTACTTCCACAGGCAAGGTGAGCTCAGGGCTAGGGACACAGCTGTCTCAGGTTGGCAGCCTCCGCCAATGACTCTTGTGTCCATGAGTCACGGGCTGTGAGCACAGAGTGCCCTGGATGATCTGCATAATTCTGGGTGCTGACCTCACCAGGGATGTGGCAGTCCCACCATGGCCTCAGGTCCCCCATGGGGGCCTCAGGGCTTTGGGGGGGAGGGGAGAGGGAACAAGCCAGCTGCAACAAGAAGAAAGTCATTTCTCACTTTACTTGAGATAGGGTCTTAGTCTGTAGCCCAAAGTGGCCTGGAACTCAAGACAATACTGCTGCCTCGCCCCCCACCACCACCACCCCCTAGTGCTGGGATTACAAGTCTGCGCCACCATGCAAATGGCCTTTTATCACCAGGTGGGAAGCCTGAAAGACAAAGCGCCACAGGCACCTCTTAGTGGGACTGCCAGCCGGGATTCTGCTAAGGCTGGCCCTGGGGGTAGGGGGGCCGGAAGCACCTTAACCTACAGACCTCAGCTAAACTCTGCAGGCAGGCAGGAGCCTCCCTCATCACCCAGCAGTGGATGCTGAGACTGCGTTCCACAGCCACCAGGAGCCTTGGCACTTAGCATAGACATTTGGGGTGACAGTGGGGGAGGTCGCAAACAGATTCCTTTTATTGCGTGGCCGCTGTAAATGGGATCAGGAGCCTCCTTGCACATGCTAGGAGCATGCTAGTCCACCGAGTCACATTTCCAGTCGCTTCTAATGTTTAGCACAAAAGAGAAACTGGCTGTCCTGATTAGAAGCTTGCATCCCAAAGACCCCAGAAGAGGCAGTGTGTCATCCCTGAACTGGGCAGCCCTCAGGTACCATCCAGCCTCCCTCCTGAGTGCATGGGGAAGGATAAACTAGGACTGAGCCCCAGCGCCCTGACTTCCGCCAGCCCTAAGTCAAGGCTTTCTCCCCTGGCTCTAGGAGAGGCTAAGCGTGGAGGTCACTATGTCCAGGCCCAGAACCTGGAAGGTTAAGAGGATGTTGGCCGACGTTGCCACAGTTACCCTTACCAGAAGTCGGTGTGGCCGGGGGTGGAGGCAGGTGGGGGGACGGGACAAGACCTACTCCTCCCCTACCATGACTACCAGGGGACAGCTTTCCCAGAAACTGAAGGTTGTTCTGGCCAGGCTGCGGAAATTCCTAGCCTATGGGGCCGTTGGCAGGCTGGACCCAGAGAACAATGTCAGGGCCACGTCCTCCCTGGACAGGATGCCAGGCAGCAAGCAAGGCTTCCAGGCCCTCTGCTGTGGTTCCTCACCAACGCCTGGAGCTCTGGCTACTAGTCTAATCCTGAACTCTCATTTCAGGAGCCCAAGGCTAACGCACAAGAAGTCTAGGCTGATGGTTGTTCCAAGGAATGTCACCTCCTAGTAGGTCACTCCACAGCGCAGGAAGAATCAGGTCCCGGTTCAAATCTTTCCATTGTGCCTGCAACCTGCACACGACCAGTCACTTTACCATTAGAAGATGAGTTTTATGTCTGAAAAATGGGAGTGCTGATGATAGCCGACATCCTCTGAGTGATATGGGCAGTATCCTCTATCATCTTTTTTTTTTTTTTTAAGATTTATTTATTTATTACATATGCCAGAAGAGGGCACCAGATCTCATCATAGATGGTTGTGAGCCACCATGTGGTTGATGGAAATTGAACTCAGGACTAACTGCTGAGCGATCTCTCCAGCCCTTTCATGGTTTTTTTTGTTGTTGTTGTTGTTGCTGTTGTTGTTTTAGATTTTTGGGTGTTCCCCCCCCCCCACAGGGTTTCTCTGTGTGTAACTTTGGCTGCCCTAGACTCGCTTTGCATACCAGGCTGGCCTTGAAGTCACAGAGATCCACCTGCCTCTGCCTCCCAAGATCTGGGATCGCCGGGCGGTGGTGGCGCATGCCTTTAATCCCAGCACTCGGGAGGCAGAGGCAGGCGGATTGCTGTGAGTTCGAAGCCAGCCTGGTCTACAAAGGGAGTCCAGGACAGCCAAAGCTACACAGAGAAACCCTGTCTCAAAAAACAAAAAAACAAAACAACAACAACAAAAAAGGTGTGCACCACCACTACCTGGCTGTCATCTTACCGAGTCCACACAATAAGCATCAATGACAGGAACTATTATTATTGCCATTTTACAAATAAGGTAAGCTGCAGATCCCAGATTGACACAAATAAGGGTCAGCTGGGATTAGAAACTCACTTGTGTGTTTTACTCACCAGCCAGATTGCCTTCCCTCTAGGGCAAGAGTTTTTTCCTGTTTTTTTTTTTTGAGACAGGGTTTCTTTGTGTAGCTTTGGCTGTCTTGGACTTGGACTTTCTTTGTAGACCAGACTCACTTTGTAGACCAGGCTGGCCTCGAACTCACAGAGATCTACTTGCCTCTCCTTCCCAAGTGCTGGGATTAAAGTTGTGCTCCACCACACCCAGCTAGGGCAAGGTTTTCATCATGCTGTGCCCCACATGAACCCTGGCAAATTGGGGGCTCACAGCAGTGCTAGTTGAGGTCATGGTAGGATTGGGGGACCTGGTAGGTTTAAACACTCATTGGCCAGCGAGAGCTTAAAAAGTGTTAGGTTAAAAAAAAAAAAAAAAAGGAAGTGTTAGGTATAATAAACAAAATAAGGGGGCCAGGGGCTGGAGAGATGGATCAGTGGTTAAGAGCATTAGCTGCTCTTCCAGAGGACCTGGGTTTAATTCCTAATACTTACGTGGCAGCTCACAACTGTCTGTGTCTCCAGTGCCAGGGACCCAACACCATGTCATAGTCATACATGCAGGCAAAGCACCAATGTACATAAAATAAATTTTGTTTTGTTTAGTTTGAGACACAGTTTCTCTGTGTAGCCTTGACTGTCCTGGACTCGCTTTGTAGACCAGGCTGGCCTCAAACTCACAGAGATCTGCCAGCCTCTGCCTCCCAAGTGCTGGGATTAAAGGCGTGCACTACCACCACCTGGCTGAAATTTAAAAATTTTAAATAATAATAAACAATAAAAATGAGAGAGAGAGGTGTGTGTGTATGTGTGTGTTAGGTAAACTTTCTCCTCCCAGGCTCTCCCTGCACTAACCTGCTCCACACCTAGACTAAGCAAATGTTCTTCCATTAGGCCTTATGGCCTTGTCTCTGCCTTGACCTCTGACACTACCCCTCCTGCTCTGGGCTCCAGAGATGACCTCACCCCTGAAGAATGCTCAGTAGAATTGAGTGCTCAGTTTGCCACGCCTTCTGCTAATTCTAACTGCCTTCCGTTGGCACCCAGTGGGAGAGTCTCTCAGGAGCAAAGACACCCTGGCTCCATACTGCTGGTGACCTGCTGGGTGTGAGCCAGGACCCTATCTGCAGCCAGCCTACTGGGCAAACACCAGCAAGTGGCTGTCTTCGTCTGGCACACTGCCTTCCTCACCCTCCTGTGGGTCCCTTGGTGCTTAGACCTCCCAGCCTCCCCTATGCATTTTACCACACCCACCAGAGCTCAAAACTTTTGTTCCTATTTCAAATGTGAGGAGACCTCAACCCTGAGAGGTGGTGGCATCTGAGGGACTCCCTAGGCTTCCTGCTGCAAATTAGAAAACATTCTCCCTTGGGACAGTGGTGGTACAAGCTTTTAACCCCAGGACTTGGGAGGCAGAGACAGGTGGATCTCTGAGGCAAGCAGATGTCTGAGGCAGGCAGATCTCTGAATTTGAGGCCAGCCTGGCCTATGGAGTAAGTCCCAGGACAGCCAGAGCTACACAGAGAAACCCTGCCTCGAAAAAAACAAAACAATGGGGCTGTAGAGATGGCTCAGCAGTTAAGAGTATTGTCTGTTCCTCCAGAGCAGAGTTCAATTCCCAGCAACCACATGGTGTCTCACAACCATCTATAACGAGATCTGGCCCTCTTCTGCAATGCAGGTTGATGCAGGCGTACATGCAGATAAAGCATTCATACATAAAATAAGTAAACATTTTAATGCTATAGGAGTTTATTAAGTGAACATGGGGAGAGAAGAAAAGGGGGGAGGGGTACCCCAGAGAGGGAGGGGGTCAGAGACAGGAAGAGAGAAAGGGGGGAAGGGGGAAGAAGAAGAAGAGTGAGAAAGCAGTAAAAATCTTTCACAAATTAAAATAAAAAATAAAGGCTGGAGAGACGGCTCAGAGGTTAAGAGCACTTTTCCTTCCAAAGGTCCTGAGTTCAATTCCCAGCAACCACATGGTGTCTCACCACCATCTATAATGTGATCTGATGCCCTATTCTGGCCTGCAGATATACATGTGGGCAAGAATACTGTATAAATAATAAATAAATAGATCTTTAAAATAAAAAATAAAACATAGTCCTAGGAGGAACGGGTGTTGAACGAGGCAGGCTTGGTGGCACCTCAGTGTCTGATTCCCCTGCTCCCAACTTGCTTCGTTCCCGCACTGTCAGTGTTCCATCTCAGAAACTTCCTCCCCTGCCCCCCTCCTCCTGGCTGGCAATTGACCTGAGCTGACTGTTGCTGCGTTAGAATGTTAGGGCACCTGCAGTTATGTAGTTAGCCCCTGGGGAAAGTTCTGTCCTCACCAGGGGTTAAGCACGTATGTCTTCCTGTGCTAGAGTCACTAAGGCTAAACCCCCACTCTGGGAGTGAAGGGGGGGGGGGAATCCGGAGGGACAAAGTATGTTTTCTTCATTTCAGGAGCTGAGGCCAAGATGAGGTGCTAGCACTGTCAGTTGCTTTCTGAGGTCTGTGTCCTTGGCTTTTTCTTTTGCTATATCTTCATGTGGATTTTTTTTTTCCTATATGCACACACACCTCTGCTGCTTCCTTATATATCTATTTTCTTTTCCATCTTTGTGTTTTATTTACTTGAGGGCTTTGTTTTGTATTTGTTTTTTAAACAGGGTCTGGCTTTGTGGCTGTCCTGGAACTTGCTTTGTGGCAGGTCTTGAACTCACAGAGATCTCCTGCCTCCACCTCTCAAGTGTTAGAATTAAAAGCATGCATAACCGTGCTTGGCTTGCTTGCTTTCCAGCGTGTGTGTGTGTGTGTGTGTGTGTGTGTGTGTGTGTGTGTGTGCATGAGCATGTGAGTGCGTGGACCTCTGCATGTGTGGGAGGCCAGAAGAGGACACCACCCAGCCTCCCAGCCTCCTGTCTGATTCTCCACGTTCTCCTTTGAGGCAGTGTCTCTCTGAATCTGGAGCTTCTGCCCTAGTGACTGATCTCCTTGACTCTGCCCCACCCAAGCCTGGGTTACAGGCCTGTGCTGGACATCCAGCTTATTACATGGAGGCTGAGATCCAAGCTCTGGTCCTCACAGTTCTGAGCCACTTTGTTGTTGTTGTTGTTGTTGTTGTTGTTGTTGTTGTTATTTGTTTGTTTGTTGAGACAAGGTCTCTCTGTGTAGCCCTAGCTGTCCTGGACTCACTCTGTAGACTAGGCTGGTCTCGAACTCACAGTGATCCGCCTGCCTCTGCCTCCCCAGTGCTGGGATTAAAAGCGTGTACCACCACGCCCAACAGACTAGAGCTATTTGAATAGCCTCATGTTAATGTATTGGCGCTACAAAGGGCCTGTCTGTGAGTCCAGTCGTGTTCTGAATTCTGGATGACAGGGCTTCAACAGGTGAACTTGAAGGGTGGGGTGCACAGTTCCACTCCTGGCTCATGTTAGTTTAACAATAAAGGGACTCTACCCCAGGGGCCCAGGCCATTCTAATGTTCTCCATGTGGCAAATTGCTCAGGCAAGCCAGGAGGTTGGTCCTGTGACCAGGTAACCTTTACACTAAAGACCTGCAGATAACCAGGCCTTGAGGTTTTGTAGCCCCAGAGAACACATCTAGGAAGGAGAGGAGGATTTAAATCCCACTTTCTGACTGGGACACCACAGGCTTCCTGTCACTAAGGTCACTAGGCAGCTTCCAGCCTGACCTCAGCGCAGAGCAGGGGTTCTTCCGGCCCGGCCCGCAGCCGCCCCCTCAGTGTCTGTCCTTCCCAGAAGGAAGCCAGTCAAGCCCGGGTCACATTGCTGACCTTGGCTCTCTTGTGGGATATTCAGGTATTTTTCAGTTAATTGCTTTTCCACTATAAACAAGGTTGAGACAAACATGCCCCGACATAGCTTTTAGATTTTTATAGACCAGGATTTCCAGGGTAAAGGGGAGCCTGTTATTGTCCTCAGAGCTCAGAAGGAGAAAGCGTCTCTAACATGAAACCCGAGGAGCTGGCCTCTACCTGCACCTCCCACCTGCCAGTTTGCTTTGGGGGAGGGGAGGCTCGGTAAAAGGAATGTCCTGTGAATAGCTCAGTGTGCCTTTTTTTTTTTTCTTCCTCCTTTACCTATATGCCTTAGAAAGCTCCAGGCTCCGATTCTGGTGTTCCTGGGAGCCTGAGTCCACGTGGCAGTTCAAATACTCTGGCTCAGGTTGGGGTCTGGGTGGGAAGTGGAAAAGGTGCTGGGTGTGGTGGCGCACCCCTTTAATCCCAGCACTCGGGAGGCAGAGGCAGGCACATCACTGTGCGTTCAAGGCCAGCTTGGTCTACAAAGTGAGTCTGGGACAGCCAAGGCTACACAGAGAAACCCTGTCTCGAAAAACCAAACTAACCAACCAAACAAACAAAAAACTCATGGTGTCAGTGATGCTAATCCCGGAGCCTTGGGCTGTACCAGAGCAAGGTCAGTTCCTAGGGTCCCAGTCCTAGCTAGCAGGCCGCTGGCTTCCATCTGTGCCCTAAGCACCTTCTCTGCGGGGGGGGGGGGGGGGGGGGGGGGGAGGGGGTGGGGGGGGGCAGGTACTGAGGGGGCACAGGAATCAATCCAGGTGACATATCAGTTCCCACCTCACTGGAGCCCTGTGGCTCAGAGAGGAAGCCACAACATTTGAGGAGAGAGATTAGAAACCCAGAGAAGGGGAGTGGGGGCGGGCAAGGAGAGAGAGGTTCCAGACTTGGCCTGAGATCCTGCCTCAGTTCTTGTCAATGACGCTGAGGGAAAGAAATTGCTTCTAATGGACAAGGCATCCTTTTCCTTGCTATGTCCAGCTTCCATTCAACACTGCTTTGGCCTGACTAAGTAGAATTCCACACAGCCCAGAAGGACTTGAAGGTGGCCACAGGTGGAGGGCTCTGCCTAGTGACCACTTGGCTCTGACCACTGGCCACAGAGTCTCCATCCTCGGGCCCTGAGCCTCCTTCTCAGCAAAGGGAGTGGATACTCTGCAGGGCTAGGCCCAATCCTCCCTGCCTAGGCTTCTGTGGGCTTTAGGGACAAGCAGAGGCCAGCCTTCGGGACAGCGAGCCAGAAGGATGCCGTTGGGGAGGGCAAGGCTCTGTGCAGTGAACTGACCACCCCCAGCCCTCCCTTGAGGCTGTGTTTCCCAGCACTCAGCTGCTGCAGTTGATTGGTCATGACCTGGGCAGGAGGCCCCCAGAGACCAACTCCGCCACAGCAGACAGAGCAGACCAGCATCAGGCAGGGTTAGGACAGGGGATTGGGTCAGCTGATGAGTGACTGAGTCGGGAGGTCAAATTCCAATTGACCACAAGCTTGCCTAAGCAGAGGTTAACTGACCCTGGGAAGACACAGAGTGCTATCATTAAGAATTAGATGCCTCCAGGTGTGGTGACGGACGCCTTTAATCCTAGCACTCAGGAGGCAGAGGCAGGCAGATCGCTGTGAGTTCGAAGCCAGCCTGGTCTACAAAGTGATTTCAGGACAGCCAAGGCTACACAGAGAAACCTAGCCTCAAAAAAACAAAACAAAACAAAACAAAAGAAAACAAACAAAAAGAATGAGATGCCACACAACAAATATGTTATAGAGAGATTTATTTGGGGAAAGGGAAGGGGAGAGGAGTTAGTGGCCCTGAGTGGACCATGAGGGGAGAGAGAGAGAGGGTAGGGGAGAGAGAAAGGGAAAGCCCCTCTCCCCTTAGAGTAGGAGAGAGGGAGTAAGAGAGAGACAGTGGCAGGTTTTTCTTTTTTCTTTCTTTTTGTTTTTTCTTTTTTCTTTCTTTCTTTCTTTTTTTTTTTGGTTTTGTTTTTCAAGACAGGGTTTCTCTGTGTGTCCTTGGCTGTCCCGGACTCACTTAATAGACAAGGCTAGCCTTGAACTCACAGAGATCCTCTTGCCTCTGTCTCCCAGGTGCTGGGATTAAAGGCGTGCGCCACTACGCCCGGCTTTGGTTTTTGGTTTTTTGAGACAGGGTTTCTCTATGTAGCCTTGCTGTCCTAGACTCGCTTTGTAGACCAGGCTGGTCTCGAACTCACAGCCAGCCACAGGTTTTTCCTTTTTATCCAGGGCCCCTGGTGGTGGCAGGTGATGATGTCAGAGGTTGCTAAGCAACCTAGAATCAGGTTAGCAGATTGGCTTGTGTCTAAAACTCAAGTGCTTGTTCAGAAAGGTTAAGTAATGGGTAGAAAAGCCAGCAAAAGGATATTGAAGGAAGGATGAGTGAGTGTCAGTGTGCAAGAGAACAGCCTTGGGGGGGTGAGGGGTGAGGGGTGGGGAGGGGGGTGGGGAGGGGGGTGGGGAAGGGCAGCAGTACAAAGATTGGAAACAGGAAACAGCATGGTAGGAGCAGAAACAGCAATTTTTAAAGGTCTATACCATGGAGGGGGCATGTTGGCACATGCCTTTAATTCCAGCACTGTGGAAACAGGCATTAGGATCACTCATGAGTTCCAGGACAGCCAGAGCTACGTAGTGAGACCCTGTCTCAAAAAAAAAAGCAAGCCAGACGTGGTGGCCTACGCTTTTAATCCCAGCACTCGGGAGGCAGAGGCAGGCGGATCTCTGAATTCGAGGCTGCAGAGTGAGTTCTAGATCAGCAAGGGTTACACAGAGAAACCCTATCTCCAAAAGAAGTAGGGGTGGGGGTGGGGGGAGAGCAGAGAAAGGAAGGAAGGAAGAAAGGTAGACACTTAGGCCCATGCCTTGAGCTAAGGGAGGTGAAGGACTTTAAGGAAAAAAGTAGAAACAGCAGAGACTCAGAGTTCTAGTCTGTTTGTTTGTTTGTTTGTTTGTTTAGAAGCTGAGGAGCATGTGAAGGGAGAAGACAAAGACAACGTGGCCAACAGGTAGTTTCCAGTTGAACTTCCCCTGTGAATAATAGGGATTGACGCCCAAAAGGGTCAAGCGAACCACACACTTCTGCTGGAACAGGGTCTGGGGTTAGAGACTTAGTCTATCCCTGGAAGGCAACCTGGGTTAGTGACGGTTCCCTCTCACTGTGGAGCTCCCGAGACCAAGTCCTTAGCTCTCTCCTGCCCCAGCTGCCTAGTGAGGATCCTGGCTGGGCGGGATGAAGGTTAAGTAGGGGGAACACTAGCCAGCACCTTTACTTAGCCTAGCCTGCAGGAGTCTCTGTCCATTGACCCCCGGGGGTGGGCAAGGCCAGCAGGGACTGCCCCGCCTTTCAGCACAACACCTGCATCTATAAGGCAAGGGTCCTGGCTGTGGGGGAGAGGGAGGGGAAGGGGAAGGCCCTTTGCGAGATCCTGCCTCCATCACGTCTTCTTGCTGGGATATGAGAGGAAGTCACGCCTCACCTAAAATGGTAAGAGAGTCCCAGCATCTGCATCTGCACAAGACCAGAGAACCGGAAACAGCTGTGGGCGAGAGTGGGCAAAGGAGATGCTGAGCTACCTGACAGCCTGGGGCCGGGGCAGACAGCATTCTGCACCCCCTCACCTGCGGAGCTTCTGCCAGTGGCATTGAACTCGCCTTCTTATTTTGGATTTGTTTTAGTTCTATTTTATATGTATGGAGGTTTTGACAGTTGTGAGCCATCGTGTAGATGCTGGGAACTGAACTAGGGTCCTCTGCAAGAGCAGTCAGTGTTCTTAATCGCTGAGCCATCTCTTTAGAACCAGGCTCCATATTTTTCACATCTCAGTGGACCCTAAATAAGATCGAGGGGAAAGACTAAAACTAAGCTAAGTACACCTCTTATTAGTAATGTCTCCTTTTAGATAAAGAAGCCCCAAACTACAAGCCTTGAACAGGTGATGGAGACAAGTCAATTTGTGATGTGCCATTTCTTTTTTATTGTTGTTTTGAGAACGGAGCTCAGTGTCTGCAGGCTGGCCTTCAATCCACTATGTAGGAATCCTGAATTCCTGATCCTTTGCCTCCTAAGTGCTGGAGGAACAGGCACACTTGCCTGTGGTTCTCCCTCTCCTCTCCCATCCCACCTGCTGAGAGAAGAGGACACCTCACCCTTTCCCATCCTTGGCGGGGAGGAAAAAGCTCCTGGAACCTGGATCTGCCTCAGTGGCTTACACCTGCTGCAAGCAAACGCTGACGCACCAGAGCGCTCGTCTCAGTCACCTCCACAACACCTGAGCGCAACAGCTGTGGTTCCCACTGTCCACCTGGTCCTGGGGCCTCCACACAAGTACCAGAATCTGAGGAATTCTGGAAACTATGAATCTGACTCTCCTAAGTCCTGCCACGGTCCCAGCACCTGCAGGCGAGCACCCACGCTCTTCCCAGGGCACACCTGCCTTCTGGGCTATGCCAGGCCCAGGCCCCTCGCTACACTGTTTTAAACTGTATGTATGTATTTCTCTATTACTGTGTGTGACAACTCGCAGGCGTCAGTTCTCTCCTTCCGTCATGTAGGTCCTGAGGACTGATGGTGTCTCAGCGATCGCCTTCACCCACTGAGCCATCTCTCTATCTTGCCTGCTGGGCTGCGTACACTTTCCTCCCAGGCTGGCCCAATGCAGTTTCCTGAATGTTCTGTGGATACATTTAGAAGGCACTAGGAGACCACCCAAGATGTCCCAGGCTTACAGTGATGACAAGGTAGGCAGGAGGCATGCTCCAGGCCCTTGTGAAGGTTCCAAGACAGTGAGCGTTAAAACAAAAACAGCGAAGCAGGTGAAGCTCAGTTATAGAACTCCTAACTCGACGTGCGTGAAATCCTGCAATTCAATCCTCAGCAACACACACACACACACACACACACACTCGGTGGCATGAGCAGTAAAGGTACAACCAAAGTCTAAGCCAGAACTTGGGAGGTGGAGGCAGGAGGATTACCGAGAGTTTGAAGTCATTCTGGGTTGTATAATGAGTACCAGGCTATCTAGAACTACTGACAAGACCTGTCTCAAAACAAACAACAACAACGAAAACAGCAGCCAGTCCCCTGCCCACAGCAGTGCAGCTTCAAACAATTTGTTTCTCAGTGGATCTCTGCATCAGAGCCAGCAAGCTCCGCCTCCTGTCCAACCCTGCCATGGACAGGTTATTTCTACCGGTGAGCCCTGTGCTCTGACAGATTGCCTTGTTTGGGGACAGGGATGCTTTGGTAGGCCTCCCTAGGTGGCGGAAAGGATGCTTGCAGGCTGAGTGGAGTCTTTTGAAATAAAGAGGCATAAACGTGTGTGGCTGTGTGGGCTGCACATGAGCAGGAGCCCAGGTGTGTGAGGAAGGAGGAAGAATTGCAGCCAAGTGGGAAGGCCTCTCAAGCAGCCTCCCTTTGTCCTGCAGATCGAAGGCAGTGACTCTTCAGGGTTTTGACAGCGACCAGGGATAAGAAATACATTACATTACAACCTGGCACAGGCCATAACATCAAAATGAGTTTCATCCATTTTCTCTTACTGCCCCGATACATGCTAGGATTTTTCTGTCTTAGTACCATCATGATTAACTAACTTGAAGGGCCTGTGAGATAGAGCAACAGTCAGGGACAAAGTGTCAGACCTGATGACCATCCCCTGGACCCACATGGTGGAAGAAGAGAGCTGACTTCTCCAAGTTGTTCTCTGACCTCTCCTGCTGTTGCATGTGAATGTACACCCATATATGTGTGTATATATACACATTTATATATTTCTATTTGTTTGTTTGTTTGTTTTTAAGATTTATTAAGTATACAGTGTTATCTGCTTGTAGGCCAGAAGAGGGCATCAGGTTACATTATAGATGGTTGTGAGCCACCATGTGGTTGCTGGGAATTGAACTCAGGACCTTTGGAAGAGCAGATGGTGCTCTTAACCTCTGAGCCATCTCTCCAGCCCCTTGTTTTTCTTTCTTTCTTTTTTTTTTTTTCTTTTTTTGGGACAGAGTTTCTCTGTGTAGCCCTGGCTGTCCTGGACTCTCTTTGTAGACCAGGCTGGCCTCGAACTCACAGAGATCCATCTGCCTCTGCCTCCCAAGTACTGGGATTAAAGACATGTGCCACCACCTGGCTATTTTATTTGCTTTGTTTTGTTTTTGTTTTTGTTTTGAGACAGGGTTTCTCTGTGTAGCCTTGGCTGTCCTGGACTCACTCTGTAGACCAGGCTGTCCTCGAACTCAACTCTATCCCCACGCACTGCCACAACCGGCCTTTTTTTTTTTTTTTTTAATTACTGACTTGATTCAAATGTGCCTATAACTCCAGCATTGCAAAGTAGGAGGATTGCTTCAAGTTCAATGTCAGCCTGAGGGACATAGTGAGTTTCAGGATAGACTAGGCTAAACCCTAAGCCTTGAGCATTCAGGAGGCAGAAGCTCTTTATGAGTTTGAGGCCAGCTGCTCTTCCAGAGGACTGGTGTTCAATTCCCAGCACCCACACGGGCAGCTCACAATTATATGTAACTCCACCTCAAGGCCATCTGACACCCTCACACAGACATACATGCAGACAAAACACCCAGGTACATAAAAGATAAAAATAAATCATTTTAAAAAACAGTTTTGATTTTTAAAAAGAGAGAGAGAGCCGGGAGTTGGTGGCTCACAACTTTAATCCCAGCACTGGGGAGGCAGAGGCAGGTGGATCGCTGTGAGTTTGAGGTTTCGAAAAACCGAAACAAACCAAACCAAACAAACAAACAAAGAGCTGGGTGTGGTGATGGCTCACACTGTCTATAGCTGCTGGTCTACGGGATCTGATGTTCTCTTCTGCGAACACCAAGCATGCATGGTGCACTGACATACATGCAAACACACACACACACACACACACACACACACACACACACACACACACTACACATTTATTTATTTATTTATTTTGGTTTATCGAGACAGGATTTCTCTATGTTATCTTGGCTGTCTTGAACTCCCTTTGTAGACCAGGCTGCCCTATAACTCATAGCGATCCGCCTGCCTCTGTCTCCCGAGTGCTGGGATTAAAGGCATGCGCCACCACACCCGGCTCTTACACATCATTTTTAAATCTAAATAAAAATAATTTTTAAAATTTTTTCATGCTGGAGAGAAGGCTCAGCGGTTAAAGACACTGACTGCTCATCCAGAGGACCGGGTTCAAATCCCAGCACCCACATGACACCTCACAACTGTCTGTAACTCCAAGAGCTGACACTCATATAGACATACATGCAGGCAAACACCAATGCACATAAAAAATAAAAGTAAAGAAACAAACAAACAAACAAATTTTCATTCCCAATTTAAAAAAAAAATAGTTCTAGTCTCAAGCCTAAGATTTCTATCTCTTAGTGGCTATAGTTCCTTCATGTTTCATTCAGTCTTTTCTTTTAGGTTCTTGGGAGATAACCTTTCACCCTACACCTACTTTAACTTGTAGACTACAAGGGTGAGACAGGCCCACCAGTCTCCCCCCCCCCCCCACTACTCCCTTCCCAGCCTTGGTCATCAGAAGGTACCAGGTGGCCTGGGAGCCCAGCAGAAAGAAGATATGACATCAGGGCAGTGTGCTTTTCAGCCCTCCTCTCTGCCACCAGGCCAGTGAGGGTCGGGTGGGAGGCAAGACAGTAATTTAAGTTTTATCCTCAGGCCAGACCTTTGCCTACCCCAGCCTCCTTGCCTCCAGGCCTGACATCTGGCTCTCAGGAGCTGCACTCAGGAGACCCTTACCCCAGTCCATGCCTCTGTCCAGTTTTTTTGTTTGTTTGGTTGGGTTTTGGCTTTTGTTTTTTTTTCCATCTGTCTGGAGTCTTGGGGCCAGAAGTTCGTTTGGTAATGGAATCCAACCCTCTCCTTTTTTTGTTTTGTTTATCAGTGTGGAAACTGAGTCCCAGAGAGGGGAAGAAATCGCCTGGCTTCCAGAGGACTTGTCTCAGAGCATAGTGGAGTCTCGGGCATAGCTGTGGCACTTAACATTTGTGTTGTTCCATGCTCGTAGTCTGAGGATAAGGTCGTGGGTCTGGGCATGGCCAGGGAAAGGACTTCAGGAGGAAAGCCATCTAGGAGGGGCTAAGCCCTGTGCTCAGCAGCCTAGGAGGCCAACACCCTGAGACACCCACCTTCTGCCACTCTCTGTGTCTCGCATGGGCTCCAGGACCAGGACATGCATCCATCCTGAAGCCCTTCTGGTTCTAAGCTATCCCAAGATCTCACTTTCCGTGTGTGTGTGTGTGTGTTTGTGTGTGTGTGTGTGTGTGTGTGTGTGTGTGTTGGGGGGGGGGGAGTTGAGTAAGATGAGAGTGGGTACGAGGTGAGGGTAATATGGGGGTGAGGGTGCGGTCTCTTCTGCCCGAAGACAACAGGAGGAAGATAAAACCTGTGGGAACTTGTTTTCTCTCAGGAAGTGGCTGCTTCCCTGAGGCCTCAGGATTAGGACTGTGGGTAGCTTCCAGCCTTTTTTTTCCCCCCTTGTAGACACTAGATAGGGTCTGAAATCTAAGCAGAGACACCTGCTTCCTCCACTCCTACCCCCACTACCCGCCACCAGCCTTCCTGGTTCCTTGAACTCAAGGCTTTCTTGTCTTTCGTGGGAATGTCTAGGCTGCTCTTGAACTCATAGCAATCCTCCTGTCTCAGCTTTCTGGAATTACAGGTATTTGTCACCACACCTGGCCAGGCTTCCTCCTTCCCTTGCCCCCCCCCTTTTTTTAAAAAATATTACACATACTTATTTGAGATCAGATGTGTAGAGGTCAGAAGACAACTTGAAGGAGTTGCTTTTCTCTTTCCCTCCACTATATGGGTTTCAGGGATCAAATCCAGGTTGTCAGGATTAGTGGCAATCAATCACTTTCACTTGTGGAGCCTTTTTTTTCCCCCCTCCCAGTTTTTCAACTGAACAGTTTTTCAACTGTGTAACCTTGGCAGTCCTAAGCTCACTTTGTAGACCAAGCTGGCCTTGAACTCACAGTGAGCTGCCTGCCTCTGCCTCCCAAGTGCTGGGATTAAAGGCATGTGCCACCACACCCGGCTAAATGTGTGGCCTAGGCTGGCTTTGAACTTGTGATCCTCCTGCCTCTACTTCCTTCAGCAAATCCTACTGGCATGAACCACCACAACCAACTTGTGCAGCCATCTTGCTAGCTACCTGGTCCTGGCTTCCTTCCTTTCTCTAATTTTCTCCCGATTCCCCCACCTTTTTTTTTTTTTCCTTTGCAGTACTGAGTATTGAACCCTGAGTCTTAGGCATAAGGCAAAGGCTATATATATCCATAGACTTCCCCTGATAGTTTTATTTTTGGTATTTATTTATTTATTTATTTATTTATTTTGGTTTTTTGAGACAAGGTCTCTCTGTGTAGCCTTGGCTGTCCTGGACTACCTTTGTAGACCAGGCTGGCCTCGAACTCACAGCGATCCGCCTGCCTCTGCCTCCCGAGTGCTGGGATTAAAGGCGTGCGCCACCACACCCGGCTCCGATAGTTTTAAAGCCACTAAGCATGTACTGATTGGCTGCAGCAGCCATAAACACCTTGTCCACGACCCTGTCTCTAGGAGGGAAGGAGGGAAGGAGGGAGGGAGGGAGGGAAGGAGGGAGGACTAAGATGGAGCATGTGCGTGTTGTTCAAACTCTTCAAGCATGTTGACTCAACAACCGGCCAGGGTCAAGCACCAAAACCACTTATGCTGAGAACACTCCCTGGGGAAGGCAAAGGGGAATTCTGCTGTTCTTAAAACACTGAAAGAATCATCATGGGAAGATTGGTGCTGGCCAGGAGCAGCAGTTTCCATATTTAGGCCAATTCCAGTGGGTGAGAACTGGCTGCCTGGAGCTCTGTGAAGACAAGGTGAAGCTGATTGATCACAGTACTTTGAAGTACTGCGGTCGATTGGTGATGCCTGCTCTGGGGAAGCAGTAGTGCCCCAGACTCGCTGGGCTCTGGTTCCAGCTCCCAGGCCTAGCACACAAATCCTGTTTGGAAGAGGGAGAGGGGGAGCAGGGAGGGGAAAGGGAAGCTTTCCCTTTGGGTGGAATCCGGACTAAGGTTCTGGCAGAGTCCACAAAGAGTTCTTTTGCTTAGTTTCCTAGGTATCTCCAAGCCCTTTCTTGTTTTGTTTGTTTTACATATATTTACTTATGGAGCGAATGCACCCCAAACCACTGCACAGACGGAGGATAGAGGACAACTTGGAGGAGCCCCTACTCCCCGTCCACCACATGTTTCCTGCATGGAACTCAGGTTGCCAGGCTACCAGCTGAGCCGTTTGGCCAGCTCCTCTTCAGATCAAAGCAGCCTCTTCCTAGGGGACTCGTTTTAGTCCATTCAAGCTGCTATAACAAATTCCCAGAGACTGGGTGGCTTTATAAGCAAAAGGTGTGTTCGTTTCTCATAGCTCTCACAGCTTCATTGGAAACTGGAAGTGTGAGATTAAGGTGCTGGCAGACCCTGTGTCTGAGGAGGGGCCCTGTCTCTCTAAACGGGCATGGGGGGGGAGGGTGTCACGGGGGGGGGGGGGCGCGGGAGTCAGTCTTCTCTTTGTGACCACACAGCAGAAGGGATGGGGCATTCTCATGTCTTAGAAGATCCCTAATCCTGGGGCTGGAGAGATGACTCCACGGTTAACAGCACTGTCTGCAGCTGGAGGCTCATGCCTTTAATCCCAGCACTCTGGGAGGCAGAGGCAGGCAGATCCCTGTGAGTTCGAGGCCAGCCTGGTTTACAGAATGAGTCCAGAACAGCTAAGACTACAAGAGAAACCCTGTCTCGAAAAACCAAACCAAGCCAAAACAAACTGAAACAAAAATCAAACAGCACTGTTTGCTCTTCTAGAGGACCCAGGTGTAATTCCTAGCACATGGCAGCTCACAGCTGTCTAGAACTCCAGTTCCAGCACTTCTGACACCCTCGCACAGATATATATGCAGGCAAAACACCAATGCACCTAAAATAAAAAACTAAATTATATAAGTGTTTAAGCTCACCAATTCTGCCGGGCATGGTAGTGCATGCCTTTAATCCCAGCACTCAGGAGGCAGAGGCAGGTGGATTGCTGTGAGTTCGAGGCCAGCCTGGTCTACAAAGTGATTCCAGGACAGCCAAGGCTACACAGAGAAACCCTGTCTCAAAAAACAAAAAACAAAACAAAAAACAAAAAAAACCCTTTAATCCCAGCACTCGGGAGGCAGAGGCAGGTGGATTGCTGTGAGTTCGAGGCCAGCCTGGTCTACAAAGCAAGTCCAGAAAAGCCAAGGCTACACAGAAAAACCCTGTCTCAAAAAACAAAAATAAATAAATAAATAAATAAATAATAAAAAAAATCACCAATCCTACTACTCTCATGGCCTAACCCTAAGGTCCCATGTGTGAATGCTGTGTGGGTGACACAGGATCTCGACATAAGGATTTTTGAGAAGGCACAGACATTCAGTCTGTTGCAAAAGTCATCCCCTCCCATCTCTTCCTGTTCTACTTATTTATGATGGGACTTCCCCTGGTATGCAGCACAGGCCTGTGACCCATGGCAACGGAGTCCCTTTCCCAGGGACTGGAAAACCTCAAGAGACTCAGATAGAAGGCAGTGGGTAGTACGGTGTCATGTCACATCCTGCAAAGGCTCACAAGCTACTTCTAGCCCTAAAGCTCTAAAACAGTGGTTCTCTTATATTTTTGGTTGTGAGCCTAGTTGGTGGCGCACACCTTTAATCCCAGCACTCGGGAGGCAGAGGCAGGCGGATCGCTGTGAGTTCGAGGCCAGCCTGGTCTACAAAGCGAGTCCAGGACAGCCAAGGCTACACAGAGAGACCCTGTCTTGAAAAACCAAAAAAAAATAAAAAATAAAAAATAAAACAGTGGTTCTCAACTTCCTAAGGCTGTGACCCTTTAATACAATTCCTCATGATGTGGTGACCCCCCCAACCATAAAATTATTTTCATTGTTACTTCATAACTGTAATTTTGCTAGTGTTATAACCGTAATCTAAATATCTGATGCACAGTATCTGATAGGAGACCCCCGATGAAAGGGTCCTTTGACCCCCTAAAAGGGTTGCAACTCACAGGCTGAGAACCCCAGCTCTAAAGTGCCTGTTTCGCTGGGTGTGGTGGCGCTCGCCTTTAATCCCAGCACTGGGGAGGCAGAGGCAGGCGGATTGCCGTGAGTTCAAGGCTAGCCTGGTCTACAAAGCAAGTCTAGGACAGCCAAGTCTATACAGAGAAACCCTGTCTCGAAAAACAAAAAATAATAAAATAATATAAAGTGCCTGTTTCAGGACCCATTACCCAAAGCGCAGCATGGGAAGCATTCAGCCTGGGAAGACACTTCTCCTTGACGATGAATGTAGGCAGCAGCCCTTCCAACAGCCAGGACAGATGAATCCCTACCCACACCTCCACCTCCCCGTGCTCAATCAAAGGAGCCCACGCCGACACGACAGTCACCTCCCCGTGCTCAATCAAAAGAGCCCACGCCGACACGACAGTCTTTCTAGAAGAAAGAGCAGGCCAACGGTCACGGTCACAGCTGTTCAGTTCTGTGAAACCTCAGCAGGAAGGCCCTGAGAATCCCAGGGACTCTTTGCAGTGCCTGAGCCTGAGGGTCCAGTGTGAGGCACCAGGCAGTGAGCACACTGGCCTCAGGTCCCTGAGAGGCACCTTCAGAGACCGCAGACAAAGCGCTTCATACAGTTCCAAACTGAACTAACAGATCTGTGCAACACAGCTATCGAGAATGCCTGCCGCAGGCTGGGCGCAGCAGCTCTGGAGGGTTTGAATTAGTCCCTCATTCACCTTTCAACTTCTGAGAATTCTGAGTGCACAGAAGCTAGACAAGATCCCTTGAGGTCACCAGCAGGCCAGCATGGTATCCTGAACCCAGCACCTCCAGATGATGATGATGATGATGATGATGATGATGAATATATATATATATAAATTTTTTTTTAAGACAGAGTCTCCTTCAGTAGCCCACGCTGGCCTTGAATGCTGCCTTCAAAGTCACAATCCCCCTCCCTTGTCTTTTGAGTGCTGAGATCAACATATGTGCAACCACAAGAAGTGAGTCAGAGTGGAACCAGACACAATACTCCTAGCCCTGGCTGGCCTCAAACTTGCTATATGGCCAAAGATGACCTTGGATTTTTTTTTTGTTTGGGTTTGGTTTTGGTTTTTTGGGGTTTTTTTATTTTGTTTTGTTTTGTTTTGTTTTTTTGAGTCAGGGTTTCTCTGTGTAGCCTTGGCTATCGTGGACTCACTTTATGGTCTAGGCTGGCTTCAAACTCACAGTGACCCGTATGCCTCTGCCTCCCGAAGGTTGGGATTAAAGGTGTGTGCCACCATGCCGGTCCTTGGATTCTTGATCCTCCCGCACCCACCCCCCTCGTGTGTGGGGTGATGCAGTGCTGTGACTCAAACCCAGAGTTTCCTGAGTGCCAGGCAAGCTCTCTGCCACCTGAATTCTATATCCCTGGATGTTGAGTTTCATGGGAGACTTTGGTACTCATGGGCACAGGTGTCAGAGAGAAGCCTGGGCGTCCCTGAACCCTTCTTCTTTTCCTCTCGGCACCCTCTGTCTGCCTGTGGTGATGTCAGAGAGTTGTGGTGTGTGTGTGTGTGTGTGTGTGTGTGTGTGTGTGTGTGTGTGCAATTGCCTTACAAGGTAAGGTCTGCCTCAGTGTCCCAGGCTCTGTGACACCCACAGCTCCTAGTTTCTTTCTCAGAGATCTTCTTACACTCAGGAGTTGTCTCAGGGCCAGCAGTATTTGAGCCACGGAGCAGCTTGTTAGGAGGGGTTTGTGAGATCTGGAAGAGAGAAGCTGCCCAAGGCTACACAGGTAGGAAGCTGGCACGTGGGCTGCAACCCAGGCAGAGCTTGTGCACAAACCTGTATCCACCTGGGCCCCTCCCATCCCACTGCCACCTGGACACAGGGCCCAGGGCCAGCTCCTGCAGAGCCAGCCCCACCCAGGCGCTCCCAAGGCTCAGCTCAAGCCTCGCTCCCTGCTCACCTGTCCTGTGTCATTTTGGGGGGCAGGGCCCTGCATGCAGCTGCCAGTCTTTTAGAGTTTAATAACTAAGTCACCCTCAGATATAAATGGCTGATCATTACTGGGGCTGGGGATTGCCTGTTCCTTTTTAGGACATGCTCCTCGGAAGTAGGAAGGAAGATGGCGGTAGGATTTCAGCATCTTGTCCAGGCTGTCCCAGGGGAAATCTGAATGCCTTGGAGAAGAGCTGTGGGTTTTCTCAAGTGTTTGGCAAAATGGGATCATAGATATGGCCTTTTGTTTGTTTGCTTGCTTGCTTTTCTTTTTGTTTTGTTTTTTGTTTGTTTTTTCTAGACAGGGTCTCTCTGTGTAGCCTTGGCTGTCCTGGACTCACTTTGTAGACCAGGCTGGCCTTGAACTCACATTGATCCGCCTGCCTCTGCCTCCCAAGTGCTGGGATTAAAATTGTGCGCCACCATGCCCGGCTTCTGATAGGAGGTGGTAAGGGCTATGCAGAGCCCTGAGCTGGGAATCCAGGGCTTGAGGTCTAGCTCAGGCTTTGCCTCTAATTAGCTGGCGAGTCTTGCACAGTTTTCTGTTGTTCTTTGGGCCTGAAGCCTTATCTAGAAAATCAGGGTAAGAAGCTGTGCCAGGCATAGTGGCACATGCCATTAATTCTAGCACTCGGGAGGCAGAGGCATGAGGATCTCTGTGAGTTCCAGGTTAGCCTGGTCTACATAGCAAGTTCTAGGACAGCCTAGTCTATGTAGAGACATAGTCTTTTTTTTAAAAAATGGGGCTGGAGTGATGGTTAAGAGCCCTGAGTGCTCTTGCAGAAGTCCTGAGTTCAATTCCCAGCAACCACATAGTGGCTCACAACCATCTATAATGTGATCTGATGCCCTCTTCTGGCCTGCAGGTGTACATGCAGGCAGAGCACTGTGTACATAATAAAAATAAATAAATAAATAAATAAATAAATAAATAAATCTTGGTCGGGAGTGGTGGCGCACGCCTTTAATCCCAGCACTCAGGAGCAGAGGTAGGTGGATCACTGTGAGTTTGAGGCCAGACTGGTCTACAGAGCAAGTCCAGGACAGCCAAGGCTAACAGAGAGACCCTGTCTCGAAAAACCAAATAATAATAGTAGTAGTAATAATAATAATAATAACAGTAATGCAATTTTTTTAAAAAGAAGAAAAAGATGTGATGCTCCATCTCCGCTGGTGCCCTGCAGCCCTGCCTGTCTATCGGACATGGCTCTGAGATATATATCTGTTGATGTTAACGTCCGCATGCAGGGCTAATTTTTCCTCCACATTTGTAAGTGCCCTTGAGCTCCACACTCCACTGTATGGGCAGTGACTGGGAACCCTGCTTTGCTCAGGACAGCCTTTTCTCCTCCTTTGTTGGCCATGAACTGTTAAATCAAGCCCCAGGTGCCACAAAGTCTGCAAGATATTTCAAGGGCACCTCAGTGAGCGCTGGCTACAGTATGCTTCTGTTCAACTCTCTCTTGGCCAGGACCAGTCCCGTCTCCTTTCATCTCCTTTGGAGGTCTGTTCCCGGCTCAGTCTACATACCATCCTCTCCAGGAAGTCTTCCCACATCCTTCTTCTGGTAAGCCGGGGTGCACAGCCTCCCCTCCCTCTCTCTCCTTGCTTTAGTGAGCTTCCCTTTCAGATAACCAGGGTGCTGTTTTCAAGCTCCCAGCCCAGTGTCTGGCATACCCAATAAATGGGGGTGGGATTCTTTTGACTGGTAGTCCAGGGCCAGCAGGAAAGGGAAGGTCTACACATGGCAGACAGCTGGAGCTAGGGTGGCCATGACTCACCCCACCCCTGCAGACCATGGGGGCAGCTACAGACAGGCTGAGTCAGGCATCAGAGGCCTCCAGGAATTCTGATAAGAATAAGACAAAAAGGCTGGGGTATTTCTAGAATGCAGAGGTTAGGGGGTGGGGAACCGGGTCAGGACAAAACTGCTCAGTTATATTACTTTTTTTTTTTTTTTTTTTTGCCTGGATGAAATATTCACAACCACATGGTTTAAAATTCAGAATGCCACCCATGGGGCATTCTCCACCATCTGTCTTGTACCCCTCTCTAGACACAGCCTGCTCTGGTTATTTTCTCTTCTTTCCAACACCAACGGTCATTCACATCGTTTTTCACTTTATTTTTTTTTTCCCCTTAATATATCTTTGAGGGGCTGGAGAGATGGCTCAGTGCTTAAGAGTCCTGGCTACTCTCGTAGAGGACCTGGGTTCTGTTTCCAGCACCCACATGGTAACTCACCGCCTCACCCTTGTAATTCCAGTCCCAGGCCCTCTTCTGGTCTCCGAAGGTACCAGGCACATACCTGATGCCTGATACACATACATACATGTAGGCACTCAGGGACACACATAAAACTAAACCATATGTGTTTGAGAATGTTGGCATTGGGTGTCCATGGCCCCCAAGTTTACATATGAAACTCCCCAGTGTGTGACCATTGGGACTAGTGCCCAATCAAGAGCCTGATGGGGCTGGGGAGCCCCTGGACCCTTCTGCTATGTATGTGAGGGGCATCATGTGTGTGGAAGGTGGCCTTATCAGATATATATATAGAACCTGCCATTGCCGCATCTCATCACCTGCAGAATATAGTAACCCGGCTTCAGTTAATAAATGGCCAGGCTAAAGCGTTTCACTGTGGCAGTCTAAACAGATGGGCAGAAAGCATGTCACAGCAACAGAGAGATCAAGTTCTCATTAACTGTATCCAGGGTTGCCAGACAGACTACAGAGGGGACAAGGACTTGGGTTCAGTGATAGAGCTCTTGCCTAGTATTGCCAAGGCCCTGGCTTCTTCCCTCAGCACCAATGAACGAATGAGGGTACAGGATGCCCAATTGCATTGCAATTATGTGAGTTTCTGATAGTTAATTTCTTTGTATTAATCTGTTTCATGTAAGAGTCAGGACAGACCTAGCCCAAAGCTGAACCTCAAGTTTAACAGCATCCTGTGGTTTTGTTAAATGACCCTTCCCTCATAGCACTGGTAAGCTCCTTGCCCCTTTTCCTTTGGGGGTGGGGAAGTGTTTGGTGGGGTAGGGGTAGGTAGGGGGTGACTTCAGGAAATGAATGCCTCAGTCTATGAGAGGACACTCCCTAATCTTCCCTTTCTTTTTCCTTCCTTCCTTCCTTCCTTCCTTCCTTCCTTCCTTCCTTCCTTCTTCTTCTCCTTCTTCTCCTTCTCCTTCTCCTTCTCCTTCTTCTTCTTCTTCTTCTTCTTCTTCTTTCTTCTTTTGAGACAAGTTTTTCTCTGTGTAATAGTTCTGCTTGTCCTGGAACTCTCTTTGTAGACCAGGCTGGTTCCCCTGAACCGCACTCTGAGGCTTGTGGGTAAGCCATATCATCCTTCGCCAGCCTTTTCCTAGTTGGGAAGTGGTGGTGTTGGAATTTTCACCCAGGCATGTTTAACTCCAAGCCTTAGACCCTTCCACCGAGATTATCAACCCTCATGTGGCCCTGTTCTCCATGAGAAAACCAAGCACTTAGAACAAAGCCCTCTGCCTGCGACCACTTTTGTTTTATATGGACTCAAAGCAGGACTCTGACCCTGTGGCTCACTGGATGAAGGAGGGGGAAATCCCGCTCGCCCCTCCTTACTTGACTTTGGTGCCCACAGTGACTCCCTGGCCCTCTGGCTCACCCTGCTGTTCTGGCTTTACTTCTGATGAACCCCCTTTCCTTGCCTCCATAGCACCTTCTTAGCCATTTTGAGCCAAGTGGGAAAAAAGTCAAATAGCAGAACTAGAGCCAATATTTAGACATTTCCTTGCTGGGTGACCTTGGGCAACTCCTTAACCTTTCTAAACAGTCTCACTCAGCTTGGTAGACTGACTGCATGTGTTGACTGGTGGAAGAGAGATGTTTATGGGGCTGCTGCCATGTGCCAGGTCCCTCTGGACTCCAGTTTCTGTGGACACGGAGGTGAGCCTGGCTGACTGAGGAACTGTGTCTCTGGAGCGCTGCCTCATGGGGAGGGTGTGGCTAACTGCACTGTGAGGTTGGGTGAACTTTGGAAGCTTTACGACTCCCAATAGGAGATGAGGACCAGACAAACAGTGAGGCCGGAAATTATCCAGATCTGACAGGAGAAAGGAGCCCTTCCCAGGTCACTGCACTTTTCCAGGTAGAGTCAGGATTAGAACCTGGGTCTGCATTTTCCGGTCACTCTCGCTCTTTCCTTGTCCCCAGCTATGGCTGGAGTTGGGCAGGGGGGCTGTAGGGTCTTGTCTAACTTGCGCAAGGCCCTGGATTAGGCCCCCAGCATTGCCCAAGCCTGGGTATGGTGGTGCAAATCTCCAGTCCAAACCCAGGAAGTAAAGGTAAAAAGATCAGAAGCTAAAAGTCATTCTTGGCTACGTTGAGATCAAGGCCAACCTGGGCTACTTAAGACCCTATCTCAAAAAAAGAAGAGAGAGAGACAGAGAGAGAGAGAGACAGAGAGAGAGAGAGAGACAGAGAGAGAGAGAGAGAGAGAGAGAGAGAGAGGGGGAGAGAGAGACAGAGACACAGAGACACAGAGAGAGAGACAGAGACAGAGACAGAGACAGAGAGGAGAAAAAAGGGGGTATGGGGAGTGGTTGGTTAGCATGTATGTAGATTTAGGTTCCATAGTCAGTATGTGAAATAAATAAGAAGGCAAAGGCGCTACACCCATAATCCCAGCACTCTCGAGGCCATCTTGGGATCTATAGTAAATTCTAGGACAGCCTGGGCCACAGAATGAGCCCTTGTCTCAAAATAAGGAGGGGGGAGGGGAGGGAGGGGGTGGGACTACTGACCCACGGTGAAGAACCAGGCCTTTTTGTTTGTTTGTTTGGTTGGTTGTTGTTGTTGGTTTTTTGGTTTTTGTTTGTTTGTTTGTTTTGTTTTTTTAATCTTAAGACAGGGTTTCTCTGCGTTAGCCCTGGCTGTCCTGGACTCACTTTGTAGACCACACTGGCCTCGAACTCACAGCAATCCGCCTGCCTCTGCCTCCCAAGTGCTGGGTTTAAAAGTGTGCGCCACCACTGCCTGGCTAAAACTAGGCCTTTTTATGGGCCTTCTTCAACACACTCCAGCCAGATCCTCCCTAGGGAGACCACAGACTGGGAGGGAGACACTGGAGCTGGGCATCTCCTGGCCCTTCCAGCTCCACCCAAACCCACCCAGGCCCACTTGTTAAAGGAGGTGGTGAGTGAGAAGAGGTGGTCTAGGAGCTGCACTGAGGCCCCTGGAGGACATTGCTTTCATAAGACACTTTGTACTTTTCATTTCACTCCTTTTTGTGTCTGCATTTGGTTGTTTGGTTGGTTAGTTGGCTGGGTTTCTTCTTCTTGTTGTTGTTCCTTTAACCCGCTAAGACAGGGTTTCTCTGTGTAGCCTTGGCTGTCCTGGAACTCACTCTGTAGACCAGGCTAGCCATGAACTCACAGAGATTCGACTACTTCTGCTTCCCAAGTGCTGGGATTAAAACCACTGCCCTGCAGTTGGGTTGTTTTTTGTTGTTGGTGGTGGTGGTGGTTTTTGTTTTTTGTTTTTTTGTTTTTTTGTTTTTGAGACAAGTTTCTCTGTGTAGCCTTAGCTGCTCTGAAACTTACTCTGTAGACCAGGCTTGACTCCAACTCAGACCTCAGAGATCCGCCTTTCTCTGCCTCCCAAATGCTGGGATTAAAAATGTGTGCCGCCACCGCTGGTCTGTGTTTGTTTTAATCTAACTGGCTCCCTCCTCACTGCCAATGAAGGGAGGGAGGAAACAGGGGACAGAGGCCCAGGTCCCAGCACCCCCAGACTAGTGAGAGGTGCTCAGTTTCTCCCCCCTCCACACAGCCCCTCAGTTCTTACCCCTCCTTGCCACTAGATAACTGCTCTATCCATACCGCAGTGGCCTGCTCTGCCCCACGTGGGATGGCCTTGGTCAGGAGGCAGGCCACCATTGTTCCCTCTGTTCCTCAGCCCTTAGCACAGGACAGGCCCTGCATGGACAGATGGCTGTGCCTGAAAAAATGAGTGAGTGGGTGAGTGGTGAAGGCTGTTGCTGGGTTTCAGACACCCCTATGTCCCTACCTGCTACAGGGCGTGGCTAGCATACCCTGCCCTCTTCCCTGAATTCCCCAGGCTAGGGGCGGGGCTTCCCCTCTGCTAGCAGCCCAGACATTTTGGTCTGTCCCGTTCTCCCCCACCCCTGCTCTCCTCTCTCGTTCTGTATCTCTTCCCCCTCCTCTCATCCGCCTCCTTTTCTCTTCTCCTCTCTCTGCGTTCCCCCACCTCCCTCCCTCTCCCCTGCACGGTGGCCGGGAGCTGCTCTCAGTAAACCCGCATTTATATACTGTAACTTCGTGTTGCAATTAGCTCATTCCATAGTTCCCATTACAATCTTGGTCCAAAGATGCGTGAGTCCCATCTCTGAAACCTAAGGGTTTGCCTTACATGGTAAAGAGGCTTTGCTGGTGGGAGTAAACAAAAGGACCCTGGAATGGGAGGAAATTCCAGGGCTGGACAGAGCTCCTCCTGCTCCTGCTTGTACACTCCCCTCAAGTCCTGCATCACATGCTCTGGTTCTTTGGAAGTATCTCCATCTCTGTGTAGCCCTAGATGTCCTGGACTAGCATTGTAGACCAGGCTGGCCTCAAACTCACAGAGATCCGCCTGCCTTTGCCACCCTGAGTGCTGGGATTAACGGCTTGCGCCACCACTGCCCTGCTGCGTTTGCCCTTTTTATATCCTGGACAGGGACACACCTAGTGGCAGGCAGGTGCCGATGTCATAGGTTGCTAAGCAAACAGGAGCAGGTATGCTAACACTGGGCCCTTGGATTAGGGCTTGTGTTGTAAGAATGACCTCAGGGATAACAGGCTAGCCCTGATGGCCTTGGCTGTGGATGGGAGGCAGGAAAGTGCAGGCTCCCCACCTCCCTGCCCCC